>NC_137074.1:103756360-104356360 GCF_951640355.1 Cnephaeus nilssonii | reverse complement strand
GATATTTGTGTCCGTTCAGAAGTTCAGACTTTTAAATAAACCTTTACAAGTTGTAACAAAAACAGAGAAATCTTGATATTCTGTACCCAGTTTAAATATATATTTTGAAATGTTTTGGGATTGCTGTTGTTGTTTTTTTAATTAGGTGATAAATTTATTTTGTTTTGACACAGTATTATTATTGATGTGAATATGAATAGTGCAGGTAATTTAATTAACTACTTACACTATCTTGTCCTCATTTTCTAATATTTAAAAGAAGGAAATTGTACTAATCCATTTGTGCAGGTTCACCCAGTCCATCCAGTTCTGACAGTCTATTAGAATCTGAGATTAAGGTCTTTGGCAAAGCATAGCCACTACTATTTCTGTACAGCCTGTGAACGAAGAATGGTTTTGTACATTTTTTAATGGTTTGGATAAAATGAAAAGAATATAATTTTGTAACATGTAAAAATTACTCAAAATTCAAATTTCAGAATCTGTAATAAAGTTTTATTAAAACACAGTCATGCTCATTCACTTACATATTATCTATGGCTGTTTTCAATAGCTATGAGACAGACCACATCTCCAACAAAGCCTAAAATATTTCCTGACCCTTCACAGAAAATGTTCCCTAACTCCTCCTGCAAACCATTAATGCCCTTTAATCCAGGAATGTCACTTCTAGGAATTTATCTTAAAGAAAAAACAGATGTGTCCAATATTAGGGAATTCATTATATAAAATGTTACCTTTATCTGATAAGAAGTACACAGTCATTGAAGACGATGTTTTATAAGAGCATTTAATGGCACGGGAAATGTTCATAATACATTGTTCAATTGAAAATATAGATTTAAAAAGAGCATGCTCATGATACCATTGAAGAAAAAACCAATCCTCCATATATTTACACGCACAGAAAAGATACCAGACAATGCTCTCAGTGCTTACCTTGGATAAAAGGATTATAAATGATTTCCATTTTCTCTCTTAATTGCATTCTGCATTTTCTAATGTTTCTTCAATGAACATATTTTCCTTTATTTTATCTAAAAAATGTTGTTTCATTCTAGATGTGTACTTGCTACTACTTCTAGCTGCATAGTCACTTATAGAAGTTCTTAGCAGATTATTAATATACTAGAGGCCCAGTGCACGAAATTCATGCACGGGGGGAGGAGGGTGTCCCTCAGCCCAGCCTGCACCCTTTGCAATCTGGGACCTCTTCAGGGATGTCCGACCGCTCACCTGACTCTGCCTGATTGCACCTAACCGCTTCTGCCTGCCAGCCAGATCACCCCCTAACCACTCCCCTGCCAGCCTGATCAACGCCTAACTGCTTCCCGGCCGGCCCAATTGCCCCTGGTCACCCCTAACTGCCCTCCCCTGCCAGCCTGGTCACCCCTAACTGCCCTCCCCTGCCAGTCTGGTCGCCCCTAACTGTCCTCCCCTGTGGCCTGTTTGCCCCCAACTGCCCTCCCCTGCTGGCCCAGTCACCCTTAACTGCCCTCCCTACTGGCCTGATCACGCAAAACTGCCCTCCCCTGCAGACCTGGTGTCCCCCAACTGCCCTTCTCTGCTGGCCCGGTCACCCCTAACTGCCCTCCCTGATGGCCTGATCACCCCCAACTGCCCTCCCGTGCTGGCCTGGTCTCCTCCAACTGCCCTCCTCTGCTGGCCCAGTCATCCATAACTGCCCTCCCCTGCCAGTCTGGTCACCCCTAAATGCACTCCCCTACAGGCCTGAGTGCCCCCCCAAATGTCCTCCCTTGCAGGCCTGGTTCCTCCCAACTGCCCTCCCCTGCTGGCCTGGTCACTTCCAACTGCCCTCCCCTGCAGGCCTGGTCCCCCCCAACTGCCCTCTCCTGCTGGCCTGGTTTCTTCCAACTGCCCTCCTCCGCTGGCCCTGTCACCCCTAACTGCCCTCCCTGCTGGCCTGATCACCCACAACTGCCCTCCCCTACTGGCCTGGTCCCCCCCAACTGCCCTCCCCAGCAGGCCTGGTCCCCCCAACTGCTCTCCCCTGCAGGCCTGGGTCCCGCCCAACTGTCCTCCACTGCAGGCCTGGTTCCCCCCCCCCCACATCTGCCCTCCACTGCAGTCCTGGTCCCCCCCTCAACTGCCCTCCCCTGCTGACCTGGTTTCCCCCAACTGCCCTCCTTTGCCGACCCGGTCACCCCTAACTGCCTGATTGCCCCCAACTGCCCTCCCCTGCAGGCCTGGTTCCCCCCAACTGCCCTCCCCTGATGGCCTGGTCCCCCCAACTCCCTCCCCTGATGACCTGATTTCCCCCAACTGCCCTCCACTGCCAGCCCGGTCACCCCTAACTGCCCTCCCTGGTTGTCTGATTGCCCACAACTGCCCTCCCTGCAGGCCTGGTCCCCCCAACTGCCTTCCCCTGCAGGCCTGGGTCCCCCGCAACTGCCCTCCCTTGCTGGCCTGATCTCCCCCAATTGCTCTCATCTGCCAGCCTGGTCACCCCCAACTGCCTTCCTCTGCTGGCCTGGTCACCCCTAACTGCCCACAACTGCTCTCCCCTGCAGGCCATCTTGTGGCAGCCATCTTGTGTCCACATGGGGGCAGCCATCTTTGACCACATGGGGGCGGCCATCTTGTGTGTTGGAGTGATGGTCAATTTGCATATTACTCTTTTATTAGATAGGACTAGAGGCCCGGTGCACAAAATTCATTCCCGGGGGGTGGGGGTCCCCTCAGCCCAGCCTGGACCCTCTCCAATCCAGGACCTCTCGGGGGATGTCAGGCTGCTGGTTTCGGCCCGATGAAACCGGCAGTTGGACATCCCTCTCACAATCCAGGACTGCTGGCTCCTAACTGCTCACCTGCCTGCCTGCCTGATCGCCCCTAACTGCCCCCCCTGCCATCCTGGTCACCCCCAACTGCCCCCCCTCTGCAAGCCTGGTGTCTCCTAACTGCCCCCCCACTGGCCTGGTTGCCCCCAACTGCCCCACACCTGTCGGCCTGGTCACCCCCAACTGCCTCCCCGGCCGGCCTGGTTGCCCCCAACTGCCCCCCCCCCCCGCCAGCCTGGTCACCCCATGCAGCCTGCTGGTCAGTCGTTTGGTTGTCTCTTGCTAACCCCTCTGCTGGCCTTGTCGCCCCACGCAGCCTGCTGGTCAGTCATTTGGTCATCCCTCGCTAAACCCCCTGCTGGCCTGGTCGGCCCACACAGCCTGCTGGTCAGTCATTTGGTAGTCCCTCGCTAACCCTCCTGCCTGCCTGGTCACCCCCCTGCCGGCCTGGTCGCCCATGCAGCCTGCTGGTCAGTCGTTTGGTCATCCCTTGCTAACTCCCCTGTTGGCCTGGTTACCCACGCAGCCTGCTGGTCAGTCATTTGGTCATCCCTCGCTAACCCCCCTGCCGGCCTTGTCGCCCCACGCAGCCTGCTGTTCGGTTGTTATTGTGAGGGTGTCGTGACCAATTTGCATATTATCCTTTTATTAGTATAGATTATTAGTATAGATTTCCTTGTAGTTTGCTTAAATCAATGGAATGTAAAGTATAGGAAAACCTGAGCAAGAAGATATTAAAATTCTAATTTCTCACTTCATAATACTTTATAATAATGCTAATTATGTTATGGTTTTATATTCACTTTAAAATGAAGTTAGGTTCTTGCATACTATTTTATATCTATAAGATTTTTTTTCTATTACAGCTGACACTCAATATTGTTTTATATTAGTTTCAAGTGTACAGCATAATAATTAAACAATTATATAATTTACTACAGGCCCGGTGCACAAAATTTGTGCACTGGAGGAGGGGTGTCCCTCAGCCCAGCCTGCACCCTCTCCAATCTGGGACCCCTCTCACAATCCAGGATTGCTAGCTCCTAACCATTCGCCTGCCTACCTGCCTGATTGCCCCTAACCGCTTCTGCCTGCCAGCCTGATAGCCCCCTAATCGCTCCCCTCCCAGCCTGATTGATGCCTAACTACTCCCCTGCTGGCCTGATCGCCCCCAACTGCCCTGCCCTGCTGGCCATCTTGTGACAATGTGGGGCGGCCATCTTGTGATGACATGGGGGTGGCCATCTTCTGATGAAGTAGGGCAGCCATCTTGTGGTGGCCATATTGTGACGACATGGGGGTGGCCATCTTGTGGTGGCCATCTTGTGACAATGTGAGGATGGTGGCCATCTTGTGATGATGTGGGGTAGTCATCTTGTTGTGGCCATCTTATGACAACGTGGGGGCAGCCATCTTGTGGCGGCCATCATGTGATGACATGGGGGGTGGCCATCTTGTGACAACATGGGGGTGGCCATCTTGTCATGATGTGGGGCAGCCATCTTGTGGCGGCCATCATGTGATGACATGGGGGTGGCCATCTTGTGACAACATGGGGGTGGCCATCTTGTCATGATGTGGGGATGGCCATTTTGTGGCAGCCATCATGTGATGACATAGGGGTGGCCATCTTATACCAACATGGGGGAAGCCATCTTGTGGTGGCCATCTTTTGATGACCTGGGGGCAGCCATCTTGTGATGACATGGGGGTGGCCACCTTGTAACATATGGGGGCAGACATCTTGTGATGACATGGGGGCGGCCACCTTGTGACAATGCGGGGGTGGCCATCTTGTGACGCGAGGATGTGAGGGTGAATTTGCATATTACCTCTTTATTATATAGGATGACGTGATCCCCCAATAAGTCTTGTACACATACATCTTGGCACCATACATAGTTATTACAATATTGGTGACTATATTTCCTATGCTATACTTTATATCAGCCCCACCCCACCCTGCACAGCCTTTGGGGAGCTCTGCCCCCAGAGAAGAAAGGGGGAGGGTGCAGACAGGAAGTCGCAGGAGGAGGGGGCAGAGCAGGGCCCACCAAGTTAGATGGAGGGGAGGGAGGGAGAAACCCCACAGAACTGGGGACAGAGATGGGCGGGGAAGGAGGGCCATGAGAAAGCATTGCCCTTGGTTGAAGTAGAAATCCTGACCCCATTTTACAGACCCCAGCAGAGTGTGTGGGGGGTGGGGCGAAGACAAAAGAGGGTGTGAGGGGACTGGATGGAGAGCAGTGACGTTTGATTCATGGCCTATTTATTTTTATTTTTGTTATATTTTTATTGATTTCAGAAAGGAAGGCAGAGGGAGAGAGAGATAGAAACATAGATGGTGAGAGAGAATTGATCTGCTGCCTCCCATACGCCCTCTACTGGGGATTGAGCCCACAACTCAGGACTGTGCCCTTGACCAGAATTGAACCCAGGACCCTTCAGTCCGCAGGTCATGGTTCTATCCACTGAGCCAAACCATCTAAGGTGACTGATGGCCTATTTAAAACTGCTGCAGTAGGCTGAGCAGGGGTCTTACCACAATGGTGTTACCTGATTATAAGGGTGTCTCTTCTTATGTTGGGGTAATTGGAACTGCAGTGAAGTAAAGACACACCCATGGAGCCTGCAAAGGGTTTCCATGCACACGATGAAATTTACTTCGTGTAGCAGCTGAAGAGGGTGAGCAGAGCCTTGGAAGGACATGAGGTCTCCAAGACGAGGGGCTGAAGGGAAAGTTTGTGCCAAGAATTCTGCACCATGAGTTACAATCCTAATATATAAAAACCCAGGGTCCGTAACGACCAACCAAAGGCTCAACCAAACACCGGAAGTCAGTCCTGCAGTCAGTGCTGGGTTGCCACTGTGGGCAAGGCAATCCAGCACTGACTGCCGAGGGCCCAGAGAGAGGCCCAGAGAGAACGCATGGTGTGATCCACAGCCTCTGTGGCAGCTGTTGATCAGCCGTTGTCTCTCTTTTTCTCTCCAGGCTTCGCCAGAAGCCATGCCTCTGTTTCTCTCTGGGCCACTGAGGAGGCTGCTGATCAGCCTCACCTCTCTGATCAGGCCTGGAGATAGGCACAGAGACACTGACTGGCATAGAAACCAATCAGAACCAAATCTGGGTGAACTGCGAGAAGCCAATGGCTGCCTAGGAGGCTGAGCTTTTGACACTGACTGGCATAGAAACCAACCAATCAGAACCAAATCTGGGTGAACCGTGAGGAGCCAATGGCTGCCCAGGAGGTGGAGCTTTTGACACTGACTGGCACAGAAACTGACCAATCAGAACCTAATCTGGGTGAACTGTGAAGGCAGAACCTAAGGTGGGGGCTGAGTAGGGGTTTTAAGGGCAACAGCTGTTTGGTGTAAGTTGTAAGAAAGCAGTTCAATTTTTTAATGACTGGTTTGGCAGTATAGTGCATATGGCTAGCTATCAGTTCAGATAGAGGGATTATGTATTTTTGTCTGCCAAGAGCATCTCATCCTGCTGAAAAAGGCTCCCCCCACCCCATTTAAGCAATCCTATCATATATAATCCATCTATACTAATAAAAGGGTAATATGCTAATTAGACTAGGTTGACCAGCCATCTTTCGGACGTCTGACTTCCTTCTGACAAAGCCATAGTGGTGGGGGCCAAGGCAGAGGCAGTTAGGGTCGATCAGGCTGGCAGGGTAGGGCAGTTGGGGGCGAGATCAGGCCAGCAGGGGGTTAGGTACAATTAGGCCAGCAGGGGAGGGCAGTTGGGGGCGAGATCAGGCCAGCAGGAGAGGGCAGTTTGGGGCGAGAACAGACCAGCAGGGGAGGGCCATTGGGGGCGAGATCAGGCCAGCAGAGGCAGTTAGGTGTGAGATCAGGCCAGCAGGCAATGGCAGTTGGGGACAATCAGGCCAGCAAGGGAGGGCAGTTGTGGGCGAGATCAGGCTGGCAGGCAAGGGCAGTTGGGGGCAACCAGGCCAGCAGGGGAGGGCAGTTGGGTATGATCAGGCAGGCAGAGGCAGTTGGGGGCAACATCAGGCTGGCAGGGGAGGGCAGTTGGGGGTTAGATCAGGTCAGCAGGGGAGGGCAGTTGGGGGTGAGATCAGGCCAGCAGGGGAGGGCAGTTGGGGGCAAGATCAGGCCGGCAGGGGAGGGCTGTTGGGGGCAATCAGGCAGGCAGGCAGGCAGGCAGAGGGGTAGGGGCAATCAGGCCAGCAGGCAGAGAGGTTAGGGGTGATCAGGCAGGCAGGCAGAGGGGTTAGGGGAAATTAGGCAGGCAGGCAGAGGCAGTTAGGGGTGACCAGGAAGGCAGGCAAGTAAACGGTTAGGAGCCAGCAGTTTCAGATTGTGAGAGGGATGTCTGACTGCCAGTTAAGGCCCGATCCCTGTGAGATCAGGCCTAAACTGGAAGTCGGACATCCCCCAAGGGGTCTCCAATTGGAGAGGGTGCAGGCTGGGCAGAGGGACACCCCCTCCCGTGCATGAATTTTGTGTACCAGGCCACTAGTACTGATGATCATATATATGAAACAACTCAAACTTAGACATAAAATCCATTAAGTCACTAGAAAATTATTATTCAAGCCAGTAGATTGCTTTAAATCTACTCTTCCATGTTAAGGCCCCATCATTCTTGGCACTTGATGTCACAATATAGCACAGTGGTCACAATCTGCTTCCATAATGCCACAAAGCAAGACGCTGGTTTTCCTTAGTCATGGCTTCCAGGAGGCACACAGTTCTGCAAAGAGAAAGTGGTTACCCCAATACAGAAAGCTCTACCAAATTGTAGAGCTTTCATAAAATTGAACTTCCTCTTTAGCCTTCTCATCTTTGAACCTAATCATTCTGATTCCTTTTATTTTTTCTTATTATAAATATATGTTGACTCATTTAAGTTTTCTTTTGTTTTCCCCTAGTCTTTTATATGTGCTTTAAAATGTAATGGACTTCCACACTGGATAGAAGGGCCAGCTACTTGCCAGTGTGTTAGTTATAAATAGTCCCATCATTACAAACCTTCACATCCTCCAAATAAGATGCTATAGGATCACCAAGGCTCTGCTTCTGGTGCACCAGACGTTCACCTCCAGAACGTGGTGTGCAGGGATGTGATTAGCTCCTGCCTTATGCCATGTATAGTTAAAATACACCAAGCACAATACATTCTCTGAAGGTACTGAAAATATATTATAGTAATTCTGTATGCCTATTTTGATGAGTGCAACCATGGTTTCCCATATTTTTAACTTCCTATAAATGTTTTTTTGGAAGCAACACAGAATAAATGTGACAAGAAGATACCAGCCCTGAGAAATAGATAGAAAAAAATTATTGTATCTTCACATTTTGATTCTGTTAAACAGCACATTCAAACTTCTCAACCAGGAGTAAGAGGATCAAAGATAATTCAGTCTTTTATAAAAGCAGTATCACTTCTCTTCAAAAACTAAATGAAAATTGTAGCTCTTATAAATACATTGAAATTACTCAATAATAAACGAGTCTAGCTGCTATGACTCTTTGGGATCTAAAAACTGTTGCATCTCCCTATATTTTAGACAAACTTTTCTCTCAAGTCTCAATCAGAAAGGTTTTTATATTCAAACCATCTAATCCTATGTGGCACATTATGCTAGCAAAGCCCCATGACATTTCTACATCCAACCTCCAGGAATAAGTGAAGGCTTAAAAATAAATAAGCAATTCAATAGAAGGAAGTAATTAGCTTTTATTAAAGAACATTGAGATGATTCAACTTCATGGTTTGAAGTCATCTTAAGGTGCAGCTTGCTCTACTTTTTTTTTTTTTTTAATTATTGATCCACTCATCTCCTGATAGGCACTTAGGCTGTTTCCAAATCTTAGCTATGGTGAATTGTGCTGCTATGAACATAGGGGTGCATATATCCTTTCTGATTGGTGTTTCTAGTTTCTTGGGATATAGTCCTAGAAGTGGGATCACTGGGTTAAATGCGAGATCCATTTTTAGTTTTTTGAGGAAACGCCATACTGTTCTCTAACAAAACAAAACAAAAAATTATTGATTGGAAAGAGAGAGGGGAAGAGAGAGAGAGAGAGGAAATAATATCAGTTTGTTGTTCTGCTTATTTATGTATTCATTGGTTGATTCTTGTATATGCCCTTACCAGGGGATCAAACCTGCAACTGTGGCATATGGGGAGGACACTCTAACCAACTCTGCTACATGGCCAGGGCCTCTACTTATTTTTAGCAGCAATAAAACATACATATCTTCCTACATTGCCATTATCTATGTAGTCATAGAACTAACTGGTATTTAAAGTATTTTCCATGGTGGAGAACAGTAAAGTAGTCTGGGGTTTTCAGGGCAGGGGGAAAATGAGGTTTGTTCATTTGTTTGGATTTCCTTCCAAAAAGTTGTATGATCATAATAGAAATACTCCTAACTTGCAATGGGGTTACATTCCCACAATGATCATACTGTTGTTTGTACCAATGAGTTCTTTCTCTTTTTTTCTTTTTTGCTCAATCCCTCCACCCACCTCCAGTCCACCCCCCCATGCCCTGACAGCTGTCAGCCTGCTCTCTGTTTATGAGTCTGTCTCTATTTTGCTTGTAAACCTATCATAAATGGAAAATATCATAGCTTGAAAATGCATGTAGTACACCTAACCTGCCAAACATGTAGACTTGCCTAGCCTACCTTAAACGTGCTTCGATCGCAATAACCAAAAACTGTCATAACACTAGAGTCTGAGTCATTAACCTTGGTGACCATATGCCTGAATGGGAGCTGCCTCTAGAATTTCAAATTTTTAAACATAGGTAGAAAACATGGTTACATTTTAACTCTCTCTTTTAAAATTGTTTCCTGTGGGTTGAATTCTTATTTCATGGCATCACATGTTCCTTTTACTTATAAATAAGTTCTTATCTGAGCTGAAAAAAAGAAAGCCTGTTACAAATGTGAACACTGGAACAAAGGTTAAAGGAAGCAGTGTGATATGGAGCCCTTAATTACCATGACAGGCCCCACAGCAGGACTGAATGGTGGTGATTAACAGGTGGTGGAATGTGCCTCCTCCAGGCACAGAGATTCCCTTTTCATTACAGGGGGAACTCCTACTCATGAGCAGTCTTTCTCTTTAACCTGGGGTCATCAGGTCCTGATAAGGGACACTGTCTATAGTTTAAAGGAGTGTAGGACTAGTGGGACCCAGATACTAAAGTCGAGAAAGGCAATGGGATGGCTGGTGCTCTATATTGGGGGAATCATTCAGACCATTATCCCAAAAAGATATCACTCAAATCAGAGCTTTAATTCTAGTAAGGCTCAGAAGAGATGGAGTTTATGTAGCCGGTGGGTAAGGGATTTCAGGGGATAAAGAGAGAAAGTCCTGAAGGACTGAGGAAAAACATGGCGGCGGGAAGGGAGTGAGCTGTTCCTGCAGCCCCACACCCGCAGGAGGAAATAGAGGGAGCAGCTGAAACAAGAGGAATTCAGCCCGAATTGGCGAAGGAGAAGTGGCTGGTGAGACAGTTTGCAGCTGGGAAGGGCAGAGATCTCATGGAAAAAGAAACACACCAGGCCAGAAGGGAATGGAATGAAATATACAAAGTGATGCAAAACAAGGGACTGAATCCAAGAATACTATACCCAGAAAGGCTATCATTCAAAATTGAAGGTGGAATCAGAAACTTCACAGACAAAAAAGGGCTAAGAGAGTTCATCACTACCAAGCCAGCAATGCAAGAAATGCTAAAGGGGCTGCTGTAAAAAGAAGAAAGAGAAAGGCAAGAAGAAACACAAACACTAAGGAAAAATATGTCAACAAACAGGTACTTATCAATAATAACAGTAAATGTAAATGGATTAAATGCACCAATCAAAAAACATAGGGTAGCTGAATAGATAAGAAAACATGACCCATATATTTGTTGTCTACAAGAGACCCACCTTAGAGCAAAAGATTCACACAGACTGAGAGTGATGGGATGGAAAAACATTTTTCAGGCAAATGGAAATGAGAAAAAAGCTGGGGTTGCGATACTTATATCAGATAAAATAGACCTCAAAGGAAAGGCCATAATAAGAGATAAGGAAGGCCACTACATAATACTAAAGGGAGCAATCCAGCAAGAAGATATAACTCTGGTAAACGTTTATGCACCCAATGCAGGAGCACCCAAATACATAAAAAATCTGCTGGAAGATATCAAGGGAGAGATCGACATCAATACAATCATAGTAGGGGACTTTAATACACCACTGACATCAATGGATAAATCCTCCAGACAAAAAATCAGCAAAGAAATAGCAATTCTAAATGACACACTAGATCAGATGGACCTAATTGACATCTTCAGAGTATTTCACCCCAAAGCCATGGAATAAACGTTCTTCTCAAGTGCACATGGGACATTCTCAAAAATAGACCACATATTGGGTAACAAGCAAAGTCTCCCCAAATTCAAAAAGATTGAAATCATATCAAGCATTTTCTCAGACCACAATGGCATAAATTAGAAATAAACTACAATAAAAACATTCCAAAAAATTCAAACACTTGGAAATTGAATAGCATGCTACTAAACAATGATTGGGTTATCAATGAGATCAAAGAAGAAATTAAAAACATCCTGGAGACTAATGACAATAAAAACACAACATTGAAAATCCTATGGGACACAATGAAAGCAGTCCTGAGAGGGAAGTGTATAGCTCTACAGGCCTATCTCAAAAAACAAGAAAAAATGGTAATAGATCATCTAACTCAACAACTCAAATAATTAGAAAGGGAGCAACAAGAAAAGCACACAGTGAGCAGAAGAAAGGAAATAATAAAGATCAGAGCAGAAATGAATGACATAGAGACCAAAAAAACAATACACAAGATCAACAAAACCAAGAGCTGGTTCTTTGAAAGGATAAACAGGATTGATGAACCTCTAGCCAGGGTCACCAAGAAGCAAAGATAGAGGACCCAAATAAACAAAATCAGAAATGAAAGAGGTGAAATAACAAAAGACCCCACAGAAATACAAAGGATTGTCAAAAAATACTATGAACAACTCTATTCCAACAAACTAGACAATCTGGAGGAAATGGACACATTCCTAGAAAAACACAACCTTCCAAAACTTACTCAGGAAGAGACTAAAAATTTCAATAGGCTGATAACTATGGAAGAAATTGAAGCAGTCATCAAAAAACTTCCAGCAAATAAAAGCCTGGGGCCAGATGGCTTCACAGGATAGTTTTAACAAACATTCAAGGAAGAGCTAAAACCTATCCTCCTCAGACTATTCCAGAAAATTCAAGAAGAAGGAACACTCCCAAGCTCCTTCTATGAAGCCAGGATCACCCTAATACCAAAACCAGATAAAGATAACACAATGAAAGAGAATTACAGGCCAATATCCCTCATGAACATAGATGCCAAAATCCTCAACAAAATTCTAGCAAATCGAATCCAGCAGTACATCAGAAAGCTCATACACCACGACCAAGTAGGATTTATCCCAGGAATGCAAGCATGGTACAATATCCGCAAATCAATAAATGTGATACATCACATAAACAAATTGAGAGATAAAAATCACATAGTCATATCAATTGATGCAGAAATAGCATTTGACAAAATCCAACACCCTTTCTTGATAAAAACTCAGCCAGATGGGAATAGAAGGATCATACTTCAACATAATAAAAGCCATATATGACAAACCCACAGCCAACTTCATACTCAATGGGCAAAAACTAAAACCATTTCCAATAAGAACAGGAACAAGACAGGGATGCCCACTCTCACCACTCCTGTTCAACATAGTGTTAGAAATACTAGCCATTGCAATCAGACAAGAAGAAGAAATAAAAGGCATCCAAATTAGAAAAGAAGAAGTAAAACTGTTCTTATTTGCAGATGACATGATACTGTACATAGAAAACCTTAAAGACTCCATCAAAAAATTATTAGACTTAATAAATGAATTCGGTAGAGTAGCAGGATACAAAATAAATGCTAAGAAATCTATGGCATTTCTATACACCAATAATGAACTTACAGAAAGAGAGACTAAAAAAGCAATCCCATTCACCATCACACCAAAAAAATTAAGATACCTAGGAATAAACTTAACTAAGGAGGTAAAAGACCTATATGCGGAAAACTACACAACACTGAAAAAAGAGATAGAGGAAGATGTAAACAGATGGAAGAACATACCATGTTCATGGATTGGTAGAATCAACATCATCAAAATGTCCATACTACCCAAAGCAATCTATAATTTCAATGCACTTCCCATTAAAATACCAACGGCATACTTCACAGACCTAGAACGAACTTTCCAAAAATTCATCTGGAATAAAAAAAGACCCCGAATAGCTACAGCAATCCTGAGAAAGAAGAACAAAGTAGGAGGGATCTCAATACCAGATTTCAAGCTATATTACAAAGCCACTGTTCTCAAAACTGCCTGGTACTGGCACAAGAACAGACATATAGATCAATGGAATAGAATAGAGAACCCAGAAATTTACCCAAACCACTATGCTCAATTAATATTTGACAAAGGAGGCATGAACATACAATGGAGTCAAGACAGTCTCTTCAATAAATGGTGTTGGGAAAATTGGACAGATACATGCAAAAAATGAAACTAGACCACCAACTTACACCATACACAAATATAAACTCAAAATGGATCAAGGACTTAAACATAAGAGAGGAAACCATAAAAATACTAGAGGAATCTGCAGGCAGAAAAATCTCTGACATATGCCAAAAGAACTTCTTCACTGATACTTCTCCTAGGGCAATGGAAGCTAAAGAGAAAATAAACAAATGGGACTACATCAAAATAATAAGCTTTTGTACAGCAACGGAAACCATCAATAAAACAACAAGAAAGCCCACTGCATGGGAGAACATATTTTCCAATGATGTCAACGATAAGGGTTTAATCTCCAACATTTATAGGGAACTCATGCAGCTTAACAAAAAGAAGATAAACAACCCAATCAAAAAATGGGCAACTGATCTAAATAGACACTTTTCGAAAGAAGACAGAAGGAAGGCCAAGAGACATATGAAAACCTGCTCTAAATCACTAATCATCAGAGAGATTCAAATCAAAACAACAATGCGGTACCATCTCACACCTGTCAGAATGGCCATTATCAACAAGTCAACAAATGACAAGTGCTGGCGAGGATGTGGAGAAAAAGGAACCCTCGTGCACTGCTGGTGGGAATGCAGACTGGTGCAGCCACTGTGGAGAACAGTATGGAGTTTCCTTAAAAAAATTTAAAAATAGAACTCCCATTTGACCCAATGATCCCACTTCTAGGAATATATCCTAAGTAACTGAAAACATCAATCAGAAAGGATATATGCACCCCTATGTTCATAGCAGCACAATTCACCATAGCTAAGATTTGGAAACAGCCTAAGTTCCCATCAGCAGATGAGTGGATTAAAAAACTGTGGTACATCTACACAATGGAATACTAATCTGGGGTAAAAAAGAAGGAGCTCTTACCATTTGCAACAATATGGATGGAGATGGAGAACATTATGCTTAGTGAAATAAGCCAGGCAGAGAAAGATAAATATCACATGATCTCACTCATTTGTGGGATATAATGAACAACATAAACTGATGGGGGGGGGGGGGAGAAATAGATCCAGAAACAGAGAAACATCAATCAGAATGTCAAACCTCAGGGAAGAAATTGTGAGGTAACCAGAAACCCAAGAATGCACAAGAACGCCTTTCCAGCCATGCTAGCAATCATCAGATGTACAGTAATTTTACCTGGGACAAGAGGGTAAGTATTTTGGACTTATGCTCCTGACCCTTCATGGGTAAGACCCCTTATGTGGGCTGATCCCCTGACTAATGTAGTTACCAATAATACCAAACACCTTGGTCATCCAGGAGGTCCATGGGTGGGGCAAGAAAGTATAAATACACAGGTGTCTCCACCCAATATCCCTTTTGTATGACACAAATCCAAACAATGTCCCTTTGTGTGTACAATTAAAGAGAGGTTTCTGGCTTGTGTGGACACCAAAGAAAGGGTGTCACTACTATCACTACCTGCCCACTGTAGAGGTGCAGAAAATGTAACTAAGACCTTGTCTATACAAAAAGAAATAGACAGCCAGTTTGAAAGGGAATTGCCATGGACTAGAACAAAGAATATCCTTACATGATATTATTTTACACTGTCATTAAAGTTTTTCCCATATTTGGATCACCCCCATTACTTATAATAGTTCCTTGCACCCGTGGGGATTAAAAAAAAAAATCATCTGTTTGGTGCTTGGAGACAAACGTAACACATCTCTAGATATTTTAGAATTACAACAGCATATTATACAATTATTCCAAACAAACTTACAAACTAATTCTTTGAATGTCTGGCAGCAATTTAAAAAGGACATGAAAGGGTTTAATCCCTTCCACTGTGTAGAGGGCCCCCTGGGAAGGCACCTGAGCATTCTAAATTGGCCCCTCTTGCCCTTTTGGCCAAGAGGGACATGCTTCTCACAATCCAATTGTCCACAGCTGTTGCCTGAGCTTCTGTTCATGCCAAGGTTGAAGCCTTGTGATGGCTGGTACCATGGATCTGTCTCTCACCCAGTGGGGTGAGCTTGCCCGCCTTGGAGAAGAAACCTGGGTTCCATAAGATATGTGATCAGTGCTGGGGCCCCGTCAGCAGGCAAGGGGATCCCAAGGCAGGTGCTGGGCGTGGAGGCCCTGGCGACATAGGCGACCAAGGAGACAGAACTAAACCTCACATCACCCTGCTTGGCCCCGGAGGATGGTTGGTTAGCCAGAGACGGGTAAGATTCCTCAGGGAAGGAACAACCTAAGACAGGCACAGTCGCATAGGGGCCATCAGGAGAGAACTTGGGTGTCAACAGAGGTGGGGCACAGACCTTCACCCCCCCAAGTTTGCAGGGGCCTGAACCCTCACCCCTGCTGAAGGAGATCTCCTGCCCCCATGGCTGCTCAGCTTCACGTGCCCAGCTCAAATCGGGACCCAGGTAACAGAGACATGGCCGACAGCAGATGCCCTCTCACTGCAACAAGACTTGATGGAGATGTCTTGCACCCATGATCCGGGGACCTGGGGTCTATGATATCTAAATCCAGCCTAGCACCAGGAATGCTCAGGGCCTACTCAAGAAGGCAAATAATCCTCTCCACTAATAATTACAGGGTAAAACAAGATGGTTGTTAGAGTATTAAATTTGACAGTAAAATAGTAGTCAAGTTTTCAGACTAATTTAAATTGGCCAATCAAAATAAGCAAATACTCTAGAAAAATCAATTGTACTGGACAAAAAAGCTGTTCCTAAAGTGTTAACTAAAATTTTTATTGGTAGTTCATCTCATGGTAAAATTGTGTAACATATAATGAACTTAAAGCAGTCACATTTTAGTGCAAAAAAGTAAAATTTAAAAGCTATCAAAATTACAGCATAAAATTTCCAAAAGCCTCCCAATATTTAAACCAAAAAAAGGGGGGATAGTAGAAGAATATCATGTAAGGAAAAATATCCTGTAAATAAATTACATCTAGAAATTTTTTACTTTAGAAAATTAACTTTCATTTGTAATGCTAACAGCAAGACACCCAGGTAAAACATACATGGTGTCAAAACAAGCCAAAGGAAAATCGTTTGGGCAAAAAAATGAAAAAGGATCGCAAGTCAAATTTATAGAAAATATTCCTTTATTAACTTTTGGTCGAGAATATGTTTGTATATTTTCAGAAAACATCTCCGAGACCATGTGGATTCCTGCAACAGAGAGGAATTGACAGGAGTGCTCCAGCCATGAAGTCAGAAGAGAAACAGTCCAGAGATGGAAGACGCTGACCATGCCTTGCCATACTAACAGTCAGCAAATGTGCGTCACTGCAGATTGCCCAGGACCAAAACAGAGAGGGTCGGACCTGCATTACCACCATTTGTCCACCATCCAGAACTGAAATATCATTGCTGTTATGTACACATAACACTGTTGGACATAGAAATCGGGACACAAAAGAACTGTTGGCCCAGAAAGAAACTCACTATAGACTGATTCATTTGCCTCTCAGCATAACCATTATTGCTTGTCTCATTTTCAGTTCCTATAAGTGTATTACTAGTATCACATGAGCTCACTCATCTAGGGGAAAAGATGAACAACATAGACTGAAGAACAAGAACAGCATTGATCAGACTGTCAGACCTCAGAGGGAAGGTAGGGGAGGGTGGGGACAAGGGAGATAGATCAACCAAAGGACTTGTGTGCTTGCATATGAGCCTAACCAGTGATCACGGACAACAGGGGGATGGGGGCATGCGTGTGGGGGGGTTTGGGATGGGAATGGGGAGGTTGATGACAAATATGTGATACCTTAATCAATAAAGTAATAAAAATAAATAAATAAATAAATAAATAAATAAATAAAAGCAATAAAAATATATATATTTTTTTTAAAAGAGAGAGAGAGAGAGAGAGAGAGAGAGAGAGAGAGAGAGAGAGAGAGAGAAAGTCCTGCATCAGTCATGGAAGAGACAGCAGAAATAATCTATGGATTTGCCAGGAGTCACTCAGAATCCCCTTGGACTCTGATGGGCCAGGTGGGGGGCTTGGCTACATACTCCAGGAAGCTGGTCCTAGGGCTTCCAAATTGGACCTCAGAGTTTCTCTGTGAACTATGTAAAGTAAAGTAAATATCATCCCCACTTTGACATCACACATGCGCGCACACACACACACAATTCTATTAAGGGACTCAGAATCAAAACAATCTAATTGAAGTTGGCATATGGGAGCTGGCATCAATCAGAAAGGGTGGCAAAGAGAACAACCACTGACAACTCATCAACTCATGTGACTTCTCCTGTGGAATGGCCTTGCCTGGTCTTTCAATAATTGGTGAGGACAGAGGTGCCTATAGGTCCTGAAGGACCAGGTTAAATCCACATATTACAGCAAGTAAATACCATTGCTTTCCACAATGGGGACACATTTTGACTGAAGGGAAGTATGAAATGGAATGAGAGGGCCAGCATTCATCCTCATTTACGGCACTGAGGGTGTATCATTTGGAGAGCAACAGGCATTCAGAAAAATGTTGAAGCATTATGGGGAGGGTGAAGGGGTGGGACACAGTAGAGTTCTGTGAGCAACAAAGTGGCATCATAAGAATAGAGACTTGCCCTGACTAGTTTGGCTCAGTGAATAGAGCATCAGCCTGCGGACTGAAGGGTCCCAGGTTCGATTCTGGTCAAGGGCATGTACCTTGGTTGTGGGCACATCCCCAGCGGGGGGTGTGCAGGAGGTGGCTGATCGATATTTCTAACTCTCTCCCTTCCTCTCTGTAAAAAATCAATAAAAAAAATATTTAAAAAAAAAAGAATGGAGACTTGAAGGGGAGAAGAGCTGTATGTGGGCTTGAGGAAGAAACCTAAGGAGAAAAAAAGCAGGTGGGAGAACAGTAAGATTCCTAGGACACCCATCCTTCAAAGACTTTTAAAAGCCCTAAGAGGGCTCATTTTATCTGTCAGCATGAGAGCATTTTAATGTTTATTTTTCCTGTTCTGAAATACCCCTTAGACATTTACCTGCCCCTTTAGTAAAGAACTTTGATACAGTGGGGTAGGGCATGGAGGAAGGACATCATAAAGATGGGTGGGAATTTAGATGGAGTGGGTCAGATTGATTTCTAAAGTAAGCATGTTAGGTGAAAGTTGCTTATATTCAAATTTTACCTTGAAAATCATATAAATCTCCCACAACACAGATAATATGAGGTTACTTCAAAATGAAGCAGTTCACTTCTTTGTTCAAGATCATTTGCACATTTTTTCCATGGGTATTTCCCACGTACATAGACTGTGTACCTACATGGACTGTGTTGGGCTTAACTGCATCCTTGGGTTGATTATTATAATTGAGGCAAGCAACCACATGTAGGTAAATTCCCTTTAACAAATGCTAAGACTTCACTGTGTGTGCATTCTAATGGGTGTGTCCTGCTAGAGGATGATTAGGAGAGGACTAGTGTGATCCTCAACATTAGTTTCAAGCCTTGATGGAGAAAGGCTTGAAATACTTTAGTGGGTATTTGCTCTTTTCTGTGGAATCACATTTGGTATTGGCAAGAAGAGGAGGTGGGGAAGGGGGGAGACATAGATAGGAGAGAGAGAGAGAGAGAGAGAGAGAGAGAGAGAGAGAGAGAGAGAGAGAGAGAGAATGAATCCTGGGAGTGGTCAGTGAAGACTTTTTTAGGCATGAGAGATCATGCCACACACAGATTACATTTTGTTCATCTCATAACACTTTTTTAGAATTTATTACTATCTGTTCTTCCTGCCTATGCATGTAGCAATTGCCTATCTCAGACCATGAGTAGGTATCTCTACTTCATGGTACTTTTTCTGTAACATCTCACTATTCCTGAAATGATCATTTTCCTGGTGGAGAAAACAAGTGAAACATTTTTCTATTGTAAAGAGAATGCCATTTTGGTCCTAATTTTTTGGATAGAGATGAGATTGCTATTTAAAAGGTATGGCTTTTCTACTCTTCATTCCCCTCTAAGAGGGGAAACTTTTCTACTTGAGAACCATGGCCAAATAAAGTATTTTCACAGTGACTTTCTCATAGCTATGGGGCAAACAGATAGTGGGTCTTTTCTATATGAGCATAATTTTGTTTGAAACATAACCATGATTAAATAAATCAAAACTAAAGTATTAAGTCTGAGCGGGGAGTTTAAAAAAATAAACTACTTGCCCTAACTGGTTTGGCTCAGTGGATAGAGCGTCGGCATGTGGACTGAAGGGTCCCAGGTTCGATTCTAGTCAAGGGCATATACCTTGGTTGCGGGCACATCCCCGTGGCGGGTGTGCAGGAGGCAGCTGATCGATGTCTCTCTCTCATCGATGTTTCTAACTCTCTATCCCTCTCCCATCTCTCTGTAAAAAATCAATAAAATATATTTATTAAAAAAATAATAATAAATAAACTACTTTTACCTCATCCTCTTCAGATGGACCCTCTGAGTATAATGAGCTCTGAGACTAATTGCTAAGCTGGAACCTGTCAGAGATTCAACATAAAATGTAAAATGTAAAACTTGCTGAAACTCACAAAGTCACTATGCTTGGAATTGAAATTATATTTTCAAATAGGAGGACAGTATGTTTTTTCCATTGCATTTTTTCTAGTAAATGCTTAAAATATATATAGCTTCTATAATTTTATTATAAACTAAAGCAAATATTTATAATGCTTTATAGTCTATAAAACACACATTCATATATCACATTGGGTAATCTTCACAACCAACTTTTGAAGCAGGTGTAAATATGAGACTGAGAGAAGTTAACTTGAAATGCAGGCAGACAGGGCAGGGGTCCAGTGGGAAGCAAAGGCAGGTAGAACAGAGACAGGGGCAGACATGGCAGTTTGAGCCAGCCTAGCCACAGGAACCAACCATGCAGAAATAATAAAATGTTTCTGGATTCAAAGTGGGAGGCATGAGAAAACAAGGGAGAGCCTGCAGTAACAAGGTGTACATACACATAGAAACAGAGAAATTTCAAGTCCATTGCTGGGCAAGAACAATGAGGGAACCAATCAGGAGATGACAGATAGATATGGAGCAGGCTTGTAGCACATACATACTCCTAGAATGACTTGCTTCACTGGCAACCCATTATTTAGTCCTCCTTCCCATTGGGAAGTCTGAATCTGCTTATAATAAATTTTTCACGCTTTTGCTTAAATCAGCAATTCTCAACCTGTGGGTCATGACCCTTTTGGGGGTCGAATGACCCTTTCACAGGGGTCGCCTAAGACCATCGTAAAATACATATTTCCGATGGTCTTAGGAACCGAGACACCGCTCCTCTATCCGTCTCCAGGCGGGTCCGCCCACATGCAGATATGCCCACATATGAGTACCCGGTGTGATGACATCATCGCGCCAAACCCATCACATACACCCCGTACAAATACAGGTGCATGTGACAGGGTTGGCGCCATAATGTACTTATGCGGACCAGTCACACATGTGTAGAGAGCAGCTACTGTGTAGAAAGCAGCTGCTGTGTTGAAAGCAGCTACTCTGTTAAATGCAGCTACTGTGTTGAAAGCAGCAGTATTGAAGGTAAAACGACACTTCCTGAATTATAATTAATGGGTAAATGTGAAATCATGTACTATAAAATCATCAACTACTGCAAAAAAAAAAATCTGTACCATGGGAACTTAATCTGGATGCTGATCGGTTTTTTTATATTCAGCTGTGGTTGATGTGAATACTGCCCCCTTGTGATAGTAACAGGTATGTAAAAAACAACAACAACACAGAGAATGGTAAATCATAGGAAACTTTAATGAACTGTATTGACTGAACTATGCCATGTATCATCTTTTGTATTATTAAAGCTATTGTTATATATTATTTTCATTAGCAAACCATCCCATGACAATGGATCGTGTAGAGAAGAACATTAAGAAAAGAAAATATGAGGAGAGGAACCAAGATGGCGGCAAAGTTAAACAACTAAACTGCCGCCTCGCACAACAATTTCAAAAATACAACTAAAAAACAAAATGTCTACCACCCAGAACCACGGGAAAGCTGGCTGAGTGGTAGATTTACAACTAAGAAGAGAAGGGAGCGCAAACACTGAAAAGCTGAGGTACGGAGGAGCGTGCGAAGCGGGCTGGCAGCGGGTAACTGGGCGCATGGCTTTTCTTCAAACCGACGGGTGACAAACTCCCGATCACTCTGAACTCCAGTTTCTGGGGACACGCAGGGGACCCAGATGCCTACAGAGAGAAGCTGGACTCTCGGCCATCGGTCGGAGAGTGAGAGTGACTTTTCTGCAGGGGTGTGCCCAGCAATCAGTGTTTACTGTGCTGGAGCACAGGACACAGGGACTTGGAAACGTGGAAAGGCAGAGATGGCTGACGGCAGCGATGGCCGTTGGCCACGCCCCAGCCTAGTGACGCCCTGAGACCCTGTCCTGCCCCGCCCTGAGACCCCGCCCTGCACATTCTACAAACCCGCCCAGGCTCCACAAAGCGGCTTTTACGTATAAATGGCCTGTTCTGTGGCAGCTCAACCAAATTAACTGCAGCTCCAGTCAGACTGCTCCAAAACCGCCCAAGCAAAGAGGCTGTAGCTTCTGCTGGGAGGCCTCAGACCTGCACCCCATTGGAGATCCAGACACTAGGGTATCTAGTGGTCGGTGTGGATGACACCAGATTTCAACCACTCTCATAAGGGACACATTCAAGAGGCAGACTCAGTGAGCACCAAAGCCCTACTGCGTCTCCGGCACAGCAATTCTTCCGTTACAGACACAGCAGGTCCTCAGAGCCAATTGGCCTGGAGGTCAATTCCTCCCAGCGTACCAACAGCAATCAAGGCTTTTAACTACACCAAGATTTTCCACTCAGGCCACAAAGGGGAGTACCAAGAGCAACCACCTAGAGTGATTGGGGAAGCTGAGCTACTGGCCCCTATAGGTCACTGACCACACAAAGCCACTCCATCAACACAGGGAGGCAGCCAAAATGCGGAGACACCGAAGTATGTCACGAGTAGGAGAGATGGAGGAAAGCAAACTAATGGATGACACAGTGTTCAGAACCACATTTATAAGGTTACTCAAGAATCTTCTAAAAACCGCTGAGAAACTTGAAGAGACCTTCAAGGACCTTAATGAGAATACCAAAAAAATGGAAAAGGACCAGTCAGAAATTATGCATACACTGTCTGAAATAAAGAATATACAGACACTCAACTGTAGACCACCGTACCCGAAGAGTCAAACCAAAGATCTGGAATATGAGGAAGAAAAAAACACCCAACCAGAGAGGCAGAAAGAAGAATCCAAAAGTGTGAGGATAGCATAAGGAGCCTCCGGGATGGCTTTAAGCATACCAATATCCAAATTTTTGGGGTGCCAGAAGAAGAGAGAGAGCAAGACACTTAAAACCTATTTGAAGAAATAATGACTGAAAACTTCCCCCACCTGGTAAAAGAAATAGACTTACAAGTTCAGGAAGCACACAGAACCCCAAACAAGAGGAATCCAAAGAGGACCACACCAAGACACATCATAATTAAAATGCCAAGGGCAAAAGACAAAGAGAGAATCTTACAAGCAGCAAGAGAAAAACAGTTAGTTACCTACAAGGGAGCACCCATACGACTGTCAGCTGATTTCTCAACAGAAACTATGCAGGCCAGAAGGGAGTGGCAAGAAATATTCAAAGTGATGGATAGTAAGGACCTACAACCAAGATTACTCTACCCAGCGAAGCTATCATTTAGAATTGAGGGTCACATAAAGAGCTTCACAAACAAGAAAAAGCTAAAGGAGTTCATCACCACCAAACCAGTATTATATGAAATGTTGAAGGGTACTATTTAAAAAGAACAAGAAGAGATAAAAAAAAAAAAAGAAATGAACAATCAAATGGCAGCAAATACATATCTATCAACAATCAAATCTAAAAATCAAAATAAACAAACAATAAAACTAATGAACAAAATAAACTGGTGAATAAAACAGAATCAGAGGCATGGAAGTATGGATCACACTGATGAATCTCAGAGGGAAGCGGGGAGAGGAGGGGTAGAAAAAGAGTAACCAAAGATCTTACCTATGGACAAAGGTAGTAGGGTGATGAAGGCCTGGCGTGGGATGGGAAGTTTGTGGAGGTGAGGAATGAGGGGAGGAGGGGGCATCTGTAATACTGTCAACAATAAAGATTAAAAAGTAAAATAAAGTAAGGTTAAAAAAAGAAAAAAGAAATGGGACATAGACAATGTCAGGGCTTCCAGACCTCTTTACCTCCTCAGTCCACAGAAGCACCTAACTTAAATATCTGCCTTTCACAATCAGCTACTGTGTGTTGATGCTATCAAGTTTCAAGAAGATGAGTGTAGTATTATTCCTGCCCAGGAGACTAAAACTCCTGGGCTTCAGTCTTCCCTCCCCTCCAGTTATGACTTACCCTATGACTCATGCAAGTCACGTAGCTCCTTGGAGGCCCCCTTCTTGGTTTTTGTTGTTGCTGTTGTTTTTGTTAATCCTCACCCAAGGATATTTTTCCATTGATTTTTAGAGTGGAAGGGAGGCAGAAAGAAGGGGAGGGGAGAGAGTGAAAGAGAGAGCGAGAGCAAGAGCGTGCGCGCACGCGCGCGCTGAGAGAGAGAGAGAGAGAGAGAGAGAGAGAGAGAGAGAGAGGTGAGAGAGACATTGATTCATTGCCTACCCTAACTGGGCTGGAGATCGAACCTGCATCCCAGGTATGTACCCTTGATTAGTAATCAAACCCATGACCCTTTGGTGCACAGGCCAACACTATAACCACTTAGACACACTGGCCAGGTCAGAGATCACCACCACCACCACCCCACTGGTTTCTTTCCTCTCCCTTCCTCCTTCTCCTTCCCTTCCATGTTTTTTTACTAATGATGTTTCATGAAGGATGACTAAGACATGCAAAATCATTGTGTATAAATACAAAGTGCCCTGTGGTTTAATAAATGACTAAACAAGAAATAAAAATCAAACCAACAAAACATATCTGTTAATCTTCATATCAACTAGCTTTCTCAATTTCAAAACTAGTGATTTCAGACACATTAATTTAATCAAGCCTCAGACCCTCAGGCTTGATACTGCTATTTTATAGAGGAGTAAACTGTGACACAGAAGCGATTTGCCTGATAGAAGCCTATGAATCAGCAGCTGAGTCAGTGAAAGGCCTCCAAGCCTTGATCTCTGACTGGATTTGCAGCCCAAAGGTAACCTCCAACTTGTTTTAGACTGAGACCTTCTGCAACATACTCAGAAGGCTGCCCTCAGGGCAATCCAGCTAGGCAACAGAAAAAGCTGTTGCCACCACATCTTAATAGCCTGAAGAAGTCCTCAAGCCTTGAGAATGGTGCCTTTGTCCTTTAAAAATTTCCAAAGCAATTAAACTCATCAAAACATACTGCAAAAAAAAGCATGGCATACAATATGATTCCATTCATATGAGTCTATTAAAAACAAAACATATTTACAGTGACAGAGAGCAGATTACTGGTTGCCCAGGACCAGGACCAGGATTGACTAAAAAGGAGCAAAGGAAACTTCTGGGGCGATAGAAAGGTCTTGATTGTACCAATACGGACACATGGTGTACACCTTTGTCATAACTCATTGAACTATACACATAAAATCAGTACACCTGTATATTTTATCACATATAAATTATACCTCAGTTAAATTAATTTGCAAAATTAAAATAATGAATCCCAAAGCAAGAACAAGGTATGGCACCAAATTTTTAAAATCTATAGGAAATGAAAAGGTTCCTAGCAAGTATAAGTAACCAAAACTGGCCCAAGAAGAAATGGGAAACCAAAATATATAGCAACCATATACTAGTAATAGACAGAAAAAAAAATATTAAAGAACTACCAAAGACTACTTGGAAATTATTTAATATCTTAATTCTATGTTTCTTAATTTGTAAAATGGAAATTAAGTAGCACTTCACAGAATTTTTGTAAGAATTGAACAAACATGCTTAGTATAATACTTGGGATGCAGTATATGTTTAGTGCTAGTTTCTCTGGTCTGCAGTGGTGTTTTAAGCCCTTTGATGATAGTTTTACTTCTCTTTCCATATGGGCAACATAACATTCCTTAATTCAGTCAACAAATATCAAATTCCTCCTTTCAGTTCTTTCCCCAAGGTGATTCCCAAGTCCACAGGATGGAACAGAGTTTTTCTGTGTGTGTATGCATGTGTGTGTGTGTGTGTGTGAGTGTGTGTGTGTGTGTGTGTGTGTGTGTGTGTGTGTGTGTGTGTGTGTGTTTCTGAACCTAATTGTGGAAAGAAAGAGAAAAGACATCTAAAAGCAGGAAGTAGGAGACTAAGCCCTCAGAAAAAAATATCTTTTCCGGGGGAAAGGAGGATCTGAAGAATGTCTTAAAGTATATCTAACACTCATCCCCTCTACAAGCCCTAGATTAGGATGATACAGCCAATTCTGTATTAAGGGATACCAAGGTTTCAGAAGTCAAAGCCACGGCATTGCAAAGCTGAGCTCTTAGTATCTAAAACTAAGGGGCAGCTGGATGCAACCAGAGCTTTTCTCCTAGGATGCTTTACCCAACACCAACCCCCAAGGGAAGCTTTAGGCAGAGGGTGGAGACCTGGGAGATTTGGGAGTGGTGTTCAAGGAATGTAGCATCTTGCCAGGTTGGAGGTCTAAAGAAATGTGGCAGGTCACTTCTCTGCTGGCCTCCCCCTTCTCCATTCCTTAAGACTGTTTCTCTTGGCCTATTCCAAGATCTGGGAGTGTTTTCACTTTCTGACAGTTGCTGGATCCTCCTGCAGCTCTCACCTGAATGATACAGAATACCAAGGAGCACATCTGTGAATAGCAAGGAGGTGCCAGGACCTAGCTGTTATCCCAGGAAGCATGAGTGAGTTCCAATATAGCCATTATCACATCACCTCCATCCTTAAATATCACTTTCCCCACATTCACACAAAGAAAAGTGAACATCAGAGAGTCAGGTCAGGCTCAGAGGGACAATTCCTAAGAAGCTGCCACTGCATCATAAGAACATTTCAATAATTCCCATAGGTGACTTCTGTGGAATTTCCTCTAGATAGAGGTGCATATTCCAGGCTAGGTAACTGACGTTGAAATCAAAATATCCATCAGCTGGGTTCTGCCATTCAGCAACTGTTTTCTTGTGGGAATTAATATATCACCTCCTTCGAATGACTACTGTATTTTGAGAATGAAGGGAGAAAGCATATGTCACATGCATTATACTGTTCCTGGATTATAATAGAACCTTGGTAAATATTAGTCTGACCCTAATCACTGCCATTTCACACACATGCCCAATAGGAACATGCAAGACAATTCACCCAATCCTGCTGATTTTCCCCATTGCCCCTTACTAAAAGCCACAGGGAATTTTGGAGAGATCTGGTATGTTCTAAAAAGGAGAGTTCAACTCAAACTTGGCGCAAGAATCATTTGTGGAGCATTACTTACTTACTGGGGGTCAAAGGTGACTTCGGGTTACCTAGTGCCCAAATCACCCCAAAACGTAGTATCTAAAAACATCAATGTAGTATTGTCTTGGCCTAGCTGGCTTGTTCTCATGCCATGGAAGCCAGTTAGCAGTGGAGTCATCTGAAGGCTTACCTAAGCTAGGCAACTGAGACTGCTTCACTGAGATACCTGGTCTCAGTGCTCTTCAACGGTGCCATTCATCTCTGGTGGAACAGTCTACATTTCTTACATAGTGGCTTAAGGCTCCAAGATAAAGGAAGCAGAATCTTAAAGCCTGAGCCTAGAGTGTCTTCAGCCATATTCCGATGACAAACAACTGCAGGCCAGCCCAGATTCAAGGAAGAAGACAGACAGACTCTACCTAGCAATGGTGGAGTGGCAGGTATGCACACAGAGGGAAAGAATTGTTTGAGATGGTGGACATCATTGGAAACAAGCAACCACCAATGGATATAATAAATGAGTTCCATGTAAATATAAACACAAGATATTAACTTATATGATTTTTTTCAGAGCTGATAGTTTTTTATCCAAGTATGTAATAAGCACTACTTACCACATGTCTCAGGCTTCTGAGTTCTTTTTTTTTTTCTAAATAACTTTTTTTCAAGAAAAATGGTCTTAAATATAATAATATTACATGCAATAAACATTAATATTTCAAGAAAAAAGGATTTGAAGTGTAATAATATTATCAAAACTGTACTAACATAGTATGATATCACAAAAGTTGTAGGAAATATTAAAAATCTGCAAATAACAGGATTACTTATATTATATTCTAAAATATTTTTTCCTCTGGCTCTATTTTTGTTCATCAATTTATGTTGTTCATTATATTCCACAAATGAATGAGAACATGTGATATTTATCTTTCTCTGACTGACTTATTTCACTTAGCATAATGCTCTCCAGTTCCATCCATATTGTTGCAAATGGTAGGAGTCCCTTCTTTTTTAGCGCAGCATAGTATTCCATTGTGTATATGTACCATAGTTTTCTAATCCACTCATCTGCTGATGGGCACTTAGGCTGTTTCTAAATCTTAGCTATTGTAAATTGTGCTGCTATGAACATAGAGGTGCATATATCCTTTCTGACTGATGTTTCTAGCTTCTTGGGATATATTCCTAGAAGTGGGATCACTGGGTCAAATGGGAGTTCCATTTTCAGTTTTTTGAGGAAATTCCATACTATTCTCTACAGTGGCTGCACCAATCTGCATTCCCATTAGCAGTGCACAAGGGTTCCTTTTTCTCCGCATCCTTGCCAACACTTGTCGTTTATTAATTTGTTGATGATAGCCATTCTGACAGGTGTGAGATGGTACCGCATTGTCGTTTTGATTTGCATCTCTCAGATAATTAGTGACTCTGAGCATGTTTTCATGTGTCTCTTGGCCTTCCTTCTGTCTTCTTTTGAAAAGTTTCTATTTAGGTCCGTTGCCAATTTTTTTATTGGATTGTTTATCTTCCTTTTGTTAAGTTGCATGAGTTCCCTGTAAATGTTGGAGATTAAACCGTTATCAGTGATAACCTTGGCAAATATGTTCTCCCATGCAATGGGCTTTCTTGTTGTTTTGTTGATGGTTTCCTTTGCTGTGCAAAAGCTTTTTATTTTGATGTAGTCCCATTTGTTTATTTTCTCTTTAGTTTCCATTGCCCTAGGAGAAGTATCAGTGAAGAAGTTCCTTTGGCATATGTCTGAGATTTTGCTGCCTGTGAATTCCTCTAGTATTTTTATGGTTTCCCGTCTTATGTTTAAGTTCTTTATCCATTTTGAGTTTATTTTTGTGTATGGTGTAAGTTGGTGGTCTAGTTTCATTTTTTTTTTTTTGCATGTATCTGTCCAATTTTCCCAGCACCATTTATTGAAGAGACTATCTTGACTCCATTGTATGTTCATGCCTCCTTTGTCGAATATTAATTGGGCATGGTGGTTTGGGTTGATTTCTGGGTTCTCTATTCTATTCCATTGACCTATATGTCTGTTCTTGTGCCAGTACCAGGATGCTTTGAGAACACTGGCTTTGTAATACAGCTTGATATCTGGTATTGAGATCCCACCTACTTTGTTCTTCTTTCTCAGGATTACTGCAGCTATTCATGGTCTATTTTTATTCCAGATGAATTTTTGGAGAGTTCGTTCTAGGTCTGTGAAATAAGCCATTGGTATTTTAATGGGGTTACTCTGGTATTTTAATTTTTTTTTTTTTTTTTTGGTGCAATGATAAATGGGATTGCCATCTACGCTTTTCTTGTTATTCTCTTTCTAGTTCTTAAAGTTGTAGTGTTAAATAGTTTATTGTTGCTGATTTTTCTTTTCTTTTTTTTTTTTTTTTTTTTTTTTTTTTGAGGTATGTCTGTAGTGCTATGAACTCTCAGGACTGCTTTTGCTGTGTCCCAGAGATTTTGGGTTTTTGTGTGTTCACTTCCATTTGTTTCCAGGAAGTTTTTTCTTTCTTTCTTGATTTCGTTGGTAACCCATTCATTGTTTAATAACATGCTATTTAGCCTCCATGTATTTGAATGTTTTTGGGTGTTTTTTTATTGTAGTTGATTTCTAATTTCATTTCACTGTGATCTGAGAAGATGCTTGATATGATTTTAATCTTCTTGAACTTGTAGAGACTTGTTTTGTGTCCTAACATGTGGTCTATCTTTGTGAATGATCCATGTGCACTTGAGAAGAATGTATATTCTGCTGCCTTGGGATGAAACGTTCTATAGATGTCAATTAAATCCATCTGATCCAGTGTGTCCTTTACAGTCTCTGTTTCCTTGTTAAGTTATTGTCTGGGAGATCTGTCCAGGGAAGTCAGAGGGGTGTTTAAGTCCCCTACTATGATTGTACTGTTGTCAACCTCTCTGTTAAAGTCCTCTAGAACTTTTTTATACATTTAGGTGAACCTATATTGGGTGCATATATGTTTACCAAGGTTATATCCTCTTGTTGGATCAATCCCTTTAGTATTATGTAGTGACCTTTGTTGTCTCCTATGATAGCCTTCATTTTAAAGTCTATTTTGTCAGATATGAGTATTGCTACTCCAGCTTTTTTTTTCCATTTGCATTGAAAATTTTTTCCATCCCTTCACTTTTATCCTGTGTGTGCCTTTTGTTTTGAGGTGAGTCTCTTATAGACAGAATATAGTTGGGTCATGTTTTTGTATCCATTCAGCTACCCTATGCCTTTTTATTGGAGCATTTAATCCATTTACACTTAGGGTTATTATCAAGAAGTACTTATTTGTAGCCATTTTAATTCTGTATGGCTAGGTTTCTCTCTCTGTTTTTTCTTCTCAGCAATTCAGGCTTCTGAGTTCTTACCACTAAAAATGATTCCACAATAAAGGGAAAATTCAGTGAATGCATCAGATCATGATCTTTTCCTGTTGGCTAAGCTGGCTTTCTTACCTTGCAACTCTTTTTACCACAAATTTCATTCCCATGTGAGCGTGTCACTTTTCATTGTTCTGTCTTCAGAGTAAAAGCCAAGGCTTCTGATCAGTTAGACCAACAGTCTGCTTTTACTTCCATCTCCTGCTACTGCCATATGTCCTTCTATTTTCCTAGTAATCATGACTTCCAATGAGTTCTAGTTAATTGTTTTTCCAACTAAAATAAGTCACATGCTTTAATAGTTCCCTGTACTTCAAAGCATTTACCTTAATTTTTAACTTTATATTTATGAGGTTGTTGCATTAATTTTTATCCTTCTTGCTATACCCTGAGCTCTATATAGTCAGCACCTTTTATCTAGAGAATAGGTCTGTGCCCAGTATATACTAGGTGCTCAATAGGATTCTTTGAGTAAATGAATACTTTTTTTCTTTCCAAAACTACTTAGGCTGAAAGATGGTCAACCCCACTAAAATGAAAAGAAATTTTAGAAATATATTTTCCAAAACATTGTGTTTGATTTTTGTCAGATCTTAGAAATCTTGACATCCAACTTAAGAAAAGTGAAATTATTGGATTCTGTGACTCAAGCAGTACAACAAAGTAATCTTTAAGAACCTCTCTCCAGCAGAAAATATAATGTCAGTAATGCATACAGGGCTCTACTAAAGAAATATTTATAGAGTTCAACTTCTATTTAACATTCCAGACCCTCTTGCTGTGTTCCTGAATTTCAAATTCCTTCCAAGTTGACTCATACCTGGTTAATCCCCAATTCTATCTGATGGATGTTAAAGTTCATTTAGATTAAATCTTCCTAAACTCCCTGCCCCCTTGGACACATCTTCCAAAGGTCTGTCCTCCCTACCTCCACACCCACACATACCTCTGGAATCCTACTGAATTCCAACATCCTGATTGCCAACATATTTAGACACAGCCTCATTCAGCTTTGGGACTCCCCAAACTGGAAACACAGATAAGCAATTGGAATCCAGAATTTTTTTTTATTCCTGCTTTTTGTTATGAAACATTTTAAAGGTAAAGAAAATACAATGATAAACTTTGATACACTCATAATCCAGCTTTATTATCAACTCATGACCAATCTTTTTCCACCCATACCCTCACCAACTTCCCCTCTCCCCTGAATGGATTTCATTATCTCTCTCCAAATGATAAATACTTTAAACAAACACAACTAAAATATATTATCATGATTAAAACTGCTCTGGGAACTCAACTACTAATTTTCAGTTTGAAAGATACTGACCATAAAGCACCATAAATTAGTCCTTTTCTACTACTGCCCTTCCCACTGCACAAATGAACAAACATGTGCACTCTCTAAAGTATAGAACAATACATTTCTTATGGCATCCTTTATTGTCCCATGTAAGACATAGTACTAACAGACTATTATTGGCTTTAATTTTATTTGATATTTTTTAAATATATTTTTATTGATTTCAGAGAGAAAAGAAAAGGAGAGATTGAAACATCAATGATGATGATGATCTCTCCCACACGCCCCCTACTGGGGATTGAGCACGCAAACTCGGGTATGTGCCCTTGACTGGAATCAAACCAGGGACCCTTCAGTCCGCAGGGTGATGCCTTGTCCACTGAACCAAACCAGCTAGGGCTGGCTTTGATCTTATTAATACTCTTCAGACAAAGATCACCACAAACACCTGTACTTGAACAGGTTTGGGTTTTTAAAGGACTTAGTGAGGGGGAGCCTACTCTATGGGAGAACCATAGAGCATCTCAGTAAAATAGTGTCAAGAAGAAGCTAATAAAGAACTTGGATTTTGTCTGGGTAATTTGGAAGAAAGTAGATTAGAAATTCCAATAAATCTTTTCTGTAGGGGGGATAGACTAGAGGGAGGTTAAAGCTGTCATTGGTGAAGAAGTCACAGTCACCCATTCAGTGAGGGAGGGGATTGTTTGATATTTGCACAGTGACCTTGTTTTTTACTAACTTGATATAGATATTCTATAATATTATTTCTGTACAACAGGAGAACAAAATGACACTGTGAGCATCAGACCAGCTTGTAATAATATTGATGTCTAGCTGTATATATCAATCCCTTCTGGATGTCAGGGGTTTCTTTTCACTTTCTCATTATCTTACCACTTTCTAGGGTATATAATTTTATTGAATACTGCTATATTTTGTCCTGGCTTTATTTGACTTTCTAAATGTACTTCTCCTTCTAGATCATTTTTATCACTCATTACTTACATGTGTGTGTGTTTTCTATTACATTATATTCAACTGTTTAAAAACTTCCTTAAATCTTTTTTTCTGGAGAAGAAAAATAAATTCATTTTCAAATGAATGTTTGAAAATGTAAAATTAGTCTTGCTATTTATTTATTGTCAACCACTCCAAAATCAAACTCATTTTAGGTAGACATTCAACAACACTATATTTGCATAGGGCAGTAACCAGGCCTGTATTGCAATCAATTCATTCAGTTAACTAGGGCAGTTTTCTCAAACTTTTTCTCCCTCCCTGGGATTCTCAATAAGAAGTGTGTTGTACTCAGTCAAAAATGCACCACAAAACATACACCACACATACACCCTACTAAACTCAAAATTCTATAAAACAATACTTATTCTTAGTAAATGTGATATACCCCAATATTTTCTATTTTATTTCATTAAAAAATTAAATATTGACTTTATAAATTGATTTCATGACCTCCTAATAGAGCTCAATTTGCAGTTGAAAAACTGACTTGAAACTAGAAGTTACTTTGCACAAAATAAAATATCTATGAATACATCATTGAATTGATATTGATGTTGCTGTTGTTTTTAAAAAACCATGGTAGATGTTTTGTAGCAATCATTTAAAAATCTTTGCTGCCTAAAGTGATGGAAATCATGTTGAATGGCATAGAACATAACAAAAAAAAAATTGTGGAGAGAAATGATGGCCCTGCCTCTTACTACCTTTTTTACTATTCCCATGCAGAGATAACCTGTGTTGGGAGTATGTCTCCATTCTGAATCAGAACTCTCATAACTGGATTTTAAATTAAGTCCAGTCCTTAATTATCAAGACAGAAGAACTGCATTCCAGTACTCAACAAGAAGAATTATCTCTTTTCCACTTTATCAAAAGTTCAGCTGGCAGAAGATAACATTTGGAGATATATAACAACCTGAATCTTTTCTTGGTGACTTCCCATTTCTACCATCATCACTGCCAACATTATTCTTTATTGCTTCCTGGCTCGTTCATTTGCCATAAATATGAAAGTATACAAATTTGCCTAGACAGAGTAAATGCGATTCTGAATGGATATTTTAAACTCACCATCAAAAGCAGCCATAGCCCAGCCGGTGTGGCTCAGTGGTTGAGCATTGATCTATGAACCAGAGGTTGAGGTTCAATTCCAGGTCAGGGCACATGCCCGGGGTTGCGGGCTCGATCCCCAGTAGGGGGAATGCAGGAGGCAGACAATCAATGATTCTTTCTCTTCATTGATGTTTCTATCTCTCTCTCTCCCTCTCCCTTTATCTCTGAAATCAATAAAAATATATTTTAAAATAAAAAAAATTTTTTAAAGCAGCCATAAAGTTGACTTTGACTATCAAGAGCTGGAGAGATCAGGTCAATGGGGGGAAAGGAGACATATTTAATATTGTAAACAATAAAGAATTTAAATTTTTAAAAAAGGAGTCAAATGATCAAGACATTTATTTATCAACAATACATTAGAGACTAAAGAAGAACAGAGTAACAGGACCAGGCTGAACACTCCAGGATGGATGGCCTGGAGTTGGGGTAAGTGTGGGGGTATAAATATTAACAAAAGAGCAGCTATTACTACACTGGAGGCTAGTGGAAACCTGCTTGGGGTTGGGGTGGGGAAGCTGAGCAGAGAGAACACCTTGGCAAGAGTGGAGCAAGCATCAAGGAAGCAGTCCTTCACAGAGGCAGATTTCTGAGTCGGTACCCTCAACTGCACATTGCCATTTACTTGAGGAAAGCAGTTCAATTTTAACTAGACATTCTTAATAAGCTCAATTGGTTTAGCTGCTATAAAAATCAAGGGCCCCTTTAAAAGGAAAGAAATTGGCAGCCGTACACAGCTGGCCCCCATCCAAGGAGCAGCAGCTGCGTGAGCAGCTCACCCCCATATGAGGAGCAGCAGCCCTGGGAGCAACCTGCCCCTGTCCGAGGAGCAGCAGTCACATGCAGCCTGCCCCGTCCAAGGAGCAGCAGCCCCATGAGTAGCCCTCCCCTGTTCGAGGAGCAGCAACCCTGTGAGTAGCCTGCCCCAGTTCGAGGAGCAGTAGCCACACAAGCAGCCTGCCCCTATCCGAGGACCAGCAGCTGTGCGAGCAGCCTGCCCCCAACAGCCAGAGGAGCCACCACTGCCGCTAATAACACCCACTAGAGGAGCCACCGCCAACTGAGGAGCAGCTGCTGCTGCGACCGCCTGAGGAGCAGCTGCCGCCTGAGGAGCCACTGCCACCCAAGAAGCAGCACCTGCATGACTTGACACCTATATTCTTCAATGAGAGCAAAAATGGGTAGACTAACACACCCCCAAAGGAAAGAAAAGGAGGAAGCTCCAGAAAAGAAACTAAGTGAAATGGAGGCATGCAATATGTCAGAAAAAGAATTCAGAATAAGGGTCATAGAGTTCATAAACCAGATGGATGAAAAAAATCAACAACTGATGTAAGAATCAAGAAGAAATAAAGAGTGATATAGCTGCAATAAAGAACACCATGGAAAGTTTCAACAGTAGATTAGGAGAAGCAGAGGAATGAATTAGCAAATTAGAAGACAAGGAAGCAAAACACACCCAAACTGAACTGCAATTGGAGAAAAAAATTAAAAGACAAGAGGAGAACCTAAGGGAGCTTTGGGACAACATAAAATTAAGCAACATACAAAAAATAGGGGTGCCAGAAGGACAGAAAGAGGAACAAGGGTTAGAAAACTTATTTCAAGAAATAATGTCAGAAAACTTCCCTGATGTGGGGAAGTAAAAAGTCACACAAGCACAGAGAGTCTCAAACAAAATGAACCCGAATAGAACCACATTGAGACATGTCATAATTATGATGGCAAACGTTCAAGACAAAGAATGACTATTAAAGGCTGCAAGAGAGAGACAGAAAGTCACATACAAGGGATCTCCCATTAGATTATCAAATGATTTCTCAACAGAAACACATCAGGCCAGAAAAGAATGGAAGAAAATTTACAAAGTGATGCAAAGTAAGAGACTTAATTTAAGTATACTCTATCCAGCAAGGCTATCATTCAAAATCAAGGCTCAACTACAACAGGAGGGCACACACCACCCACATAAGGGACACACCCAGAGCACTCAGCTCTGGTGACCAGAAAGACTGCACCACTGGATCTCATAGGACAACTACTACATTAGGCCACTCTACCAAGATCAGGAGACATAACAGCTTTTCCTAATACATAGAAACAAACACAGGGAAGTAGTCAAAATGACCAAAGAAACATGTAATGAATGAAAAAAAAAAAGGATAAATCTCTAGAAAAAAAAAAAAAACTAAACTAAATGGAGACAAGCAATCTACCAAATGCAGAGATCAAAACACTATTTATAAGTATGCTCAATGATCTCAGTAAGAACTTCAACAAAGGGATAAAAACGGAGATTAAAAAAAAAAAAAACATAAAAAAGAACCAGTCAGAAATGAAGAATGCAATAACAGAAATGGAAACAAATACATTATAGAAAATCAATAATAAAGTAGATGAAGCAGATGATCGAAACAGCAATTTGGAAAATAAGGAAGCAGAAAACACCCACTCAGAACAGCAAAAATTAAAGAGCCCAAAAAATGAGGATAGTTTAAGGGGCCTCTGGTACAATATTAAATATACCAACATTCCCATCATAGCGGTACCAGAAGTAAAAGAGCAAGAGCAAGAAATTAAAACATTATTTGAAGAAATAATGAAAAACTTCCTTAACCTGGCAAAGGGAATATACCTAGAAGCCTAAGAAGCACAGGAAGTCCCAAACAAGATGAACACAAACAGGCCGACACCAAGACACATCATAATTAAAATGCTAAAGGGTCGTTCTCCCCGGGGGGGTTAGTGCTGAGAGTTCAGAGTGTGTGCTCCAGGCTCGGGACACACATTTATTATTTAAAAAAAAAAAACACAAAACCTTTTAAAAAACCCAAAAAATTTTACAAAAAGTCCACGACTCCCCCCCACCCCACCCCCAGACTTTTTTTTCTTCCTTTTTATAAAATAACCCAGTGAAGCAGCCGAGACCAACCCGCCCGCAGCAGCTCCAAGAAGGAACCCAGAGACCAAGGCCTTCTCGCTGCCCGGATCCGACACCACACCTCGCTCCCGCGGCCAGCGGCAATGGACCGACCCGTCCTGCGGCTGTTGCGTAATTCTACATTCCGCTTGATTTTTGTCCCTCTGCGCTCGCCCTGCTCCCCTCCTCGCACGGAAAGGTCGCGGTCTGTGGCCCCGCGGGCAGCTGTGCCGAGATGAACCCCAGCGCCCCCAGCTACCCTATGGCCTCGCTCTACGTGGGGGACTTCCACCCCACATGACCGAGGCGATGCTCCACCAGGAGTTCAGCCCGGCCGGGCCCATCCTCTCCATCAGGTCTGCAGGGACATGACCACCCGCCGCTCCTTGGGCTGCACGTGTGTGAACTTCAGCAGCCAGGGGACGCGGAGCGCGCTTTAGACACCAGGAATTTTGATGTAATAAAGGGCAAGCCAGTTCGCATCATGTGGTCTCAGCGTGATCCATCACGTCGCAAAACTGGAGTGGGCAACATATTCATTAAAAATTTGGACAAATCCATTGATAATAAAGCACTGTATGATACCTTTTCTGCTTTTGGTAACATCCTTTCATGTAAGGTGGTTTGTGATGAAAATGGTTCCAAGGATTATGGGTTTGTACATTTTGAGACACAGGAAGCAGCTGAAAGAGCTATTGAAAAAATGAACGGGATGCTTCTAAATGATCGTAAAGTATTTGTTGGGCGATTTAAGTCTCGTAAAGAACGAGAAGCAGAACTTGGAGCTAGGGCAAAAGAGTTCACCAATGTTTACATTAAGAATTTTGGAGAAGACATGGATGATGAGTGCCTTAAGGATCTCTTTGGCAAGTTTGGACCTGCCTTAAGTGTGGAAGTAATGACAGATGAAAGTGGAAAATCCAAAGGTTTTGGATTTGTAAGCTTCGAAAGGCATGAAGATGCACAGAAAGCTGTGGATGAGATGAATGGAAAGGCGCTCACTGGAAAACAAATTTATGTTGGCTGAGCTCAGAAAAAAGTGGAATGGCATATGGAACTTAAGCGCAAATTTGAACAGGTGAAGCAAGATAAGATCACCAGATACCAGGGTGTTAACCTTTATGTGAAAAATCTTGATGATGGTATTGATGATGAACGTCTCCGGAAAGAGTTCTCTCCATTTGGTACAATCACTAGCGCAAAGGTTATGATGGAGGGTGGTCTCAGCAAAGGGTTTGGTTTTGTATGTTTCTCCTCCCCAGAAGAAGCCACTAAAGCAGTTACAGAAATGAATGGTAGAATTGTGGCTACCAAACCATTGTACGTAGCTTTAGCTCAGCACAAAGAAGAGTTCCAGGCCCACCTCACTAACCAGTATATGCAGAGAATGGCAAGTGTGAGAGCTGTGTCCAACCCCTTAACCCCTTAATCAACCCCTACCAGCCAGCACCTCCTTCAGGTTATTTCATGGCAGCTATCCCACAGACTCAGAACCGTGCCGCATACTATCCTCCTAGCCAAATTGCTCAGCTAAGACCAAGTCCCCACTGGACTGCTCAGGGTGCCAGACCTCATCCATTCCAAAATATGCCCGGTGCTATCCGCCAGCCGCTCCTAGACCACCATTTAGTACTATGTGACCAGCTTCTTCACAGGTTCCACGAATCATGTCCACACAGCGTGTTGCTAACACGTCAACACAGACAATGGGTCCTCGTCCTGCAGTGGCTGCTGCTGCAGCTACTCCGGCTGTCTGCACCATTCCACAGTATAAATATGCTGCAGGAGTTCGCAGTCCTCAACAACGTCTTAATGCACAGCCACAAGTTACCATGAAGAAGCCTGCTGTTCATGTACAAGGTCAGGAGCCTTTGACTGCTTCCGTGTTGGCATCTGCCCCTCCTCAAGAGCAAAAGCAAATGTTGGGTGAATGGCTGTTTCCTCTCATTCAAGCCATGCACCCTACTCTTGCTGGTAAAATCACTGGCATGTTGTTGGAGGTCGATAATTCAGAACTTCTTCATATGCTTGAGTCTCCAGAGTCTCTCCGTTCTAAAGTTGATGAAGCTGTAGGTGTACTACAAGCCCACCAAGCTCAAGAGGCTGCCCAGAAAGCAGTTAACAGTGCCACCGGTGTTCCAACTGTTTAAAATTGATCAGGGACCACGAGAAGAAACTCATGCTTCACTGAAGAAAAATATCTAAACATCAAAAAATATTACAGAGAAAAGAAAACATGGCAAAATAGAAAATAAATAAATAAAGGAAAGGAAACTTTGGACCTTATGTACCGAGCAAATGCCAGGTCTAGCAAAAAATAATGCTAGTCCTAGATTACTTATTGATTAAAAAACAAACAAAAAAACAACACAAAAAATAGCAAAATATAAAAACAAATTAATGTTTTTATAGACCCTGGGAAAAAGAATTTTCAGCAAAGTACAAAAATTTAAGGCATTCCTTTCTTTAATTTTATAATTCTTTACTGTGGAATAGCTCAGAATGTCACTTCTGTTTTAAATAACAGAATTGATAACTGATCAAGGAAACGTAATTTGGATTATAAAATTCTTGCTTTAATAAAAATTCCTTAAACAGTAATAAATAAATAAATAAATAAATAAATAAATAAATAAATAAATAAATAAAATAAAATGCCAAAGGGTCAGACAAAGAGAGAATCTTAAAAGCAGCAAGAGAAAAGCAGTTAGTTATTGCAAGGGAGCTCCCATGAAACTGTCAGCTGATTTTTCAACAGAAACTTTGGAGGCCAGAAGGAATTGGCATGAAATATCAAAGTGATAAAAAGCAAAGACCTACAACCAAAATTACTCTACCCAGAAAACCTATCATTTGGAATTGAAGGAGAGATAAGGAGCTTCTCAGGCCAGAGAAACTAAAGGAGTTCATCATCACCAAACCAGTATTATAAAAAATGTTAGATACTTAAAGAAGAAAAAAGAAGAAGAAAGAAGAAGAAGAAGAAGAAGAAGAAGAAGAAGAAGAAGAAGAAGAAGAAGAAGAAGAAGAAGAAGAAGAAGAAAAAATAAAAATATGAATAATAAAATGACAATAACTACAAACCTATCAACAATCACTTTACATGTAAATAGAGTAAATTCACCAATCAAATAGCATAGAGTGGCTGAATGGATAAGAAAACAAGACTCTTCCTTATACTATCTACTAGAGGCCCGGCACATGAAATTTGTGCACAGGTATAGTCCCTAGGCCTGGCCTGCAATCAGGGCCATCTTCCCCAGCTTCCTGCAGCCGGCCCCACCCCCTGCCGCCACCCACCCCCGGTTGCCTGTCCACCATCGGGTGATTGGTGCCTGACAGCTGGGGGAAGGGACCAAGAGGTTGGCTGTTCCTGCCTGCTCGCTGGCCCTGCCCCCACCACAGACAAATGGACAAAGAAGAAGTGGTACATACTAGTATTTACAATGGAATGTTACTTGACCATAAAAAAGCATGAAATCTTACCATTTGTGGAAGCAGGATAGACCTAGAGGGTATTATGGTAAGTGAAATAAGTCAGACAGAGAAAGGCAAATACCATAAGATTTTACTTATAAGAGAAATCTAAAAATCAAAATAAAAAAACAAAACAGAAACAAACTCATCGATACACAGAACATTTTTCTGGTTGCCAGATTGAGGAGGGGATTGGAGGGATGGGTGAAAAGAGGCAAAGGATTAAGAAGTACAAATTGATAGCTACAAAATAGTCATGGGGATGTAAAGTACACCATAGGGGGGGTATATATTGCAATAACTATGTATGGTGTCAGATTGGTACAAGATTATTGGGATGATCACTAAGTAAATTATATAAATGCCTAATCACTATGCTGTACACCTGAAACTAAAATATTATTGTATGTCAGCTGTAATTGAAAGATAAATTATTAGATTGTGATAAAATTAATGATGTTATATATTTTTAATTAAAATTACTAAAATGGTAAATTTTATGTTGTGTATATTTTACTACAAATTTTTTAGAGGGCATGGGCCCTCAATATGTAAATATAATATAAATTAAAATAACCAATAATATTTAAAACTTTTTTTCTTTTCAAATCCTATGTTCAAGGGAAATCTCCCAGGTGCTCCTCTCTACTTGGGTTCTGCTTGTTCCCACATGCAGTTAGCAAACCTTATTCAATACCTACCTGTGTGGCAGGCACCAAGCTTCATTCTCAGAGTACAGTGATGGGGGATTTGATTCTAGGCCTCCAAGATGCTCATATTTTCCTAAGGAAGTGTCCATTGACCATCCATTGCCTATACTTCACCCCCTGTGGGTGGGGGTGGGGGAATAAAGAAAACTTTTTCTTCCCTGAGTTATCTTCATGTATAGAGTTACCATAGACACCATTGCTCCAGCGTAAAACCTGGGAAATGATCTTGGCTTTCTCTTTTCCTGTGTCCTTTCACTTTGTCATGTTTACCTCCAAATCATATATTAAAACTGCCACTTCTCTGCCACCACCAACTTCAACATAACTCACTTGGGCCACTACTGTGGCCTTCTATCTTGTCTCCTGACTTTTATCTTTGTCTTGCTACAATCCATTCCTACACAGGAAACAAAGGGATCTGAACTAAAAGAAAAATACAAAAAGAATGTGTCACTCTTTAGCTTGGAAACCTTTCGGTGGCCTCCCACTGAACTTGCACTAAAACCCCAGCTTCTAACCATGGCTACAAGACCCCACCTGATCTGGCACTTGCCCCCTCTCTATCTGCAATGCCAGTTTTCATTGCCCTCCAGTCACACTGAGACAAGGCTTCCCCACCCCAGGGTCTCTGGACATTCCGTTCCTTCTGCCGGGAATGACTTTTCCCTGTAACCCTTCAGATCTCATTATAAATGGTCCTGAATATCCCACACCATACACAAAAATAAACTCAAAATGGATAAAGGGCTTAAAGGTAAGACAAGAAACAATAAAAATCTTAGAAGAAGCTATAGGCAGCAAAATCGCAGACAATTGTCATAGCAATATCTTTATTGACACAACTCCTAGGGCAATATAAACTAAGAAGAAAATAAACAAATGGTCTACATCAAAATAAAAAGCTTCTGCACAGCAAAAGAAGCCATCAACAAAACAACAAGAAAGCCCACTGCAGGGGAGAACATATTTGCCAATGTTATCTCCAATAAGGGTTTAATCTCCAAAATTTATAAAGAACTCATACAACTCAACAGAAGGAAGATAAACAATCCAATAAAAAAAAATGGGCAAAGGACCTAAATATACACTTTTCGAAAGTGGACATACAGAAGGCCAAGAGACATATGGAAACATGTTCAAAGTCACTAATTATCCGAGAGATGCAAATCAGAACAACAATGAGGTATCTTCTCACAACTGTCAGACTGGCTACCATCAACAAATCAAAAAACGACAAGTGCTGGAGAGGATGCAGAGAAAAAGGAACCCTCGTGCACTGCTGGTGGGAATGCACACTGGTGCAGCCACTGTGAAAAACAGTATGGCGTTTCCTCAAAAAATTAAAAATGGAACTTCCATTTGATCCAGTAATCCACTTCTAGAAATATGTCTTAGAAAACAGAAACACCAATCAGAAGAGATATATGCACCCCTATGTTCATAGCAGCACAATTTACAATAGCTAAGATTTGGAAACAGCCTAAATGCCCATCAGCAGATGAGTGGATTAAAAAACTGTAGTACATCTACACAATGGAATACTACGCAGCTATAAAAAAGATGGAATTCTTACCATTTGCAACAACATGGATGGAACTGGAGAGCATTATGCTAAGCGAATTAAGCCAGTCAGAGACAGATAAATATCACATGATCTCATTCATTTGTGGAATATAATGAACATCATAAACTGATGAACAAAAATAAATACAGAGACAAACAAGTATCAAAGAGACTGTCAAACTACAGCGGGAAGGCAGGAGAGGATTTAGGGGTAGCTAAGTGATCAACCAAAGGACTTGTATGCATGAATATAAGGATAACCAATGGACACAGACATGGGGGAGAGGGGAAGGTGAAGGCATGTGCCGGGGGATAGGGGAGGCCAGGGGGAGGTCAATGGAGGAGAAAGGAGACATATGTACTACTGTTTGTAATACTTTAAACAATAAAAAAATAAAAAATAAAAATATCAGTGATCTGGCAACACTAGACCCTCTGTGGTAAAGCCAAAGGGCCTACTCTAATCCTGTAATTTATTTGATGCTTTCTGATTTTATTTTTTTTAAATTTCATGCTAAAAAAATAATAATAATTTTTAAGAAAGGAAAATCTATCTGAAAAAAGGACAGAATACTTCCCTAACTTGGTGAAGGAAGAAGATATACAAGTCCTGGAAGCACAGAGAGCCCAGAGAAGATGAACACAAAGAGGCTCACACCAAGACACATTATAATTAAAATAACAAAGGTTAAAGATAAAGAGAGAATCTTAAAAGCAACAAGAGAAAGGCAATTAGCTTCCTACAAGACTGTCAGCTGATTTCTCAACAGAAACTTTGCAGGCCAGAAGGGAATGGCAAGAAATATTCAAAGTGATGAAAAGCAAGGTCCTACAACCAAGTTTATTCTACCCTGCAAAGCTATCATTTGGAATTGAAAGACAGATAAAGAGCTTCCCAACTAAGCAAAGCTAAGGAGTTCATCACCACCAAACCAGTATTATATGAAATGTTAAAGGGTCTTATTTAAGAAGAAAAAAAGATTAAAAATATGAACAATAATATGGCAATAAGTACATATCTATCAACAATTGAATCAATAAACAATAAGTAAGCAGAACAGAAACAGACTCATAGATACAGAGAAGTTTTTGTTGGTTGCTAGATAAGAAGGGGTTGGGGGATAAGCAAAAAAAGTTGAAGAGATTAAGAAGTACAAATTAGTTCTTACAGAATAGTCATGGGGATGTAAAGTACAGCATAGGGAATATAGTCATTAATATACTAATAACTAGGTGTGGTGCTGGATGGATGCAGGATATATTGGGATGATCATGTACTAAGATATGTAATATCTGGTCACTGGGGTGGGTACACCTGAAACTAATATAATGATGTATATCAACTGTAATTAAAAATAAAAAATAGGCCCGGCTGGCATGGCTCAGTGGTTGAGTGTTGACCTATGAAACAGAAAGTAACTGTTCCATTCCTGGTCAGGGCACATGCCTGAGTTACAGGCTCGATCAGTAGGACACATGCAGGAGGCAGCTGATCAATGATTCTCTCTCATTACTGATGTTTCTATCTCTCCCTCTCTCTCCCATCCTCTCTGAAATCAATATAAATATTTTTTTAAAAGGACACAAAAGAAAAAATAATTAAAAATTTAAAAAATATAAAGTAAAAATTTGAAGACATAAGAGCAGTGAGTAGAACAGTGGTCATTAGGGGTGAGCAGTAGGGGTAAATGGAGAGATGTTGGTCAAAGATTTTGGATAAAGTTGAACTTACTAGTATTTAGGATGAAAGTCCAGAGACCTAATGTACAACATGATAACTACGGTTCATCATACTCTGTTGTAGACTGGACACTTGCTACAGGAGTACATTTCAGGTGCTTTCATGACAAAAGAAAAAGTAATTATGTGAGGAAATAATATGTTAATAAGCTTGATTGTAATAATCATTTCACTATGCATATGTATATAAAATCATCATGTTATACACCTTAAATATATGCAATTTTTACTTTAAAAATAAAGAAATCTATGGTCCAGCCAGGGTGGCTCAGTTGATTGTCATCCTGTGCACCAAAGGTTTGCCAGTTCAATTCCTGGTCAGGGCACATACCTGGGATGAGGGTTCAATCCCCAGTTAGGGAATGTACAGGAGGTGACTGGTCAATATTTCTCTCACATTGTCTCTCACATTTCTCTCTCTGTGTCTCTCTCTCTCTCCCTTCTCTTCTCTAAGCATGTCCTCCAGTGAGGATTTTAAAAAAAGAAGAAGAAGAAATACTATGAAGGAAAAAAAGCAAGTATTAGATAATTATGAGGTAACTCCAAATATCTTGTTGCTGCATCAGCTTTATTTATAATGAGCATCTATTCAGTGTCATGAACATGCAGAAGATGGGCTGCTACAATAGCAACCTAGCAATAGACAGTACTGAGTAGTTACTGATCTGATGCTGGTCAGACTTCTAAGTTCAGTCTATTTAAATTGCAAATAATAAAACTGCAATAAAAATTAAGTTTATTAGAAAGTTTCAGGTTCATCCTGGTATCCCTCATGTTCATTCTATGGAGCCAGTATTTGGCTTGTCATCAGTTTTGGATGAATATTGATGTTAACACTTGGTCTTTCCACATTTGGTCAAAATAAATACAGCACCCACAGTTACCTAGGCAACACAGCATGTGTAATCAACAGAACTGCAATTTCTAATTCCAACTGTCATATACAGGCTCTGTTGCCTTGCACAGTATTTTTGAAAAGTTTAATTTAGATTTCAATCATTCTCACCTTGAGATATTTTATATGACTTCCAAGTTCTTTTGTGAGATCTGGAAGTGTAACATCCTTGGTCCCACATTCCTTCATGGTAGCTCCAGGTTGGAATTCTCAGATTGTTTGAAGTGATGACTCCCATTAATGCCCGCCCCCCTCCCCGCCGCTTACAATCTGATTCTGCAGGCCCCTCTTCTGGAGAAGTCTATTTAGCAACTCCTTGCATCTGGGCAGGTCTTATGACTTGCTTTGATCAATAAAATGTAGCAAAAGGAGACCTTGCATACATTCAGTCTCTCTCTTGAAATTCTGCCATTGTCAATTCAACAAGCCTAACTGCCTGTGGGAGGACGGAAGACCGTCTGGAGGAGAGTCTAGTTGTCCCAGCCTGGATCAGCGTGCTCCTAGCCAACCTACCAACTGACCAAAGACAGGTGAGAGGGCCCAATAAGAGCAGAAGTACTGTAGATTTATAAACAATTAAAAGTACTTACTGCTTTAAAACAGTGAGTTTGGGGGTGGTTTGTTACACAATAATCACTTACCGATACAAAGAAAATGAATAATCTCTAATCCTAACATTCTTCCTACAACACCAACATTTAATACACATAATAAAGTCCCTTATATATATTTAGTTAGTTAACTTTCAGCCAGGTTGGGAGAGGTGTAGGAGGAGGAGGAGGCTAGGTGAGCAGGAGGCGGCCCTGTATGTTTGCAGCAGGTAGTTGGGGTCAGATGCTAGCATGTCCATTCTGTTTCTCTCAGCATGGCAACAGCTGCAGCCCTCGCCCAGGGCTCAGAGGATATTGACTATAATTCTGGTTCTGCCACTTGCTGGCTGTGTGAACTTTGGCAACTCTTTTGACCTTTCTGGCCTTAGTGCCTTATCCATTAAATATATATATATGGCTGTAAAAATACCTGACTGGCCACCTCACTGGCAGGATTGAGTGAGATTATATGAACACACCATGAAGATGAAAGACAGTCATATGCATATACATGTGTGAGATGATGTGATGTGAGCTGAATCCTCAACTGATCATATCCTGGTTTGGTCTGGGTTACTCAAAATGTCTGGTAAAACTTAAGAAATCAGTGTTTGGTCTATATGATGCCAACTATGTGGGCTTTGTTTTATAAAATAAAGCAAAAGTTTTATTCTTATTATAGAGCAATGCATGCTTTATTCCCTGCCCCTCCCTCAGCTGTCCCACCACCAGCCACAGATATTAAGCATTCTCTAGACACAGTCATAGCCTTCTTAACTGCCCATGTTCATCTCCCCTCTCAGTCCTATTGCCCCCTGAGGAGTCAGTGTTCTAATGGCCTTGGACCTACCCTCTGATGGACCTTTTGGGAGCTGATACCTAATGTGGGACAGTATCCTCAGCCTGGAGGTGGGATACAAGCTCCATGAGGCTTTACCCTGCCTCCTGGGTTTCCTAGTCTCTTCTTTCTGACAGGAGAATAAGGGTAGTAAGTCAATGAACAGGATTTTTTTCTACTCCTCTGGATAAAAGTCATTACTCACCTTGACTCTGTCAAACAGAGGCAGACCTAGGCTTGGCTGGAACATCACAGACTTCAATGTAGTATACCTGACATAATTATACATGTTCTTATTTTTAATAAGAAAAAGGAAAGAAAAAGCAGGGAAAGAAACTGATATGTCACTAGATATACGCCCACTAGACTGCAATCTCCCTGAGAACTGGGATACTCATCATGGAATCCCTAGCACCTAGAACAGCACCTGACTGCAGTATCTACACATGGACAAATGAATAAGCATCCACTCTGCCCTGTGTCTTTTGCCTACATCTTCTTCTTTAACCCTTGATAGACAATTATCTCACTTCATAGATGAAGTGACTAAAGCTCTGTGAGGTTAAGTAATTTCTCAAGGGCCATAATTATCAAATGGTAGAGTCAGAATTTATTCTTGGGAACTCTTTTCATTGTACCCTAGTGTCAGAGACAGCTAGAAGACTGCATAAGCACTGCTGCTCTGAGTCGCTCTGCATCTATATATTCTTCTGAATCCTCCTCAACTATGCCAAGTACCAGGGCAGTTTCCTTCTCGAATCCTGCCCACTGTACTAACTGTTGCGTTTGAGCCCCTCTGCCTAGGGCTGGACCTTCTTGGATACCGGGTCTTAGACGGAGAAGCCATGAGAAGCTGTGGGCATATAAGAATGAGTCTTTACTGCAGAAGCCAGTGGCCACGTAGCCATCAGACAAAACAGTCCTTCACAGCAATCCCATATAGGCAGCCACACACCTGCTGGTAAACACACATCTCTCCCACACAGTAGTAGCAGTCCCTGTACCCACAGTTATTATCTGAGCACCCACACGCTGTCGCCTAGACTCACCACCTCACATAGTAGTGGCACCTGAGAGCTCTGTCTCAGCAGCCTCTCCAGTCTCTCTGGCTCATCAGCTTCTCCTGTCTCCTCTTCCCAGAACACTGTCTGGAATCTGTAGCCTCACATAGTAACTACCTTGGAGCTATTCTCCAAGCACACTGGCTGGTTAACATGGTAGCTATATCTGAGCTTTCTGTGAGCTATTAGCCTCATATCATAGCAGTACTGCTCTCAGCTCCATCTGAGCTCTCTAGCCTTAGTAATATACTTTTAATACTACTTAGACAAAGGAGACTAGTTGCCAACAATGACATCAATTATTTGATTATAGAAGGGCACAGCATACCATGAGATTGCAGTGGCCTTGCAGCTGTGTAGTCCTTGGACATTTTTTATTAAGATTCTCATGTTGAAAAGTGGCCTTGGCCATCCGGAATCCTATCAACAAGGCCTCCACACTTTAATTAGACTTGAGTATCCAGGGACTCTGGCGTGGTCCCCACACCTAGCCAAGTTTCTCAAAAGAACTGAGGGCAGGCTGACCTCAAAGTCACACACACCTCAGTAAGTCTGAGAAGGCAGCTTTATGTGGCATGATGCCCAGGCATCTTCATAAACACAAAGCATAACACTCAGAGCACAGATCGATTTGCGTTTTGTTTTGGTTTGGTTTTGCTAGCTCTGCAGGTGGTAGATGAACCATTAGGCTTGTAGGCAGCTTTTGAAGGTACTAGGAGCTGAGTTCACAGGAATAAAACACTAGAGGAACCTCAATCTAGGCAGAAGGAGGCCCTGCAGACCATGGTGGCTATGAGACTGCAGCCCACGCGGGGACTCCTAGCCAGCATGCATATCGGAGAAGGGACGTGGTTGATGTTTCCTGCGTGCTACACCTCTTCTAAAACTAAAACGTAACTGTCTAAACTGCTTGCCAGAATATGTCCAATATGATGTCATTTTTTAGGTGTTTATTTTGTATTTGGAGGGAGAAAATATCATGCTTAAGTCAGGCACGTTAACCTCTCCTCCCCACTCTGCTTCCCCCCTAAGCCACACCACTGACCCCATCCTGCCACTTACACTTGTACAATTCAATTGTGAACAGGTGATGAATGTATATTCTTAAGTGTTAAGTTTAATTTTTAAAATGCATTCAAAATTATGTAGGAAACATAAACCCATGAAAATTCCAGCCTCAGAAGCTTAGGTAGCAATTAGCTGTATGATTAATTCAAAAGAAGATCAAAACTATGGGTTCAAGTAGATAAATGCTCATATCTTGTGTTTGCCACAATCTGGCTTTATAGTTCTATGCCATAAGGGTGCCAAGGGTTATCATCATTATCACCATTATTAGCTAATATTTTATAGTGCCTCAATTAAGTGAAGGCCCTGTGCTAGGTACCATGGAGGATTTGATGTTTCTAGATGATAGTGACTGTTCACTATCTTTAAGGAGTGTCTCATCCTTCATATATGGGGCAGAGGTAAGATGGAAGATTTCCATATGGTGATAAGTTTCGAAGATAGACGTAGCCCTGAAAGTTTCAGGGAGGGAGCAAGCTGCAGCATCGATTACCAAAGTCCTTCCACCGATAACCAGTGTGACTTCAACTGCTAAGTGGGAATCGCCTGAGGAAAAGGGAAAAGCTGCAGAGAAGTCAGAGGAGAATAAGGCCTGAGGAATGGCCCCAGATTAAGTCCTGTAAAATGTCTCTGATGAACTTGCTGGGTGTGGCTGGAGCAGGAACAAGGAAACCAAAAAGGAAGGTGCGGCTGAGGAAAAGCATGGCTGAGGGAAGATGCTTCTAACTAGAAAATCTCAATAATAACTGAAGTTAGTTGATGAGCAAATGGGAGTTCATTATATAATTCTTTCTACTTGGCAAATGTTTCTTTAACTTTCTAAATAAGTATTTGGAAAAGAAAGGTGAGAACTGGGCATCTGCGAAGAGAGTAAAGAGTAGAAAAGGAGAGAATATGAAATGTATAAGAGAATAACAGTAATTGGTGGGACAGTCTCAGAGGTGTGTTGAGATAGAAATAAGAGCATAGATAAGGGAACTAATCTTCTGACAATAAAGTAATAAAAGCAGGTGGAAACAAGGGTAACATTTGAATTGAAGAGGAAGTGTTGGTATAAAACTCTTATGAAGCTAAAAGGAAGATGAATGGAGGAACTTGAGTCTCCATTTCCACAAAGTAGGAGAAAAGATGATAAGATACAGAGGAATGGGGAAAGGGGAGAGGGCCTGAGGAATGTGGACAAGGCTGGAATAACAGCTGTGAAATGCAATAGAGAATGGGGAGTGGGAGATGGAAGATACTGCTGAGTACTGGGACCCTTCTGGTGGGTGTCAGCATGAATTTTTAATGGGCTCACACTTGGAGAACTACTGCCTGGTTCCCACATCTAGCAAGCCAGAACAGCAAGCCAGAATGATGAGAGTTCTCTGCCAATCTCACAACCTTCTGAAATCCTCAAGTTGGCTGTGACTGTCTCGAAAACAGAAGTTTACTAGAGCAAGTAGCAACTGTCTGACCACACAAAGAGAAGACCCAGTGGGAAGTCAAAGGGTGGGCATCTATTTGGCCCAAAACAAATCCTATATAATAAAGAATTAATATGCTAATTAGACCAAATAGCATAGCTCCAAGGGCTGAGCCCCTTGCACAAATTTCATGCATCAGGCCTCTAGTATACTAATAAATGTGTACACCTCACTGTATGATCCTAGGACCATGTGTATGTCCTATGACATGACTGCCAACATCACCTGGAAGCTTTTTAGAATTGCAAAAGTTCAAGCTCCAACCCAGACCTTCCAATCAGAATCTTAATTTTAACAAGATTGCAGATGATTCATTTGCACATGAAAGTTTGAAAAGCCATGGTCTGCAACTTTGCCAGAAGCTTTGCTATACATATAGGTAATCACAATAGTGCAAATCTCAATAAAAAATATTGGGCTCTACAATAGGCCCCATGAAGACCACCAAGGACCTCCAGGAGACATTCTCTACCTTCCAGATGCATAACCACAGTTACTGCTGGAAAGACTGTTTTTATACAATTTTAGTTCAGTCTCTAGTCTATAAAAGATAAACAGTTTAACTTTATGTGATTTGGAGCTAGTCATTTAATTCCAAGCCCTTGATAGTCATCATTCAATGTGGGCTTCTAGACTCTCTACCACTGGCCATGGAAGGGCCACCCAAATCAGAGGCAGCGTAAGCACATATCATACTATCTACCTACATCAAGTTCTGCCATTATTGCTTTTAATGTTTTTTGGCCTCAGAATGTGGACTCACCCATGATTTTTGCTTCCTTTGCTCAATCCTTTTGTAACATGAAATCAGTCCTTAAAGTCCATGTGAGTGTCTTTGGGCAGTGGGATGGCATGAGACCTCTTATCTCCCCCAGCACTGCCTTTTATTAAGACAAGTAGTGTGTGGGCTTGGATTCAAATTATGCCTTGACACTTTCTAGCTGCGTAGTCTTGGTCAAGCTCCTTACCCCTCTGTGCCTTGGCATCCTCCCATATAGAAAAGAAGGAGTTACTGTCCCCACCTCAGAGGGACACAGTTAAGATAAAATGAGTTAATAATGAAAAGAAGTAAAGTCATGCCTAGCATGTAACTAGATTACAATAAGTATTAACTATATAATGTAATTTCATTAAAACATATTCTTGAAAATGAACAAAGTTTCAAAGGAGCATCCCTTCTCAGAGGAGTCATCCCTATCTGCACTTTAATTCCCTACTACCATGTACACCTTCATGGCTCTCTTTACTCTATGGTACAGTCATAGTTTGTTATTCTCTGAGACCATCTAATTAGCAAGAGATAATATATCAGAGGGGTTAATAGCACAGACCTTTTCTCTTTTTTTAGAAACAGGCAGTGTGGGATTAAATCCAAGCTCTTGCTATTAATTGTGATATCTCAAGCAATTAACCTCTCTGTGCCTCATTTTTCTCACCAATAAAATGTAGATTAATAATATAACATACTCATATAGTTGATATGAGTATTAAAAATATTACTTCGCATTTAATAAATACTATATGTGTTTTCTATGATTAATATCTATCTTCTTTTATTATAAGTTTTGTTCATTTAACATGTCTCCTGTTGCTAGCCCAGTGCCTGATACATAACAGCTCAATAAATATGCTAAGAGAATAAATGTCTGAAAGCAGCATCTACTAGTAAATACATTTTTTTAAACTTCTGGAAGATATAAAAGAAGAGATTGACAACTATCCTAATATATAAAAAGCCAGGTGCCATCAAGACTGAAATGACTGGACAGATGACCAAACAGCAGGCTAGGGAGCTGAGGGTGTGGGAGCTGTGGGTCCCTGGCCACCGTGGCGCGGTGGCAGGAGGAGGGAGCTGTGGGCTCAAATGACCAAAGGACTAGTCCAGCTCTCATGGTGTGGTGGGGCGGGGCCACAGAGGCTGGGGAGCCTCCCGGAGCAGGGGGCTGTGAGCATGGAGCTTCGTGGGGTGGTTGAGGTGGAGGAGCGTTGCGGCGGCTGAAGCCGAGGAGCCTCATGGGATGGGGGCTGTTAACATGGAGCTTCCCAGGGTGGCTGAGGTGGAGAAACATTGCAGTGTGGGGCCAGTGAGCGTGGAGTATCATGGGGCAGCAGAGGCAAGGTGGAGGAGCAGGGTGGGGGCTGTAAGCGTGGAGCTTTGCAGGATGGCTAAGGCGAAGGAGCATCGCAGCGGTGGCAGCTGAGGCCAAGAAGTCTCACGGGGCGGGGCTGTTAGCGTGAAGCTTCACTGGGGCAGCTGGGGGCAGAGGAGCATTGCGAGGCATGGGCAGTTGAGGCCAAGAAGCCTCATGGAGTGGGGGCTGTTAGCGTGGAGCTTCACGGGGCAGGGGCCATGGAGGTGGAGGAGTGATGCTGGGCGGCGGACATGGCCCTGATTGCAGCTAGGCCTAGGGACCCTAACCGTGCACGATTTAATCGTGCGCTGGGTCTCTAGTACAATCATAATAGGAGACTTTAATACCCCACTGACATCACTAGATAATTCTTTTAGACAAAAAATGAACAAGGAAACAGCAATCCTAAGTGACACTCTAGAGCAGATGGAATGAATTGACATCTTCAGAATATTCCACCCCAATGCTACAAAATGTACATTCTTATCGAGTGCACATGAGACATTTTCAAAGATAGGCACATGTTAGGACACAAATTAAGTCTTCACAAATTCTAGAAGATAGAAGTCATGTCAAGCATGTTCTCAGACCACACTGGTATGAAATTAGAAATCAGCTACAATAAAAACACTAAAAAACAATCAAATACATGGAGGCTAAATAACATGCTATTAAACAATGAGTGGGTTACCAAAGAGATCAAAGAAGAAATAAAAAACATCCTGGAAACAAATTAAAAGGAACACACAGCAATCCAAAAATCTATGGGACACAGTGAAAGCAGTCCTGAGAATAGTTTATAGCACTATAGGCCTATCTCAAAAAACAAGAAAAACTGGTAATAAGTTACCTAACACTACAACCTAAAGAATTAGAAAAAGGACAACAAGAAAATTCCAGAACAAGTAGAAGGAAGAAAATATAAAAGATCAGAGTGGAAATAAATGACATAGAGACAACAACAAAAAATTACATAAGATCAATGACACCAATAGCTTGTTGTTTGAAAGGATAGAGAAGATTGATGAACCTCTAGCCAGGCAAACCAAGAAACAAAAAGAGAGGACACAAGTAAACAAAATCAGAAACAAAAGAGGTAAAGTAAAAACTGAACCCACAGAAATACAAAAGGTCATTTAAAAAAATACTATGAATGACTCTATTTCAACAAACTGGACAACCTAGGTGAAATGTACATATTCCTAGAAAAATATAATCTTCCAAAACTGAATCAGGAAGAATCAGAAAACCTGAATAGGCCAATAATTCCTAATGAAATTGAAGCAGTAATCAAAAAACTTCCAGCAAACAAAAGCCCTGGGCCAGATGTCTTCACAGGGGAGTTTTACCAAACATTCAAAGAAGAACTAACACATGTCCTCCTTAAACTATTCCAAAAAAAGTAAGAGGAAAGAACACTTCCAAACTCTTTCTATGAGGCCAGCATTATCCTCCTTAATTCCAAAACCAGATGAAGACATGCCAAAGACATGTACTACAGGACAATATCCCTGGTGAACTTAGATGCTAAACTCCTCAACAAAATTTTAGCAAATCGGATCCAGCAATACATTAAAAAGATCATACATCATGACCAAGTGGAATTTATTCTGGGGATGCAAAGCTGGTACAATATTCAAAAATCAATAAATGTGACACAGCAAATAAAAAGATTGCAAGACAAAAATCTCATGATTATATCAATCCATGCATTTGACAAAATCTAGCACCCTTTTTTGATAAAAACTCTCAACAAGTGGGAATAGAGAGAACATACCTCAACATAATAAAGGCTGTATATGACAAACCTACAGCCAACATCATACTCAATGGGCAAAAACTAAAATCATTTCCCCTAAGAACAGGAACAAGACAGGGATGCCCAGACACAAAATTGTGGCCAAATATGCAGATGTGTCCTGAGCCTTATCCCAAAACAGATAGGAGGAACAGCTAAATCAAATAACATCCACACGGAATTGGAAAAGTGGACACAGCTGGTGAGTCAATTCACGGCCAGGAAGGGCAGAGGATGCCTGGAGAACAGTAGTATTGTGGATCTGGACTGGAGAGAGTTGCAAGACCTCCAAGCTGAGAGGGTCAGAAGTCCACATCCCTTGGGGACAGGTGTAACATCAGACTGTGGAAAATAAGTCCACAGGGCTGCTGGCAGCAGGGGATTCTAGATCTAAGTCCACAGCCATGAGAGGCTTAGCCCAGAGGGGGCAGGCTGAAGAACTGCCCAAGCCACGTGGTGCTGGGGGGGCAGGGAAGAGAGAAACTTGCAGTGGCACTATTCTTTCCCCTCTTTTTGGTCTTTCCTTTTATTCACTAAACCCTTTCAAATACAAACACTCACCATCGCTGAGGTGCAGGTAGAGGTGTGGACTTGTGGAGTCTGGGGAGAGCCTGTGGAGAAGAGCAGGTTGGGGAGAAGTGACTGGGAGTCCAGCACTGGGATATTCCAGACACTCTGGACCTAAGCAACCATTTTCTCCTGAAGAGATAGCCCCTCCCAGCAGTCTCCAGGCAACCAATACAGCCACACCCAGATTACATCCTGAGTGGTACAAAGCACACAAAAAATTGGAATAGCCCCTAAGAGCCCTCAGAGAATGGGTTGAAGAGAGGCCAAGCAAACTCCCTAACTATAGCCCTGGCAGAAACAGCTGCTTGAGAGATTAAGATTTACAGTGGGCAGACAGGCTAAGTGGGCAGATTGGCCCCACCTGCTGGCAGTTGAGGTGGTGGAGATAGACACAAACAGAGGAGAGGTGGATCACTTGGAAATTCAACACAGTGTTGACTACCTAATAGGAAACTGAGAAGGGCCAGACAGTACAGAATCATGGGATCTTAAACCAGCTCCCACGGAGTATTAAAACTTGGCTGAAATGAATGACACTTCACTTTTTATTTCTTTATTTTTATATTTTATTTAAAAATTTTTTTCTTTATTTACTTTGTTTTTTGTTTATTATTTCACATCATTTTTTCTTTATTCTTTTTTGTTATTTTATCTTCTTTTTTCTTCTTTTTTTTCCTTCTTACTCACTCATCCTCTTTCTATGTCCTCTGTACGAACTGAGGTCCTCCCCATATTCATTCAATTCCTTAACCTTACTTTCTGTATATAAGCTCTGCCTCTACAGATTCTGCCCCCACCCTCTATTCTGGCAATTTGTTGTTTGTATTATTTGGTTTATCTGTTTGTTCTGTGGTGTTTTCTCCCTATATATGTAGATTTTTTTCTTATTCTTCCTTTTTCTTTTATTTCTTACCATTTTTTCTTTCCTCAATATCATTTTTACTCTCTTTTCTCTCCCCTAATTCTTTTCTCTGGTGGTCACTTATATTGGGGTTATTGGTGTCATGAGTACCTTCGTGTTTTGTTCCCTTTGTGTAATGTCTTGTTAGGTTGTATTTTGCACTGTTTGGTCAATGTGGTAGAAAGCAAGCCACATAACCAGACACCCTGAGAGGAAGCTCCATCCACACATGGGACAATAACACTCAAGACCCAACTATACCAAGAGAACCCAAATATCCCAGTAGGAGGCATCCCTAGATTGCCCAACCGAAAAGACAGGAGAGATTGCATCACTGGGTCCCACAAAACATTTACTAAATAAGACAAACTCAAAAAATATGGGTAGCACAGCAATTAGAATAATCACAAATGAACAGCAAAAAAAGGGGAAACAAAGAAATAACCCCCATTCAAAAGAAAATGAGGAATCACCAGAAAAGAAAATAAACAAAATGGAGGGAAGCAATTTGTCAGAGAAAGAATTCAGAGCAATGGTTATAAGAACACTGAAAAGGATGGAAGGCAAATTCAACAACATGTGTAAAAATCAAGAGGAAATAAAGGAAGAATTAAGTGGAAATGAAGAATGACATACCAACAATAAAGAACACAATGGAAAGTTTCAACAGTAGACTAGAAGAAGCTGATGGCTGCATCAGTGAGTTAGAAGACAAGGTAGAGAAAACCACCCAGGCACAGTTGCAACTAAAAGACAACTAGAAAAGCAGGAAGAGCCTAAAGGATTTTTGGAACAACACAAAATGACACAACAACCACATAATAGGGGTGCCAGAAAGGAGAGTAATTGGAGCAAGGAATAGAAAACCTGTTTGAAGAAATAATGATATAAAACTTCCCTGATGTTGCTAATAAAAAAGCCAGACAAGTCCAAGAAGCACAAAGAGTCCCAAACAAAATGAACCCAAAAGACTAACACCAAGACACATCATAATTAAATTGGCAAACATCAACAACAAAGTAAAAATCTTAAAGGCTGCCAGAGAGAGACAGAAAGTGACCTACAAGGGATCTCCCATTAGACTATCAACTGATTTCTCAACAGAAACACATCAGGCCAGAAGGGAATGGAATGAAATATACAAAGTGATGCAAAGCAAGGGACTGAATCCAGGAATATTGTACCCAGCAAGGCTATCAATCAAAGTTGCGGGAGAAATCAGGACTTTCACAGACAAAAAAGGGCTAACGGAGATTATTTACCACCAAGCCTGCAAAGCAAGAAATGCTATAGGGACTATTGTAAAAAGAATAAATAGAAAGGGAAGAAGGAATACAGACATAAAGAGTTAAAATGGCAACAAACAAGTACCTTATAATAACCTTAAATGTAAATAGATTAATGATCCAATAAAAAAAAACATAGGGTAGCTGAATGGATAAGGAAACATGGCCCATACCTTTGCTGTATACAAGAGACCCACCTCAGAACAAAGGCCTCACACAGACTGATAGTGAAGGGATGGAAAAAAATTTTCAAGCAAGTGGAAATGATAAAAAAAAAAAATCTGGGGTAGCAATACTTATAGCTGACCAAATAGACCTGAAAGTGAAGGCTATAACAAGAGATAAGGAGGGCCACTACATAATACTAACAGGATCAAATCAACAAGAGGATATAACTCTGGTAAACATATATGCACCCAATACAGGAGCACCCAAATATGTTTAAAAACTTCTGGAAAATATCAAGGGAAAGATCAAGGGCAATACACTCATAGTAGGAGCCTTTAATAACCCATTGACACCACTGATAAATCCTTGAAACAAAAAATAAGCAAAGAAACAGCAATCCTAAATGACTCACTAGATCAGATGGACTTAATTGACATCTTCAGAACATTGCATCCCAAACCTACAGAATATACATTCTTCTCAAGTGCACATGGGACATTTTCAAAGATAGACCACATATTAGGACACAGGCAAAGTCTCTTCAAATTCAAGAAGATAGAAATCATATAAAGCATATTCTCACATCACAATGGAATAAAATTAGAAATCAACTACAATGAAAATATCAAACATTTGGAGGCTAAATAGCATGATATTAAACAATAATTGGGTTCCCAAAGAGATCACAGAAGAAATAAAAAGCATCCTGGAAGCAAATGACAATGAAAACACAACAATCCAAAATCTATGGGACATAGTGAAAGCAGTCCTTAGAGGGAAGTTCATAGCTCTACAGGCCTACCTCAAAAAATAAGAAAAAATGGTAATAAATTATCTAATCCCGCAACTTAAAGAATTAGAAAGAGAGCATCAAGAAAAGCCCAGAGTAAGCAGAATGAAGGAAATAATAAAGATCAGAGCAGAAATAAATTATATATATATATTACCATACACACACACACACACACACACACACACACACACACACACACAAAATAACAATAAAACCAAGAGCTGGTTCTTTGAAAGGATAAACAGGATTGAGGAAGCTCTAGCCAGGCTCTCCAAGAAACAAAGAGAGATGACCCAAATAAACAAAATCAGAAATGAAAGAGGTGAAGTAACAACTGACCCCACAAACATACAAAAGATTGGGAAAAAAAATACTACCAACTACTCTACTCCAACAAACTGGACAACCTTGATGAAATTGACATATTCCAAGAAAAATACAAGCTTACAAAATTCAATCAGGAATAATAAAACAACCTGAATAGGTCGATAACATCTGATAAAATTGAAACAGTAATCAAAAAACTTCCAGCAATCAAAAGAACTGGACCAGACAACTTCACAGGGGAGTTTTGCCAAGCATTCAAAGAACTATAAATCCTATCCTTCTCATACTATTCCAAAAAATTCAATAGGAAGGAACACTTCCAAACTCTTTCTACAAAGCCAGCATTACCCTAATCCCAAAACCAGATAAAGACACTACAAAGAAAGAGAATTACAGGCCAACATCCCTAATGAACATAGATGATAAAAATCCTCAACAAAATTATAGCAAATCAGATCCAGCATTACATTAGAAAGATCGTACACCATGACCAAGTGGGATTTTGTTTGGTTTTGTTTTATTTTTTTCAATTTTTTCTATTGATTAAGGTATTACATGTGTCCTTACCCCCTATTGCCTTCCCACCCCACTCCCATACATGCCCTCACCCCCCAGTGACTTGCATGCATTGGTTATGTTTATATGCATGCATACAAATCCTTCAGTTGATCACTTACCTAACCCCCACCCCAGCCTTCCCGCTGTAATTTGACTGCCTGTTCAATGCTTCTCTGCCTCTATATCTATCTTTTTGTTCATCCTACCTAATAATAGACAAATATGCAAATTGACCGTACCTTCGCTATGCCCGCAATTGGCCAGGAGGCGTGGGGGGGCGGGACTCGGGGGGGCCGGGGGGGCCGATTGAGCCGGCGGATCGCTGAGCTCGCGTCGCCAGTGGCGGCTCGCAGCATCTTAGCCATGACTGTGCTGCGGCACAGAAGGGGTCTCTGGGGCAGTGAGCTCACATCCCACCTCAGACCATCAAAAGCTGGGGAGCTGGGTGCCTGTCCGCTCAGGCACCAGGCCTTTCAGAAGCCTTCAACGCACCGGAGGCTTTTGAAAGGCCTTGTGCACCAGCGATCAAAAGCAAAAGCGTGGGATCTGGGTGCCTGTCCGCTCAGGCACCAGGCCTTTCAGAAGCCTCTGCCGGGCTGGAGGCTTCTGAAAGGCCTGGTGCACCAGCGGACAGGCACCCAGCTCCCCCGTGATCGAAAGCGAAAGCATGTAGGGGATCCTACACGTGCATGATTCAATCATGCACTGGGCCTCTAGTCAGGTTATAATGTTCTTTATTATCCATAAATGAGTGAGATCATATGGTATTTTTCTTTCACTGCCTGGCTTATTTCACTTAGCATAATGCTCTCCAGTTCCATCCATGCTGCTGCAAATGGTAAGAATTCCTTCTTTTTTTAAAGCAGCATAGTATTCCATTGTGTAGATGTACCACAGTTTTCTAATCCACTCATCTGCTGATGGACACTTAGGCTATTTCCAAATCATAGCTATTGTAAATTGTGCTACTATGAACATGGGGGTACATATATCCTTTCTGATTGGTGTTTCTAGTTTCTTGAGATATATTCCTAGAAGTGGGATCACTGGGTCAAATGGGAGTTCCATTTTTAGTTTTTTGAGGAAACTCCATACTGTTCTCCATAGTAGCTGCACCAGTCTGCAATCCCACCAGCAGTGAAGGAGGGTTCCTTTTTGTCTGCATCCTCACCAGCACTTGTCGTTTGTTGATTTGTTGATGATAGCCATTCTGACAGGTGTGAGATGGTACCTCATTGTCGTTTTGATTTGCATCTCTTGGATGATTAGTGACTTTGAGCATGTTTTCATATGTCTCTTGGCCTTCTGAATGTCCTCTTTTGAAAATTGTCTATTTAGGTCCTTTATCCATTTTTTTATTGGATTGTTTATCTTCTGTTTGTTAGGATGTATGAGTTGCTTATGAATTTTGGAGATTAAACTCTTATTGAAGATAACATTGGCAAATATGTTCTCCCATGCAGTGGGCTTTCTTGTTGTTTTGTTGATGGTTTCTTTTGCTGTGCAGAAGCATTTTATTTTGATGTAGTCCCATTTCTGTATTTTCTCTTTAGTTTCTATTACCCTAGGAGCTGTATCTGTGAAGATATTGCTTTGGCATATGTCTGAGATTTTGCTGCCTGTGGATTCCTCTAAAATATTTATGGCTTCCTGTCTTACATTTAAGTAATTTATCCATTTTTAGTTTATTTTTGTGTATAGTGTGAGTTGGTGGTCTAGTTTCATTTTTTTTGCATTTATCTGTCCAATTTTCCCAACACCATTTATTGAAGAGACTGTCTTGACTCCATTGTATGCTGTTGTCTCCTTTGTCAAATATTAATTGAACATAGTGGTTTGGGTCAGTTTCTGGGTTCTCTATTCTGTTGCATTGGTCTATATATCTGTTCTTGTGCCAGTATCAGGCAGTTTTGAGAACAGTGGCTTTAAAATACAGCTTGATATCTGGTATTGAGATCCCCACTACGTTGCTCTTCTTTCTCAGGATTGCTGCAGCTATTCGAGGTCTTTTTTTTTTTATTCCAGATGAATTTTTAGAGAGTTTGTTCTAGGTCTGTGAAATATACCATTGGTATTTTAATGGGGACTGCATTGAATCTATAGATTGCTTTGGGTAGTATGGAAATTTTGATGATGTTGATTCTACCAATCCATGAACACAGTATGCTCTTCCATCTATTTATGTCTTCCTCTATCTCTTTTTTCAATGTCCTATAATTACTGAGTAGAGGTCTTTTACCTCCTTAGTTAAGTTTATCCCTGGGTATCTTAATATTTTTTGGTGCGATGGTAAATGGAATTGTTTTCTTAGTCTCTCTTTCTGTAAGTTGACTGTTGGTGTATGGAAGTGCCATAGATTTCTTGGCATTAATTTTGTATCCTGCTATATTGCCAAATTCATTTATTAAGTATAATAATTTTGATAGAATCTTTAGGGTTTTCTATGTGCAGTATCATGTCATCTGCGAATAATGACAATTTTACTTCTTCTTTTCCAATTTGGATGCCCTTTATTTCTTCTTCTTGTTTGATTGCTGTGGCTAGCACTTCCAGTACTATGTTGAACAGGAGTGGTGAAAGCGGGCATCCCTGTCTTGTTCCTGTTCTTAGAGGAAATTGTTTTAGCTTTCACCCATTGACTATGATGTTGGCTGTAAGTTTGTCATATAAGTCTTTTATTATGCTGAGTTATGATCCCTCTATTCCCATTTTGCTGAGCGTTTTTATCAGAAAAGGGTGTTGGATTTTGTCAAATGCTTTTTCTGCATCAATTGATACTATTATGTGATTTTTGTGTCTCGCTTTGTTTATGTGATGTATCACATTTATTGATTTGCGAATATTGTACCAGCCTTGCATTCCTGGAATAAATCCCACTTGGTCATGGTGTATAATCTTTCTAATGTAATGCTATATCTGATTTGCTAGAATTTTGTTGAGGATTTTAGCATCTATGTTCATGAGTGATATTGGCCTGTAATTCTCTTTTTTTTTTTTTTTTTTGTGGTGTCTTTATCTGGTTTTGGCATTAGGGTAATGCTGGCTTCATAGAAAGAGTTTGGAAATGTGCCTTCCTTTTGAATTTTTTGGAATAGTCTCAGAAGGATTAGTTTTAGTTCTTCTTTGAATGTTTGGTAAAACTCCCCTGTGAAGCCATCTGGTCCAGGGCTTCTGTTTTCTGGAAGATTTTTTATTACTGTTTCAATTTCATCCATAGTTATCTGCCTATTCAGGCTTTTTGAATCTTCCTGATTGAGTTTTGGAAGCTTGTATTTTTCTAGGAATGTTTCCATTTTTCCAGGTTGTCCAGTTTGTTGGAGTAGAGTTGTTCATAGTATTTTTTACAATCCTTTGTATATCTGTGTGGTCTGTTGTTATTTCACCTCTTTCATTTCTGATTTTGTTTATTTGGGCCTCCTTCTTTGTTTCTTGGTGAGCCTGGCTAGAGGTTCCTCATTCTGGTTTTCCCTTTCAAAGAACCAGCTTTTGGTTTCATTGATCTTATATATTGTTTTGGGGTTTTTGTTTTGTTTTGTTTTGTTTTGTTTTTGTTTTGTTTTGTTTTTGTTTTGTTTTGCGTTTTTTATGTGTTTTTCTCTATGTCATTTATTTTTGCTCTAATCTTTATTATCTCCTTCCTTCTGGTTACTGTGGGCTTTTCTTGTTACTCTCTTTCTAGTTCTTTAAGTTGCAAAGTTAGATAAGTTATAAACATTCTTTTTCTTGTTTTTTGAGGTAGGCCTGTAGAGCTATGAACTTCCCTATCAGGACTGCTTTCACTGTGTCCTGTAGATTTTGGATTGTTGTGTTTTCATTGTCATTTGCTTCCAGGATGCTTTTAATTTCTTCTTTAATCTCTTTGGTAACCCAGTCATTGTTTAATAGCATGCTATTTAGCCTCCAATTGTTTGATTTTTTCATTGTTTTTATTGTTGTTCATTTCTAGTTTTATGTCATTATGGTCTGAGAAGATGCTTGTTATGATTTCTATCTTCTTGAATTTGAAGATACTTTGCCAGTGTCCTAATATGTGGTCTATCTTTGAAAATGTTCCATGTGCACTGGAGAAAAATGTATAATCTGCAGCTTTGGGGTGAAATGTTCTGAAGATGTCAATTAAGTCCTTCTGATCTAGTGAATCATTTAGGATTGCTGTTTCTTTGCTTATTTTTTGTTTAGAGGATTTACCCAGTGGTTTCAGTGGGGTGTTATGACTGTATTGCTATTGATCTCTCCCTTGATATCTTCCAGAAGCTGTTTTATATATTTGGGTTCTCCTGTATTGGGAGCATATACAGTATATTTACCAGAGTTAATGGTAAAGATACTGTGTATGTATCTTTATCATTAACTAAAGCTGGGGTTGCGATACTTATATCTGATAAAATAGACCTCAAAGTAAAGTCCTTAACAAGAGATAAAGAAGGCCACTATATAATACTAAAGGGAGTAAAGGTTAATTATTTCCTTTAGTATTATATAGTGGCCTTCTTTATCTCTTGTTAAGGACTTTATTTTGAGGTCTATTTTATCAGATATAAGTATCGTAACCCCAGCTTTTTTCTCTTTTCCATTTGCCAGAAAAATGTTTTCCATCCCTTCACTCTCAGTCTGTGTGAATCCTTTGTTCTGAGGTGGGTCTCTTGAATAAGCAAATATATGGGTTATATTTTCTTATCCATTCAGCTACCCTATGTCTTTTGATTGGTGCATTTAATCCATTTATGTTTAATGTTATTATTGATAAGTACTCGTTTGTTGTCATTTTTATTCTTAATGTTTGTGTTTCTTCTTGCCTTTCTGTTTCTTCTTTGTACAGCAGTCCTTTAGCATTTCTTGCATTGCTGGCTTGGTAGTGATAAACTCTCTTAGCCCTTATTTGTCTGTGAAGCTCCTGATTGATTACACCTTCAATTTTGAATGATAACCTTGCTGTGTATAGTATTCTTGGATTCAGTCCCTTGCTTTGCATTACTTTGTATATCTCATTCCATTCCCTTCTGGCCTGGTGTGTTTCTGTTCAGAAATCAGTTGATATTCTAATAGGAGATCCCTTGTAGGTAACTTTCTGTCTCTGTCTGGCAACCTTTAAGATTCTTATTTTGTCGTTGGTGTTTGCCAATTTAATTATGATGTGTCTTGGTGTCAGTCTTTTGGGGTTCATCTTGTTTGGGACTCTATGTGCTTCTTGGACTTGCATGGTTTTTTTCTTGCCAATATCAGGGAAGTTATTTGTCATTATTTCTTCAAACAGGTTTTTTATTCCTTGCTCCTCTTCCTCTCCTTCTGGTACCCCTATTATGCGAATGTTGTTTCATTTTGTGTTGTCCCAAAGCTCCCTTAGGCTCTCCTATTGCTTTTTAAGTCTTCTTTCCAGTTACTGCTGTGTTTGTGTGTTTTTTCCTACCTTGTCTTCTAATTTGCTGATGTGGTCCTTAGCCTCTTCTGATCTACTCTTTAAGCCTTCCATTGTGTTCTTTATTGCAGCTATGTCATTCTTCATCTCCTCTTGGTGCCTTTTCACGTTGGTGACATTCTCATTTAGCTCCTTATAATTCTCATTGAGTTGTGTGTATTTGTCATCCAGCCATTTGAGCATCCCTATAACCATTACTCCGAATTCTTTCTCTGATATATTGCTAGCCTCCATTTCGTTTAACTCCCTTTCTGGTGATTGCTCTTTTTCTTTCCTTTGGAGATTGCTGTTTTGCTATAACATTTTCATTGTAGATCTGATTGCTTTGCTACCCAGGTTCTATTAGGGATGGTGCTACTGGTGTGATCTCTCAGATCTCCTGGATTTGGTATTCTATCATAGCTCCCTACTTGAGCTATTTGGTTCCCTTGATGTAGGCCAGCAAGCTGGAAAGGCACTACTGCAGTGTCTAGAAGTCAGCAGCCATGGAGGGAGGGTGTCCCAATTTTTGTTGTCTCGCACCCTTGGATGAAATCACGTGTGCCCAGCAGGGACTCACAGTGGCACCCAGGAACCATCTGTTGGGGTGATGGGGCTCAGAAGTCCTGTGCTCTGGAAAGGCGTGATTGTGTTGTCCAGAGTTCTGTAGTTGTGGGGTGAGCAGACTCAGCTTTTGCTTCTGCTTCTGTGGTTTGGTACACATGCCCCCAGTGGTGGCTCACAGGGTCATCCACTGTGTGTTTGCCAGCAGGGTATACTGATGCACTCTGAAGGGCCCTGGTGCTGAAGCCATGGGATTGTGGTGTCTGTGGGCAGATATCCCAGAAGGGGGAATTCAGCATTTCTGCTGCCCAGCAGTGCACCCTGTTTGTATAAGTGCATGCCCAGAGGGGGCTTACAGATTCACCCAAGGGCTGCCTGTGTAGTGGTGGGCTTAGGAGGCCTGCACGCTGGAAAAGCATGCAACTGTAGTGTCCAGAGTTCTGCAGCTGTGGGGTGGGAAGAGTCAGTTTTTGCTGCTGCACCTGTGATGGATAGGCACACACTCCCAGTGGCAGTTCACAGGGACACCCACAGTGTGTTTGCCAGCGAGGCACACTAAAGCACTTTGAAGGGTCCTGGCACTGAAGCCACATAATTGAGGCATCCCTGGACAGGTATACAGGATGAGTGAATTCAGAATTTCTACTGCCGGGAAGGAGTGCATCCCTGTTTGTCCCAAGATCTCACCCAACTAGAGCTCACAGTGGCTCCCACGAGCGCCCTGTAGATAGATGGGCTCAGGGTGCCTGCCCATTGAAAATGCGTGACTGTGGTGGTTGTTTGCTGGCACAGAGCTCTGACGCACTATGAGGGGCCCTGGCACTGAAGTTGCGCAGCTGGGTTGTCTGTGAGCAGTTATTTAGGAAGAGGAAATTCAGAATCTCCACTGTGGGGTAGCAAGCCCCCATCTGTACAAATTCACACCCAGCAGGGGCTCCCAGTGGCTCCCAGGCCCTTCCTATGGAGTGGTGTGCCCTGGATGCCTGTGAGCTGGGAACACACGAATGTGGTGTCTGGAGTTCTGCTGCTGGGGACAGGGGGAGTTGCACTTACTGCTGCAGGAGTGGTGCACCTTTAGAGGTGGAGGTCCCAGGGTCCACGGGTCTGCAAGTGGTACCACAGGATTTTGGCTGTAGTGGGTGCTGGGTTACGGGCAGTGTCCAAGGCCTGTCTGGGTGGTGGTGCGGATGAATTCCTAGAAAAGGCCACTCTACCCTTTAGATGGCATGGGCTCCATGCCTGACTCCTGCAGTTCGGGGAGTGCCCGCAGTAGTGGTAGTCTCTCCCTGCCCAAGAGAGCCTGGTATGCCAGCCCCTGCTGCTCCTGCTGGATTTAACTGTTCCTCACTCATGCACACACACCACACACATCCACACACTCTCCTTTCATCCCCTCACTCACTCATTTCCTCTCCCTCACCTCCATCCTGCCAGTCGCCATCTCTAGCATCTGACATGGCTGTTTTTCCAAGTGGGATTTTTTCCAGGAATGCAAGGCTGATACAATATCTGCAAATAAATAAACGTGATATATCACATTAACCCTTTGCACTCGCTTGCTTTTTTCTCGATTCCTTTATTCTAATGCTAACCGTGTCGAGTCACACTCGACATCCGAGTGCAAAAGGTTAACAAGTGAGACACAAAAATCACATAATCATATCAATCGATGCAGAAAAGGCATTAAAAAATTCAACACCCTTTTCTAATAAAAACTCTCAGCAGGAAGAATATAACATGCTCGTGGATTGGTAGATTCAACATCATTAACATGTCCATACTACCCAAAGCAATGTATAGATTCAATGCACTCCCAATTAAAATACCAACAGTATATTTCACAGACCTAGAACAAACTCTCCAAAAATTCATCTGGAATAAAAAAAAGACCCTGAATAGCTGCAGCAATCCTGAGAAAGAAGAACAAAGTTGGAGGGATCACAATATCAGATATCAAGGTGTATTACAAAGCCACTGTTCTCAAAACTGCCTGGTACTGGCACAAGAACAGACATAAAGACCAATGGAACAGAACAGAGAATCCAGAAATCTACCCAAGACTTTATGCACAATTAATATTTGACAAAGGAGGCAAGAGCATACAATGGAGTAAGACAGTCTCTTCAATAAATGGTGTTAGAAAAATTGAACAGATACATGCAAAAAAGAATAAACTAGACCACCAACTTACACTATACACAAAAATAAACTCAAAGTGGATAAAGTGCTTAAACGTAAGACAGGAAACCATAAAAATCTTAGAAGAACCCATAGGCAGCAAAATAGCAGACATTTGTCATAGCAATATCTTTACCGATACAGCTTCTAGGGCAATGGAAATCAAGGAAAAAATAAACAAATGGGACTACATAAAAATAAAATGCTTCTGTACAGCAAAAGAACCCATCAACAAAACAACAAGAAAGCCCACTGCATGGAAGAACATATTTGCCAATGTTAACTCCAATAAGGGTTTAATCTCCAAAATTTATAGGGAACTCATACATCTTAACAAACAGAAGATAAACAATCCAATAAAAAAAATGAATAAAGGACCTAAATAGACAATTTTTGAAAGAGGACATTCAGAAAGCCAAGAGACATATGAAAACATGCTCAAAGTCACAAATCATCTGAGAGATGCAAATCAAAACACCTGTCAGAATGGCTATCATCAACAAATCAACAAACAACAAGTGCTGGAGAGGATGCAGAGAAAAAGGAACCCTCTTGCTCTGCTATGAGAATGCAGACTGGTGCAGCCACTGTGGAAAACAGTATGGGGTTTCCTCAAAAAATTAAAAATGGAGCCCCCATTTGACCCCGTAATCCCACTTCTAAGAATATATCCTAAGAAAATAGAAACACCAATCAGAAATGATATATGCACCCCTATGTTCATAGCAGCACAATTTACAATAGCTATGATTTGGAAACAGCTTAAGTGCCCATCAGCAGATGAGTGGATTAGAAAACTGTGGTACATCTACACAATGGAATACTATGCTGCTGTGAAGAAGTAGGAATTCTTACCATTTGCAACAGCATGGATGGAACTGGAGAACATTATGCAAACCAAAATAAGCCAGTCAGAGAAACATAAATATCACATGATCTCACTCATTTGTGGAATATAGTGAACAATATAAACTGATGAACAAAAATAGAACCAGAGACATAGAAGCATCGAACTGACTGTTCAACCTATGAGAGAAGGCCGGGGGTGAGAGGGTAAGAGATCAACCAAAGGACTTGTATGCATGCATATGAGCAAAACCAATGAACACAGACAGTAGGGGGATAAGGGCATGTGCTGGGTGGTTGGAGCGGCCAGGGAGAGGTCAATGGGGGAAAAAGGAGACTCATGTAATACTTTAAAAAACAAAGAATTTTTTTAAAAATTAAAGAAGGAAAAACAAATGGGCAAAGTCCTAAATAGACACTTCTCTGAAGTGGACATACAGAAAGCCCAGAGACATATGGAAAAATGCTCAAAGTCACTATTATTCTGAGACATGCAAATCAAAGCAACAATGAGCTATCACCTCACACCTGTCAGAATGGGCATCATCAACAAATCAACAAAGGAAAAATGCTGAAGAGGTTGTGGAGAAAATGGAACCCTCATACACTGCTCTTGAGAAAGCAGGCTGGTGCATTCACTGTATGAAGTTTCCTCATTTTGACCCAGTCAACGCACTTCTTGAAATATATCTTAAGAAACCCCAAACACTCATCAGCAAGAATATATGCACCCCATGTTCATAGCAGCACAATTTACAATAACTAAGACTTGTAAACAGCCTAAGTGCCTGTCAGCAAATGAGTGGATAAAAAACTATGATACATTTACACAATAGAATACTACGTGGCAATAAAACAGAAAGAACCCTTACCATTTGCAACAGCATGGATGGACCTGGAGAGTATTATGCTGAGCAAAAAAAGCCAGTCAGAGAAAGATAAGTATCACATGATCTCACTCATATGTGGAATCTAATGAATCAAGTAAACTGATGACCAAAAATAGACCCAGAGTCATAGAAGCATAAACAGATTGTTGAAACTCAGAGGAAAGGCAGGGGAGAGTAGGTGGCAAAAGATCAACCAATGAACTTGTATGCATATATGCATAACCCATGGACACAGATAATGGGGTGGTAAGGGACTGGGGCAGTGGGGATGGGGTCGAACTGGGAGAGTTCAATGTGGGGGGGGGAAGCTGACATATGTAATACTCTCAACAATAAATAATTTTAAAAATAAATAAATAAATATGAAAAAAGGTATAGTACAATATGGCCCTAAAAAAAACACAATCAAAAAAGAAAAATGAAAGACAATTAAATCTGGTAGACTGGCCACATTTTAAACCTATTTATATAATTGTTTTAAGCATCAAAACTTCACATTTTATGGAAGAGCAGCTTCTTGACTTTAATAATATTGTAATATCCCTAATATTTACAGCTCTGTTTTGTATTTAAAGCACCACGTGCCCTGTTCAACATTCTTATAAAAAGTCCTTTCTGGATAAACCAAGATGGCAGCATAGGTAAACACCTAAACTGCTGCCGCGCACAATAATATCAAAACTACAACTAAAAGACAAAACGAACAACATCCAGAACCACAGGCAAGATGGCTGAGTGGAAATTCTACAACTAGAAGGAAAGAGGAAAGCACATTGAGACTCAGAGGAGCTGCAAAAGGCTGAGGTATGGAGGTGCACGGGCGGAGAGGACAGGCAGCTGACTGCACGGGCGGCTGAGTGCGCGGCTGGCTTTCTAAAGCAGGAGGGAGATGGAAGCTCCAAACTGCACTGAACTCCAGTCCCAGGCGAGACTCTGGAAACCCAAACTCATTCGGGGGGAATCTGGACTGTCAGTGAAAGAGAAAGCACACGGAGACTCATGGGAGCTGCGGAAGGCAGAGGTCCAGAGGTACGCACGTACAGAGAGGATTGACTGCTGAGTACACGGGGGGCTGAGTGTGCGGCTGGCTTTCTAAAGTGGGAGGGAGACGGAAGCTCCCGATTGCACTGAACTCCAGTTCCGGGCGAGTTTCTGGGAAACCAGACTCATTTGGGGAGAAACTGGACTGTCTGACAGCGGGCGAAACTCAAGGGTAGCTTTCTCTCAGAGGTGCTTGCAGCGATTACCGAGGGATACTGAGACCCAGGGGCCTCATAGGGCAGGGCTGACAAGAAGCTAAGGCTGTCTGCTCTGCCCTGAGACTCCGCCCCATCCAAGCTGAGCACAGAGGATTTGCAAGTGTTCTCCCATAAGAGTGTCTCCAAAGTTCTCAAAGCATAGACACAGCTGATCCTCACAGCAAATTGGCCTGGAGGTCAATTCCTCCCAGTGATACCAACAACAATCAAGACTTAAATACAACAAGGCTGTGCACACAGTCCACAAAGGGGTGCACCAAAAGTGTCCACCTCAGGTAACTGGGGGAGGCTGAGCCACTGGGCCATATAGGACACCTACCACACAAAGCTACTCTACCAACTCAGGGAAGCAGCGAAAATGCAGAGACAAAGAAACAGATCACAAATGAAAGAAATGGAGGAAAGCAAACGACTGGATATAGAGTTCAAAACCACGGTTTAAGGTTTTTCAAGAATTTCCTAGAAAAGGCCAATAAATTTAGTGAGACCTTCGAGGATATGAAAAAGGACCAACTACAAATTAAACATACACTGACTGAAATAAAAAATATTATACAGAGACCTAACAGCAGACTAGAGGACCGCAAGAATCAAGTCAAAGATTTGAAATACCAAGAAGCAAAAAACACTCAACCAGAAAAGCAAAAAGAAAAAAGAATCCAAAAAGTTGAAGATAGTGTAAGGAGCCTCTGGGACAACCTCAAGCATACCAACATCTGAATTATGGGGGTGCCAGAAGAAGAGAGAGAACAAGATATTGAAAACCTATTTGAAGAAATAATGACTGAAAACTTCCCCCACCTGGTGAAAGAAATAGACTTACAAGTCCAGGAAGCACACAGAACCCCAAACAAAAGGAATTCAAAGAGGACCACACCAAGACACATCATAATTAAAATGCCAAGAGCAAAATAAAAAGAGAGAATATTAAGAGCAGCAAGAGAAAAACAGTTAATTACCTACAAGGGAGCACCCATACGATTGTCAGCTGATTTCTCAACAGAAACTATGCAGGCCAGAAGGGAGTGGCAAGAAATATTCAAAGTGATGAATAGCAAGAACCTACAACCAAGATTACACTACCCAGCAAAGCTATCATTCAGAATTGAAGGTCAGATAAAGAGCTTCACAGATAAGAAAAAGCTAAAGGAGTTCATCACCACCTAACCAGTATTATATGAAATGCTGAAAGGTATGCTTTAAGAAGAGGAAGAAGAAGAAAAAGGTAAAGATAAAAATTATGAACAACAAATACATGTCTATCAACAAGTGAATCTAAAAATCAAGTGAATAAAAAATCTGATGAACAGAATAAACTGTTGGATATAATAGAATCAGGGGCATAAAAAGGGAGTGGACTGACAATTCTCGGGGGGAAAGGGGTGTGGGGGGTGCGGGAAGAGACTGGACAAAAATCGTACACCTATTGATGAGGACAGTGCGGGGGAGGTAAGGGCAGAGGGAGGGGTAGGAACTGGGTGAAGGGGAGCTATGGGGGGAAAAAAGAGGAACACGTAATAACCTGAACAATAAGATTTATTAAATTTTTAAAAAGTTCTTTCTAAATTCTAGCTATAAGACTGACTTCAGAGACAGAGAAACATCGATCAGAACATCAAACCTAAGGGAAGGTAGGGGAGGGGGGGTAAGGGGGAGAGATCAACCAAAGGATTTGTAGGCATGCATATAAGCCTAACCAATGGACACAGGCAACAGGGGGGTAAAGGCATGAATGGGGGGGTGGGGGGGTAATGGGGGAATAAGGACACTTGTAATACCTTAATTAATAAAGAAATTTTAAATAAAGGCTGACCTGACCTTTCCTACCTGAACTAATGTAGCTACCATTTCCCTCTCACTTTATTTCATTCTCTCTCTCCCTTTCTACCTCTCTCTCTCTTCCTCCATTTCCCTCTCTCTCTCCTCCTCTCTCTACTTCCTTCCCCCCCTTCACACACAAACACACACACACACACACACACACACACACACACACACACACAAACACAACTGTGTGCTCTGAAAGTAGTGTCATTGCACAACTTGCCTGCCAATCTCCACCATCCAACAAGGTCCTGACATATTTTATGTGTTCAGTGACTGTGAAATGAATGAATGAATGACCAGCAGTGGCAGCCAGTTCAGATGAACCACTTGTCTAAACCCTGATTCTGAGTTTCATGAAGGAAATGAGCAGCAGAGAGTCATTTGTTGGAGACCAGAACTGCTGTTATGTCCAAGATTAAAGCAGCCAACCAAGGGATATGACTTCAGGAGTATCAAAGAAGCTCCTCGTTTAAAAACCAACAGTTCCTTCCCCATCATATAAGTGATGATAGAAATCTGTGTTAGTGGGTCAGTATATTTTATTACACAGTTAGTGATAAAACAACAACTCATAGACACAGACAACAGTACGGTGATTACTAGAGGAGAAGGGAGGTGGGAGCAGGTAGATAAGGGTTAAAGGGGGTTAAATGGGGACAGAAGGAGATTTGACTTTGGGTGAAGAATCCAAAATACAATATATAGAATATGTAATGTAGAATTTTACACTTGAAACCTATATAATTTTGTTAACCACTGTCATACCAATAAATTCAATCTAAAAAATAAAACAAGGATGAGAAACCTCAGTTAGTGATGTTCTACTTTATGGATAGTGGGTGGGGGCTGAATTTCTGTCAAAAGTTAACTTTTCACCTTATAACCATAGCAACATGAAAGAACACTAAAACAAATCAATATTTGGGCCAATCTCCTGGGACAGATTTACCAGCAGGGCTCATGCCACTTTGAGAGGTCAAGTTGTGCCCTTTTGTACTAACACCTGCATTAGACACAGCCACATAGCACCCATCTGAGTCATAAGGTTGAACATGCTTGCTTTTGCCCATTCTGATTTTTTTTTATTGTTTAAAGTATTACAAATAGCCCACAAGAGGAATGATGGCGACCGGAAGGAAGGTAGGGAGGGAGAGTGTGTGAGAGAGTGAGGGAGTGATAGAGGTGTGTGTGGACGTGTGTGGGTGTGTGTGTGAGTGAAATAGGGACAGTTAGACCCTGCAGTTCTTCCAGGGGGCTGCCAATCTGGGCAGTCTTAGATGGCAAAACCCCCCCTGCCACCGCAAACACTCTGGGGAGGACACAGGCGGCACAGAGACCACGCCATCTTGAAGAACAGAACTGCTTGAGACTAGAATCCTATACTCGCCAACACCCAGTCTGGACTCAGAAGCAAACCATGACCCTTCAGCCACACTGGTAAAAGACCTGCGATCACTACTGCAGACCCAGGGACACCAAGACTCCAGGCACCACAACTGCAGATTTCTGTGAGTCACAAAACCAATCCCCCTCCCCCGCCATTCCTGCGGCAGCGACATAGAAACTACCAGACCCCAGCTGTACAATAAGGCTTTCTGCACACACAAAGCAGTGGCAACTCTGCTTGACTTTGAGCTTTGGTGTCGGACATGGGAAGTTTGTTTCCCGCAACTCGTCTCTGCACCCAGGCAGGGAGACTGAGCTGAATTTGAGCCTAGCTGCTCATCCCTAGGGAGGTAGTTTTCTGTGACCAGATCCCGCGCCCATGCAGGGCAGGGAGACAGCGCTGAACTTGAGCCCGGACTTGCGAACTCTGGGAATTTGTTTCCCACGACTAGTCTCCAAGCCCAGGCAGGGAGGCAGTCCTGAATTTGAGCATAGGTCCACGACCTTGGGGAGATTCTTTTCTGCGACCAGATCCTGCACCCATGCAGGAAGTCAGCGCAGAATTTGAGCCTGGGGGTGCAAACCCGGGGAGTTTGCTTCCCATGACCAGACCCTGCACCTTAGCAGAGAGGCTGCGCAGAATTTGAACCTGGATGTGTGGACTTGGGGAGTTTGTTCCCCACAACCAGACCCTGTGCCCACACAGGGAGGCAGTGCTGAATTTGAGCCTGGGTGCATGGACACGGGGAGTTTGTTTTCCACTGTGCACACCCACGTGACCAGACCCCACACCCACACTAAGTGGCAGTGCCACCTGACTTTGATTTGGGGCAAGCGCACACAGAAGGCTGTTTACCACAAGGCAGAAGTGGACCTCCTGCCAACACAGTGGAACTGAGCAACCCGGTCTCCCAAACAGATTGGGCACCCTGAATCTCTATGCAAGAGGCAGCAATGAGCACCAGTGACTAGATTCTGTTCCTCATTACGAGTGCCTGGGATCCCTGATTCCCAGTACATTCACACTAAGAACCAGTGTCTCCAATTCGTGGCACATGTGCACAAGGGACACTGATTCTCAGTGTGAGGCCACACCAAGCAACAGAGACTCTGATAATCGATTCTCGGCGTGGACACAGGGAGCCTCTGACTACTGACACGCAATAGGGGATTTTGATTTTTGGCACATGCCAGCAGATCCTCTGTTTCAATGTGGCACAGGCCACACTAAGTCTCTGATTCTAGGTGCACACAAGAGGCCACACTAACCACCTGTGACTCTGACCCAGGACAAGTGTGGCTCCCACCAACCCACAGCAACCACACGTCTTGGTGTCAGAGCACTTCAGTGACACTTGGGGAGTGCAAAACTCCCACTGCACATAGCCCAGGCCCTCACAACTCGACATTTGACCCTTCTAGTGATAGTCAGAATGGGGAGACAACGAAGCAATCCCCAGATGAAAGAAAATGAGGAATTGCCAAAAAAGGAAATAAGTGAAATAGAAGCATGCAACATGACAGAAAAAAATTCAAAGTAATGGTCATACAGTTCATACACCAGATAGATGAAAAAAATCAAAAACCTATGCAAAAATCAGGAAGAAATAAAAATGATATAGCTACAATCAAAAACACCATGGAAGGCTTCAACAGTAGACTAGAAGAAGCAGAGGACTGAATAAGTGAGTTAGAAGATCAGGTACAGAAACAAGCCCAATCTGAACAGCAACTAAAGAAAAAAAATTAAAAAGCAGGAGGAGAGCCTAAGGGAGCTTTGGGACAATGAAAAATGAAATAACATATGTATAATAGGGCTGCCAGAAGGACAAGAAGAGCAGCAAGGATTAGAAAATGTATTTGAAGAAATAATGACAGAAAACTTCCCTGACATGGGGAAGAAAATAGTTACTCAAGTACAGAGAGTCCCAAGAAAGATGAATCCCATAAGACCCACACCAAGACACATCATAATTACAAAGGCAAATGTTATTGACAAAGAGGGAATCTTAAAGGCTGCAAGAGAGACAGAAAGTTACCTACAAAGGATCCCCCATCAGATTATCAAATGATTTCTCAAAAGAAACACACCAAGCTAGAAGGGAATGGAAGGAGGTATACAAAGTGATGCAAAGCAAGGGACTGAATCCAAGAATACTCTATCCAGCAAGATTATTAATCAAAATTGAAGGGGAAATCAGGAGCTTCGCAGACCAAAAAAACGGCTAAGGGAGTTTATCACTATCAAGCCAGAAATGCAAGAAATGCTAAAGGGAATGCTGTAAAAAGAAGAAACAAAAAGGTAATAAGGAACACAGCCTCAAAAAATAAAAATGGCTACAAACAAGTACCTTTCAATAATAACTTTAAACGTAAATGGACTAAGTGCTCCAATAAAAAGGCATAGAGTGCCTGAATGGATAAAAAGACATGACCCATATATATATACTGTCTACAAGAGACCCACCTCAGAACAAGGGACTCACAGAGACTGAAAGTGAAGGGATGAAAAAAATATTTTTCAAGCAAATGGAAATGAAAAAAAGCTGGGGTAGCAATACTTATATTTGACAAAATTGACCTCAAAGTGAAGGCCATAACAAGAGATAAGGAAGGCCACTTCATAATACTAAAGGGATCGATACAACAAGAGGATATAACCCTGGTAAACATATATGCACCCAATACAGAAGGACCCAAATACATAAAAAATCTCCTGGAAGATATCAAGAGAGAGATTGACAACAATAAAATCATAGTAGGGGACTTTAATACACCACAGACATCACTGGATAAATTCTCTAGACAAAAAATCAGCAAAGAAACAACAATACCAAATGACTCACTAGATCAGATGGACTTAATTGACATCTTCAGAACATTTCACCCCAAAGCTGCAGAATATTCATTCTTCTCAAGTGCACATGGGACATTTTCAAAAATACACCACATACTGGATCACAAGCAAAGTCTCCCCAAATTCAAGAAGATTGAAATCATACCAAGCATCTTTTCAAACCACAATGGCATAATATTAGAAATAAACTACAATAAAAACAATCCAAAACACTCAAACATTTGGAAGCTGAATAGCATATTATTAAATATTGACTAATGACAATAAAAACACAACAATCCAAAACCTATGGGACACAATGAAAGAAGTCCTGAGAGGGAAGTTTATATCTCTACAGGCCTACCTCAAAAAACAAGAAAAAATGGTAGTAAATCATCTAACACTACAACTCAGAGAATTAGAAAGAGAGCAAGAAAAGCCCAGAGTGAGCAGAAGGAAGGAGATAATAAAGACTAGAGCAGAAATAAATGACATAGATACCAAAAAAGAACAATACAAAAGACCAATGAAACCAAGAGCTGGTTCTTTGAAAGGATAAACAAGATTGATGAACCTTTAGCCAGGCTCACAAAGAAGCAAAGAGAGAGGACTCAAATAAACAAAATCAGAAATGATAGAGGTGAAATAACAACAGACCCCACAGAAATACAAAGGATTGTTAAAAAATATTATGAACAACTCTATTCCAACAAACTAGACAACCTGGAGGAAATGGACATATTCCTAGAAAAACACAACCTTCCAAAACTCAATCAGGATGATTCTAAAAATCTCAATAGGCCAATAACTATGGGAGAAATTGAAGCAGTCATCAAAAAGCTTCCAGCAAACAAAAGCCCAGGGCCAGATGGCTTCACAGGCAAGTTATACCAAATATTCAAGGAAGAACTAAAACCTATCTTCCTCAGACTATTCCAAAAAATTCAAGAGGAAGGAACACTTCCAAACTCATTCTATGAACTCAGCATCACCCTAATACCAAAACCAGATAAAGACAACACAATGAAAGAGAATTACAGGCCAATATCCCTCATGAACATAGATGCCAAAATCCTCAACAAAATTCTAGCAAATCAGATCCAGCAGTACATCAGAAAGATCATACACCATGACCAAGCGGAATTTATCCCAGGGATGCAAGGATGGTATAATATCCGCAAATCAATAAAAATGATACATCACATAAACAAATTGAGGGAGAAAAATCACATAGTCATATCAATTGATGCAGAAATAGCATTTGACAAAATCCAACACCCTTTCTTGATAAAAACTCTCAGCAAGGTGGGAATAGAAGGATCATACCTCAACATCATAAAAGCCATATATGACAAACCCACAGCCAGCATCACACTCAATGGACAAAAACTAAAGCCATTTCCCTTAAAAACAGGAACAAACAGGGATGCCCTCTCTCACCACTCCTGTTCAACATAGTACTGGAAGTACTAGCCATTGTGAACAGACAAGAAGAAGAAATAAAAGGAATCCAAATTAGAAAATAAGAAGTAAAACTGTCCTTATTCGCAGACGACATGATACTGTACATAGAAAACCCTAAAGACTCCATCAAAAAACTAACAGACTTAATAAATGAATTCAGCAAGGTAGCAGGGTACAAAATTAACGCCAAGAAATCTATGGCATTTATATACACCAATAGTGAACTTACAGAGAGAGAGACTAAAAAAGCAATCCCATTTACTATCATACCAAATAAATTAAGATACCTAGGAATAAACTTAACTAAGGAGGTAAAAGACCTATACGCAGAAAACTACAGGACACTGAAAAAAGAGATAGAAGAAGATGTAAACAGATGGAAGAACATACCATGTTCATGGATTGGTAGAATCAACATCATTAAAATGTCCATACTACCCAAAGCAATCTATAGATTCAATGCACTCCCCATTAAAATACCAACAACATATTTCACAGACTTAGAAAGAACTCTCCAAAAATTCGTCTGGAACAAAAAAAGACCCCGAATAGCTACAGCAATCCTGAGAAAGAAGAACAAAGTAGGTGGGATCTCAATACCAGATATCAAGCTGCATTACAAAGCCGCTGTTCTCAAAACAGCCTGGTACTGACACAAGAACAGACATATAGATCAATGGAATGGAATAGAGAACCCAGAAATCGACCCAAACCACTATGCCCAATTAATATTCGACAAAGGAGTCATGAACATACAATGGAATCAAGACAGTCTCTTCAATAAATGGTGTTGGAAAAATTGGACAGATACATGCAAAAAAATGAAACTAGACCACCAGCTTACACCAGACAGAAAAATAAACTTAAAATGGACATAATGGGAAACTCATAATGGGAAACCATAAAAATACTAGAGGAATCCACAGGCAGCAAAATCTCAGGCATATGCTGAAGGAACTTCTTCACTGATACTGCTCCTAGGGCAATGGAAAATAAAGAGAAAACAAGCAAATGGGACTACATCAAAATAAAAAGCTTCTGTACAGCAAAAGAAACCATCAACAAAACAACAAGAAAGACCACTTCATGGGAGAACATATTTGCAAATGTTATCACTGATAATGGTTTAATCTCCAACATCTACAGGGAACTCATACAGCTCAACAAAAGGAAGATAAACAATCCAATCAAGAAATGGGCAACAGACCTAAATAGAAACTTTTCGAAAGAAGACAGAAGGAAGTCCAAGAGACATATGAAAACATGCCCAAAGTCACTAATTATCCGAGAGATGCAAATCAAAAAGACAATGCAGTACCATCTCACACCTGTCAGAATGGCTATCATCAACAAATCAATAAACGACAAATGTTGGCAAGGATGCGGAGAAAAAGGAGCCCTTGTGCACTGCTGGTGGGAATGCAGATTGGTGCAGCCACTGTGGAAAATAGTATGGAGTTTCCTCAAAAATCTAAAATGGAACTCCCATTTGACACAGTCATCCCACTTCTAGGAATATATCCCAAGAAACTAGAAACACCAATCAGGAAGGATATATGCACCCCTATGTTCATAGCAGCACAATTGACAATAGCTAAGATTTGGAAACAGCCTAAGTACCCATCAGCAGATGAGTGGATTAAAAAACTGTGGTACATCTACACAATGGAATACTATGCTGTGCTAAAAAAGAAGGAATTACTACCATTTGCAACAACATGGATAGAACTGGAGAGCATTATGCTAAGTGAAATAAGCCAGTCAGAGAAAGATAAATATCACATGATCTCACTCATCTATGGGAAATAATGAACAACATAAACTAGTTATCAAAAACAGATCCAGAGACAAGGAAGCATGGATCAGACTGTCAAACCTGAGAGGGAAGGTAGGGGAGGGTGGGGGTAAGGGGAAGAGATCAACCAAAGGACTTGTATACATGCATATAAGCCTAACTAGTGGACATAGACACTAGGGGGGTGAGGGCATGAGTGGGGGTGGGTGGGAAGGTAATGGGGTGGATGATGACAAATATGTAGTACCTTAACTAATAAAGAAATTAAAATGAAAAAAATAACTCTGCCCACATATAACTTTAATTTAATACCACCCCAACGAGTTTGGCTCAGTGAATAGAGCATCAGGCAGTGGACTGGAGGGTCTTGGGTTCAATTCCCATCAAGGGCACATACCTCCGCTGCAGGCTCTATCTTCACTTGGGGCACATGCAGGAGGCAAGCAATCTGTTTCTCTCTCTGTGTCTCTCCCCTTCCCTTCCACTCTCTCTAAAAGTCAATGAAAAAAATATCCTCAGGTGAGGATTAACAAAAAAAAATTTTTTTTAATAAAGTATTACTAATAGTAGTATATGTCTCCTTTTTTTTTTTTTACCTTCCCCCAGCCTCCCCTACCTCCAGGCACATGCCCTAACTCCCTTCCCAGTGTCTTGCATCCATTGGTTATGCTTATATGCATGTATACATGTCCTTCAGTTGATCTCTTACCTCCCTCCCCAACCTACCCCACCCTTTCCGCTGTAGTTTGATAGTCTGTTCGATGTTTCTCTGCCTCTGTATCTATAATTGTTCATCAGTTTATAATGTTTTTGATTATCCATAAATGAGTGAGATCGTGTGGTATTTTTCTTTCACTAACTGGCTTATTTCACTTAGCATAATGCTCTCAAGTTCCATCCATATTGTTGGAAATGGTAAGAATTCCTACTTCTTTATAGCAGCGTAGTATTCCATTGTGTAGATGTACCACAGTTTTCTAATCCACTCATCTGCTGATGGGCATTTAGGCTGTTTCCAAATCTTAGCTATTGTCAATTGTGCTGCTATGAACATAGGGGTGCATATATCCTTTCTGATTGGTGTTTCTGTTTTCTTGCGATATATTCCTTGAAGTGGTATTACTGGGTCAAATGACAGTTCCATTTTTAAATTTTTGAGGAAACGCCATACTGTTTTACACAATGGCTGCACCAGTCTGCATTCCCACCAGCAGTGAAGGAGGGTTCCTTTTTCTCCTCATCTCTCCAGCACTTATCGTTTGTTCATTTGTTGATGGTAGCCATTCTGACAGGTGTAAGGTGGTACCTCATTGTCATTTTGATTTGCATCTCTCGGATGAATACTGACTTAGAGCATGTTTTCATATGTCTCTTGGCTTTCTGAATGTCCTCTTTCGAAAGGTGTCTATTTAGGTTCTTTGCCCATTTTTTGTTGGGTTGTTTATCTTCCTTTGGTTAAGTTGTATGAGTTCCCTGTAAATGTTGGAGATTAAACCCTTATCAGAGATAACATTGGCAAATATGTTCTCCATGCAGTGGGCTTTCTTGTTGTTTTGTTGATGGTTTCTTTTGCTGTGCAGAAGCATTTTATTTTGATGTAGTCCCATTTATGTATTTTCTCTTTAGTTTCCATTGCCCTAGGAGCAGTATCATTAAATATATTGCTATGACAAATGTCTGCTATTTTGCTGCCTATGGCTTCTACTAAGATTTTTATGGTTTCCCATCTTTTGTTTAAGTCCTTTATCCATTTTAAGTTTATTTTTCTGTATGGTGTAAGTTGGTGGCCTAGTTTCATTTTTTTTGCAAGTACTTGTCCAGTTTTCCCAACACCATTTATTGAAGACACTGTCTTGACTCCATTGTATGTTCTTGCCTCCTTTGTCAAATATTAATTGAGCATAATGGCTTGTGTTGATTTCTGGGTTCTCTATTCTGTTCCATTGGTCTATATGTCTGTTCTTGTGCCAATACCAGGCAGTTTTGAGAACAATGGCTTTGTAGTAACCTTAATATCTGGTATTGTGATCCCTCCAACTGTGTTCTTCTTATCAAAATTGCTGCAGCTATTCGGGGTCTTTTTTTTTTTTTTTTATTCCAGATGAATTTTTGGAGAATTTGTTCTAGGTCTTTGAAATATGTGGTTGGTATTTTAATGGGGATTGCATTGAATTTATAGATTCCTTTGGGTAGTATGGACATTTTAATGATGTTGATTCTACCAATCCATGAACATGTTATATTCTTCCATTTGTTCGTGTCTTCCTCTATCTCTTTTTTCAGCATTCTGAAATTTTCTGAGTACAGTTCTTTATCTCCTTGGTTAAGTTTATTCCTAGGTATCTTAATTTTTTTGTTCCAATGGTAAATGGGATTGATTTTTTAATTTCACTTTCTGTGAGTTCATTATGGTTGTATAGAAAAGCCATAGACTTCTGGGTGTTAATTTTGTATCCTGCTACATTGCCGAGTTCATTTATTAAGTCTAGTAGTTTTTTATGGAGTCTTTGGGGTTTTCTATGTACAATATCATGTCACCTGTGAATAAGGACAGTTTTACTTCTTCTTTTCCAATTTGGATGCCTTTTATTTCTTCTTGTCTGATCGCAATGGCTAGTACTTTCAGTACTATGTCGAAAAGGAGTGGTGAGAGTGGGAATCCCTGTCTTGTTCCTGTTCTTATTGGAAATGGTTTTAGTTTTTGCCCATTGAGTATGATGTTGGCTGTGGGTTTGTCATATATGGCTTTTATTATGTTGAGGTATGATCCTTCTATTTCCACCTTGCTGAGAGTTTTTATCAAGAAAGGGTGTTGGATTTTGTCAAATGCTTTTTCTGCATCAATGGATATGATTATATGGTTTTTATCTCTCAGTTTGTTTATGTGATGTATCACATTTATTGATTTGCAGATATTGTACCATCTTGCATCCCCGGAATAAGTCCCACTTGGTCATGGTGTATGATCTTTCTAAAGTAATGCTGGATTCTATTTGTCGAATTGGGGGGGGGCGGATTTTGGTGTCTATGTTCATGAGGGATATTGGCCTGTAATTCTCTTTTTTGTATTGTCTTTATCTGGTTTGGGGATTAGGGTAATGCTGGCTTCATAGAAAGAGTTTGGAAGTGCTCCTTCCTCTTGAGTTTTTTGGAATAGTCTGAGGAGATAGGTTTTATTTCCTCTTTGAATGTTTTATAAAACTCCCCTGTGAATCCATCTGGTCCAGGGCTTTTATTTGTAGTCCCTATGGAAGCTTTCTGATGACTACTTCTATTTCCTCCAAAGTTATCAGAGTATTCAGATTTTTTTTATTCCTCCTGGTTGAGTTTTGGAAGGTCATATTTTTTTAGGAATATGTCCATTTCTTCTAAGTTGACCAGTTTGTTGGAGTAGAGTTGCTCATAGTATTTTTTTATGATTCTTTGTATTTCTGTGGGATCAGTTGTTATTTCACCTCTTTCGTTTCTGATTTTGTTTATTTGCTTCTTGGTGAGCCTGGCTAGAAGTTCATCAATCTTGTTTATTATTTCAAAGAACCAGCTATTGGTTTCATTGATCTTTTGTATTGGGTTGTTTTGTTTCTTTGTTTGGTCTCTATGTCATTTATTTCCACTCTGAACTTTATTATTTTCTTCCTTCTTCTCACTCTGGGCTTTTCTTATTGCTCTCTTTCTAATTCTTCAAGTTGCAGATTTAGATGGTTTATTATCAATTTTTCTTGTTTTTTGAGGTAGGCCTGTAATGCTATGAACTTCCCTCTCAGTACTGCTTTCATCATGTCCCAAAGATTTTGTTTTTGTTTTGTTTTTTTGCTTGGAATACTTTCTTTTTTTTTTAATAATAAATCTTTATTGTTCAGATTATTACAGTTGTTCCTCTTTTTTCCCCCATAGCTCCCTTCCACCCAGTTCCCACCCCTTCCCATGCCCTTACCCCCCCCCCGCACTGTCCATATCCATAGGTGTACAATATTTGTCCAGTCTCTTCCCGCACCCCCCACACCCCTTTCCCCCTGAGAATTGTCAGTCCACTCCATTTCTATGCCCCTGATTCTATTATATTCACCAGTTTATTCTGTTTATCAGATTTTTTATTCACTTGATTTTTAGATTCACTTTTGATAGATATGTATTTGTTGTTCATAATTTTTATCTTTACCTTTTTCTTCTTCTTCCTCTTCCTAAAGAACACCTTTCAGCATTTCATATAGTACTGGTTTGGCGGTGATGAACTCCTTTAGCTTTCTCTTATCTGCGAAGCTCTTTATCTGACCTTCAATTCTGAATGATAGCTTTGCTGGGTAGAGTTATCGTGGTTGTAGGTCCTTGCTATACATCACTTTGAATATTTCTTGCCACTCCCTCTGGCCTGCATAGTTTCTGTTCAGAAATCAGCTGACAATCATATGGGTAATTCCTTGTAGGTAACTAACTGTTTTTCTCTTGCTGCTTTTAATATTCTCTCTTTGTCTTTTGCTCTTGGCATTTTAATTATGATGTGTCTTGGTGTGGTCCTCTTTGGATTCCTTTTGTTTGGGGTTCTGTGTGCTTCCTGGACTTGTAAGTCTATTTCTTTCACCAGGTGGGGGAAGTTTTCAGTCATTATTTCTTCGAATAGGTTATCAATATCTTTCTCTCTCTCTTCTTCTAGCACCCCCATAATTCGGATGTTGATACACTTGAAGTTGTCCCAGAGGCTCCTTACACTATCTTCATATTTTTGGATTCTATTTTCTTTTTTCATTTCCGCTTGGGTGTTTTTTGCTTCTTTGTATTTCAAATCTTTGACTTGATTCTTGCGATCCTCTAGTCTGCTGTTGGATCTCTGTATATTATTCTTTATTTCAGACAGTGTATGCTTAGTTTCTAGTTGGTCCTTTTTCATATCTTCGGGTGTCTCACTAAATTTATTGGTGGTTTCTAGAAAATTCTTGAAAAACTTTATAACTGTGGTTTTATCCTCCATTTCTTTCATTTGTGACCTGTTTCTTTGTCTCCACACTTTGGCTGCTTCCCTGTGTTGATAGAGTGGCTTTGTGTGCTAGGTGTCCTATAGGGCCCAGAAGCTCAGCCTTCCCAGTTACCTGAGGTGGACACTCTTGGTGCACCCCTTTGTGGGCTGTGTGCACAGTCTTGTTGTATTTAAGCCTTGATTATTGTTGGTATCACTGGGAGGAATTGACCTCCAGGCAATTGGCTGTGAGGATCAGCTGTGTCTATGATGGGAGAAGTTCTGTGCTGGAGACACCCTTATGAGGCAAGACTTGCTTCAGTGGGGCTTTGGTGCTCACTGAGTCTGCATCCTGAGTGTGTCCCTTATGGATGTGAGGACTTGTAACCTGGATGGTTCCACTCTGACCACTGGGTACACTGGCTCTTGGATCTCCAATGAGGTGCTAATTTAGCCTCTGCCTGAGGCCACCCAGCAAGAGCTATTGAGAGATCTGCAGATTCCTCTTCTTTGTTTGGGTTTTGGAGGTGCCCAAATGAGGCCCAGCTGTGAAGCAGTGCAAGCTGCTGTGGGGCCTTGTGCCTTCTTTTGGATGTTCTGGGTCTCTCTGACTCAGCTACAGTTTGTTAGGTAATTATAGGTTTCAAAGGACCAGGCCATTCATATGCAAAAGCCTCTGCACACAGCTTGGGTGGGGCGTGGTCTCAGGGCAAAAGAAACAGCAATGGCTTCCTGTCAGCCCTGCCCTAAGAGGCCCCCAGGTCTCAGTATCCCATGGTAATTGCTGCAATCACCTCTGAGAGAAAGCCGCCCTCGAGTTCTGCCTGATGCCAGACAGTCCAATTTCTTTCTCTATGAGTCTGGGTCCCCAGAGTCTCGCCCATAACTGGAGTTCAGAGCAGTCGGGAGCTGTGTCTCCCTCCTGATTGAAAAAGACAGCCAACAGTACTCAGTTGCCAACCCTTTCTGCCGCGTGCCTCCATACCTCTGCACTTTACTTCCACAGCTCCTCTGAGTCTCAGTGTACTTTTCTCTTTCCTTCTAGTTGTAGAATTTCCACTCAGCCAGCCTTCCTGTGGTTCTGGATGATGTTCGTTTTGTCTTTTAGTTGTAGTTTTGAAGTTGTTGTGCGAGGCAGCAAGTTCAGGTGTTTACCTATGCCTCCATCTTGGTTTCTCCCCCAAAGATTTTGGATTGTTGTGTTTTCATTGTCATTTGTTTCCAGAGTGTGTTTTATTTCTTCTTTGATCTCTTTGGTAACCTACTCATTATTTAATAGTGTGCTATTCAGCCTCCAAGTGTTTGACTTTTTGTGATTGTTTTTACTGTAGTTTATTTCTAATTTTATGCCATTGTGATCTGAGAAGATGCTTGATATGATTTCAATCCTCTTGAATTTGGAGAGACTTTGCCTGTGTCCCAATATGTGGTCTACCTTTGAAAATGTCCCATGTGTGCTTGAGAAGAATGTATATTCTGTAGTTTTGGGGTGGAATGTTCTAAAGATGTCAATCAAGTCCATTTGATGTAGTGAGTCATTTAGGATTGATGTTTCTTTGCTAATTTTTTTTTCCAATTTTTTTATTAAGGTATTATATGTGTACATATCTTACCATTGCCCTCCCCACACCCCACTCCCATATATGCCCCCACCCCCCAGAGTTTTGCATCCATTGGTTATGCTTATATGCATGCATACAAGTCCTTTGATTGATCTGTTATCTCCCCCACCTCTCCCTAACCTTCCCCTTGTAATTTGACAGTCTGATTGATGCTTTACTGTCTCTGTATCTATCTTTTTGTTCAAGTTTATAATGTTCTTTATTATCCATAAATGAGTGAGATCATGTGGTATTTTTCTTTCATTGACTGACTTATTTCACTTAACATAATGTTCTCCAATTCCTCCCAGGTTGCTGCAAATGATGAGAATTCCTTCTTTTTTATGGCAGCATAGTATTCCATTGTGTAGATGTACCACAGTTTTCTGATCCAGTCATCTGCTGACGGGCACCTAGGCTGTTTCCAAATCTTAGCTATGGTGAATTGCGCTGCTATGAACATAGGGGTGCATATATCCTTTCTAATTGGTGTTTCTAGTTTCTTCGGATATATTCCCAGGAGTGGGATTACTGGGTCAAATGGGAGTTCCATTTTCAGTTTTTTGAGGAAACTCCATACTGTTCTCCACAGTGGCTGCACCAGTCTGCAATCCCACCAGCAGTGCACGAGGGTTCCTTTTTCTCCGCATCCTCGCCAACACTTGTCGTTTGTTGATTTGTTGATGATAGCCATTCTGACAGGTGTGAGATGGTACCGCATTGTTGTTTTGATTTGCATCTCTCGGATAATTAGTGACGTTGAGCATGTTTTCATGTGTCTCTTGGCGTTCCTTCTGTCTTCTTTTGAAAAGATTCTATTTAGGTCTGTTGCCCATTTTTTTATTGGATCATTTATCTTCCTTTTATTAAGTTGTATAAGCTGCCTGTAGATGTTGGAGATTAAACCTTTATCAGTGATGCCATTTGCAAATATGTTCTCCCATGAAGTGGTCTTTCTTGTTGTTTTGTTGATGGTTTCTTTTGCTGTGAAAAAGCTTTTTATTTTGATGTAGTCCCATTTGTTAATTTTCTCTTTAGCTTCCATTGCCCTAGGGGCAGTGTCAGTGAAGAATTTCTTTTGGCATATGTCTGACATTTTGCTGCCTGTGGATTGCTCTAGTATTTTTATGGTTTCCCGTCTTATGTTTAAGTCCTGTATCCATTTTGAGTTTATTTTTGTGTATGGCGTAAGTTGGTGATCAAGCTTCATTTTTTTGCATGTATCTGTCCAATTTTCCCAACACCATTTATTGAAGAGACTGTCTTTATTCCATTGTATGTTCATGCCTCCTTTGTCAAATATTAATTGAGCATAGTGGTTTGGGTCAAAATCTGGATTCTCTATTCTGTTCCATTGATCTATATGTCTGTTCTTGTGCCAGTACCAGGCTGTTTTGAGAACAGTGGCTTTGTAATACAGCTTGAAATCTGGTATTGAGATCCCTCCTACTTTATTCTTCTTTCTCAGGATTGCTGTGGCTATTCGGGGTCTTTTTTTATTCCAGATGAATTTTTGGAGAGTTCTTTCAAGGTCTGTGAAATATGCCGTTGGTATTTTAATGGGGAGTGCATTGAATCTATAGATTGCTTTGGGTAGTATGGACATTTTAATGATGTTGATTCTACCAATCCATGAACATGGTATGTTCTTCCATCTGTTTACGTCTTCCTCTATCTCTTTTTTCAGTGTCCTGTAGTTTTCCGTGTATAGGTCTTTTACCTCCTTAGTTAAGTTTATTCCTAGGTATCTTAATTTTTTTGGTGCGATGGTAAATGGGATTGCCTTTTTAGTCTCTCTGTCTGTAAGTTCACTATTGGTGTATAGAAAGGCCATAGATTTCTTGGCGTTAATTTTGTATCCTGCTACATTGCCGAATTCATTTATTAAGTCTATGAGTTTTTTGACGGAGTCTTTCGGATTTTTTATGTACAATATCATGTCGTCTGCAAATAAAGACAGCTTTACTTGTTCTTTTCCAATCTGGATGCCTTTTATTTCTTCTTCTTGTCTAATTGCAATGGCTAATACTTCCAGTACTATGTCAAACAGGAGTGGTGAGAGTGGGCATCCCTGTCTTGTTCCTGTTCTTAGGGGAAATGTCTTTAGTTTTTGTCCATTGAGTATGATGTTTGCTGTGGGTTTATCATATATAGCTTTTATTATGTTGAGGTATGAGCCATCTATTCCCACCTTGTTGAGAGCTTTTATCAAGAAAGGGTGTTGGATTTTGTCAAATGCTTTTTCTGCATCAATTGATATGACTATGTGATTTTTATCTTTCAATTTGTTTATGTGATGTATCACGTTTATTGATTTGCGGATATTGTACCATCCTTGCATTCCTGGGATAAATCCTACTTGGTCATGGTGTATGATCTTTCTGATGTACTGCTGGAGCCGATTTGCTAGAATTTTGTTGAGGATTTTGGCATCTATGTTCATGAGGGATATTGGTCTGTAATTCTCTTTCATTGTGTTGTCTTTATCTGGTTTTGGTATTAGGGTGATGCTGGCTTCATAGAAGGAGCTTGGAAGTGTTCCTTCCACTTGAATTTTTTGGAATAGTCTGAGGAGGATAGGTTTTAGTTCTTCCTTGAATGTTTGGTAAAACTCTCCTGTGAAGCCATCTGGCCCCGGGCTTTTGTTTGCTGGAAGCTTTTTGATGACTGCTTCAATTTCGTCCATAGTTATTGGCCTATTGAGCTGTTTAGATTCTTCTTGATTGATTTTTGGAAGGTTATATTTTTCTAGGAATATGTCCATTTCCTCCAGATTGTCCAGTTTGTTGGAATAGAGTTGTTCGTAGTATTTTGTAACAATCCTTTGTATCTCAGTGGGGTCTGTTGTTATTTCACCTCTTTCATTTCTGATTTTGTTTATTTGGGTCCTCTCTCTTTGCTTCTTGGTGAGCCTGGCTAGAGGTCCATCGATCTTGTTTATCCTTTCAAAGAACCAGCTCTTGGTTTTGTTGATCTTATGTATTGTTTCTTTGGTCTCTATGTCATTTATCTCCGCTCTGATCTTTGTTATTTCCTTCCTTCTGGTTACACTGGGCTTTTCTTGCTGCTCTTTTTCTAGCTCTTTGAGTTGTAGGGTTAAGTAATTTATTACCATTGTTTCTTGTTTTTTGCAATAGGCCTGTAGAGCTATGAACTTCCCTCTCAAGACTGCTTTCGCTGTGTCCCATAGATTTTGGATTGTTGTGTTTTCATTGTCATTTGTTGCCATGATGTTTTTTATTTCTTCCTTGATCTCTCTGGTGACCCAGTCCTTGTTTAATAGCATGCTGTTTAGTCTCCATGTGTTTGATTTCTTTGGATTGTATTTATTGTAGTTGATTTCCAGTTTTATGCCACTGTGATCTGAGAAGATGCTTGATATAATTTCTATCTTCTTGAATTTGAAGAGACTTTGCCTGTGACCCAGCATATGGTCTATCTTTGAAAATGACCCATGTGCACTTGAGAAGAATGTATATTCTGTGGCTTTGGGGTGAAATGTTCTGAAGATGTCAACTAATTCCATCTGGTCTAGTGAGTCATTTAGGATTGCTGTTTCTTTGCTGATTTTTTGTTTAGAGGATTTGTCCAGTGGTGATAGTGGGGTATTAAAGTCTCCTACTATGATTGTGTTGCTATTAATCTCTCCCTTGATATCCTCCAGGAGTTTTTTTATGTATTTGGGTGCTCCTATATTGGGAGCGTATATGTTTACCAGAATTATTTCTTCTTGTTGGATTTCTCCCTTTAGTATTATGAAGTGGCCTTCCTTATCTCTTGATATGGCATTTACTTTGAGGTCTATTTTGTCAGATATAAGTATTGCTACCCCAGCTTTTTTTTCATTTCCATTTGCCTGAAAGATATTTTTCCATCCCTTCACTTTCAATCTGTGTGAGTCTCTTGTTCTGAGGTGGGTCTCTTGTAGACAGCATATATATGGGTCGTGTTTTTTTATCCATTCAGCTACTCGATGTCTTTTGATTGGAGCATTTAGTCCGTTTACATTTAAAGTTATTACTGAAAGGTATTTGTTTGCAGTCATATCTATTTTTGTGTCTGTATTCCTTCTTACCTGTTTATTTCTTCTTTTTACAGTATTCCCTTTAGCAATTCTTGCATTGCTGGTTTGGTGGTGATAAACTCCCTGAGGCTTTTTTTGTCTGCAAAGCTCCTGATTTCCCCTTCAATTTTGATTGATAGTCTTGCTGGATATAGTATTCTTGGATTCAGTCCTTTGCTTTGCAACACTTTGTATACCTCCTTCCATTCACTTCTAGCTTGTTGTGTTTCTGATGAGTAATCATTTGACAATCTGATGGGTGTTCCTTTGTAAGTAACTCTCTGTCTCTCTCTTGCCGCCTTTAGGATTCTCTCTTTATCATTTATATTTGCCATTGAAATTATGACATGTCTTGGTGTGGGTCTTTTGGGGTTGATCCTGCTTGGGACTCTCTTTACTTGCGTAACTTTTATCTTTCCCATATCCGGGAAGTTTTCTGTCATTATTTCTTCAAATAGATTTTCTAATCCCTGCTGCTCTTCTTGTCCTTCTGGCAGCCCTATTATACGCATGTTACTTCGTTTCATGTTGTCCCGAAGCTCCCTTAGGCTTTCCTCCTGCTTTTTAATTTTTTTCTCCAATTGCTGTTCAGCTTGAGCTTGTTTCTGTACCTGATCTTCTAACTCACTAATTCGGTCCTCTGCTTCTTGTAATCTACTGTTGAAACTTTCCATGGTGTTTTTGATTGTAGCTATATCACTTTTCATTTCTTCCTGATTCTTGCATAAGTTGTTGATTTTCTCATCCATCCGATGTATAAATTCCATGACCATTACTCTGAACTCCTTTTCGGTCATGTTGCAAGCTTCATTTTCACTAATTTCCTTTCTTGGCGACTCCACATTTTCTTTCCTCTGTGAGTTATTTCGTTTCCCCATTCTGGCTATTACCAGAAAGCTCAAGCTTCTGTTTGCGTGGACCTGGGCCGTGTGCTGTGGGGACTTCGCTCCACCCTAGTTTCACTGAAGTGCTCTGACACTAGGACGTGTGACTGTCTTTGGTTGGTGGGAACCAAACTTGCCCAGGATCAGTGTCCCCAGTGTTCCGTGTGGTCTCGTGTGCACATTTAGAATCAGGGGCCCTGTCTGCACCACACTGTTGGTATGTGCCGAGAATGAGATCCTTAGCATGTGCCAGGAGTCAGAGTTTCCCTGTGTCTGCACCAAGACTCGAGTGTCAAAGTCTCTGTTGCCTTGTGCGGTTTCTCGTTGAGAATCAGGGTCCCTGTGTGTGCACGCACCAACAATTGGGGTCGCTGGCTCTTAGTGTGAATGCGCTGTGAGTCAGGGATCCCAGGCAGCTGTGTCCGGCGTGCCAAATTCCCTGAAGTGGGGCTGCGTCCTGTGTGTGCTCTCTCTACTGAGCCAAACCGGCTAGAGCGCACATTCTTAAAAACCTGAAGGTGAGCCGGCTCAGTGCACTCTCCCAAAGTCCCAGAAGGGGGGCGGAGTCCGTCCTGCGCGCCAAATTCCCCAAAGGGAAGCCCCTCTCTGCACGCTTTTAAGAATCTCCGAAGGGGGAGCTGTGACCCGCGAGCCAAATTCCCCCAAATTCCCCGAAGGGGAGCCCTCTGTGCGCACTGACAGATTTCCCCGACTGGGAGCTGCTTCTGTCCCGTGCGTGAGCGCGCGCCAAATTCCCTAAGAGGGAGCACGTCCCTGCGCAAAGCTCGGCAGCTTGGGCCAGGGGCGGGTCTATCAGTTACTATGGCGCTGTCTGTGTGCGCGCCTGTGAGCAGCTTGGGCGAGGGGCGCGCCTATCAGTTACTATGGCGCTTTCCGCACGCCTGTGGGCGCTCAGCAGCTTGGGGGAGGGGCGGGTCTATCAGTTACTATGGCGCTATCAGCGCCTGCGAGGTGGGGGATAGGCTCTTTGACTCACGGAAATCTGCCGGGAAGTCTGGATTCTTGTTTGTTTGTCTGAAGCTGTGATAGCAGTTCTCTGTCCCCAGTGGCTGCAGGGTCCTGGTTTGTGTCAGAAGCCAGGATCCGAGTCTCAGGCAGCTCTGTTTCCCAAGATGGCGTGGTCTCTGCATCCGCACCAGCCGCCGAGAAGTGTCCGCTTTGTGCGCGGGGCTCCGCCGTCTAGGGCTGCCCTGTTCGGGAGCCCCTTGGAAGACCTGCAGAATCTAACTGACCCTATCTCATACACACACACACACACCACACACATCTACACTCTCCTCTATGGGTTCCTCACTCACACTCTCTCTCTCCCTACCTTCCTGCCGGTCGCCATCTTTTTCTCCTATCTCTTTGCTAATTTTTTGTTCAGAGGATTTATCCAGTGATGTTAATGGGGTATTTTATGTATTTGGGTGCTCCTTCATTGGGTGCATAAATGTTTTCCTGTGTTATATTCACTTGTATTGATCCCTTTAGAATTATGAAGTGGCCTTTCTTGTCTCTTGTTATGGTCTTCACTTTGAGGTCTATTTTGTCAGATATAAGTATTGCTATCCCAGCTTTTTTTCATTTCCATTTGCCGGGTAGATATTTTTCCATCCCTTCACTTTCAGTCTGTGTGAGTCCCTTGTTCTGAGGTGGGTCTCTTGTAGACAGTATATATGTGGGTCATGTTTTCTTATCCATTCATTCACTCGATGTCTTTTTATTGGAGCATTTAATCCATTTACATTTAATGTTATTATTGATAGGTACTCGTTTGTAGCCATTTCTGTATTTTATGCCTGTGTTTCTTCCTCCCTTTCTATTTCTTCTTTTTACAGCATTCCCTTTAGCATTTCTTGCATTGCTGGCTTGGTAGTGATAAATTCCCTTAGCCTTTTTTTGTTTGCAAAGCTACTGATTTCCCCTTCAATTTTGATTGATAGCCTTGCTAGATAGAGTATTCTTGGATTCAGTCCCTTGCTTTGCATCACTTTGTATACCTCCTTCCATTCCCTAGTAGCTTGATGTGTTTTTGTTGAGAAATCATTTGATAATCTGATGGGGGATCCTTTGTAGGTAACTCTGTGTCTCTCTCTTGTAGTCTTTAAGATTCTCTCTTTGTTGTTAACATTTGCCATTGTAATTATGATGTGTCTTGGTGTGGGTCTTTTGGGTTTCATCTTGCTTGGGACTCTCTGTACTTGAGTAACTTTTTTCTTCCCCATATCAGGGAAATTTTCTGTTATTATTTCTTCAAATAGATTTTCTAATCCTTGCTGCTCTTCTTATCCTTCTGGCAGCCCTATTATACATATGTTACTTCATTTTGCATTGTCCCAAAGCTCCCTTAGGCTCTCCTTCTGCTTTTTAATTTTTTTTCTTTAGTTGCTGTTCAGATTGGGCTTGTTTCTCTACCTTATCTTCTAACTCACTAATTTGGTCCTCCGCTTCTTCTATTCTACTGTTGAAACCTTCCATGATGTTTTTGATTGTAGCTATATCACTTTTGACTTATTCCTCATTTTTGCATAGGTTGTTGATTTTCTCATCCATCCGGTGTATGAACTGTATGACCATTACTCTGAATTCTTTTTCTGTCATGTTGCATGCTTCCATCTAACTTATTTCCTTTCTTGGCAATTCCTCATTTTCTTTCCTCTGGGGATTGTTTCATTGTCTCCCCATTCTGACTATCACCAGAAGGTCCAAATGTTGAGTTGCGGGGGCCTGGGCCGTGTGCAGTGGGAGCTTCACACCACCTGAGTGTCACTGAAGAGCTCCGACACCAAGATATGTGACTGCCGTGGGTTGGTGAGAGCCACACTCGCCCAGGATCAGAGTCACAGGTGCTTAGTGTGGCCTCTTGTGCACACCTAGAATCAGGGACCCCGCCTGCTCCACGCTGAAACAGAGACCCCCACTGGTGTGTGCCAAAAATCAGAGTCCCCTAGCGTGTGTCAGGGGTCAGAGACCCCCTGTGTCTGTGACAAGAATTGGGTATCAGAGTCTGTGTTGCTTAGTGCGGCCTCACGCAGAGAATCAAGGTCCTTGTGTGCAAATGCGCCAAGAATCGGAGTCACTGGCTCTTACTGTGAATGCACTGGGAATCAGGGATCCCAGGCGCGCACAATGAGAAACAGAGTCAATCACTGGTGCTCAGTGCTGCCTCTCGTATGGAGAATCAGGGTCCCCGGTCTGCTTGGGGGACCGGGTTGCACAGTCACACTATGTCGGCAGGAGGTCCACTCTTGCCCTGAGGAAAACAGCCTTCCATGTGTGCTTGCCCTGAATCAAGGTCAGGTGGCACTGCCACCCTGTGTAGGCGTGGGGTTTGGTCAAGCAGGTATGCACTGCGGAAAACAAACTCCCCGTGTTCGTGCACCCAGGCTCAAATTCAGCACAGCCTCCCTGCATGGGCACAGGGTCTGGTCACATGAAACACACTCCCCGAGTTCGCGCACCCAGGCTCAAATTCAGTGCAGCCTCACAGCGTGGGCATGGGTTCTGGTCACGGGAAACAAACTCCCTGAGTTCATGCACCCAGGCTCAAATTCAGCACAGCTTCCCTGTGTGGGCACAGGGTCTGGTCATGGGAAACAAACTTCCCGTGTCTGCACACTCAGGCTCAAATTCAGGTAGAGCCGCCGCTGCTGTGTGTGGGCAGGAGGCCTGTTTGAGCGGAGAGGGTCTGGCAGTTCCTATGCCACTGCTGGTTGGCAGGGAGGGGGATTGGCTCTGTGACTCACAGAAATCTGCAGCCCGGGTGCCCGGAGTCTTGGTGTCCATAGGTCTGCAGCTGTGGTTGCAGGTCTATTATCTGAGTGGCTGTAGGGTCCCGGTTTGCGACTGAGACCAGACTGGGTAGTGGTGAGACTAGGATCCTAGTCTCAAGCAGTTCCGTTCTTCAAGATGGCGTGGTCTCTGTGCCGGCCATATCCTCCCCGGAGTGTTTGTGGTGGCAGTGGGGTTTTGCAGTCTTTTTGGAAGACCTGCAGGATCTAACTGTCCCTAGCTCTCACTCATACACACCACACACGTCCACACACTCCTCTATCGCTCCCTCACTCTCTCACATACTCTCCCTCCCTACCTTCTTGCCGGTCGCCATCTTGGTGCTTCCCATTCTGATTTTTAAAACAACTGGAGATACTGACTTTTAGGTGTTTATGGTGCCTGCAAGATTCCAAAGTCCAAATCTTAACTTAGGCTGTGTCCACCCATATAAAGTGGAGGGAATTATCCAGATTATTCAGCCTGTGGCTCAGAAAGCCCTTGATTTGAAGCTAACTGCATGTATGCAGCCCTCCCTGTGTTGATTGAAGAGTTGATGCCAGTTTGGGATTCCCAAGGCATTACCAGATTTCTGGGTTAAGATCCTACCTTTACCACTGTGACAGATTAAAGATGGCCACAAATTTTTTGACACTTTTCTCATGGAGAGATGAGGGCCATGCCACTCCCCCTCTGAATCTGTTGTGACTCTGTGACAACTCTGACCCCAAAGATATAAAAGTGACCATGTCCCAGTTTCTGGCCCAGGCCTTAGAAAGTACAGCTTCCACTTGTCTCTCTGAGCTTGCTCATCAAAGAATGTGAGTGAAACTCTCTTGGATTCTATGAACCAGTGCAGTGTGGCCATTAGCTGAACAAGAGCAAACTGTACAAATCACTGCTGGCTGGGTCATAAGAAACACCAGGGTATCTCTACCAGACCTTTGACCCACAAAATCATGATATGTAATCAAATGGTTGCTGTTTGAAATACAAAGTTTTTAGATGGTTTCTAACACATCTATAAATGTGCAGAAAAACACTTACTAGTTGTTTTGGTTTCCTCATCTCTAAAATAGGGACAGTACTTACTGTTTTGCTGATTTATTGGGTTGCTCTGAGGACTAAATTAGTTAGTAATACAGAGCCCTTAGAATGGGGCCAAACATACAGCAGTACACTGCAAATGTTGGCTTGAATGACAAATCTACTTGGATTCTGAGTTGGAGAAGTCTGGGTGGGCTCCATGTCCACTAATTCTCCAGGCCATTTGACCCAGCCTCTCCCAGGAAAGTGGCCCCTTGTGGAAGACTCATGTTAAAATCATCCAAGCACAAAGCACTAACAGTGCTTCTAACAGTAAAGCATTAGAGTTCATTGTTCCACCTATTATTCGGGGCTGGCTCCCATCCCTGCTTCCAGCTCAGCGCCCTCATTGTGCACCCAGCTCCTCACTATCTCCTCATATCATCCTTAACCCCATCTTTTACATTTGCTTTGCCTCAAATGACTGCTTACCTTCTCTCTGCCATCATACATCCCATCACAAGCACTTGAGAAATTAGGAAGTTCCAATTTTCCCAAAGAATGTGCTGGGAAATCCTGGTCCTATGAAATATTCTACAACAGAAGAGTTCTGTGGACACTGAAGTTTGGGAAACACTGGATGCTATATCTCCTAACTTTCCTTCCATAACTACAAGTCAATTTACAAATTAAAAGCCCTAAAACGTTATACCATTCAGAAATCTATTTAACTTTATGTTATCCAGATTTTCCGAAATACTTCTTGACTGTGAAACACTTTTCTGATCAAAGGCTTCTTGGAAAGAGGAACTGCTGAGCTGAATCCCAGAGGACTGGAAGTGGGAGGCAGGACAAAGGGGCAGAAAAGGAAGTAGGAAGAGGGTCAACTTCATGTAAGAAGTGGAACACCTAATCTAGAGAAAGGGGATTGTGGAGGGAGGGAGGCTTGGTGGCATTCACCCTGGAGAGGGAATGGAGTCACCACCCAACTACTCTAGGCACTGGACAACATGTAAGATTCTGGACTTCTTCTTGTGATCCCCACACTTGATGTCTCGTGTCTACAGTATCTGGACACAGTGAAACACTTTCTTTCTGAAGAACAAACAATTGTGATTTTTTTTTTCTTATTATAAGATAATATGGGATTTTTTTTTTTTTTTTAGAAAAGTCAGCTATACAGAAAAGCCGATGGAAGGAAAGAAAACACAGCTGTGTTCTCACCATCAGCAGATAGGAATTGTTATTATTTTGCTGACAATTGTTTCCAACACTCCAAGCAGATGCTAATGAGCTGTATTTATAACTTCCCAGCTTTTTGGGGAGCCCCTTGGAGGAAGACAAAGGTTCTAGGGATGTACTAGTAATGGTGGAGTTAACCATGGGAGATACCATCTTGGGACAAGGCAGCTCCCCTTTTTTCTGCTTCTAGAAGTTACTACCATGACATTTGAATAACACTGGTCAACATATAGCCTTGATGTCCTAGACTTTTTAGACAAGCAGCTAGAGTTGGCAATCTATACTATCTGAGTGAATGGATAAAAGTAAAGGATATGGTGAACCAGTCAGTTTTCTCCCAGGGTTTTTAAGATGATGTGGGATGTGAGTAACTGTGAAGGAGAGGCCTGAGGTCATTTATTTCCTGTTTGAAGAAGCATCAAAGCCACTCACCCTCTGAGACTTGAAACACTTGACGGGTGACTAACTCATTTATGGTTCAACTATTTGTTGTGTCTTTAGACCTTCCTGTAAGAAGTGGAACACCTAATCTAGAGAAAGGGGATTGTGGAGGGAGGGAGGCTTGGTGACATTCACCCTGGAGAGGGAATGGAGTCACCACCCAAAGTGTCATTCTATTGAAAAGATGACTTTTTTTACTTCTAAAAGGGAAAGTCTATTAATCTCACCACCAGACTATAGCCTGGGTTTTAGTGACACAGTCTTGATTTAAAATTTTAGCTCTCCCTTATGCTGGAATGACCTTGGACAATATACTTAGCTTGTCTGAGCTGGAGTGTCTTTACCTGCACAGGAGAAATGATACCTTCTTCACAGGAGGGTGAGGGGCGGTTAGAGTGCTCCTCTGTGCTCAGTTTATTATGTATGCTCAATAAACATTTGCTGTTTTTCTTCTCACCCCAAATCTGAGCTCTCCAAAAGTATCTCTTAAAGAGCAATCAGTACATATTTCATAGAATCTTTAGAAGGAAACTCAGCATCCATCAAAACTGACATCTCTAGAATCTGGCCCATAGCTTCCCTAGCCAATGGTCCCTGAGCCTTGGCAGAACGCAGCTCACTGCTTTCCGGGGAGAGGTAGCCAACTCCATTGTAGGACAGGACTCACCACGATTATGATAATGATGCTTTTTATTTAGCTAAAACTCAACTTCCTATAAAATTCTACCTATTGTTCTTCATTCTAACCTCTAGACTCTCAAAGAAGAGATAGTAGGTTCCCTGTTCAACCCCATACTCCTTTGTAACACCAGTACCAAACAGGTCATTGCAAAACATAGGGCTTAGTCTAAGCATGACAGAGACCTTTTTCAGTGACACAAAGTATCACAAATTAGTAACTGAATCTTGCCCCTGGCCACTGGCAGTTTCCATACAGGTCCATCTTACTGCCCCCTTCCTTCATTCTCTACCTGCTCTTCCAATTTTGCCCTCTCTGCCTCCAGTCTACTCACCAGTGTAAACGTAGAAGTTTTTCTTCCTGCATGGAAAAGGTAGCTAAACAAGCTGATTGGGAAAACTTTTTCTAATTCTACCACCTCGGATAGGGAAGGAGGTGGACCTTAACTCAGTAGCAAGTATAGAAATACAGCAATCAGGCAATAAAACAAATAGTTACAGTGATTTTATTTTATTTTATTTTATTTTACCCTGTAGGCCTGAGCTCAGTGACACCTGACTGGACCATCAAATTCTCACTTTGGTATTGAAGAAAAGAGAAGCTCTTCTGGATAACCTTACATTCAGCCTTTCACACACTGTCCATTACTGACTACTTCAGGGACATGAGGTTAGCTAGGAGGTGATTCAATTTTCCAATGATTTATAGAAGAGCTGGGAGAATATTTCTTTATTTGGGCAGAGGCACTGTCAGAGGAAAGGTGGGTAGTTCCAAAGGCTGTTTGTTCCTGCCCTGTGCTCTATTGCAACAATGTGAGTGTCTTGTCTGCACTGTGGATTATTAACAGAGGTTATTGGTTTCCATGACTAAATGATTGCTCTAAACCTAATCTCATTTATGGGAGCACACACACACACACAAAAAAAAAAACCACCCAGGACTCCGGGTCAGGGAGAAGGTATAAATAGCCATCGGCATCGAGGTTCTGCTCCATTTGAGAAGCGGAAGCAACTCCAGAACACAGTTCCCAGACTGACTGGCTTCTCAGCTCCAACATACGGATTGAACTGGGACATTGACTAGGACCCTCTGCTCATAACTTTGAAGAGACCCCGTGAAAGAGGCAGTGAGGGAAGTTTATCCCAGTCCTGTGCCATCCTTCCCCAACATGTGCACCTGGGGGTGTGCCAAGTGCCTGGGGGGCACCCTCATTCCCCTCATTGTGTTTGGCATCCTGGCTAACATCCTTTTGTTTTTCCCTGGAGGAAAAGTGATAGACAACAATGAACACCTTTCTGAAGAGGTCTGGTTTTTCGGAGGAATATTAGGAAGTGGGTTCTTGGTGAGTATTAAAATCCCCCTGAAGGAGATTTTCACCCCATTCTTCCAAAATTGGGCACTTATTAACCAGGAAGATGCTTACTTGCTAACAAAAGCCTAAGCATTGCTTGATGAAAAGTCAGTGCCTTATTGTTCCTTCTCCATTAGGGCCTACAAGGACCTGTTTGCTGGTCCTTGTAGGCCCTAATCACTAGGTCATTTAAACTTGGTCTGCGGTTCTCAGGGGCCAATTAAGCTCCACGAACCAAACTGAAGGTCACAGAATTTCTCAATTCAAACAAGAGAGGGTGCTATGGGGAGGAGGAGGGGGAGATGGAAATACACTTTATAGCAAATTGATTGACTGAACCACCAAGAGAAATAGGTGTCAGAGGATTCTTCTTCCACTCGTGCATGAAGGCTTCCTTGTTCCTGTTTCCAGTAGAGACTGGGAGCTTCTGCTTTAGAGAGAGATCCTTATCATGACAATCCAGGACACCTGTTTGTTTTCTTTTCCTAACCCACCATCTAAATGGAGACTGGGAGTGTCAGAGTTTGCAATCTTGGTCCACTGAAACTGCAGTTAAGTCAAATGACATCAAAATACTCCATAACACTGGTCCACCCCACCAGCCACGCTCTGTCATTCCTGCCATAACCTTCAGCCACCAAGTCCCACTTCATGGCTGTGGCTCCTCACACAGCCAGGCAGGTGGGGGCCTTGCTTTCACACCCAGACCCATTCTGAGGTGCTTCTCTTGCTGACAGATGATCTTCCCTGTGCTGGTGTTCCTGGGCTTAAAGAACAATGACTGCTGTGGGTGCTGTGGCAACGAGAGTTGTGGGAAGAGATTTGCGGTGAGTTACCAGGGGGGCAGACACCATAATTATTCCCAGGTACACTGTCCCCTCCTGCTGGACATCTCAAGGGGTGCAGAGGAGTAACCAGCCCCAAGCAGGACTCTGGGGACAGCTGGTGCAGGGATAAAGATGTAATTCTTCCTGTGGATGGAAAGTAACTATAACGATACATTTAAGATGCCACCTCCAATTTCACAAACAAGCAGAGATGTCAGAGCTGGAGGGCTGCAGTGGAGCCATATAAAGAACCAGGCTGGGAAGGCAGAGATGGGGAGTGGCCCTCTCCTCCAGCCATGAGAGGCCCTGAGACCCTAGACAAATCATTTCCGTCTCTGGTCCATCTGTAAAGAGGGGTTGGAAAGATAACAAATGGTAACCTCCTCTCCCCTTTAGCCCCCTAAATTCCCCATGCACACCACTGCCAGTTCACTATCTCAGTGCCCAGCTCTTTCCACTTCTCCCTGCATTTTGCCTCAGGACTTCTTCCTTATGCAGCCATCCATATTTTCACAGACAGGCAGAGAGATTAGGCCTCCCTGTTCCTCTCAGGGTGGGAAGAATTATGGGATGTAAGGTCGGGTCCCATTTTCACAGCTGGACAAGTCACTGTCCTGCTCTCTGCCTCCCTTTGCTTACCTGTAATATGAGGAAGTTGGACTAGATCAGAATTTCCCAATTTAGGACACGCTTTGCGGGTATTCAGATGTGCAATATTTTTCAATAGCATGGAAGGTTACCCCCTTTTCAATTTTCCTTCAATCCTTTGAGTCTATCATGAAAAAGAAAATCTTATTTTGGTGGAACAAAGTTCTTACTATTCCTAACCCCTCATGACCTCCTTTTCTAAGAAAAGAACAAGCCCCCAGCTCCAGGATTGCCAGCAAATTAACAAAGAATGATATTGTGCTCTGTTTGCTAAAGATTCTAGCTTTTCATGCAGATGATGATATGAATGAATGAAAGAGAGGGTTGACTTAAAGAAAAGTATTAGGAGATCAATACATTGATGTGGCAAAGATGAAGGTAGAACTGGGATGAAGGCGGGGTGAGGAGTAAGGCCAGCTCCTGCTCCCATCTCCTGAGGTTCAGTTGTCCACCTCAGAGACTTGAGAGCCCAGTGATGAACTATACCTTAACTTCTTCAAGGGAAAGCTATCTGTTCTAAAATAAAATCATGTCATCATTGTTTCTCACCACATTTGCTCATTTATTGAATCAAACAATACTTACTGAGCACATATGAAGGGCTGAGGCTGGTGCACAGCACATAGCATACAGATTTTCATGGGAGATGAAAGATCATTCAAAGAAAACGTTCTCACCTTTTTAACACCATTAGAGTCCCAAGTAAGCATCAATTATTAAAATTACCTTTAAATAATAAATTATAGGAGACTTGATTTGGGGTGGTGAGCATGCAGGAAAATACTCAGATGAAGTATTATAGAACTAGAGGCCCGGTGCACAAAATTTGTGCACTCCGGGGTGGGGGGGGCAGGGCGGGTCCCTAAGAAGTCCGCGAGCCTTGGGGGGGTGTCCGACTGACGGAAATCTTTAGCGCTGCAGCAGAGGCGGAAGAGGCTCCTACCACACACTTGCCAGCCGTGAGCCCAGTTTCTGGCTGAGGGGCGCTTCCCCTATGGGAGCGCACTGACCACCAGGGAGCAGCTCCTGCATTAAGCATCTGCCCCCTGGTGGTCAGTGCACATCATAGAAACCAGTTGTTCCACAGTTCAGTCAATTTGCATATTAGCCTTTTATTATATAGGATTACTAGAGGCCCGATGCACGAAATTTATGCAAGGGCCTTGTCTCCGGCCCCCAGCCACCGCCAGTGGGGCCAGGGGCCTCTGCCACCTCTGCTGTGGCCCCCACCCACTGCGGCTTTGTCCAGAAGGAAGGATGTCTGGTATAATTAGCATATTACACTTTTATTATTATAGATAAACCTGAAACCTATATAAGTTGATTAACCAATGTCACCCCAATAAATTAAATAAAAAATTTAAAAAATAAAATCATCATTTACAAAAAATGTAAAATAACAACAAATTATTTGTTATAATTATCCTAGAGGCCTGGTGCATGAAATTCATGCATGGTAGGGTCCCTAGGCCTGGCCTGCGATCAGGGCCGATCTGTGGGGTGACCAGTGGGGTGGTTGCACCCCCATCCCCCGCTGGCACCCGCCTTGGCTGGCCTGGGGCCTGCAGGCTAGGGGCAGCTCCTATGTTGAGCATTTGCCCCCTGGTGGTCAGTGTGTGTCATAGCGACTGGTTTTTCTGCTGTTAGGTCAATTTGCATACTAGGCTTTTATTATATAGGATTATATTTTACATATATTATGGTATTTTAAGTAATTAAGATAGGATTAAATATATGACTCATTTTTACTTGAAATGTAATCCTGTTCTACTTGGGAGACTTTGAAGAAATATATGGAAGATGAGAATATGAAGAGAGAGAGAGAGAGAGAGAGAGAGAGAGAGAGAGAGAGAGAGAGAGAGAGCAGCTATTAAGGAAATTGGTGGCAAAAAAAAAACACAAAAAACAAAACCCTCACTGCTTAGAGTGCACCAGTTCATTCTCTGGTGTTGACTAGAGGTGAAGATTAGCCCAGTAAAACATGCTTTATTTATTTATGTATTTATTTATTTTTGGTTTATATGCAACCACAGCGAAAAGTGAAATAACATTCAAGTATTGTACAAAATTTGTTTTTAATTAGATTTAAGTGCAGTCCAAGAGGAATGCTGAGAAATCATGCTTTTACAAGTCCAATTGAGTCAATATGATCTGAAACATTTGCTCTGCCCAATTCTAGTTGTCCATCTGAGCTCCCTAAACTTCCTCGTCCACATACCGGGTTGGGATCCGCCCTTGGTGTGAGTTGAGGATGACACCTTCAAATGACTGTCCAGCTGTCCAAAAGCCAATGCCCACCAAAGGAACAGCCAAGCCAGTCTGTAAACCCAGCCACAGCTGCCCTGGACCAGGGACCACCACCCTCCACGTGGCCAGAAGCATTTGTCTTTGTTTGTTTGTTTGTAATTGACTGCCAACTTTTCAAAATAGAGTTCACTTAAGTATGTAGACACCTTACTTCTTTTTCAAAAAGTATGGTACTGCAGGGCCTGCATGTTGGCACGGTGGCCTACACTGGGCAAGGCTGAGCCCTTCGTTAGCAGCCCCACCCCACTCCTAGGAGCTATTGCATCATGCCTTGCTCTGGAGCCAGGTTGCCTTTTGTTCTGAGAATCTGGACAAAGCAGTAACCATTCTATACAAACACATGTAAGGCAAAGAGAAAGAAGCTGTAGCATGATTTGATTGCTGCTCTAATGCTGAGAGATTTTATTTTCGCCAAGGCTTACAACATCCCCTCTAGGTGTTTAAGGAATGCTGCGCTCCTGTGGAACATTGTTTTATGAATCCTACCGGGTAAAACAGCCCGTGGGGCATAAACAGACTCGCCCGGGGCTAAGGCCTAAGTCCTGACGCTCTCCCCACAGCCTTGCTCTCTGTCCTTTCCTCGCCCCTCTCTCTTCTCCTTTGCTATGTCTTTCTGGAGTCTTCCCCAGAAGTAAGCGGCATCATTCTTTCCTTTCCTCGGGGAGTAAAACCAGGACTAAGAGTTGGCAGTAGATGCAGGATGTGGAGACTGAGGAACTGGAAAAAATCATGAGATCACCTAAGTGATAGTTTCCAGGTGAAACTGGAAAATGGAGGTAAGCTCCAGGAGTCACCCTTTCACATAGACTGGACTAATGAGAGCTGAGGACAGAGAGGAGGGTGACTTTCAAGGTGGGCTTTAAAACCTGACCTGGTGTTTTCAGGTCTCAACCTTTTCCTCCCATACCGAGGCTCTCTTGCCCTCTAATCCTTTAAATAAATTGATCTCTCAGGATCCAATGAGATAGCTAATTAATTCAATCAACTCATTCATGTTAAGTGTATGCTTTAATAAGAGTCTATTGAAGCTCTTGGCCTTGAAAGGAGCATCTTTAATAATGGGAATGAAGATGATTGATGAAGGAGATATATTAGGGGCAAGCACACATTCAGCATCCTTCTTAGGTAAATAAAGGCCCACCCCCCAGCCATGGGCAGGGCCGGATGGCTGAGAGGCCTGTGTTTGGAGAGGAAGATTTTGGTCAGGACATAGAGGAGCATATTCATTAGTCAGCACTTCTTTCCATGCCTGGCTCACCAGTGCCCCCTAGGGACACCTCCTGAGTGAGCATGCCTGGCGTGAGCATTTCAGCTAGTTTGAGGGGGATTTAAGAAGACAGTTCTTTTCCAATAATAATCTTGAAAGAAAAAATACAGTATGGAACCCTCTTTCTCCACTAAATGTTTTTAATGCTGTAAAATGGATCATGGCACTTGCTACCTTTCATAGGGACATTGTACAGTTTAGAGGAAGATGATGTAAGCGTTAGTGTGCAGGGAAGGGGAGAGTAGCACCAAGTGCCTGGGGTATTGAGGACACAAATGCCCTTGATAAATGCTTGTTGGATAAATGGACACTCAGGAGGGATTTCAGGTGATTTCCAAACTTTCATGCTCAATTCTCACAAAATATTTTTAGTTAGGCATTAAATATCTTATTTCATAAATAAGGAATCTGAGGCACATGGCATTAACTTTCTCACTGCAACATCCCACCCCGCTGTCCTCTCCCTTCCCTGGCATGGCCAAGGCAGAAAATACAGGACATTAATGTTTTCAGGGGAAAAAAACTTTCATGTAATCTCTATATATCTCAGAATAATTGCTAAGGAGGAATCTCCATGCTTCTCCAACATGTTGTCACTACCCAAGTTTCTAAACACCATCTTCCCAAGACCACGCACTTTTCCTCCTTTCCCAGCCACCAGAGCCTCTTCCCTCTGGTTCAGCAGACATAAGTACACACCTGACCAAGGACCCACCACAAATGGGGGACAGAGCTGGGGTCTGATCCTGAGTGGTCTGCCTCCAGAGCCCAACAGAGATGGAGGTCTTAGAGCTGACAAGTGGTGAATTAGAAGGCATCTTTATTTCCATTTCAAGTTTACAGCAGATGCATAAACACATTTTTATCAATGTGGACAGGATAGGTGTGTTGAACAACCATAAGAGAGTGAGCTGGTTTACTTTTATTTTTTTGCCCAGAGTTATGCTCTCTGTATTTGTGGAAAACAAGAGTGTGTGAGGATATGTTAATAGAAATATTACAATATAATAATGACATTTATCAAATGCTTGCTAATGACATCGGAAATTATCCGAAATTTGGAAATAGGCAAAAGAAATTTCTGGGAATCCTATCATTAAAAGTACTGGGCATTACCCAGTAGCCCACTTGGGATTATCTGATCTTCTAGAGTATGTACCTTTGATATCCCATTCACTATTGATTAGACGATCTTACATATTATGGTCTCCCTCAGGCAGGTACTTATTATTGAACCTATTTTACAGAATGGAAATGGAGGCCTCAGAAAGGTTAACTTGTCAAGGTCATAAGGGAGTAACCAGGATTCACATCCTGACGAGTCTGCAAGTCATTCATGCCCATTACCACTACAGTGTAGTGGCCCTCTTTAGTATTTATTCATTTAGATGAGTAAAATCATTTCCATAGTACAAACACTACAAAGGAGGCCTTCCATTCCCGGCTCCAAACTCTGGCTTCCCCTCCACTCCCCAGCCCCCATAGATTACCACTGCTGTCGATTATTGTGTCTTCTTCCAGAGATATTCCAAGCTTGCTGCCTGTTTACTTTAAAAGATAATTCAAGTGTCTGTTCCTAACATGTTCACCTTGATTTTTTTTAAGTCTTTATTGTTAAGAGTATTCAGATGTCCCTCTCTTTCCCCGCAATGTCCCCTTCCATCCAGTTTCTGCCCCACTCCAAACCCTCACCATCCTATTGTCTGTGTCCATAGGTAATGCATATATGCATATAAGTTCTTTGGTTAATCTCTTCCCCCCTCCAGTCCCCTTTCTTCTGAGATTCATCAGTCTGTTCCGTGTTTCCATGCCTCTGGTTCTATTTTATTCATCAGTTCTTTTTTTTTTTTTTTCATTAGATTCCTTGTTCATTTATTTTGATTTTTAGATTCAATTGTTGATATGTATTTATTGCCATTTTATTGTTCATACTAGTATTTTTAAGCCTGTCTTCATCTTCATCATCTTTATCATCTTTCTTCTTCTTCTTCTTCTTCTTCTTCTTCTTCTTCTTCTTCTTCTTCTTCTTCTTCTTCTTCTTCTTCCTCCCTTCAGCATTTCATGTAATCCTCTTTTGGTGGTGATGAACTCCTTTAGCTTTTTCTTGTCTGTGAATGATAGCTTTGCTGGATAGAGTAATCTTGGTTTTAGGTCCTTGCTATTCATCACTTTGAATATTTCTTGCTATTCCCTTCTGACCTGTAAAGTTTCTATTGAGAAATCAGCTGACAGTCATATGGGTGCTCCCTTGTGGGTAACTAACTGTTTTTCTCTTGCTGCTTTTAAGATTCCATCTTTGTCTTTAACCTATGGCATTTTAATTATGATGTGTCTTGGTGTGGGCCTCTTTGGGTCCCTCTTGTTTGGTACTCTCTGTGCTTCCTGGACTTGTAAGTCTGTATATTTCATCCAGTAGGAGAAGTTTCTGTCATTATTTCTTCAAATGGATTTTCAATATCTTGCTCTCTCTCTTCTCCTCCTGGCACTCCCATGATGTGAATGTTGGTTCACTTGAAATTGTCCCAGAGTTTCCTTACATTAGCTCCATATTTTTGCATCATTTTTCCCTTTTGCTCTTCTGATTGGGTGTTTTCTGATTCCTCATATTTCAAATTGCTGATTGGATTCTCAGCATTCTCTACTCTACTGTTGCTTCCCTGTAAATTATTCTTCATTTCAATTAGCATATCCTTCATTTCTAATTGGTCTTTTTTCATAACTTTGATGTTCTCACTAATTTCCTTGAAATTCTCACTAAGTACCTTAAGCATCCTTATAAACATTTTTTTGAACTCTGTATTTAGTAGTTTGCTTGTTTCCATTTAATTTAGTTCTTTTTCTAGAGATTGCTTCTGTTCTCTCATTCTGTTCTTTTCCTTTGTCTCTGCATTTTGACTGCTCCTGTTTGTTTCTATGTATTAAGTAGAGCTACTACGTCTCCTGGAATTGATAGTGTGACCTTATGTGTAGGGCCCAGTGGCTCAGCCTCCCCAGTCACCTGAGCTGGGCATTCTAGGTGTGACCTTGTGCACTGTTTTATTGTAGTTGAGCCTTGATTCCTTTTGGCATCACTGAGAGAGATTGACCCCCAGTGATGGACCAGCTGTGACTACAGTGGAAGAGCTACAATGCAGGAGACACCCCTATGGAGGAGGACTGGCTTCATTGGGGCTTTGGTGCTCACTGAGTCTGTCCCTTGACTGTGTTGCTCGTGGATGTGTTGAATTGTAATCTGGCATGGTCTGAAGCTGTCCATCAGACACACTGGCTCTAGGGCCCCTCTGGAAAGGAAAAGTCAGCCACTGCCTGTGCCCTGTTTGGAGTCACCTTTCAGGAGCTTCAGAGTGACCTGCAGATGGCTGCTACTTGTGGTGGACTTGGAAGTTCCCAGGAGAGGCCAAGCTGTGAAGCAAGGCAGGCTGCTGCTAATATCAGGCCTGGGGTCTCTTATTGAGAGGTATGGGGCACACTGATGCCAGCTGCTACTTGTTTGAGAGATTTTTATAAAGGTCAGAAGCCTGAACCAGGACAGGCTATTCATATGGAAAAATAGCTGCAAACAGCTTAGGTAGGGCTGCAAATTGGGCAGGGCAGGGTCTCAGTGAATCACCAGGGCAGAGCAAACAGTATGAGCCAGGTTGATGTGGACTCAGATATGGTGCCTGCCAGTCAGCTCGACTATGAGGAGGACTCAGCACAGGAACAATGATCCCTGAGAGCACCCCTGTCTGGGAGAAAGCCGCCCCCAAGTTCTTGCTTTGATGTCAGACAGTTCAGTTCCTCCCCATATGTTTCTGTCTCCTCCCCCCCACCGCCCCCAAGCCACTGCCCCAGCACTGGAGCTCAGAGGGAGTTGGGGCCATGTAAGTTCATGCACTGGCCCTTTAAGAGGAACTGCCTGGGTTTCCAGCAACCTCTGTGTCACTCAGCCATAATCCCTGCTGGTTTTTACAGCCTGAAGTTATGGGGACTTCTCTTCCCAGCTTTGGAAACCTGGGTTGAGGGTTTGGTGTGGAGCTGGGACTCATTGCTTCTCATGGGATACCTCCACATCCTAGACATCCCTCCTAATTAAAAAAATACCACACATGGGTGTTGAACCAGCCCATTTCCCCCTCCGCCCCTCCTACCAGTCTCAATGTGCTTTTTCTTTACTTCTGTAGTTGTAGGATTTCCATTCAGCCAGATTTCAGGTAATTTGGAATGATGGTTGTTCTGTGTTCTAGTTGTAATTTTGATGTGCTTATGGGAGGCTACAAGTACCAGCATTTACCTAAGGCACCATCTTGGTTCTCTCCTACAACTTGATCTTAATAATTTTTCTTTTAACATAAAAAAATTGTATATTGAAACCCATGAAAAATTAGTTATTCCAAACTGGTTTTAAGACTGGCTCTATCTCTGAGTAATGAATTTGGCAATTTTTAAAGACTTCTAAACTTAGAATTACTTACTGCAAAATAATATAAAGTGTACCTTGCTTCATGTGTTTCCTCTGGAAACATTATGAAAAGTCAGTTAGGGGTGGTTGTTTTATTCATTTTAAGGTAAGAAATTTAAACTAGAATATAAAACCAGAACATGCCACCTGTAGTTTAATGAAGTTATAACTCAATGCCTTATTTTCTTTAGATACTTTTATAAAGAAATAAATCATTACTGATTCAATTGAGAGTCACTGTTCCTCTCCTCTATTACATTCAATTCCCTCCTGAGAGCAATCATAATCACTGTTGTTGTGAGAACATCCATACCTGAACAGAATATTTATAAGACTTCTTTTAAGCCAGGAAGCAAGATCTCAAGAGCTCCAAATAATGATCATTTTGCAGGTTCTCTTATGCATTTGGAATTAAGAAGGGAACATAAGGAAGATTGCATGAAGGTAGAAGAAAGCAAGGCAAAGAAATCTCCATGATTAGGTTTCAGGCTAGTTAACAAGATTAGATGCTCCCTTGAGGATGGTTCCACCTACAAGGGTCTGAAAAGAGGTATTTCCAAGGTGTGTTAACCTAGATGCACATGAAGATGGGTGGGGCTTGGTTAAGGGGAAGATAAACCTCTTATAGGCCAGGGGTGCAGGACTACCCACTATCACCTGCCCAGTTAGAAATTTATGATGAAATCACCCTGTGAGGTTACTTTCAGTTAGCTTTGTTACAGTGCCCCCTTTTCATCCACGTCATAAAATCAGTGCAGATCATATCCATGCATTTATTTAACTTTTACTACAAAAAAAATCTACTTTCAAATGTTCTAAACCAGGGGTCCTCAAACTTTATTAACAGGGGGCCAATTCACTGTCCCTCTGACCATTGGAGGGCCGGACTATAGTTTTAAAAAAACTATGAACAAATTCCTATGCACACTGCACATATCTTATTTTGAAGTAAAAAAAACAAAACGGCAAAAACACCCTCAAACACCCGCGGGCCGTAGTTTGAGGACACCTGCTAAACTATGTTGCCCAATACAATGGCCATATCCACATGTGGCTATTGAGCATAGGAAATGTGGCTAATCTAAATTGAGATGTACTATAAGTATGAAATATACTACAGATTTCAAAGAATTAGTGCAAAAAGAAGAATGTAAAATATACTATTTGTAATTTTTATATTCATTATATTTTGAAATTATAAAAGTTTAGATATGTTGAGTTAAAGAAAATATTGTAATAACTAAGTATGGTGTTAGATGGGTACAAGATTTATTGGGGTGATCACTTAATAAGCTATATAAAGGTCTAATCGCTATGTTGTATACCGGAAACTATTATAATAGTGTACATCAACTGTAAATAAAAATTATTTTTAAGGGGAAAAAACTCTTATACTTGGCACTGTCCCTTCATGTCACCAAAGTAATAGAAGTGATCATTTTCCACCTCTGTTTCCAAAATTATTGATATTTCCATGCTACTCTCTTTTTGCTGTTTAGAATGGACATTGTATCTTTGGGCCTAATATTTTCCATCTGAAAGAGACAGTTTGCCTGACTGAGCTCTAGGACTTTTTTTTATGCCTTTCATACTGTATAATTTTTTGATTTACATTTAAAAAAATAAAGCTGTTAGTGCAATCAACTTTTTACAAAGTAATCTTTGTCATATAAAACAGGTAAGTTAACTAGAATTGTTGGGTTTGTTTCACCCAAAGAAAACTTTCAGAGGGCAGAAGGAGGAAAGTGATGTAAAATATAAAATATGCTTATTTAAGATATAAAATGTCCAAATATTTTAAAGTCTGCTACCAAATGGAAGAGAGATTGGACTCAATCTTTCTAACCTCAAGGAATGTAACTGTGACCAATGAGAATTTTTAGACTTCTACTCTCTCTCTCATAAGCAGAAACCTTCCTGGTGCATAAGACCACAGAGTGACTTAGTCTCTCTGAAATTATTAAACGAGAAAACTTTTAAGATCATTTTAAATTGTAATATTCTTTGATTCTATAATAGACTGGTCTTCCATATTAGCCCTGTAAAGGAGATTCTATACTTAAGATTGAAAACCTTGGTTCAAGAGTATCCTATATAATAAAGAGGTAATATGCAAATTGACATCACACCCTCACAAGATGGCTGCCTACGACCAGGCTGGCAGGAGGTTAGTGAGGGATGACCAAACAACTGAACAAGCAGGCCACGTGGGGTGATCAGGCCAGCGGGGGGACTGTAAGGGACAACCAGGCCAGCAGAGGGGCAGAAAGTGGTGGCCAGGCCAGTGGGTGGGGGGGAGTTAGGGGCAACCAGGTTGGCAGGGGGGCAGTAAGAGGTGACCAGGCCAGCAGCGGGGGGGACAGTTAGGGGCAACCAGGCCGGCATGGGGGGCAGTTGGGAGAAATTAAGCTGGCTAGGGGGGCATTGAAGGGCGACTAGGCTGGCAAGGGGGGGCAGTTGGGGACAGCAGGGGGGGGCAGTTAGGGGCAAACAGGCAGGCAGTCAGGCAGGCAGGTGAGCGATTAGGAGCCAGCAGTCCAGGATTGTGAGAGGGATGTTGGACATCCCCCAAGGGGTCCCGGATTGGAGAGGGTGCAGGCTGGGCTGAGGGAACCCCCCCCCCATGCACGAATTTTATGCACTGGGCCTCTGAGAGTCCTATATAATAAAAGGCTAATATGCAAATAGACCAAATGGCAGAACAACTGAACAATCAGTCGTTATGACGTGTGCTGACCACCAGGGGGCACACACAGAACATGCTGGGCATTGGCAACAGGCGGCAGAGTGCGGAACATGGCAGGCCTTGGCCATGGCAGGATGGTGGTGCAGGTGAGCAGTGGCGCCAGACCAAGGCAGGGCACCGGTCACTGTCATCGGGGCGAGCCTCTGGTGGTTACTGAAAATTCTTTGCTCCCGCACACTTCAGTCCCACCGAGTGCTCACACCTGCTGCTGGCACCAGCCCTGTTCTCACCTGCTGCTGGTGCCCAGCACTGGCCCTGATCACCTCTCAGGGCTTCTCCACTTCCCCTTGCTCCTGAGGGGCAATCGGGGCCAGCAGCTGCCTCTCGTATGCCAGCGATGGCCCCACTCGCACCTGCTGTCGGCAACAGCTCTGCTCACACCTGCAGCCGGTGCCGGAGCTGCTGCTCGCACCCACTGCTGGTGTCCGGCACCAGTCCTGATCGCTCTGCACCGTCAGTGGGTGTGAGCAGCAGCTGCCAGCCCCAATCGCCCCTGAAGGCTTCTCCACCTACCCCTGCTCCTGAGGGATGATTGGGACAGCAGTGGAACGACTGGTTGCTATGAAGTGCACTGACCACCAGGGGGCAGATGCCGCAGGAGCTTTCCCCAGCCTGCAGGTCCCAGGCCAGCCAAGATGGGTGCCAGTGGGGGCCCTCCGATTGCCCTGCCAGTTGTCCCCACTGGTCACCCCAGAGAGGGAGGTGACCGGCTGTGGTGGCAGGGGGTGGGGCTGGCTGGCGAGAGCGTGGGGGGGGGGGGGTGCTAGCTGGCCTGCCAAGGCGGCTTCCAGTGGGAGCCCCCCAATCGCCCTGCTGGTCATCCACCAATCGGCCCTAATTGCCAGCCAGGCCTAGGGACCCTATCGGTGCATGAATTTCGTGCACCAGGCCTCAAGTCAAATCATAATTATCACTTCAATCATTGGTGAATAGGTGAAAAATATATGGGCATGAGGCAAAGAAGGGGACATGAGACACCTAAATCATTCTAGGAGACCTGAGAGGCCCCATCTCCTGGAAGACTGGCTTTTACCTGTAATGCTCCTGTAACTACTATGCTCAACAACAGGCTGCTTAGGTGTGTTGAGAGCAACCTCTGGACCAACTTAAGAACCTGGCTGTCTTCTTATCTTTCAGATGTTCTCCTCCACAATATTTGCTGTGATTGGATTCTTGGGTGCTGGATACTCATTTGTCATCTCAGCTATCTCCATCAACAAGGGTCCTAAATGTCTCATGGAAAATAGCACATGGGGCTATCCCTTCCACAACGGGTAAGATACACCCTGCAAGGGGCACAGTGAGATAAATGGCCAAAGGGGAGACACTGTACATCCATGTCCTGTCATCTTAATTTACAAGTCTCAGGCATGCTGCTCTGTGAGGCAGAGCTGGAGTGTGTACTGGGGTGAAGCTGCCAAGATCTCAGCTCTAACTGCTGCTTTGACAGAGACCAGGAGAAATAATGAAAGAGGGCACCTCAGCTGGCCTGAGGGAAGATTTGTGGTGTCTCCGCTGACATTCAAAGTTTATTAGCAGATACATGAGACAGCTAATAATATTAATAAACAGAGAGGACTGGCTTCCATTGCAAATATAACAGTGGAAAACAAGAACAATTACACATTAACAGGCTCACAGGCTTTCACTAATATCCCAAATGGTCTATAACTAAACAGATTTTTAAGGTGCAAATTTACAGCTACTGACATTGGAAACATTGTAGATTCTTCATGAGAGTTAATGTTAAGAGAAATCTTTAAAATAGCATTTCATATTTTCATTGTGCTTTGTAAAATGCTTCCTTTTTGTGGTAGCCAGTTTTGCTCAGCAGTTAGAGCGTTGGTCTGCAGACTGAATGGTCTCGGGTTTGATTCCAGTCAAGGGCATGTACATATCTCCGTTGCAAGCTCAATCCCGGAGCACATGTGGGAGCCAACCAATTGATGTATCTCTCTCACATTGATGTTTCTGTGTGTCTCTCCCCATCCCTTCCACTCTCTCTAAAAATCAATGGAAAAAAATATCCTCTGGTGAGGATTGACAATAAGAAAAAAAACAAAAAACACCTTTCTTCTTGCCCTGGAAAGAAGTTAGAGCATTGGAAGGGTCTTGGGTTCAATTCCAAGTTAAAGTCACATACTTGGGTTGCGGGTTCCATCCCCCACCCCCGTTGGGATTTATGCGGGAGACAGCCAATTGATGTGTCTCTCTCACACCAATGTTTCTCTCTCTCCCCCTTCTCCCTTCCTTCCACTCTCTGTAAAAAAATAAATGGGGAAAAAAATATCCTCAAGTGAGGAGTAACAAAAAACCCCACAACATTCTTTTTTTTGTGTGTTTTTTAACAAATTTATAATTTAATACCCATAACAACCCTAAAAGGTAATTTACTTCCTGTCAAGACAGGCTTAAGAAATTTGACTCGTTCTAAGTCAGACCACCATCTGGGGGCAGAGGCACAGCTCAAATTCACATCTTCTGACTTCCAAGCTTAGTCTCCTTATACTACACACTAGAGGCCTGGTGCATGGATTCATGCACCAGTGGGGTCCCTCAGCCTGGAATGTGCCCTCTCTTAATCCGGGATCCCTCTGGGGAAGTGAAGCGGCAGTTCTCAACTTACCCCTGCTACCTAACTGTGCAAACTTCCATTGTTAGAAATGTTGCTGTGCGTTCTTTATATTTGTTTTTAATGTTAAGAATAAAGATATCCTGTTTTCACTTAAACCTCTTGAAATATTATAAAACAATGCATGTTCACCAATAAAAAGGTTGAGAGTTCAGGCCAGAACTCTTAGCTATTGAATTTTATTTTCCTTCCCCAACAATTTGCTAGATGCTTGCACTGCTCTCTGCTCTCTATGGCATTCCCAGGCCCAGCAGTGAAGTGGCAGGTGGCCGGGGAGGAGCCCAAGCTCAGGCCCGGTGCCACACCACTCCCGCTCATGCCAGCCCCACTGCACCTGCCACCACTGCCGCTTGGTAGCGCTGCTGCGGAGGCGGGAGAGTTTCGCGCTGCTGCAACTGTGCTTGCCAGCCGTGAGCCCAGCATCTGGCGCCCATCAGTCAGCTGAGCCGCACTTCTGCTGTGGGAGTGCACTGACCATCAGGGGGCAGCTCCTGCATTGAGTGACTGCCCCCCTGGTGGTCAGTGCACGTCAGTCATAGTGACTGGTCAACCAGTCATTTGATCGTTCAGTCACTTAGGCTTTTTAATATATAGACTAGAGGCCCGGTGCACAAAATTCGTGCATGGGGGGTGGTCCCTCAGCCCAGCCTGCACCCTCTCCAATCTGGGACCCCTCGAGGGATATTCGACTGCCCATTTAAGCCCTGATCCTGGTGGGATCAGGGCTAAAACGGGCAGTCGGACATCCCTCTCATAATCCAGGACTGCTGGCTCCCAACCACTCACCTGCCTGCCTGCCTGATTGCCCCTAACCGCTTCTGCCTTACAGCCTGATCACCCCTTAGCGACTCCCCTGCCAGCCTGATTGACGCCTACCAGCTCCACTGCCAGACCAATTGCCCCTAACTGCCCTCCCCTGCAGGCCTGCTCACCCCAACTACCCTCCCCTGCAGACCAGGTTGCCCCTAACTTCCCTCCCTTGCCATCCTGGTCGCCCCCAACTGCCCTCCCCTGCAGGCCTGGTCCCCCCCAACTGCCCTCCCCTGCTGGCCTGGTCCCCCCCAACTGCCCTCCCCTGCCAGCCTGATCCCCTCAACTGCCCTCCCCTGCAGGCCTGATCCCCCCCAATGCCTCCCCTGCAAGCCTGGTCCCCCTCAACTGCCCTCCCCTACAGGCCTGGTTGCCCCAAACTGCCCTCCCCTGCAGGCCTGGATGCCTCTAACTGCCCTCCCCTGCAAGCCTGGTCCCCCCCAACTGCCCTCCCCTACAGACCTGGTCCCCCCTAATGCCTTCCCTGCAGGCCTGGTCACCCCAACTGCCCTCCCCTGCTGGCCTGGTCGCCCCCAACTGCCCTTCCCTGCCACCTGATCACCCAACTGCCCTCCCCTGCAGGCCTGGTTGCCCCCAACTGCCCTCCCCTGCAGGCCTGATCCCCCCCAACTGCCCTCCCCTGAAGGCCTGGTTCCCCCCTCCAACTGCCTTTCCTTGAAGGCCTAGTCCCTCCCAACTGCCCTCACCTGCTGGCCTGATCACCCATAACTGCCCTCCCCTGCCAGCCATCTTTGGCGGCCATCTTGTATCCACATGGGGGACGCCATCTTGTGTGTTGGAGTGATTTTCAATTTGCATATTACTCTTTTAATAGATAGGATTCTCTGCCTCCACACTGCACTGTCCAATATGGTAGCCAGTAGCCACATGTAGCTATTTAAATTTAAATTCATGTAAATGAAATAGAGTTAAAAACTCCTCAGTCACATTAGTCATCTTTCAAGCACTCAGTGGCCACACATGGCTGGTAGTGACTGTATTGAATATGACAGACACAAGGCGGTTCCACCGTCACAGCCAGCCTACCGGACAGTGCTGCGTGGACTCGAACCTCCACGAGGGCTGGGACCACTTCTTCCCTGTTCTCCACTGCAGCCCCTCCGCCCAGCACAGTGACTGACGCACCGGGAGGGTCAGGAAAGGTGGTTGTTAGTCCTCCTGCACGTGGAGGATGGGTTCATTACTAGAAAACCTATTGGGCACTGGTTTATTAACTCAAACCCCTTTATTAATTTACAGTGAAAAGTTAAGAACCCAGAGCAGGCTTCAGGCAGGGGAGGTGGCGGTACTGGTGCTGTTGTGACCTGAGGTCGAGTGTGTTCACAAGTTTCACATAAAATATCCCCACCCTTCTCTATAGCTAAACAGGAATATGTGGCCTCTAACATCCTCATACCACATGCAGGTATTCCCAAATTTATGTGAAAAGCCCCCTCATCTCACAGAGGACTGCTGGGGCCCTTGGCCATTCAGTTGTCTTGCCTGAGCATAGCATTCAGACTTCAGAAGGCTGAGCCATCTCCTGAGGCTCTTCCCCTGATGGCTCCCTCTCTCCCACATGGGGGTGTGGCTGAGAACGACAGATTGTCTTCTTCCAAGGACCCTTTTCTGGTTGTTTCTAACAACAGCATCAGCGCAGCACTAAACAGATTTTTCTATTATTGTGTTATGTGAATGATACTATCCTTGATAAAACTTAAAATGATTTAGAGGAAATATATGTCTAAAACAAAGAGGGGAAAAAGGGCCCTAACCAGTTTGGCTCAGTGGATAGAGCATTGGCCTGCGGACTGAAAGGCCCCAGGTTCGGTTCCAGTCAAGGGCATGTACCTTGGTTGTGGGCACATCCCCAGTAGGAGGTGTGTAGGAGGCAGCTGAATCGGTGTCTCTCTCATTGGTGTTTCTGACTCTCTATCCCTCTCCCTTCCTCTCTGTAAAAAATCAATAAAATATATTTTTTAAAACAAAGAGGGAAAAAGGGAAACACAACAGACTCAAAGTCACACTCCCAGGCAGTACATTGGTCTCAGTACATTAAGGGCCAAACACATCCGCTGGCACACTCACACCCTGCTTGTGAAGCAATGGTCCTGTACCCAGTTCTCATGAACTCACTTTAGAGAGTGAAAAATTCCTTTTTTAAAAGTTTTGCTACAGGTAACTATGCCTTTATTGATTCTGTGATTTAACTCAATCTTCTCAGGCACTCACATGAAGATACAGGCACTCACATGAAGATACAGGCACTCACATGAAGATATCAAGATTTATCATGATACTAGAGGCCCAGTGCACGAAATTCGTGCACGGAGGGGGGGGATGTCCCTCAGCCCAGCCTGTACCCTCTCCAATCTGGGACCCCTCTAGGGAAGTCCGACTGCCCATTTAGGCCCGATCCCAGTGGGAACAGGCAGTCGGACATCCCTCTCACAATCCAGGACTGCTGGCTCCCAACTGCTCGCCTGCCTGCCTTCCTGATTGCCCCTAACCGCTTCTGCCTGCCAGCCTGATCACCCCCTAACCACTCCACTGCCAGCCTGATTGATGCCTAACTGCTCCCCTGCCAGCCTGTTTGCCCCAACTTCCCTCCTCTGCCGGCCCAGTCACCCCTAAATGCCCTCCCCTGCAGGGTTGATCACCTCCAATTGCCCTCCCTTGCAGGCCGGGTGCCTCCCAACTGCCCTCCCCTGCTGGTCATCTTGTGGTGGCCATCTTGTGTCCACATGGGGGCAGTATCTTTGACCACATGAGGGAAGCCATATTGTGTGTTGGGGTGATGGTCAATCTGCATATTACTCTTTTATTAGATAGGATAGAGGCCTGGTGCTGGAGTGGGGGCCAGCTGGTTTGCCCTGAAGGGTGTCCCTAATCAGGGTGGGGGTTCCCTTGGGGCGTGGGGCGGCCTGAGCAAGGGGCCTGTGGTGGTTTGCAGGACAGCCACGCCCCCTGGTGACCCAAGTGAGGTCCTGGTATCTGGAATTTATTTACCTTCTACAATTGAAACCTTGTAGCCTGGAGTGGAGCCAAGCCTCCTGCATGCTCCACGGCCAGCAGCCATTTCTGTTTGGGTTAATTCACCTTCGATAATTAAAACTTTGTAGCCTTAAGTGGAGGCCTGGGCCCAGCCAGGGTGTGGGGAAAGCTTTGCTTTTTCCATTGCCACGGGCAATCCTGGCCTGGTTTCTTCAGCTCAGTGGCTGCCGCCATTCTGTTTGAATTTGTTTACCTTCTATAATTGAAACTTTGTAGCCTTGAGTGGAGGCTTAGGCCTGCAACGGCTCACAGAAAGCTTGGCTGCCTTTGTTACCAGGGAAACATTGCTCTCTGTGGCTGTAGCCATCTTGGTTGGGTTTATTTGCATACTCGCCCTGATTGGCTGGTGGGCGTGGCTTGGGCATAGCGAAGGTACGGTCAATTTGCTTATTACTCTATTATTAGGTAGGATGAATAAATCTTGATTAACATACCATTAGAGACATATGTATGTATTTTATCCATCATATTTCAAATAGCCCCAGGAGATATACTTTCTTAAATAGAGGGATTTGTGTAATGGTTAAGAGCATTGGCTTTGAAGTCAGACAGACCTCAGATCAAATCCAGGCACTTCCATTTCTAGCCTCAACTTTTTAATCCGCGGTGGGTATATGTTCATTCATTCGGTGACTATTTCCTGAAGGCGACTCTATGGCAGGTCTTGTTCAAGGAGAGCAGCACGTCCTGTTAGGCTGGGAAGGTGATGTAAAGCAGCTGGCCCTGGGCCCGAACACAGGCAGGGTACAGTAGGTGCAAGCTGCTGTTACTTACGGAAACTCCCTGTGCTGGAACTGGGGACAGACACAGGGGACATGGTCTCGGTCCTTGTGAGTGTACAATCCGAAGAGAAGACAGACAGATGCCCAGACGATGACACAGAATGCTGGGAAGCACAGAAGGGGGCCAAAACCAGGCAGAGTGGCCAGTGAGGCAGTGGGGTTCCCCTGCCCTTCCTTCAGCTGCAAGAAGTGAGCTGCATGAACTCCATGCGGCTCCATTTTGATGTTGATGGTTTACTGCTGCTCCGTGGGAATGCCCTTCCCAAGAGCAGGATGCTGTCAAACTCCAGCTCAGTAAACTGGGTGTCCACTGCCTCAGCTCCCCTTGCTTCATAGAGTGTGGAAACATGACCAGCCCCCAGGTCCAAGGAATATGAAGTTGGAGAGTTGGGCATCTCTGAGAGTCTCAGAACCTGGGAGTTTGGGGGATGGAAGAAGGGCCTGGACTGGCACGTGTGGTGGTTTGTGAGTGGGACTGAAAGGACTGCTCCAGGCACCAAACTCAATCCTTGCTTCCAAGTTCCCCGCTGAGCTGATCTCACCACCAGGAGGTGCTAAAGGCATAGTTACCTGTAGAAAAACTTTTAAAAAAGGACTTTTCCACTCTCTAAAGTGAGTGCATGAGAGCTGGGTATGGGACCATCGCTTCACAAGCAGGACGTGAGTGTGCCCACTGCACACACCTTCAGAAGAGGGAAGAACTCAGGACTGCCAATCACTTTATCTCAGGGTCTTCTCTTTACCAAATGTGCCTGAAAAATAGTGTCTCCCTGTAACTCCCTATCATCACCAGGTTTAAAAACTGTAAAGAGGGATAGGACTACATGGAGAAATACAGAACAGAAAGACGAGTGTTTAAAAAATAGTAAGTACTGAAAAGAGGTCTTACACAACAATACGTACAGTGTAGGATCCCAGTGACTTCTCACAACTGAGAGGTTGGTTTTAGCCTCTTTTATAGAGGAAGAAACTGGTACTGCCACTGGGAAAGGGATAAGCAACTTGTATGAGGAATACACGCTAGTGAGAGGAATGCTTGTATTCAAACCCAAGTCCATCGAAATCCAAAATACCAGACTTTCTTTTAGACCAGACAGCTCAGATTGAGTGAAATAATAATACTAGCATTTATTGAGACGTACTATATGCCAGACACTGTCCTAAGCACTCTACTAGTATTAACACATTTAATCACAATAATTCTATTATTTCATAGATAATGTTGTTCCCATTTTACAGATAAGTCGCACAGCTAGTGAGCAGCTAGAACATGTGCTTTTATGGAAAGGTTCATCGATGCTATGAACAATGTTTTATCTTTAAAGCAAGAGGAAATGCCCTTTCTTTTGTTCTTTTAACTGTTAAATGCCAAGATATCTTCTGTCATTGCAAACATTTTTCAAATATTTACACAGAATCTATACTAATAAAAGGGTAATATGCTAATTAGTCCGGGAGACCTTCCGGACATCCTTCCAGACAAAGCCATGGTGGCAGGGCTGAGGCAGAGGGGAAATCAGGCCAGGAGGGGAGGGCAGTTAGGGGCAAGCAGGCTGGTGGGGGGGCAGTTGGGAGCGAGCAGGCTGGCGGGGGGGGGGGCAGTTGGGGGCAAGCAAGCCAGCAGGTAGAGTGGTTAGGGGTGATCAGGCAGGCAGGTAGGTGAGCAGTTAGGAAACAGGGATCCTGGATTGCAAGAGGGATCCCAGATTGGAGAGGGTGCAGGTCGGGCTGAGGGATGCCCCCCCCCACATACGAATTTCATGCACCGGGCCACTAGTGTATTAAATAAGTGTGTACTGATTACTAAAAAATTCATCATGTCAAAAAGGTCTAAAACCAATAAGGTGGGTGTTGACTTAGTAGCCACATGCAGATGGTTTCCCATTGAGACCTTGGGAGGATAGGGGAGGCATAAAGGAAGAGGGGCAGACCAATCTGTGGCTCTCAGAATGTGAGAGGAAGGATAATGACCCAAAGATCTGACCATTTTCCTGTGTTTGGCGTTGAAGACAGCGTGCTTCACTTTCCTCCTTCACGGCATGACTCCCGTTGTTGCGCAGTGGACTCCCTACACACAGAGTTTGTAAATGTATTGCAGTTCTCCTATTTCAAAGTTTTTATAAAATACATATTAATGCAGCAGATTACTTAGTGCTTTTAGTTAATTAAATCTTTTTGCAAGTGTAATTCCCACATGTTGACAAAAATATACTTGAGTCAAATTCACAATTTGGTTAGAATTAGGCCTTTAAAAAAGTCAAGCTCTCCCCTTTAACTATGTGACATGATTATACTTTACATGGCTTCAGACGGCCACTTAGACGTGGCAGAATTGTGGCTGAATTGTGTCAAATGTCCAAGTGGTCCCAAATCACAGTAGGTAGGACCAAGCCCAGGTGGTGAGATTCTGTTCCTGGAGTGTCTTCATTTTCCTGGCTCCCCGATCGATACTGAATTTACCCATCCTCTCCGTCAGCTCACAAAGGTCACTCTGTCACTTAGCTCTGTGACCTATGGGAACTCACTTAACCTCTCTGTGCCTCAATGTCTTTATTTGTGAAATAGAATAAAAGAAGCCTAAGGCTTCTATAAGAAATAAAATAGTTATGGGTAGCTGAGTTGTTGATCATTGACCTATAAACCAGGAGGTCACGGTTCGTTTCCCGGTCAGGGTACACGCCTGTGTTGTGGGCTCGATCCCCAGTGTGGGATGTGCAGGAGGCAACCAATCAATGATTTTCTCTCATCATTGATGTTTTCTTCTCTCTCTCCCTTTCCTTTCATCTCTGAAATCAATAAAAAAAATATTTTTAAATATTTGAAAAAGAAATAAAATAATAGTTTAAAATGTTTGGAATAAGGTCTAACACTTAGTATCCTATCTAATAAAAGAGTGATATGCAAATTGACTGTCACTCCAACACACAAGATGGCAGCCCCCATGTGGTCAAAGATGGCTGCCCCCATGTGGACACAAGATGGCTGCCACAAGATGGCCAGCAGGGGAGGGCAGTTGTGGGCGATCAGGCCAGAAGGGGAGGGACCAGGCCTGAAAGGGAGGGCAGTTGGCAAGGGGGGAGGGAACCAGGCCTTCAGGGGAGGCCAGTTGGGGGGGACCAGGCCTGCAGGGGAGGGCAGTGGGGGGGGGGGGACCAGACCTGCAGGGAAGGGCAGTTGGAGGGGATCAGTCCTGCATGGGATGGCAGTTGTGGGGGGACCAGGCCTGCAGGGGAGGGCAGTTGGGGGGGACCAGGTCTGCAGGGGAGGGCAGTTAGTTAGGAGTCAATCAGGCTGGCAGAGGAGTGGCTAGGGGGTGATCAGGCTGGCAGGCAGAAGTGGTTAGGGGCAATGAGGCAGGCAGGCAAGCAGTCCTGGATTGTGAGAGGGATCTGGCCTAAACGGGCAGTCGGACATCCCTCAAGGGGTCCCAGATTGGAGAGAGTGCAGGCTGGGCTGAGGGACACACATACACACACACACACACACACACACACACACACCTGCACGAATTTCATGCACCGGGTCTCCAGTATAGTCTATAGAAATGTTAGGTATTGTTGTTAAAAAGTATTGGTATTATGGGATATTTTTCTTATGGCACTTATGTTTTTGGATGAAAGTATTTCAAAAGAAAAATTACTAGTGTGACTTTCTAGTCTAGGTATTACCTACATTTTACAGCTGTTTCCTTTCTTTCCCATGCCCCTGACAGGGATTACCTCAATGATGAAGCCTTATGGAGCAAGTGCCAGGAGCCCGAAAACGTGGTGTCCTGGAATCTGACCCTCTTCTCCATCCTGCTCATCATAGCAGTGTTCCAGATGCTTCTTTGCACCATCCAGGTGGTTAACGGCCTCCTGGGGACCCTGTGTGGAGACTGCTGTGGGGTAAGTTGAGGTCTTTGTCCTTACTCCTCAGGATGGGAAGCCAAGGCTGGCCTCCAGCACTAGTGGAATGACACGGTGGAGTGGGTTGCAGCTACAGAAAGCCACAGCCAGGCTGGACTGTCTGGCAGCCCCCTCTGTCAACCCAGGGAACAGTGACATTGTGTTGCTGGAACCCAGAAACTCTGTTCTCTGTGCATGTTAACATTTCCAGGCTCAAGTGGATGCAAATTTTTAGCTTCACACTCAGTTGACCATAGTCCTGGAGGCAAAGGACTGGGTATGCATAGAGAAATGTGCAATGATGTCATGTGAAAGTCCCCAGGAAGTAGGCATGTGTCACCGTAGCGCATCATAGTCTGGCCTGAAATGTTCTCCCCATTTTCTAACTAGAGCTACAGAGAGGGTTAAAGTTGCCAAGTAGTATGCAGAACACACTTCAAGATATTTTATTTTCTCTGTAAAAGAACAGAACATGCCAGTTAAAAACAAACAACTATATTTTGATGAGATATCTGATATAAAAGAGAGAAATATTCCTAAAGTGGGGGGAAAGGAAAAGCACAAATGGTTTAGTCTCAAAATTGATTGTTAGTTATCAGCAAGGATATAAAAATAAACCTGTGGGAAGTAAGACAGTGCATTTATTTCAACTAATGACTAAAGCAGATCAGATAAAGTTATTTAAATACTCAGATTTGTGTAGGGGGAGTAAGGGTGGGGGAGGTGGGGAGGGAATAAACAACTTGGTCCCCTACTTGGAAATTGTGTAAATAAAGTAAATAAACGTCTATCTACTTAACATAATATCGTAAAAATAATTCCCTAATTTCAAATAATTTTCTTTAAATATTTAGCAAGCATTATATGTCTATAAGTCAAAAGTTTTGTGTGTGTGTGTGTGTGTGTGTGTGTGTGTGTGTGTGTGTGTGTCACATGCAGCTACATAGAGAGGTATTCCGTTGGGAAGGCTGCATTCTGCCCTTGTCTTCTGGTCACCCAATTCCCCCAGTTCTCCACCTAGGGAATGTTACCTAATTTCTCATATATCCTCCCAGAGTTCCTTTTTTATTGTTTTATTTCCCATACCTTAAAAGGATTTTATCAAAATGTATTACTAATGTTTATGAGATAGTGTTATTTCAAAAGAGCAAAATGCAAAATAGATGTATACATGATATAAAATTTGTAAATAAGAAAAAACAAGTACGTTACATAAAAAAGACCTAAAGGAAATCCAACTAAAGTGTTAAATAATAGTTGTTTGTGGATAAAAAGGCTTTCATTTTTGTCCTTCTTCCTACTTTATATTATTCAATATATAGCAATTATATATTTTGAAATATAAAAGAGTAAACAAAAAGTTCCAGAAATCTACTGTAAAATGTATGTATTATAAGTAAATTTTACTGGTTATTGATTTTTTTTCTATAAATTTTCAATTCTATTGTGTTGTATTTAACTTTTTGTCAATACACACAATTGGAGAGAAAAATACCAGTTAGTTATTCATCAAAATTATTTTCATGATAGCAGTGAGAATATTGAGCACTTGAATCTTGTGATTCCTCCTAAATGAATTCTTGCTTTCTGAATCAGCCATTTCATTTCAAACACCAATATTATTTATTTTTCTGCTTTCACACTTTATACTTAGGTAGAAAATTTTTATTGCAAGACTTATTGAAAATACAACTGCTCTTTGAATACAAGATAGTTTACTAAATCTGAGTATTATCTATAAATATAACAACATAGCCGTAAATGTCAGTACATTGACTCTTTTCAGTGAGTGTCATTTACTCAGATACCATGTTTTCAAATTTTTAATGAATAAATCATTGATAGGCAAAAGGCAGTAGATGGTGAATTGAACCCTGTTGAAATTCCCTCCCACCTTTCCTCCTTTCCTTCCTTCCCTCCTTCCTTCCTTCTTCATCTTTTTATTTGGAAAACTTCAAATCTATATAAATTTCAGGAGAATACTGCAATATACACCTGATCTTTTTCACCTGGATATACAAGTTGTTCATTTTGGGCTCACTCTCTCTTTTTTAACCATTGGAAAGTATTTTGCAGACATCATGGAACTTCACTACTAAATATTTCAGTGCACGTTAAATTCAGTCTGGTGAGGATTTCTCTCTTGGTGCTAGCTTGCCTCTCAGAGAGCAGGTCAGCATTCCTCCCCCAGTAGGTCACTGAGGAAAGGCAGAAAAACAGAAAAACATGGACTCTCAGCAGTTATTTAATAGTTGAATTACCCACACAAGCTGCCTAACTTCTCAGAGTCATAGTTACCCCAACCACCTTTACTGAACTTCTATAGAAAGTGAGCAGAGCAGATTCATTCATCCAGTCAGAAAATATTTATGAGAGATTCCTGAGTCTGGCACAGTCCTCCAAAGAGGAAAGAGATAAAAATGTGCTTTAAAATCCAAGCCATGGCCTGGGATGAGTGCCAGCTCAGCAGTCTTGGCCAAGTCAGTTGCCCTCACCTGTTTCTTTGTAAAACGTGATTGTTAAACTAACTTCCCAAGTTGTTGACTGAGCGTCTAATATGGGGTGATTAATATACATTCATTTGAACAGTTAGAAGGCTCGGTACACTGTACTGATTGTTATTTACTAACAGCATCAAAATCAGTGAGGCAGCATAGCGTCCAGAAAAGGAACACAATCTCTGAATTCAGCATCCCTGGGTTCAAATCCTGGCTCCTCTGCTTAGCTATGGCTTTAGAGGCATCACTTGAGCTCTCTGTGCTTCTTATAGAATTTATTTTTAATAATAAATGATGCAAAATAAAATGAAGCTTCAACTCCTATAACCTAAACACAGTCAAGAGATTAAATAAAGCTCTGAAACAAAGTCAGAATAGAATATAAAATGTCCAATAAGTAACCAATGAGGGACAGGAGTAATCAGAGAAGAGAGGTGACAGAGAATGGAGGGAAAGGGGAGAAGTAAGGCAAAAAAATGATGTCATATTAATTTAACTTTTTCTACCTTCTAGGGAGATGGACCAGTTTAAACCTCTGTGATGACTTTTTGTAACTCGATGGCATGTGGGAAGACATTCAACGTAATCTCTCTTTGGGGTTGTCAGTTTCCATCATAACTCAACTTGGAGCTTTATGTTAACTTTGAATAAAAAACCAGAATGCCCACATAAGTTAGATTTATAAATCTTTCAAATAAGCTTCCTGTTAGAATTGAAGAGCAGGTAAAAAGCTAATTTTTCACCAATTTTTCTTCAGGAATGAAAAATAGATGTCACATGTACTACCAAACTGCTTCTTTGTGTATATGGGTGTTTATAGTTCTTTTTGGAAGTTTAACATCATTGAAAAGATAAAATCACTTTAAAATGAGCAACTAAGACCAATTTTTGTTGTCAAGATTTATGGAAAAAAAGAATGACTGACTGACCTGTCAAAAATAATTTTAATTGGTGTCTTTTGGCTAACGTGTTTGAATTAATTGTAACTACTCCTTTGAGTAAGGGTTTCCTTCTGAATGTTAAATTAAAATCCTAATTCAGTGGTAATAAAATAAAGATAGTGAGTGTTTCTGGAAGGAGGGGCAAAAGGTTGCTTCCTTTAATCAAACAAAAAATATGTTTTAAAAGTTGATTTTGGTAATAACATGTCAGCCAATGGCCCAGGGTTAAGATAATAGATATTATTAATTCTACTAGAGGCCCAGTGAAGAAAATTCATGCATGTGAGGGTGTCCCTTAGCCCAGCCTGCACCTTCTCCAATCTGGGACCCCTCAGGGGATGTCCGACTGCCAGTCTAAGCCTGATCCTGGCCTATACCGGCAGTCAGACATCCCTCACAATCCGGGACTGCTAGCTCCTAACCATTCACCTGCCTGCCTGCCTGACCCCCCCGCCCCAACCGCTCCCATGCTGGCCTGATTGATGCCTAACTGCTCCCTTACAGGCCTGGTTGCCCCCAACTGTCCTCTCCTGCCGGCCATCTTGTGGTAGCCATTTTGTGGTGGCCATCTTGTGACAACATGGGGGCGGTGATCTTGTGACGATGTGGGGGCAGCCATCCTGTGATGACTTGAGGGCATTGCTCGAGGACGAGAGGGCCACCTCGGCTTTTATTAGTATAGATGTGTTATATTATTACACTAACACTTTAGTTTTATGGGTCAGGCACTAATATAGAGTTAAATCCATTGTGTTGATTTAAGTTCAAACCTCATCTTTATCATATACCAGCATAGAATCCTGTTAAAGTTACTTTCTAAGTCTCAGTTTCCCCATCTGTAAAAGGACAGATAAGAAATGTTGAAGTCCCAAGGATGAAATCAGGAGGCCTGTGGGATTGTCCACAGTGAGGACCTCAGAAGAAGTTACAAGCCAGCAAGTCTCACCTCTGCACCTGCCAAGCTCATAGGCACACTGACAACGAGGCTTCTCATAGCCATTAAGCAATTACCAATCACCCCTGAGTGCTGGCCACTGGGGGATCACCACTGAAGACTCAAGGAGTTATACGTCTTTTGATTTTGCCCTCACTGTAATGAGATCTCTGAGATTAGAGATCAAATCTGGCACTCAACAGGAAGAAGGAGGAAAGGCAGGCAGTTACACATTATGGTCTCCTTGAGGGACCTGTAAACACACACACACACACACACACACACACACACACAGAGAGAGAGAGTTTCAAATCGGTTTAGACTTCTTGTTCTCAAATGTGGCTGATCACCAGAATCACCCAGGAAATGTCCTAAAATTATGATTCCTGAGCCCCAGCATAGACCTACTGCATCTGAAATCTCAGGCATGAGGCACGGATGTCTATCTTTTGTGTTACTTACTTTTTAAAGCTGCTGAGTTTTTAAAACTAAAAACTAGCCACTGTGAGCAACCATTGACTAGACCACAGACTGGCAGGCACCAAGGATGAAAAGGAGTCAGACCCCACTGGGAGCTCACACTCTACAGATTAATGTTAATACAACGTAGTATATGCCAAATCCTAAAGGGTCACACAAGTTCAGAAGTTCAGAGATAGCAGACCACTGGGACTGACTCATCAACCTAAGTTCTTTGATGAGGAAATAAGAATGTGAGTGGGGCATCACTTCCTTATTTAGGGCTTTTCATTGAAGCAGATTTTAGAAATGAAGGTTTGTATTCATCATCAAATCCAGTCTCATTATTTTATAAGTCAAGAAGTAACACACGACTTTGATAAATTATTACACAAAAAACCATTTTTCAAATGCAATTCTATAAAATTGGGAAAAATAGCTTGCCATGGATTGGATCAAAGGGCTTGGAAGGAAGAGACAGGAAACAAAGGATAAGGTTGAATGGGCCCTTCCTTTGTAGATCCTCCCAAACACACACACACACACACACACACACACACACACACACACACACACACACACACCAAGGTTGGTAATAAAACTGTTCAGAAATTTTTCTTATGTGAGTTCCGAACTTGGTATTGCTTTCTTGAGTTTGTGATTGGTGTCTCTACATTTTGGAGTACAAAAGCACAAAGGAAAGAACAGTATCTCATCCGAGGCTACACCCCAGTGCCTAACAAGGAACCTAGCACATAGTAGGCAATCCATAGATGTGCTGTGTCAGTGGAGGTGCCCAGAGCCCATGCCATTTCTCCTGCACCCTCAGGCTGAGTAAGGTAGTGTTCCTGGCCCTGAAATAAGCTGTAAGAAGATTTCCATACTGAGCCAAAAAAGTAGCAAGTGGGCATCTAAGCTACAAATTGAATGAGGGGCTGACATGAGCTTATAGATCCATGACAGGCTCATGAGTATAGAAGTTTAAACTGTGTTTCCTACAACTGCATGTGGTTCCCGACTCTGAGCACATGGCACTGGGCGTTAACCTGGGCCGTTCGTGGAACTCTCCCTCTGCTTCAGTCCTACTGAGTCCATGAGCACAAGGCCAAAGGCCCACCTGGTAGGTGTCTGCCCAGGAATGGGACAGCTCTCTCTTAACAGCTCTAGGAAGACACTATGACTCTGGAGATCTCCAGAGGGGGACCAAAAAGCCCAAACAAACCTGAACACCAATGGTTAGGTGGACCATCCCAACAAAATGGGATCATCCCAATTATGGCACCATACTTCTTTAATAGACTAAGACCCAGGTAGTGGCAGGAGATGACTGAGGACTTTGTGTTGCTCTCAGGCAAAACACACGTGAAGTACACAGAAACCATGTCAACAAACCCTGGGTAACTGTCTTGGCACACACCTGCGAATGCAGGAAGAAACTGCTATCTAGCACATATTGTAATCCATGGAGTATACTCATCCAAAAGGTGATATGGGACAAAAGTAAGAAGAGGGAAGAGGTGACAGAGGTGGAAGCGGATGAAGAGGAGAAGGAAGAACAAAATAAGTCCAGGATTTAGAACAATTCATGGGAAGGGACCACTGATTGGACCCCAAGGAGAAAAAATAATCTACCTTTCTATAAAATTCTTTTGTTCTGTGTTAGAAATGATAATAAGCTGACCCTGATTTAAACACAACATATCACTAAGGTTTCAATCAGAGATCAAGTCTGTATATATAAAAGGCTAAGTGACTATCTGATCAGCCAGTAGGTATGATGTGCACTGACCACCAGGGGGCAGACGCTCAATGCAGTGACAACTCTCGCACTCCGGGACCCCTTCGGGGATGTTGGAGAGCCAGTTTCGGCCCAATCCCTGCATTCCTAGCCAAGGGATCCCACTTGCCGGAGGGACCCCGTTCACTCCTCAGAGGCCCTTCTAGCTCCGGCGCCGCCCCAGTTTCAACAGCCAGGGAGGGACCATGGAAGGTTGGCTTTAGGGTGTGTCTGGCCTGCCTCACCCAGTCCCGTCCCATTGGCCACCTTCTAATTAATTTCCTTTCACTGTGCATGAATCCGTGCACCAAGACACTAGTATACACATACATATCAAGGACTTGCCCTTAGTAATTGCAAGAATGAGTTGCATAGACTCTGAAAGATGTGTCTTCTTGTCTGACACTGGAGCTGTACGTTCACAGGGCGAGCATCAGCTGGGGAAGGTGCATGTAAAGTCTGAGAGCAAGAACAAGCAGTAACCTACAAGCATGAGCTCAAGCCCATGAGAATGAACTGACACCCACGTCAGTTCTTATTGCCTGTGGCTTCGGAGGTGCAGGGCTCCTGAAGAAGCTGAAACACTTTGCCACAGAGCTGCACAACCTCTCCCTGGCCCAGCGGTTAGAGAAGCTGGGGGAGCTGGGGCAGGTGAGAGCTGTAGGCCCACCTGCTGCCTGACACCATGAGGGAAGTGGCATGTGGGCAGCACTTGTCTGAGCCAGAGGTGCTGCTGCTTCCCTCGGCCTCCACAGCTCATAGAGCCACTCTCGGGCTGCACCCCAGCAGGAAACAGAGGAAAGGGGACTTGGGGACTGGAGTTTGGCTTAGCCAAGTTGACAAGTTACAAAGCCACCACACACAGTTTGCAGAAGGCAATGGGGTTTTAGTTTTGTGAGTGCATGTACTGTTTCTTAGTGTAAGTCAGGGGTTCTCACACTTGGGACCAGATCGTTCTCTGTCAAGGGTGGGAGAGCTGTTTCACAGCATCCTTGGCCTCTACCTCCCAGTGCTAGTCCCAGCCTCTCCTCCTCAGTTGCGCCATTAATATATCTCCAGACATTGCAAGTGTCCCCAGGGGCAAACCTCCAAAGCTGCGAATTGCTGGGCTGAGTCATATGCTGCTTGAGGAGAACTATTCATTTTTCCTCCTGGAAACCAGCAGTGCTTTGCATGTAGAACATGCTTAGTAGTTGCTGAGCAAATGCACACAGAAGTGCATGAGCAGATACTTACCCATCAGCACAGGGACAGACTGCTCTTGAAGGAAGGTATCTGCTCCCGAAATGATCTTCTTGCCATGGTTTTCATGACTGTGTTTATGACTCCCATCCTATATAATAAAAGGCCAGCAACCAAAACAGTGGAACGACCAGAGACCAGAACACCACAGCCCCTCACCCTGGCTGGCCCCACCCCACAGGGAGCGGTAAGGCAATGCAAGTTTGATGGGGGAAAGTTGAAGAAATAGGGGGAAGGTCTTAAGGGTCTATGGGGTTGGGGTGGTTGGCCCGGAGTAGGTTTGGAGTGTGCTGGGGAAGGAAGAGGAAGATCCGATTGGAAAACAGCTAAGCACAGTACCTTTCTCATTGCAAACCAACATGGCACCAGCCGTGGACTGAATGGGCGGTTATTTAATTAGTGCACTTGGGACCAACATGTTCATGGCAGCGGCAGTACTCCCGAAACTGCACTGATTCCAAGTAGTAAACAGCTATCAACATCAAAGAAAAATCCTCTCCAACTAAAGGCCCTGGACATTGCAACGTGACTGAAGGAAACACCACTTAAAGAGGAGCTAGGAAAACCAGAAGTATGCGACCAGAGGATTGTGGGATTGTGGAGGATGCATAGTCAGCCCTATAGTCCTCAGTCTCGCAGTATTTGGACATGACTTCTGGCGGGAAATTATTTCAATTGAGGTTTGTTGTTCCCTTGTGTGGGGAAGGTCAGAATTAAAGGTTTCATTTGTTACCTTGGTTTGAAGCAGAGGAAAATGGGATAGTGACAAATAAGAAACTTTGGAGATAATGAAGGGAAATTTGTCCAGACTGTTGAGAGTTCGGAATTAGAGTTTAATTGGGATAGAAATCCTGCTAATAGCACCTGATGCCTGAAATCTGAGCACTCTACTTTTAAGTTTTCCAGTTCAAGTGTTTGGAGACTGCCTATTAAAACATTTCTGGTTGGAAAGTGCAGAACACCACGGCCCCTGGCCCAGGCTGGCCCTGCCCCTCAGGGAGCAGTTAGGGGCAATCAAGCAGGCAGGCAGAGTGGTTAGGGATGATGAGGCAGGCAGGCAGAGGTGGTTAGGGGTGATCAGGCAGGTAGGCAAGTGGTTAGGAGTGATTAGGAAGGCAAGTGAGTGGTTAGGGGCAATCAGGCAGGCAGGTGAGCAGTTAGGAGCCAGCAGTCCCAGATTGCAAGAGGGATGTCCGACTGCCAGTTTAGGCCTAATCCGCAGCGGGATCAGGCCTAAACTGGCAGTTGGACATCCCCTGAAAGGTCCCAGATTCCAAGAGGATACAGGCCAGGCTGAGGGACCCCCTGGCCCCTCGTGCACGAATTTCATGCACCAGGCCTTGTCAGGTCCAGCCTGACGGTTGAACCGGGCTGAGGTAGGGAGGTGGGAATTGAGAAATAAAAAGAATAAGAGAAATAAAAGCAAGAAACAACAGCGGGGTCAGGAGGTCCAGAACTCTCGAGAAGCTCTGGCAACTTTTATTAGTAATACAGTGCTTTTTATACATAAGACACTAAGCAGGGAATCACTCACAAGGAAAACATTCTTTGTTTCTCTAAAATCACTACTGGAGGGATAAGTTGAAGGACAGGTCTCTTGTTAAAATAATTCTCACTAGTTGGATACATATTTCTTGGTAAGCCATGAAAGTAGCTCTTATCCTACTGATAGCAGTCATATAAACAAATCCTGGGAAAGCTCTGTAGGCAGGGGTTGCTCTCGTTATACTGATTAGTTGCCACCCAAACAGGCCTGGGAAATCTGTGGGGGTAGGTGCCAGCCTTGCTAGCCCCTACAGGTGCAAGGACCGTGTCAGCTTACAGCCTGTTCCCCACAGATCCCCCTTCTCTGTCTTTTAAGCGAAGTTCATGTAGTCCTATTTGCAGGGACGGATGCTGGATCCAATGGTTCGGAAGCAGACTGGAATTAAACAGAGAATAACGAGAGCAAGGATAACAATAATTAACAGAGACCAGGTGAATGACTGCAATCCATGAGAAGACATAAGGCTTAGAATTTTATCAAAAATATTCTGTGCCACTTCGCTAGGAGGCAACAGAGCAGAACCTGTATCATTAATAGCTTGAATCTTTCCATGTAATCTACTGATGTCTGTTTTTTAGGCTACTAATAATAAAAGTAAAATTTAAATATCAATAACAAAGCTCTAATATTAAAACAATACCAATGCAAAATTAAATTATATACATGTTATCATTTTTAGAACTTGAATGTTAAGAGCAAAACTATGGCTATTAAATAATAATAAAATAATAAGAGAGAAATCAAAACTATGGACATATTAATATTTTTAGCTACTAAATGAAAGAAAGTCTCTTTTGCTGCTGGTGTTCCTGGTGTATATTTACTTAGAGTCTTTTGTTTGCCTGCTTAAAACTTTGTAGAAGACTGGCAGCTAATAGATGCTAGCATGAGCAGGAACATGGTTGAAGAAGTAGCTTCAACTTCTTGCTTTTCCATAATCTGCTGCACTTCAGTTGTTAACTTCTTCAGATGACTCTATGTTGGCACCTCAGTCCCTTGCGTAGCTTTCAGTTTTTCTTCTTCCTCTGCTTTGCTGTTATTAGGGTAGTACTTAGTCCTTTTGAGTGAAGGGACACAGGAGCTTATCTGAGTCCATTTCGGTGACACACGTAACTCTCTGGCACCCGAATTGGCTGCATTGCTCCTTCTGGAAAGATATAAAACACAACCTCTTCCCCTTTTTTGTTTTTTAGTAAATGATTGTAAGAGTATGAATGGTTCTTTCTACAATTGAGTGACATTCTTCTGCTAGATATGATTAGGTTTAAGTCCTTGGGGATTTACCCCTAAAGTTGGTATAGGAAGGTGGATAATATACTGAGAACATTGCTTCTAATAAAATATGGAAATTGTTATTGTTAAATAATATTTTAAAGGCTGAAAATTAAATGAAAAATTCCTTTGAATTAGTGTGCCCTATAGTAGCTGTTTTAATAATTTTTGCTATACTTACTACATAAGTACTATTACTATATGTTGATGGGCTTCTTAGTGAAATCTGTTAAGGTATAAATAAGAGCTTGTATTTCTACTGAAATATAAGGGGTTTGAAGGACCTTTGTTTTTTGCTCTGTGTTTTCTGCTGTAGTTTGAAGGTTGAGCCTATAGGTGACTAGTTAGCTATATTATAAGTACTTTTATAGTAAAGCTGACTATTAATTTACTTTTATATTTAATATTTTAATAACAATCTTAGTTTACCCTGTAAATATTAATGGAAAGGATTATTTGTATCCCTGAGAAAGTCCTGAGCATTCCTGGTGTTAGGCTGGATTTAGATATAGGGCAGCTGCTGTTAGCCATGTCTCTGTTATCTGGGTCCCGATCTGAGCTAGGCCAATTCTCTGTCTGTTACCTGGGTCCCAATCTGGGCTGGGCGTGGGAAGCACGAAGCAGCCATGGGGCAGGAGACCTCCCTCAGAAGAGGCTAGAGTTCAGGCCCCTGTAATGTTGGGGGGGGGGTGAGGTTCTGTGCCCCACCTCTGTTGACCCCCAAGTTCTCTCCTGATGGCCCCTCTGTGACTGTGCCTGTCTTAGGTTGTTCCTCCCCTGAGGAATCTTACCCGTCTTTGACTAACCAGCCATCCTCCGGGGCCAAGCAGGGTGATGTGAGGTTCAGTTCTGTCTCCTTGGTAGCTTATGCCCCTGTGGCCTCCATGCCCAGCACCTGCCTTGGGATTCCCCTCGCCTGCTGGCGGGGCCCCGGCATTGATCATATATCTTGGGGAACCCAGGTTTCTTCTCTAGAGAGGGCCCAGCTCACGCCATTGGGCAAGAGACAGATCTGTGGTACCAGCCACTATGAGGCTTCAACCTCAGTATAAACAGATAGCTTAGGCAACAGCTTCGGGTAATTGTATTGTGAGAAGAGGGTCCCTCTTGGTAAAAAGAGCAAGAAGGGCCAATATAGAATGCTCAGGTGCCTTCCCAGGGGGCCCTCCACATAGTGGAAGGGATTAAATCCTTTTATGTCTTTTTAAATTACTGCCAAACATTCAAAAAATTAGTTTGTAAATTTGTTTGGGATAAATGTATAATATGCTGTTGTAAAATATTAAAAAATTATAATGACATTGTAGAATAATATTATGTAAGGATATACTTTGTTCTAGGTATGGTAATTTAATTTTAAACTGGCTGTTAATTTCTTTTTTTATAGACAAGTTCTTAGTAACTTTCATAGAATACTTAATTAAATTGCTTATAAAGACATTGGCTTTTCTTTAAGCTGAAACCCTTGATTATAATTTAATAAGCTAATATATAAATAAGTTTCTTTATTTAAAAAGTAAAGAAACTTATTTAGTAAAACTTATAGGTTTAATACTTTATTGGTCTGATCTAAAAGTATGGCTATATTTAAGAAATATATTGTTTTTGCCCTTCTTACAGGCGAAAATCTTTATAATATTTAATATATATGTATAAGTAAAATATATTAATTTATATTTGATAAAGCTTTCTATGTGACTTCAAGTATCAATTGGCTTAATTAAATAAAAAAAATTTCTTTTAAGAGAGAACAGACTTTTGAACATATCGGGGCCCTATGAGATGCTCAAAAGTCACTCTCAGTCTTGAAATAACTTGGAAAGATTAAACACATATATATGTATATATTTATATATATGCTTTAAAAATTACATACCTAAATTATCTTAAAGAATATCAATTATATTTAAACTGGATTATAGAATTCTCTTTTTAAAATCAGACCAATAACTAATATATTTTAAATTCTTAATTATTACAGAAAACATTACATTTTATTTTCTCAAAAACATATTTTTATATTTTAGGTATTTAATTACTATAATTATATAATTTTTCTTAATTTAATATGTACTTTAAACCTTTAGAGCTTGTAAGTCAAACATCTAGCAGTTCTTTGATTAATAACACTTTTATATTCTTAAGAATAAATTTCTAAAACACAAGACATAATCAATTAATAGATTTAATTCTGTCCTCTAGATTTTTTATGAGGCAAATTTAAACTTTACTTTTTATTTGCCAGTAGCTCTGCTGGGGGAAGGACATCTACCCTCTTCAGTTCTAGCAGAAAAATAATCTTCCTCCTCTTTTGCCTGAACAACACCTGTATCATCATCATGACAAAGAGCAGTAGCTTCCTCAAGATCCTCCTCATTTTGAGGATTTAATTTGTCTTTAAAATTTACATTACTCTTTTTTAATATGCTGTCTTTTTCAGACCCCTTTTTTGTGCCAGTACACTGCTTCTCCTTTTTTCCTGGCTTAAGAGATGGTTGATTATGATCATACCTGGGATCTAAACAGTCCCGTATTGAACTCCATAAAGAAAATGCATCAATCGGGGTCTTATTTGGCCCAAAGGCTTTATAATGATTGTGCATTTGTTCTCCAACTTTCTGCCACGTTTGTAAGTTAACGGTTCCTTCCTCAGGAAACCAAGGGCAGACTTCTTGAATGAATTTTAAAAAATTTTCTACTTGCTTGTCAGTAACTTTAGTTCCTTTACTGTTGAGCATAGACTTTAACATTTGCCCATAAAGGGCATTGTCTCTAGATTCTAACTGCCCCATTTTACTCCCGATTCTCAAAAAGATGCTCCTCCCTTACCTTTACGAGTGCACTCTTTTTTCCGGAGGAGTTCCTCACCTTCTGTGTCCCAAGTCCTCAGTGACCTGTTCAGGCACCAATTGTCAGGTCCAGCCTGACGGTTGAACCGGGCTGAGGTAGGGAGGTGGGAATTGAGAAATAAAAAGAATAAGAGAAATAAAAGCAAGAAACAACAGCGGGGTCAGGAGGTCCAGAACTCTCGAGAAGCTCTGGCAACTTTTATTAGTAATACAGTGCTTTTTATACATAAGACACTAAGCAGGGAATCACTCACAAGGAAAACATTCTTTGTTTCTCTAAAATCACTACTGGAGGGATAAGTTGAAGGACAGGTCTCTTGTTAAAATAATTCTCACTAGTTGGATACATATTTCTTGGTAAGCCATGAAAGTAGCTCTTATCCTACTGATAGCAGTCATATAAACAAATCCTGGGAAAGCTCTGTAGGCAGGGGTTGCTCTCGTTATACTGATTAGTTGCCACCCAAACAGGCCTGGGAAATCTGTGGGGGTAGGTGCCAGCCTTGCTAGCCCCTACAGGTGCAAGGACCGTGTCAGCTTACAGCCCGTTCCCCACAAGGCCTCTAGTATCTTTATATCCATCCAAGACCACTGCACTGCCCGCTAAATGCCTGCTTTGGAATGTCTCCTTGGCCCCTCAAAGCAACATTTCTAAGCAAGATTCCCAGTCCCTCCATACATGCTTCTCCTGAACTCCTGGTGTCAGGAATGTCATCACCTGCATTAAGAAGACATAGAACCGCTGAAACCGGTTTGGCTCAGCGGATAGAGCGTCGGCCTGCGGACTCAAGGGTCCCAGGTTCGATTCCGGTCAAGGGCATGTACCTTGGTTGCGGGCATATCCCCAGTAGGGGGTGTGCAAGAGGCAGCTGATTGATGTTTCTCTCTCATCGATGTTTCTAACTCTCTATCCCTCTCTCTTCCTCTCTGTAAAAAAATCAATAAAATATATTTAAAAAAAAAAAAAAGAAGACATAGAACCTCAGGAGTGACTCTAGATGATTGCTCTAAATACACAACTTTCCAAGCTCTGCCCTTTCCGTGGCTCCATTGGCCAGCCTGGGGGCCTCTGGGCCAGGCCCAGACATAGCAGATGCTCACTGCATGGGGTGTTACCATTGTCGTGGCCATGCCACTGAACCATTCTGCTCCAAAGAAAGAAACATGTAGTCTCCGGTTCTTTACAATCAAGCTGTTATAATTAAAACAACAACAACAAACCAACCTAGCATTCCTAGTTAATAAGCAGAAAACTTGGTGAGTTATAATGACAAGGATCATTTCATTTACTCCTCAGAACTGACCATGCGTTCACAATTGCCCATTTCTTGCCCTCTGCTTTCTTGACCTTAATGAGGCTTCTACCCTTCCCACAGGCCCCTTGCTTGGCCCCAGCCTGAGGCAGCACTGAAGTGTCTCTTCCTCAGCTTCTCCAGGAAGTGGACTGACCACAGTGAAGCACTTCCTGTCAGACCCCGGCCATTGTGCCCCTTCCTGCCCAGCTGCCCATTGCCACTGAGATCTGCCCACCCCTCCCCTTTTCTCTTTGTGTCTGAGGCACCTGCAGGTGCCTGAGATTGCAGATTCTCCTGTGGCAACTGTCCTTTTGAATCAAGTTTCTTCTTGTGTAAGTCTGGGTTTGCCTGTTTTGACACAACCCTTGGATATAGAAACTATGATTAGCCCATTTTGCTTCAGAGTAAAGTAAGGTTTAGAAAAAAATCTTAGTGGAAAAGGAAGATGGCTGTAGATGGGAAGGCAAAATGCAAGATAGTGTGTGAGTCAGAAAACAAAGGGAGAGTGTGTGGTCACACGGGGAGTGTTTGTTGGTGAGTTGAGGGACAGCTATACTCCAGGAGACTGTGGGGGACTGCTGGACGGGGCTCCCCTGACCAGGCAGCCCCCACTGCTGCTGGGTTCCTTCCCGCAGCGACTAGCTCGGATGCGGAGACCGCGCCATCTTGAAGGGGAAAGTGGATGTTGTCGGGAACCTGAAAAGCCTGGAGAATCTACAACTACGGGACCCACTGAACAGCTGCGAACCCCAGAACACCGGTCCCCAATTGGCACAAACATACAGATTCATAGGAGCTCTACACCCCCTCACGGAAAGGTCAGATTTCACCTGGGAGAAGGTGAGGTCTCTGATCCTGGCAGGAGCGAGAAACACGCGCACTGTGGGAGCTGGAGGACCAGGGGACTGCTCCTAGAAAAATCCGTGGCTGTTGGGGCTGGCATGATCCGCGAATGTGGAAGGGCGTCCTCAGAGCTGCTAACAGAAGGGAACTCTAAAAAGCAACCCATTTTGATCTGACGCAAAAGGACAGCCTAAAAATTTTAAAAGTGTGCCGGCTGCTTAGACCCAAGGGGGAAAAAAGACTGCACAGACTTGCACGCAGCCCCAGAGTTCGCACACTTACGCTGGCTCTTTTTTTTTTTTTTTTCTTTTTCCTTTTTCCTCTTTAAATCCTTGCTTCTGATTACTAAGCCCAATACATAGGATCACCCAATTGGGGACACTCTAAGAGACTGCAGGAGAAAGTTGTTTTTCTGGAACCTGGGGATCAGAGAGGGGAATAACCATCAGAAAACCACCTCTGGGGCAACCCACTGCCCCAAACCAGTATTAAGTGCCACAGGGAAAACAAAATCTAAACACTACTTAAAGAGGACATATAGACCCGGAGGTCAATCCAGAAACACTGCCACCCAGGGGTTGAATAACAAATTGACTCTTGTGTAAACACAAATAAAGGAATACAAGAAATTAAGACACACTGCCTGCTTAAAAATCAGGACTGGCTTACAACACTGAGGAGCAGTGGAACACAGGGAACTGCAATACTAGGAAACAGGCATGCCAAACAGAACAGTAGAGGAAGTGAATGACCTTCACTACTGCACATTTTTTTAATTTTTTTATCTTTTACTTAAGAAACTAATTTTTTTCTTTTTTCCTCACTTGATTTTACCTTTTTAATTATTACATTTTTATTTTCAATCAGTATTATTACTACTACTATTTTATCTTTTTTTTAAAGTGTCATTTTATTTTCTCTTTATTTTACTTTGGGATTAGTGTTCTACATTCTATTTTCATCTTTCCTTTAGCATCGTTTTACTCTATCTCAACTTTACCTTTATGCCATCACTCTCTTCCTAACTTTTCCCCTTTTGTTGTCCTGTTTCTCTTACCCTTTTCCTGCTTTAGATTTTCCCTATTCCTTCTTTTTACAACCTGTTAAAATTTCACTCTACTTATATATCTAATTTCCAATCCCCTACTCCAAGTCCATACACACCTCTTTCTTCTCTGTCTTCACTATCCAAAAAAAATTTTTTCTCTCCATCCTTTTGTTGTTTGCTTGATTGTTGATTATATCGATTTTTTATGCTTGTTTGTGAGATTGTTTTGTTTATTATTTTTTGTTTGTTTTGTTTTTGTTGTTTTTTGCTTCTATTTTCCCTTGGCTCACTTGATATTAGTTGTTGTTTGTAGATTGTATTCATCTCCAGGTACTTGTTGCTGGCATGTGTTGGGATTAGTGGATATTCTATTGGAGTTTTCTCCCCATATATATAGTTTGTTCCCCTCTTCTTTCTTATTCTCTTTCTTTTCTCTCTTACTTTTTTTCTTCTTCCCAATTTCATTTTTGCACTACTTTTTTTCTTTCTTTTTTTCTCTTCTTCTTTCTCTCCTATGCTCTAATTTGCCTTTCTCTGGTGGTCACCTTTATTTGAGGTTATTAATATCATGAATACATTTATGATCAGTGCCTTGTGCATTGTACCACGTTGTGTTGTATTTTGTGCCTTTAAATCAACGCAGGAGAGAGAGAACTACATAACCAGACACCAGGAGAAGAGAGACCATCGGGAGACAAAGAAACAGCCCACATATGAAAGAAAAGCAGGCATCACCAGAAAAGGAAGTAAACAAAATGGAGACAAGCAACCTATCAGAGAAAGAATTCAGAGAAATAGCCATAAGTTTGCTGAAAAGAATGGAAGACAAATTTGACAATATGTGTAAGAACCAAGAGGAAATGAAGAAGCAAGAAGAAATGAAAAATGACATCGCTGCTGTACAGAACTCAATAGAAATCATCAAGAGTAGACTAGAAGAAGCAGAGGACCACATCAGTGAGCAAGAAGACAAGGTAGGAAAAAATACCCAAGTAGAGCAGCTTCTAGAAAAAAAAATTAAAAAGCAGGAGGAGAGCCTAAGGGAACTTTGGGACAACATGAAACGAAACAACATTCGCATAATAGGGGTTCCAGAAGGAGAGGAAACTGAGCAAGAAATAGAAAACCTGTTTAAAGAAATAATGACAGAAAACTTCCCTGATATAGGGAAGAAAAACCCCACACAAATCCAAGAAGCTCACAGAGTTCCAAGCAAAATGAACCCCAAAAGACCGACGCCAAGGCACATTATAATTAAACTGGCAAACACCAACGACAAAGTAAGAATCTTAAAAGTGGCCAGAGAGAGACAGAAAGTTACCTACAAAGGAACCCCCATCAGACTAGCGACTGATTTCTCAACAGAAACTCATCAGGCCAGAAGGGAATGGAATGAAATATACAAAGTCATGCACAGAAGGGTCTGAATCCAAGAATACTGTACCCAATGAAAGGAAGGGTCTGAATCCAAGAATACTGTAACCAATGAGGCTATCAATCAAAATTGAAGGTGAAATCAGGAGCTTCACAGACAAAAAAGAACTAAGGGAATTTATTACCGCCAAACCAGCAATGCAATAAATGCTAAAGGGTCTGCTGTAAAAAAAAAAGAAGAAATAGGAACCTAAGAAGGAACACAGGGGAAAATAATAAAAATGGAGACAAATAAGTACCTATCAATAATAACTTTAAGGAGGAAAAAAAATGGCGACGGAATAGAGTCGTGTTTGGAGTCTGGTCCTGGGGCGGAGAGTAGGAGCAACAGAGGTTCGCAGGGGGATTGTATATTGGCAAGCCAAAAGACAGCTAAACTCCAGGAGAAGGCGGGGGAGTGCTGGCCAGGGCTCCCCTGACCGTGCAGCACCCACAGGGGCTGGGTCCCCTCCCGGAGATGCGGGCTCACCGAGCGACTCGCCATCTTGCAAGGAAAGGAGGACTTTATTGGAAACCTGACTTTCTGCGACAACTGCAAACACTGAACAGCTGCGAGCACCAGAACACCGGTCCCCTATCGGCGCAAACATTCGGATTCAAAGGAACTCTTCACTACACCACGGAAAGGTCAGATTTTGCCTGAAATAAGGTGTGGTTTCTAATCCCCGCGGTGGGAGGGCAGCGCGCGAGCCGCAGGACCGGCAGGAACCGGGAGGTCTGTGCCTAGAAAAATTGGCAGCAGTTGGAGCTGCCATGATCCGTGAATGTGGAAGGGGGTCCTCTGAGCTGCTAACAGAAGTGACCTCTTAAAAGCAACTCATTTTAATCTGACGAGGAGGGTCAGACTAAGAATTTTGAAAGGAGTGCACGCTCCTTAGTCTGGCACACAGACCCACTGTCCGCACACTTGGGCTCTTTCTGACTCTGATTACTAAGCCCAATACATAGGAAAACCCAGGTGGAAAAACCCTGAAAAACTACAGGGGGAAGTTGTTTTTTCAGAACCTGGGAACAGAGCTGGGAGTGACCATCGGAGAGGCAGTTCTGAGGCGCACACCCCCACAAACCGGTAGTGAGTGCCATAGAGGGAAAAAAAAAAAAAGCTAGAGAGGCCTGGAAGTCAATTCAGAAACACTGCCACCCAGGGGCTGATACGCTAATTGTCTCTGGTGTAATCAAAAATAAATATGAGAAATTAAGACACGGCCGGCTCAAAAAACAGGACTGGCTTACAACACTGAGAAGCAGTGGAACGAAGCTGAACTGAAATACCGCCCAGACTGGGAAACAGGCATACCAAACAGAATATTAGAGGAAGTGAATGACAGCTGCTACTGCACATTTTAGTCTTCCTATTTTTTAATTTTTAATTCCTTTTTCAATTTTTTTTAAATTTTTTTATTCTAATCTTTTTATTTTCATTTTTTGCATCTTTTACTTAAGAAACTAAATTTTTTTCTTTTTCCTCACTCGATTTTCACCTTTTTAATTATTACATTTTTATTTTCAATCAGCATTATTATTACTATTATTTTACTTTTTTTTTTTTTAATGTCATTTGATTTTCCCTTTCTTGTATTTTGGGATTAGTGTCCTACATTCTATTTGCATCTTTCCCTTACCCTATCTCAACGCTAACATTTTGCCATCACTCTCCTCCTAACCTTTCCCCTTTTGGTCTCCTGTTTTTCTTAACCCTTTCTGGCTATAGATTTTCCCTACTTTTTCAGTTTACCCTCTGCTAAAATTTCACCCTACTTATATATCTAATTCCCAACCCCCTGCTCCAAATCCATACATACCTCTCTCTACGCTACCAAAAAAAAAATTATTTTTCTCTCTGGCCTTTTGTTGTTGTTTACTTGAATGTTGATTAGATTGAATTTTTATGCTTTTTTATGAGATTGTTTTGATTATTCTTTTTGTTTGTTTGTTTGGTTATTTTGTTTGCTTTGTTTTTGTTTGTTTTTTACTTTTGTTTTCCCTTGCCTCACTTGATATTAGTTGGTGTTGCAGTTTGTATTAATCTCCAGGCTCGTGTTGCTGGAATTTGCTGGGATTAGTGGTTGTTCTAGTGGAGTCTACTCCCCATATATATAGTTTGTTCCCCTTTTCTCTCTTAGTATTGTTCTTGTCTCTCTTACTTTTTTTTCTTTTCCTTTTTTTTCTGCTCTTTTCCCAAGTTCAGATTCACACTCTTTTTTTTGTTTGTTTGGTTGTTTTTTTTTGTTTTGTTCTTTCTTTTTACTCTCCCTCTTCCACTCCTATACCCTAATTTGTCTTTCTCTGGTGGTTACCTTTATTGGAGGTTATTAATATCGTGAATACAATTCTGTTCAGTGCCTTGTGTGTTGTGCCTGGTTGTGTTGTATTTTGTACCTTTAAATCAACGCCAGAGAGAGAGAACTATATAACCAGACATCCGGAGAAGAGAGACCATGGGGAGACAAAGAAACAGCCCCCATAGGAAAGAGAAGCAGGCATCACCAGAAAAGGAAGTAAACAAATTAGAGGCAAACAACCTATCAGAGAAAGAATTCAGAGAAATGGTCATAAGGTGGCTGAAAAGGATGGAAGACAAATTCGACAATATGAGTAAGAACCAAGATGAAATGAAGAAGAACCAAGAAGAAATGAAAAATGACATCACTGCTGTAAAGAACTCAATAGAAAGCATCAAGAGTAGACTAGAAGAAGCAGAGGACCGCATAAGTGAGCTAGAAGACAAGATGGAAAAAAATACCCAATTACAACAGCTTCTAGAAACAAAAATTAGAAAGCATGAGGAGAGCCTAAGGGAACTTCGGGACAACACAAAACAAAACAACATCAGGATAATAGGGGTACCAGAAGGAAAGGAAACGGAGCAAGGAATAGAAAACCTGTTTGAAGAAATAATGACAGAAAACTTCCCTGATATAGGAAAGAAAAAACTCACACAAATCCAAGAAGCTCACAGAGTCCAAAACAAGATGAACCCCAAAAGACCAACACCAAGACACATTATAATTAAGTTGGCAAACACCAAAGACAAAGTAAGAATCTTAAAGGCTGCCAGAGAGAGACAGAAAGTTACCTACAAAGGATCACCCATTAGGCTATCAACAGATTTCTCAACAGAAACACATCAGGCCTGAAGGGAATGGAATGAAATATACAAGTCATGCAAAGCAAGGGTCTGAATCCAGGAATACTGTACCCAGCAAGGCTACCAATCAAAAGTGAAAGTGGAATTCAGAGCTTCACAGACAAAAAAGGACTAAGGGAGTTTATTACCACCAAACCAGCAATGCAAGAAATGCTAAAGGATCTGCTGTAAAAAGAAGAAATAGGAAGGGAAGAAGGAACACAGGCATAAAAAATAACAATGGCAACAAACAAGTACTTATCAATAATAACTTTAAATGTAAATGGATTAAATGCCCCAGTCAAAAAACATATGGTAGCTGAGTGGATAAGAAAATATGACCCATATATCTGCTGTCTAAAGGAAACCCACCTCAGAACAAAGGACTCACACAGACTGAAAATGAAGGGATGGAAAAAGGTTTTTCAGGCAAATGGAAATGAAAAAAAAACCTGGTGTAGCAATACCTATATCTGACAAATTAGACCTCAAAGTGAAGGCCATAACAAGAGTTAAGGAAGGCCACTTCATAATACTAAAGGGAGCAATTCTACAAGAAGATATAACTCTGGTAAACATATATGGACCCAATACAGGAGCACCCAAATACATTAAAAAAAAAAAAATTCTGGAGAATATCAAGAGAGAGATTGACAGCAATACAGTCATAGTAGGGGACTTTAATACCCCACTAACACCACTAGACAAATCCTCTAAACAAAAAATCAGCAAAAACAAAACAAAACATCAATCCTAAATGATTCACTAGAACAGATGAAATTAATTGACATCTTCAGAATATTTCACCCCAAGCCACAGAATATACATTCTTCTCAAGTGCACATGGGACATTTTCAAAGATAGACTGCATATTGGGTCACAGGCAAAGTCTCTTCAAATTCAAGAAGATAAAAGTCATATCAAGCATCTTCTCAGGTCACATTGGCATAAAACTAGAAATCAACTACAATAAAAACAATTTAAAAAAAATCAAACACCGGGAGGCTAAATAGCATGCTATTAAACAATGATTGGGTTACCAAAGAGATCAAAGAAGAAATAAAAAGCATTATGGAAACAAACAACACTGAAAACACAACAATACAAAATCTATGGGACACAGTGAAAGCAGTCTTGAGAGGGAAGTTCATAGCTCTACAGGCCTATCTCAAAAAACAAGAAACAGTGGTAATAAATTATCTAACCCTACAACTCAAAGAGTTAGAATGAGAACAACAAGAAAAGCCCAGCATAAGCAGAAGGAAGGAAATAATAAAGATCAGAGTGGAGATAAACGTTATAGAGACAAAAAAAAAAAAATACAAAAGATCAATGAAACCAAGAGCTGGTTCTTTGAAAAGATAAACAAGATTGATGAACCTCTAGCCAGGCTCACCAAGAAGCAAAGACAGAGGACCCAAATAAACAAAATCAGAAATGAAAGCAGTGAAATAACAACTGATCCCACAGAAATACAAACGATTATGAAAAAATACTGAAAACAACTCTATTCCAACAAAATGGACAACCTAGATGAAATGGACATATTCTTAGAAAAATACAAGCTCCCAAAACTCAATCAAGAAGAATCAAAAAACCTGAATAGGCTGATAACTACTGAAGAAATTGAAACAGCAATCAAAAATCTTCCAGCAAACAAAGCCCTGGTCCAGATGGCTTTACAGGGGAGTTCTACCAAGCATTCAAAGAACTAAAACCTATCCTCCTCAGACTATTCCAAAAAATTCAAGAGGAAGGCACACCTCCAAGCTCTTTCTATGAAACCAGCATTACCCTAATCCCAAAACCAGATAAAGACACCACAAAAAAAGAGAACTACAGGCCAATAACCTTGATGAACATAGATGCTAAAATCCTCAACAAAATTATAGCAAATTGGATTCAGCATTACATTAAAAAGATAATACACCATGACCGAGTGTGATTTATTCTGGGGATGCAAGGATGGTACAATATCCACAAATCAATAAATGTGATACATCACATAAATAAACTGAGAGACAAAAATCACATAATCATATCAATCAATGCAAAAAAAGCATTTGACAAAATCCAACACCCTTTCTTGATAAAACCTCTCAACAAACTGAGAATAGAGGGATCATACCTCAACATAATAAAAGCCATATATGACAAACCTACAGCCAACATCATAGTCAATGGGCAAAAACTAAACTCATTTCCCCTAAGAACAGGAACAAGACAGGGATGCCCACTTTCACCACTACTGTTCGACATAGTACTGGAAGTGCTGGCCATAGAGATCAGACAAGAAGAAAAAATAAAAGGCATCCAAATTGGAAAAGAAGTAAAACTGTCCTTATTCACAGGTGACATGATACTATATATAGAAAACCCCAAAGGCTCCATCAAAAAACTACTAGACCTAATAAATGAATTTGGCAATGTAGCAGGATACAAAATTAACACCCAGAAATCTATGGCCTTTTTATACACCAATAATGAACTCACAGAAAGAGAAATGAAAAAAAAAATCCCATTTACCATTGCACCAAAAAATTTAAGATACCTAGGAATAAACTTAACTAAGGAAATAAAAGACCTGTACTCAGAAAACTACAGGACATTGAAAAAAGAGATAGAGGAAGACATTAAAAAATGGAAGAACTTACCATGTTCATGGATTGGTAGAATCAACATCATTAAAATGTCCATACTACCCAAAGCAATCTACAGATTCAATGTGATCCCTATTGAAATACAAACGGCATATTTCAAAGATCTAGAACAAGCTATCCAAAAATTCATCTGGAATAAAAAAAGACCCGAATAGCCACAGCAATCCTGAGAAAGAAGAACAAAGTTAGAGGGATCACAATATCAGATATCAAGCTATATTACCAAGCTACGGTTCTCAAAACTGCCTGGCACAAGAACAGACATATAGACCAATGGAACAGAACAGAGAACCCAGAAATCAACCCAGGATTATGCTCAATTAATATTTGAGAAAGGAGGCAAGAGCATACAATGGAGTCAAAACTGTCTCTTTAATAAATGGTGCTGGGAAATTTGGTCAGATACATGCAAAAAAAAATGAAACTAGATCACCAACTTACACCATACACAAAAAGAAACTCAAAGTAGCTAAAGACTTGAATGTAAGACGGGAAACCATAGAAATCCTACAAGACTCCAGATCAATCAGAGGGGGTGTCATCCAGTGAAGAGATGTATGTGAAAGACAATATTCTCACAAACACATAAAATAGCATACTTATGTCGTAGCAATATCTTTACAGACACAGCTCCTAGGGCAATGGAGACTAAGGAGAAAATAAACAATGGGACTACATCAAAATAAAAAGCTTCTCCACAGCAAAAGAAACCATAAAAAAAATTAAAAAAAAAAAAACAAGAAAGCCCACTCCATGGGAGAACATATTTTCCAATGATATTTCCGATAAGGGTTTAATCTCCAAAATTTACAGAGAACTCATACAACTTAACAAAAGGAAGATAAACAACCCGATCAAAAAATGGGCAAAGGATCTAAATAGACACTTATCGAAAGAGGACATACAGAAGGCCCAGAGACACATGAAAACATGCTCAAAGTCACTAATTATCCGAGAGATGCACATCAAAACAACAATGAGATACCATCTCACACCTTTCAGAATGGCTATCATCAACAAATCAACAAACAACAAGTGCTGGCGAGGATGTGGAGAAAAGGGAATCCTCCTGCACTGCTGGTGGGAATGCACACTGGTGCAGCCACTGTGGAAGACAGTATGGAGTTTCCTCAAAAAGTTAAAAATGGAACTTCAATTTGACCCAGTAATTCCACTCTAGAACTATATCCCAAGAAACCAGAAACACCAATCAGAAAGGATATATGCACCCCTACGTTCATAGCAGCACAATTGACAATAGCTAATATTTGGAAACAGCCTAAGTGCCCATCAGCAGATGAGTGGATTTAAAAACTGTGGTATATTTACACAATGGAATACTATGCCACTATAAAAAAGAAGGAACTTTTACCATTTGCAACAGCATGGATGGAAGTGGGGAGCATTATGCTAAGCAAAATAAGCCAGTCGGAGAAAGATAAATATCACATGATCTCCCTCATATGTGGGATATAATGATCAACATAATTTGATGAACAAGAACAGATCCAGAGACAAATGATAGGGGAGTGGGGGGGTAAGAGATCAACCAAAGGACTTGTATGCATGCATATTAGCATAACCAATAGACACAGAAACTGGGGCAGTGGGGGCTTGTCCGGGGTGGGAATGGCTGGGCGGGGGAGGGGGGTCAATTGGGGAAAAAGGAGACATATGTAAAACTTTAGACAATAAATAAATTTTTAAAAAATAAAGTAAGGTATTTTTAGGTTACCTTTAAAAAAGAAAGAAAAGGCAGTGTCCTAAGCTCTCTGCCCCATGTACCCGCCACCCGCTGAGGGCTGACACTTGCAGAGCACGCACTCAGATGGGCACACCATTCTTTACATGTGTCAGCCCCATTGTGTACCACAACCCTCTGGGGGAGTCGTGCTATTATTATAACCGCATAGGAGAAATGAGGAGACTGAGGCACAAAGAGGTTTGGCAAGAAACTCAACGTCACAGAGCTCCCCCAGCCCCACCAGCCCTGTCCCCTGAAGACTGTCCCCCTGCCACATGCCAGCTGGGCTGCTTTCCCCTGGCCACGGGGACGGAGTCCTTCCCGGTGCCAATCAGACCAGCAGCACGTTCAGTCACACTGTCCGTTACAGAATTCTCTGTATGACAGATGCATGCAGACCCCACATGAACCCATTCTTCCAATGGCGGCTTGTGCTCATTCTGCAGAAAGCTCCCTGCACCACGTGCTGAGAAGAGCAGTGGGCCCTGCAGGGTCAGGAGCTGATGTCTGCGGCCTGCAGCTGAAAGTGCCATGGTTTCAGCCACTTTCACACGTGTGTGTCAGGAGTGCTCTGGGCTCACTGTTTCAGTGTGTGCGCTGGACCAGGGGAGGGAGGACTGGATGCTGGCTGAGACCATCAGTAACTGTGCAACTTCGGAAAAGCTTCAGTCTCGTGGCCTCATCTCCTGCCAGTCAATGACATGATGGGTCAGGCTGCTGCTGGCTCCTCTCTGAGGCCTCCATGCTCTAGTGGGGAGGGCACAGTAGCTGGGTTAGCAATCTGTCCACTGAGCTTAGCTCCTTTGGAGAAACTTCCGAACGCCTATGTCCAGGTCCTGCCTGCAGAGACAGTAGATTCATCAAGCCCAGCATCAGTACTTCTTTTTCTCTGCAACTCAGCATGGGGTTCCAATAAGGAATGAGGAGGCAGGTTCGAGAACCAAGACTAAAGTGTTCTCAAACTTAAATATTCATCAAAAACACCTGAAGGCGATTCCCACCCCAAACTTTCTGATTCAGTGGGTGAGGGCCGAGGCATTTCTAGTCAGTTCCCAGGAAAGGCCGATACAGAAACTTTAATGTAGATGGTTTTCCATCCTTTCAAATTTTCCATTTTTGTGACTGTTTTACAATGTAACAATGCATTAGAACAGTCATCATGTATACAATTTATAAATAAAGAAATAAAAAGCAAACATACATGCATCAGGGCTCACTGATGAGACAGCCAGGTGCCTACTCACCAGGGTCCTCACCTGAGAGGCCCCAGAACCCCTTGGCAGCTGCTAAATAAGTGCAGAGTCCCAGCCCTCAGCCTCATTCAGATTCGGGACTCAGAGAAATTCACACTTTACACTCACATCTTAGGATATTCTGAGCAGGGAGCCATTGACTCCACTATGAGCCTCCCTCAGAAAAGGCCTTATTTTTCTTTCTCTGTTCTTAAAAATAGCCGTATTCTCTCACTCAAAAGCCACAGATCTCCCTGGCAATGGATATATAGGTGAGTGCAAGGAAGGAAGCAAACATATCAGCATTCTGCATGTCTTTCTACCTCCCCTTTCCCTGAAACTCCCCCTTTTCCCCAGGCTTCCTTGTCCTCCCCTGAGTGGGGCTCTGCTCACCACACCATGGTGAAGCCCACTGCTGCCCTCTAATGGCCACTCCACCCAGCAGTCACTCTGCAGATAATTTCTCCCCTTGAAGGAACATTTTCCAAAAGGCCTGTTAATCAGGACATGGCAGGATGAGCAAAAAGGTCAATCAGAGGTGATGTCATGCAGAGGAAGAGATGTATGTGAAAGACAATATTCTCACAAAAAACATTCATTCATTCAACGGAAATTTTGAAAAGATTTGGAACAGTGTACTAGGCATTGTTCAAGTTCCTAATATAAAATAACACAAAAATGGGGTTCCAATAAGGAATTCACAAATAACCCATGCAAGAGCCCTATGTATGCTTAGCTGACAGCCAATGGGATGAGATAACAAAAAAGTGAATTATCCTCGCTCTTGCATGGAGTGAACTGCTGTGGAGGAAGACGTGGCCGAGAAGAAGCGAGGGAAGAACTCACAAACAGGGAGAACATGAACATTTACCGACCAACTATGAATTGAATTACTGGGTGTTCTCTATAGGTCACTTCTCTTCATCTTCACTCTCTCATTGTACCCTTCCTTTTATTACAATAGCCAGTCTTATGTGTAAAGAAACTGAAGCCCAAAACATTAGGAAACTTGGCCCAGGTGTTAATTAATAGCTGCATGCACTGAACTTCTTAACTGGTTGTAGGAACAAAGCCCAGGGTGGACTTTAAAAGGAGACTGCTCACACCTGCCCCTTCTTACCACTCACACACCTTCCCTGGGACTTGCAGTGCTGCCTGCAGTGTGCCAGCTCACCTTCCCATTAGTACTCCCCATATCCTCATTCTCTGAAATGTGTTCCTCTCTGCTCATTCCATGATGCAGTTTCTTTCTACAGTGCAAGGGCTTAGTGACAATTAACCTCTACTAATCACAAAAATAATTTACTCAATTTATAGCCCTATAGTCAAATTGTTACAGAAAACTGGAGAAAAACCAAGCAATGCTTAAAGAAATGGAGTTACCCAGCTTTATTACGCCAGCGGACTCAGAGGAGGTTGTCGCTCAAATTCTGAGCAAAGCAATCTGGTGGAAGCTTTTCCTTTATATCTTTTTGGCTTCTTTGTCCCCTAAATATGGGGCTTCCGGTCCCTTTTGCAAGTTTTCAAAAGAGCCCTATGTATGCTTAGCAGATATCTCTCAGGAAGCCTGTAGCCTTGAGAGTACAACACAGCTCAGTAGCCTTGATAACAGATGACTAAAAGACACCTGGTATGGGGGTAGTTAGGGATGGCAGCAGAGCGGCTTGCAAGGTCAGACAGTTGAGCTTATTTTCCTTATCATTAGAGCAAGCATGGTTACAGAAGCCAATTGCAGAATTAATTCACAGAACAAAGAACCTTCTATGTCTAGTAGAAATTTCAAACAGCAGCTTTTACAAAATAGAGGTTATTATGCTTCATTCCCTACTGGTTTTACATACATGAGTCAAATCATTGACTCTTGTAGGCCATTATTGGGGATGGGGCTATATTGACCCCTGATGTTACAATGAACAGGGACAACAACTGTTCTTAGCTGCTTCCTGCTGATAAGGGACGACGACCAAGGGGTTAGCATCCCATTTCTTCCTCTTGGAGGGGATTGTAGGGAATTCTTCTGGTTTGTAGGACCATTTGAAGTTTATGAGGTAAGGTGAGTTAAGAAATTTAGAAAACATGGTCCTAAGGTTACGGCTATGAGTAGCATTAACAGTGGTCCTGTCGATGGGAGAAGCCATTTCCAGACCTCTCCCCCGTCCCTTCCCCCCCCCCCCCCGCCCCCAAGCAGCCCAGGATCAGATAGCTCCTGTCTTCTTTTTGTTGCTCTTTCTATTAGATCCTTAGCCTTATCTCTGACAATGCCTGACTGGTTGGCGTAAAAGCAGCACTCTTCTCCTAAGAAGAGGCGGATTCCACCTTTCTCTGTTCCTCTTCTATTCTGTAGTACTTCTGTGGCTAAGGAATCAACTTGATCCTGCAAGGCAATTAGGGTCTCAGCTACTTTCTCTGTCTTCTGAAAATTCTTGGGTCAAAACTTGATAAGAGGAGACAGAGTGAGCTATTCTCCCTACCCCAGCTCCTATGCCACCCACAATTCCAAGTGCTATTAGAATGAGAATCACTTGAACAGCCCTTTTATATCTAGTTACTGCTTAAATAGGGGTTTCAAGTGATTGGTTGTTGGGTATAATAGACATATCTGGGGTTAGATAGGCAGGAGTGCATACTCCCATCCAGTTTGCAGGCAGGCAGGGGTAAGCAATGGTCCCACACGTAGAGTGTTCCTGCACAGGGGGAACCAGTGGTTGGTGGTGTTTTCAGCCTTGAGAGTGGAGTTGCATAGATCATCTGGGAGGCGATCTGTTGGATGTTGGCCCTGGGTACTGCTGAAACAAATAGGAGCAACATTAGTTAGCTGCACATTGGCCATGACAGGTCCTATTATTTCTTCCGCTAAGTTCCCTGGTTTAGTTATGTTTACCGGGATAGCCATTAATAGGAGTGGTCCTGGGGGAAGATATAACCAGTAATCCCTAGCCAAATTAGGCTTGGTAATATTGAGGAGGTGGTGGGTTGAATCGAGGAGCTGATAGAATCGGGGGTCCAAGTCATATTGCTTCTGTGGCTGAGTTCTTAGTCTGGGTACCGGTACCTTGGATGCTTCCTGTCATCGCTTGATTGTTTCTAGTTCGATGACTTCCCTGGGTCAGTCAACAAAATTTTGGTCCCCCCTACGGGCCCAACAGACTGAAGCACTGCTTGAGAGTCCCTGAAAATGGTTGTGAAGCTTACCTGTCCAGTAGGCCAGTCTTTTCCATATACAGAGCTTTATTCCACTGTAGCAGTAGCTCCCCTGATAAGAGGAAATACTTTACAATAGTGTCATCCTGGGTCCTGGTTAAGCAGGGGCAGGATGGATATGTAGTTGTAAGGGAGAGTGGGAACATACAGGCTATGATTAAGGGATGTATGCTATTCCCCCTATTCCTGTTCAGTGGGGGTCCACAGCAGTGAACCGCTAGAATGAAAATTAGTATTATAACTATTCCTGCAGGCAAATGTAGCCAAGGATGGCATGACAAGGAGTGATCCAGCAATTCATGATGAGGCCTTCGTTTCCTTGCTGAGGCGCAGCCAGAGGGGATTTTCAAGATCTGGGGTCACCTTCCACTTGGACTGATCGCTGCTTGGCTGATGAGCTGCCTTCACACGTGAGTGGTGGATCCAGGTGCTCAATCCTGCAACTTTGAGAGCTGTGGGTGTGGTTAATATGACTGGATAGGGTCCCTTCCAGGTAGGCTTGTGGAGTTCCTTTTTCCAATCCTTTACCCAAACCGGGTCTCCAGGTCTATAAGGATGTACAGCTGTTCCTAGAGAGATGGGTAGTCGGTCAATAACCCACCTGTGGACCTCAAAGACAGTTTTTCCAAGTCCTTGTAGTTGTTTCTGGATTTCTAAGTTCCCTATTTCCCCCAAATCTCCCTTCGACCGAATTAAGGGAGGGGGTCTACCGTATAGAATTTCAAAGGGAGAGAAACCTACCCTGGCCCTCGGGGCACAGCGTACCCGCAGGAGTACAAGAGGCAAGATATCTGTCCAGGGTAAGGTTGTCTCTTGGCATAGCTTAGCCATAGCCTGCTTTCGAGTCCGGTTCATGCTCTCCACTTTCCCTGAACTCTGAGGCCTGTAAGCTGTATGTAGATTCCATTTAATTCCTAAAGCCCTGGCTACCTGTTGTACTATTTCTGCTACAAAGGCTGGGCCATTATCAGACTCTATGGTCAGAGGCATTCCATATCGCAGAATTACGTCATTCAGTAACACCTTAGTGACTTCTCTTGCCTTTTCAGTGTGAGTGGGATATGCCTCGACCCAGCCTGAAAAGGTGCAAATAAAGACTAGCAGGTATTTATTTCCTCTGCTTGGCCCTATTTCTGTAAAATCTACTTCTAAGTCTTCGATGGGAGCTTGCCCACAGCACTGAACTCCTGTCGGTCCCACAGGACCCTGTTTGGCATTGTTCTGAGCACAGAGGAAGCAATGCTGAGAGACTGAGGCACACAAGGAGGGAAGACGGGCAATTAGGTAGTACCTGCCTAACAAAGCTTCTAGGGCAGTCTTCCCTAAATGAGTAAGTTCATGCTGCTGGAGGACTACCTTATGGGCTACCTGTTCTGGGACACAGACCCTATGATCTGGGAGTATCCACCAGCCTTCCTTCGTTCTCTTGCCCCCTTCTTGCTGGGCCCATTCCTCTTCCTGAGGAGTGTACTTTGGAGGTTCAGGTAATTCGGGGCCAACATGATCCATGACAGTGCCAATTGTTCTTTAGCAGCCAGCTTGGCTGTGGTGTCAACACGTTGGTTTCCTTCTGAGACTGAGTCTTTCCCTTCCTGGTGACCTTTGCAATGGATGACCGCTATTTCCTTAGGCTCCCAGACTGCTTCTAGTAACTTTAAAATCTCATTCTGATTTTTTTATTCCTTTCCCTCTGGCCATCAGGAGCCCCCTTTCCTTGTATATAGCTCCATGGATATGCAGGGTGGTGAAGGCATAGCGCGAGTCAGTGTAGATGTGGGCACGCTTATCCTTTCTGAGTTCTAAGGCTCTGGCTAGGGCCCAAAGTTCTGCCCTCTGTGCTGACCATCCTTCAGGCAGGGCCTGTGCCTCAATTGTCTCAAAGTTTGATACCACTGCATATCCGGCTCGTCTTTTCCTTTCATCTAAGAAGCTACTGCCGTCTGTGAACAATACCAAGTCCGGGTCCTGTAGGGACTTGTCTGTTAGATCTGGTTGGCTAGAGTAAACCTCCTCTAGGACTTCTAGGCAATCATGCTCAGGGGCTCCCTCAGCAACAGGTAAAAAGGTGGCAGGATTAAGAGTTCTCACTGCTTCTAATCGTACCCGCAGATTTTTACATAGGAGCCCCTGATACTGAGTCATTGGAGCATGAGTCAGCCAGTGCTGCCCCCTTGTTTCCACTAGGGTGACAACAGCATGAGGTACTTTTACATTAAGTTTTGTCCCAGGGTAAGCTTATCTGCTTCTTTGACTAATATTGCCATGGCTGCAAGGGCCCTGAGGCACGGGGGCCACCCGGAGGCTACTGGGTCAATGCGCTTGGAGAGATAGGCTACTGGTCTTTGCCAGGGTCCAAACTTCTGAGTTAGAACTCCTAGGCTACCCCATTGTTCTTGTGAACAAAGAGGTTAAAGTCCCGTGTCACATCTGGTAGGCCTAGTGCTGGGGCCTCAGTGAAGCTTTGCCTTAATAGTGATGAAGACATTTTCCTACTTGGGACCCCAGTTGATGGGTGCCTTCTCTTCCCCTTTCAAACCTTCATAGAGGGGCTTAGCTAGTTCTGAAAACCCTGGGATCCAAATCCGACAGAACCCTGTTGCTCCCAGGAATTCCCGAATCTGTCACCGGGTGCTAGGGACTGAGATAGCACATACTGCCTGCTTCCTTTCAGTCCCTAGCCTGTGTTTCCCTCGGGTGATTCGGAAGCCTAGAATTTGACTTCTTTCTGATAAATCTGTGCCTGGTAACCTGTTTCAGTTAACAGTCTCAGAAGGGCTCATGTTCCTCCCCAGCACTGAGCTTGCGTGGAACTAGCCAGAAGGAGGTCGTCTACATATTGGAGTAGAATACACCCAAGTCCTGTCCTGGGAACGTAGATCAGATGCTCGTGCTCCACTAAAAAGTAGGGGAGTTCTTGAACCCTTGTGGCAGTCTGGTCCAGTTGAACTGCTCCTTGGCCCCCATAGTTTGGTTTTCCCATTCAAAGGCAAACAGAGGCTGACTGGAGGGTGCCAGCTGAAGGCAGAAAAAGGCATCTTTCAGATCTAGACATGTAAACCATTCCGCCTCTGATGGGATGAGTCCTAGAAGTGTGTAGGGGTTCAGTAGTGCCAAATGCAAAGTTATAACAGCCTCATTAATAGCCCGCAGGTCCTGCACCGGGCAGTACTCATTAGTCCCAGGCTTTTTTGTTTTTGTGTGTGTGTGTGTGTGTTTTTAATGTATTTTATTGATTTTTTTTACAGAGAGGAAGGAAGAAGGATAGTTAGAAACATTGATGAGAGAGAAACATCAATCAGCTGCCTCCTGCACACCTCCTACTGGGGATGTGCCCGCAACCAAGGTACATGCCCTTGATCGGAATCGAACCTGGGACCTTTCAGTCTGTAGGCCGATGCTCTATCCACTGAGCAAAACCGGTTAGGGCTGTCCCAGGCTTTTTGACAGGCAAGAGAGGAGTGTTCCATGGAGACTGACATTGTTTAAGAAGTCCTCACTGAAGCAGCCGGTCTAAGTGGACCTGGATTCCTAGACGTGCCTCCCCTGGAATCAGCTTTGGTGGATCTTAATAGGCTATGCCCCAGGCTTTAAGTTAATTAGTACAGGGGCGTGGTCCTTAGCCAAGCCTGGAGGATCCCCTTCCGCCCAGACTAACGGAAATTCTTCCTCTAATTCAGGTTCTAATGGTGAGGCCTTCGACTGGGGGGTATAAAGTCTCCATTCTTCCTCTCTCAGCACTGCTAAGGACAGGATCATTGGGGAGGTCTCCTCACTTAGGCGAAACTGTGCTGAGCCATCTGGAGCAAAAGTGATTGCTGCCCCCATTTTGGCTAAAAGGTCTCTACCCATCAGAGGTTCTGGACAGTCTGGCAAGTACAGGAATTCATGAATCACTTGGTGGCTGCCAAGTTGGCATCGACGAGGGCAGCAGAATGGTCTATGGGTCTGGTCCTCAGTAGCTCCAATAGTGGTGACCTCCTTTCCTGAGAGAGGCACTACTTTCTGTGTGACTACTGAGTGCTCAGCTCCCGTATCAATCATAAAATTCACAGTCTGGCCCCTTATTTTCATTCTGACCATGGGCTCGTGGGGGCCTAGCTGAAAAGAGCCCGGTCTGTCCTAGTCAGAATCAGCCATTGCTAGCTCAATGAGATCTTCTTCAGGTGGCTCTGGTTGATAGTAGCTAGGCGGAAAAGGGGGCACTGTTTTCTTACTTTGCCATTTGGGACATTCATTCTTCCAGTGTCCTGTCTCCTTACAATAGGCACACTGGTCTTGTCTCAGGCTTGCTTTTCCTCTCCCCCCTGATCTGAATTCTTGCTTCCCTTTCTGATCTGTCTGGGAGCCCGAATCTCTAAAAGCCGCTGCTATTATATTGGCCCTTCTTTGTATTCTCTTTTCTTCCTCCTTTCTTGCCGCCCTGTCTCAGTTGATGAAAACCTTGTTTGCTATCTCTAGCAACTCAGTAGTGTTTTTTCCTGCAAATCCTTTCAGCTTCTGTAATTTTCTCCTTATATCAGGCTGGGCTTGGCGTACAAAGGCTGCATTTACCATAGTTTGATTTTCCGGGGCCTCAGGGTGAAAGGGGGTATAGATCCGGTATGCCTCACATAGTCTCTCATAGAAAGCTGCTGGACTTTCATCAGGCTTCGGGAAGACCTCGGAGATTTTAGCCATGTTGGCGGGCTTCTTGGCTCTGGCCCTGACCCCTTGGAGGAAGGCCAGCCGATATCTTTCTAGCCTGGCCCTTCCGTCTTCTGAGTTCGGGTTCCAATCAGGTTCCTCATCTGGGAAGTCCTCCCTGGCCCATCTGTCTATATCTAATATCCCTGTCGGGGCCTGGGTCTGGAGCCACTTCTGAGCCTCTGTTGCTATTCTCATGCGCTCCTCAGTGTTAGGCCCTTTATTGTCCAACTAGAGGGCTTACTTCACACACCAGGGCCTACATGAGGCTGTTCACGCTCTTCCTTCCCTACTCTGAGCTCCCATTACTCTATGTCCCATAATATATGGCCCTGGTTAAACCATAAGCTCAAAAAGGATTGAGTTTTCTTCATCCTTGTATTTTCAGTGCCTATTCAATGCCTTCAACATGGCAGGGGTTCAGCAAGTTCAGAGTGGTGAATGAATGAATGAATGAATGAATGAATGAATGAAGTGCTCAATATATATTTGCTTGTCATTGATGTTAAACCCTGAGAATGTTGGAAGATATTAAAAAGATCCTAAAAGAGTTTTACATTCTTCGGTATCCTTGGGGAGAAAACAAATCTGGCTTAAGACCAGAACCCTCAGACCCACCTTACACTCTCCTGCCATTGGAAGCCCAGCTGGCTCCCTAGAATATTTTGGTAAGAGGTTATTTCAGGAAAAAATATTAATAATTCCCTGGCTTAATTTAATAAGTATTTCATTTTTATAAAGCTCTTTATAGTATTCTCTTTTTTCTTAATTTTACAGAGAGATACCCTCGCGCTTACAGTTCTTTGATATTCAGGATTGTGATGAGCAGAGCGGCTTCCTGGCCATGTGTGTCCTGTGCAGTCACACAGGACCCCACTCAGCAGAGCCCCGCACTTGGCTAACTGCCCTAATGCCTCCATCTTGAAATTCTTAATTTGAGCAAAAGGCTCATAGTTTCATTTTACATTGGCTTTTCCCTTATTCATATATTAAGCCTATACTTCTTATAAAAGTATCATGCTGGAACTTCTTCAAAATGGGAAATAATTCTAGAATTTGACAGTAGCATTGGACTAGCCAATCAAGCAATTAAATGACCCTTTGACATCTTTTATTTCCAGTGTCACTATACCTGAACTTGGGAGCACTGGTCACTTGTCCCTATTGGATCAGCTACCCCCTCTTTTGGGGCAAAATCTCCAACTGATATTGGCAGAATTCACAGGGCACCTCCTTTCAAGATTCAAATCGATCCCCTCAAATCCCCTCAGAATCAATCAATACCCCATAATTAAAGAAACCCTTCGTGGTATAAAACCCATAATGAAAGATTACAAGATTCAGAGCCTCATTCTGCCTTGCACTAGTCCCTGTAATACTCCCTGTGAGGAAACACAAGGGCTAAGGGTGAAGGTTTGTTTAGGACCTCTGAGCAATAAGCAACATTGTTACCCCTCAACACCCTGTTGTTCCTAACCTCATGTGCTACTAACATCCATCTCAACTGAAAGCAAATTCTTTACTGTAACTGGTTTATGCAGTGCATCCTTCCACATTCCCACTAATGAAGCTAGCCAGTACCTTCTCGCCTTCACTTAGGAAGGAACATAACCAGACACTGATGCCTCAGGGATTTGCTGAGAGCCCTTCTTATTTCTCCCAAATTCTGAAGGACGAGCTGGATGATAGGGAGTTCTCAAGGGCTTCTCCTATGTTGCAATAAGTGCACAACTTGCTTCTTTGCCTTCTCCCAAGTCTCCTCATAGGAGATATCATCACTTTGCTAAAGCTTTTAGCCTTTGAGAGACATAAGGTCATCAAAGGAAAATCGCAGTTTTCCCAAGCCCAAGTTCAATATTTAGTGCATCTGATATCAGAACAAGGGTTGCACCTTGAACAGATAGGCTTCATGGTGTCCTGAGTTTTCTCAAGCTCTTTGGGTACTGATGATATTGCACTCCAAATCTCTCTCTATGGCCAAACCTCTGTGTGTTTTACTAAAGAACAACTCCTACCCAATTTTATGGAAAGAACAGGACTGACATAGCTTTAAAGCCTCAGAGGAGAGTTTAATGAACCCACTGCCTTTGGGCATCCAATTATCCCATCCCCTTTTTCCTTTATGTATATGAAAAGGAAGGGGGTGTCCTTAGGGTACTCACAGCATTGATCCACAGGGTATAACAGCAGCAGCAGAGCCTTGTGGCCTGGGGACATTCCCTTCCTTAGAGCCATTATGACCACTGTCCTTTTGGTTAAGGCCACTGAGGAAGTCATTGTGGGATCTCCTTTAACCATCTTTGTACCCCATGCAATAGAAGCTCTTCTGAATTCTCATCAAACTCAAGATTTTTTAATAAGTCGCCTCACCTATTATGAAATCCTTTTGTTAACTGCTCCTCACATAAAATTTTCATGTTGTAATAACCTGCTACTCTCTTCCCCTCCATTACCAGCAAAGCCCCTCATGGCTTCTGGTCAAGATATTGGTGTTGGTAAATGCGGTGCTTGCATCCTCCCACAACCACATCAAAATTACAACTAAACTACAGAACAACCCTCATTCAGCACCCACAAAGCCCCTCACAACTGCTTAACACTGACGGATGGATCACCTCCTGACCCTTCCTGATGATCTGCAGGAAACTCCTGGCTTCTAGTGGCTCACTCATAGTTCTTATTTAAACGGTGACAGTGGTAAGTATTGTGCAAGATATGCAATATCAACAGCCTTTGTAACTGAAGCAGCATCTTTGCCTTTTCTACTCAGCCCAAAAAGTCTAATTATATGGGCTCATTCTTGTTCACACTGGCCTGCACCCTAGACAAGGTCAAAACCAACAACATTCATATTGAAAGTGGATGTGCTTCAGAGTAACTCATGATACTGGAATGTTGTGGAAGCAACATGGCTTCCTTCCAGTGGAAATAAAGTTAAAATTGGCCAGTATGTTTGGGGATTATTGGCTTCCATACATTTACTTTCTACTTTAGCTATCATTAAGTTCCCAGGGCATTCGAAACTCAAACTCCCTGGCAGCTAAAGGAAATCAGCCTGCTGACACTTCCGCAGGGAAGACTGCTCTTTGAAACAAGCAGCAGTTAAAAAGATATTTCCCCAAATGATAACTTAGATAAACTGCTTAGAAAAACCCAACAATTGGCCTCAGAAAAGGAAAGACAAGATTGGAAATCCATCAATCATTTGCTTGAAAAAAGAGAAAGCTCCGGTTCAGGCCAAATAACAACCTAGTTCTAACAGAGACCCTAATATCCGCACTCCTAACTGCTGTCCACGCATTACCATGATCCACTGACAGAATGACAGCATGCGTGAATCGGTATTAGTGGGGGAATATTAACAAGGCCACAAAAAGCACCTGTCTCACTTGTCTCATTTTTTCCAAGTACAACCCAGGGAAACTTGTCCCCACTGCTCCCAGACACTTTAAATTACCTAATGGACCATTCAAGGGTTGGCAAATGGATTTCCTACAGCTCCCCATCTCATGGACGTGCATGTGTTTTAGTCTCGTGGTCTACATGTTTTCTCACTAGACTACTGCCTCTAGTGAGTAGTAGTCAAAATCCTTTTGGAAAAAATTGTCCCTACCTGGGGAACCACTCTCAAACTCCACAGTGATAGATCCCATTGTATGGGTGTGGGAACCATGCCAGAGTATGCCGGATGCTCAAGGCCAATTGGAGTGAAAGGCCTTTTTCAAAGTATGCTGGATGTTCACTCTGAACACGGGAATCTTAATCAAAGACTATAAGCAGGCGCAAAGATACAGACACTGTGCAGGCTTGCCCTTCTATAACCCAAAAGATTTATGTCACTATTTGGCTAGGAGCCTCTTTTGTCTAAGTAGTATTAAAGTATGTTACTCAGGCTAGAGAGCTCAAGGGGAGCTCGGATATAGCTACTACGCTGCAGTGAGCTCAGATGCAGCTACTATAAGAGGCTGTGGGTCTAGAGGCAGTGTGTGGCTGCTCAGATAATGACGATGGGGACAGAGACTGCTGCTGCTGTGTGGGGAAGATCTATTGTTACCTAGCCAGTATGTGGCCACCTGTTTTATGGACTACTTAAAGAACTGTTTTGTCTAGTGGCTTCTTGTTAGCAATGGCTACATCGCAACTGGCTCCTCAATAAAGACTTTTATACCCACAACTTCTCATGGCTTCTCCGTCTACCACCCGGCGTTCAGCAGGTCCAGCCCCTGGCAGAGGGGCTCAGACACGACAGTTGTGCAGTGGAGCAGGATGCAGGACCTGTGCTCCCACCCTTGGACCCGATGGCAGGATGGAGCAATGCGTGTCCCCAACACTTAGTACAGGGAGCAGGGTTCAAGGAGGAACTTACTCTAACAATTAGCGCTGTGAGCAGGATTTGGGAGTAAGTACTCTAAGAACTTGCCGGGCTCCCACAATGGGTCAGATGCTTTGACAAGTCTGTGCTGTTTGGTCAGTTTTATAACACTTGACTGCACTTACCACCCTCACCCCACGTTACTTGAACACACTATCAGCATTATTAAGACAATTTGCAAAGATTTAAAAAAAAAAAAAAAGACTCAATTGGCAACGTTTGTAGAGACCTTCCATGTTCTTTGGTCCAAAGCGCTGTCATTGGTCCTTCTAAATCTCAGATCCACCCCCTTTGGAATGCACAAACTCTCACCCTTTGAGATGGTCACAGGGCACCCAATGCACCTGGTCCCTGTCCCTTGACCCACAGCTGATAAAGGAGACATATTTCAATTCTCTGAAGGCCTGATTGCCTCTATCAAAATAACCATGTTCTGTTGCAACAATCCTTTCACAGGGCGTTCCAGGCAGATGAAGACCTTCAGCCACACACTCCACAACCTGGAGGTTTTATCTGCTGGAAAAGACAACTTTGGAAAGACTCGCCTCAACCTCACTGAAAAGACCTCTATCAGGCATTGCTAACCACCCTGCACCAACAAACTCCAGGGAATAGAGACCTGGATTCAGGTGACATATGTAAAGAGAGCACTGCTCCTGCCTGGATCTGCATGCCACCTAGTGACCCGAAAGTGAAGATTTCCTGAAATTGATGGCATCTGATGAGATAGTTTTCAGGAGCTATTCTGACCAGATAAAATTCACAGAAGCTTTCATCTAAGCTATGAATTGACTCTGGATTCTTACCAAATTTCTAAGTTTCTGAATTCACCCTATAAGTTGTACTGTTGATAAGACATTTTATTCCAGATAATTTCTTGTGAATAATACTGTTTAATTTGTTTTATTTTTTTTTCCCTACATTGTGTCTTCCCAAAGCATTTGTTTCACTTTCAGTTCTGAGGGTACCTTTGCTGTATTTATTATCTAAAATATAGATTTTAGATGGGAAATGCCTGAGAAATGTTTATCTGACCCCTCCTTGATATTCAAATGTGACTATGGTAGGTATCTAACTGTGCACTTTCCCTCTGAGGTGGAATACGGCGAGGAGCCATGGGGGCAGAAAGCGGTTCACCTGCAGACTTGCTCTGCTCCATCGCTTTTCCCAGGAGGCCCAGGAAATGCCGGGTCATGGCTGCACACAGGTCACCACGTGCTGACTACAGCCAGGTCAGAAAGGGCTCGCTCTTGTTCAGAGCAGACTCCACGTCATTGAAGAGGGGGATCAGATCTTCAGATTCCAGAGTCCCGAGGTCCACGTTGGTTCCTGGGAGACAGTCCAGAAAATCGGGGAAACGGGTCTGCTGAGGATTGATGTTCATGGGAGTCTGCCCTGCATTTTCCCCTGCAACAGAATGAGAAGAAACCATTTTCACTCCTTTTTCAGGTTCTTGAAAGAGGGTCAATTCAAATGTTAACATAACTCTCGTCTTCACCTGTGCTATGCCTACACGGAAACAGATTACGTTGCTATGGGTATAAAATATTTCATCTCTGGGCAAAATTTCAGCTACCACACTGACTCTGAGCTGGTGATGCTCGTTCCTAGGACATGCAGAGGTGCCAGGGGAACCTGCAACTGTCCTGGGTCTACATGGTCCAGAGGAACAAGTCCTGGGAGACAGGGAGGCACAGGTGAAGGCCCTGGGGGTCTGACCTATGACCTGTGTCTTCCCGAGACAGCAGCATGAAGAGCTGTTTTGTGAAAGAGTGGAGAGGCCCTGCCTGTAAGAAATGCCTTATCACAGGGCTATAATCTCAGGATTTAATTGCAAACTTTTATGTACCCATATCCTCCCTCTATATTCAAAGATAACAGTGAGGAGTTTCTTTTAACGGTGTTATTAAAAGGCTGTCTTCATTGATGGCACTAGGGATCAATATCAAAGGATTTTATAAAGTGGGTTCTGCAGACCATGCCCCTCCCTCCACTCCACCCGCCACACCATCTGCCTTTCTCACAATGCAGGAGAGTCACAATGCCTGTGAGCTCAGGAAGGTTCTGAGATGTCTTGCAGTAAAGAAGTCTGCTTTATTTTGTTTCAGCCACTGTTACCTAAGCGCACGTAATCGCCTAATCCAATTTTGGCAGAACTTATATCCTGATAGAACCACAGTCTGTGGAACACAGTCTCCATGGCAAAATAGTTACTCTGAACCAAGCATAAAACACCCAGGACTCCGGGTCGGGGAGAAGGTATAAATAGCCATCGGCATCGAGGTTCTGCTCCATTTGAGAAGCGGAAGCAACTCCAAAACACAGTTCCCAGGCTGACTGGCTTCTCAGCTCCAACATACGGATTGAACTGGGACATTGACTAGGACCCTCTGCTCATAACTTTGAAGAGACCCCGTGAAAGAGGCAGTGAGGGAAGTTTTTCCCAGTCCTGTGCCATCCTTCCCCAACATGTGCACCGGGGGGTGTGCCAAGATCCTGGGGAGCACCCTCATTCTGCTTTCCATGATTGCCTTCCTGGCTAACATCCTTTTGTTCTTCCCTGGAGGAAAAGAGATAGACAACATCAATCACCTTTCCCAAGAGGTCTGGTTTTTCGGAGGAATATTAGGAAGTGGGTTCTTGGTGAGTATTAAAATCCCCTGAAGGAGATTTTCACCCCATTCTTCCAAAATTGGGCACTTATTAACCAGGAAGATGCTTAGTTGCTAACAAAAGCCTAAGCATTGCTTGATGAAAAGTCAGTGCCTTATTGTTCCTTCTCCATTAGGGCCTACGAGGACCTGTTTGCTGTATCACTAGGTCATTTAAACTTGGTCTGGCGGTTCTCATGGGCCAATTAAGCTCCAGGAACCAAACTGAAGGTCACAGAATTTCTCAATTCAGACAAGAGAGGGTGCTAGGGGGAGGAGGAGGGGGGGTGGAAATACACTTTATAGCAAATTGATTGACTGAACCACCAAGAGAAATAGGTGTCAGAGGATTCTTCTTCCACTCGTGCATGAAGGCTTCCTTGTTCCTGTTTCCAGTAGAGACTGGGAGCTTCTGCTTTAGAGAGAGATCCTTATCATGACAATCCAGGACACCTGTTTGTTTTCTTTTCCTAACCCACCATCTAAATGGAGACTGGGGGTGTCAGAGGTTGCAATCTTGGTCCATTGAAACTGCAGTTAAGTCAAATGACATCAAAATACTCCGTAACACTGGTCCACCCCACCAGCCACGCTCTGTCATTCCTGCCATAACCTTCAGCCACCAAGTCCCACATCATGGCTGTGGCTCCTCACACAGCCAGGCAGGTGGGGGCCTTGCTTTCACACCCAGACCCATTCTGAGGTGCTTCTCTTGCTGACAGATGCTCCTTCCTGCTAACTTGTTCTTGGACCTGAAGTACAATGACTGCTGTGGGTGCTGTGGCAACGAGAGGTGTGGGAAGAGATTTGCGGTGAGTTACCAGGGGGGCAGACACCATAATTATTCCCAGGTACACTGTCCCCTCCTGCTGGACATCTCAAGGGGTGCAGAGGAGTAACCAGCCCCAAGCAGGACTCTGGGGACAGCTGGTGCAGGGATAAAGATGTAATTCTTCCTGTGGATGGAAAGTAACTATAACGATACATTTAAGATGCCACCTCCGATTTCACAAACAAGCAGAGATGTCAGAGCTGGAGGGCTGCAGTGGAGCCATATAAAGAACCAGGCTGGGAAGGCAGAGATGGGGAGTGGCCCTCTCCTCCAGCCATGGGAGGCCCTGAGACCCTAGGCAAGTCATTTCCTTCTCTGGTCCATCTGTAAAGAGGGGTTGGAAAGATAACAAATGGTAACCTCCTCTCCCCTTTAGCCCCCTAAATTCCCCATGCACACCACTGCCAGTTCACTATCTCAGTGCCCAGCTCTTTCCACTTCTCCCTGCATTTTGCCTCAGGACTTCTTCCTTATGCAGCCATCCATATTTTCACAGACAGGCAGAGAGATTAGGCCTCCCTGTTCCTCTCAGGGTGGGAAGAATTATGGGATGTAAGGTCGGGTCCCATTTTCACAGCTGGCCAAGTCTCTGTCCTTCTCTCTGCCTCCCTTTGCTTACCTGTAATATGAGGAAGTTGGACTAGATCATAATTTCCCAATTTAGGACACGCTTTGCTGGTATTCAGATGTGCTATATTTTTCAATAGCATGGCAGGTTACCCCCTTTTCAATTTTCCTTCAATCCTTTAAGTCTATCACGAAAAAGAAAATCTTACTTTGGTGGAACAAAGTTCTTACTATTCCTAACCCCTCATGACCTCCTTTTCTAAGAAAAGAACAAGCCCCCAGCTCCAGGATTGCCAGCAAATTAACAAAGAATGATATTGTGCTCTGTTTGCTAAAGATCCTAGCTTTTCATGCAGATGATGATATGAATGAATGAAAGAGAGGGTTGACTTAAAGAAAAGTATTAGGAGATCAATACACTGATGTGGCAAAGATGAAGGTAGAACTGGAATGAAGGAGGGGTGAGGAGTAAGGCCAACTCCTGCTCCCATCTCCTGAGGTTCAGTTGTCCACCTCAGAGACTTGAGAGCCCAGTGATGAACTATACCTTAACTTCTTCAAGGGAAAGCTATCTGTTCTGAAATAAAATCATGTCATCATTGTTTCTCTCCACATTTGCTCATTTATTGAATCAAACAATACTTACTGAGCACATATGAAGGGCTGAGGCTGGTGCACAGAACATAGCACACGGATTTTCATGGGAGATGAAAGATCATTCAAAGAAAACGTTCTCACCTTCGTAACACCATCACGAGTCCCAAGTAAGCATTAATTATTATAATAGTCTTTAAATCTCATTTACAAAAAGATGTAAAATAACCACAATTTATGTGATCTATATATATATATATATATATATATATATATATATATATATATATATATATGCCTAATACGCTAATTGTCCCTCTGACCATTCAACCGTTCAACCAGTCACTATGATGTGCCCTGACCACCAGGGAGCAGATGCTCCGACTGGCAGGTTAGCTTGCTGCTGGGGTCCAGCTGATCAGGACTGGGAGAGACAAGACAGACACGCCCTGGAGCCCTCCTGTGGTCCCTCTGACAGTCCCTCCCTGGCCCTGATCATGCACTAGTGGGGTCCCTTGGCCTGACCTGTGTCGTCTCCCAATTCACAGGCCAGGCTGAGGGACCCGACTGGTGCACTAATCCGTGCACTGGGACTCTAGTATAATTATATTACATGTGTAATATATACAGTAGGTCCTCAGGTTACGTCGGAGATCTGTTCCTACAGCGCCACGTAACTCAATTTTCACTGTAAGTCGGAACCCACCTACATAAGCACCTATGTCACTCACATGGAGCACATACACAGCAGCAATGAAGTGAAATGGTAAAAAAAAAAAAAAAAAATTAAAAGAAAGATAAGAATTCCTGACCTTTACTTGTGGTAAATAAATAATAAAAAACATAAAGCACATATGTACATATATCGAAATGATAGAACATTTTTTTTATAAATAAATGGGAGATGGCTACGTAACCACGAAACGACATACATCAAGTCCGACATAACCGAGGACTGCCTGTAATGTGATATTTTTATATTAATAAGATAGGAAGAAATACATAACTCATTTTCCCCTTGAAATGTAATCTTGTACAATGTGGAAGATTTGGGGGAATAAGTTGAAGGTGAGAATTTGGGGAGGGGGAAGCAATTAAGGATATTGAGTGAAAAGAAAAGAAGACTCATTGTTTAACAGTCTACCGGCTCATTCCTTGGTATTGAATAGAGGTGAAGACTAACCTGTTAAAACAAGGTTGTTTTTTTTTTAATCTTTATTGTTGAGATTATTATAGATGTCCCTCTTTTTTTTCCCCATAGCTCCCCTCCACCTGGTTGCCACTCCACCTTAGGCCCTTGCCACCCTATTGTCTGTGTCCATAGGTATTGCATGCATGCATATATGATCTTTTTCTAATCTCTTCCCGCACCCTCTTGTGCCGCGCCAGCACAGCCAAGGGTTCGGCGAGCCTGAGCGGGGGTGACGAAGGATGGAGAAATGATAGACAAAGAGAAAAATCTGGGTCTAGGTGGATCTTTCTGTGCCTGGCTGAGGCCACAGAACAGATCCAGACTGCAAAGCTGAGGCTTTATTTATAATCAGGGACAAACAAGGTAATCTACAATGTTGTTGTAAGTTTCACTTGTTTTGGCAGCACTTGCTGCCCCTCCCACAGCCCACTAGCTACCCAGGAAAGATCTAGGGAGAAGTTACAAGATCAAGCTTAATTATGCTTAGAGGACTGTGACCTCCAAGCTGGGACTTGTTTGTGACTTTGCCAGCAGGTCAGTCCGAGGCTTAACCCTATAACCGCTCCCTACATCTCACCCTTTCTTTTAAATTTAAGCTACTAATAATGGAAGTAAAATTTAAACATCAAGAACAAATTTCTGATTATTAAAACATTAACAAAACAATGTCAATGCAAAACCCAATAACAAAACAATGCAAATGCAAAACCCAGACATGGCTATTAATAAAACAATGCCAATGCAACACAACAATAATGCCAATGCAACACAACAATAATGAAATCAAACTACAGTAACATTTTCCTACTAAATGAAAGTTTCTTTTGCTGATTTACTCAAGAGTCCTCGGACTTGGCTGTGCAAGAGTTTGCAGAAGACTGGCAGCTAACCAATGCTAGCAGGGCCAGAAACATGGTTGAGGGAGTAGCTTCTACTTCCTGCTTTTCTGCCATCTGCTGGGCCTAGGTTGTTAACTTCTTCAGCTGACCCCATGTTGGCACCTCGGTCTCTTGCGAGCCTTCGTCATCTTCCTTTTCCACTTTGCTGTCATCGGGGCAACTTTCAGTCTTTTGAACGATGGGACAAGGAGCTTCTCTGGGTCCATTGTGGTGATGCACGTAACACTCTGGCACCCAAATTGGCTGCACTGCTCCTTCTGGAAAGATATAAACACAACCTCTTCCCCACATCATTACTGGATCTGGTCCAAACCATTGTCCAGTTTGTGCATACCTTCCATCGGGCTAACCCCGTGGAGGCTATTGTACAGGAGGTCTGATGCCTTTCGGCTGCTGTACGACCCTCTGCATCGCAGTTCAAACAATTTAAAGTATAAAGAACATGACTGAGTTTGTTTTGAGGTGACACATAAAATCTATCTCCATCTCCCCCTCTCTGTTTTAGTAATTGCATTTTTAGAGGCCAAAACCTTCATAATATTTAAAATACATCTATTAATCTCTATTTAATAAGGCTTTCCATGCAATTTCAAGTATATTAAGAGTCTCATACTCTACCAACTGAGCTAGCCGGGTGTGGTCAATTTCAAGTATATTAGATCTGTTAAATTTAAAAAGACTTCCTTAAAGAAAAGAGAATAAATTTCTTGTATTACTCCGGGCCCTTGGAGCTTTCCAAGAATCATCTCTGTTAAAGCCTTGAAATTTTAACATGAAAAAAACCCATCAAATATATATATCCATATATGATTTAAATATTATAATACCTTTTATAATTATCTTAAGATAATTAGATTTTAAACTAGTTTTTGCATAGAAAAATTTTGGTTGGGATCACAGAATTAATCCTCTTTTTTAATTAGACCAATAATAAGCAACTTATTTTGAATTCCTAATTATTAGAGAAAACACAACATTTTACTTTCTCAAAAATAAATTCTTATACTTTAGACATTTACCACAACTATATAATTTCTCCCAATTTAATTTGCACTTTGAACTTTTAAAGCTGGCAGGACAAATATATTTAGCATTTCCTAGATGAAATGAATAACACTTTATATTTTTAAGAAAAATACAAGACATAGATTCAATTCTGTCCTCTAGGTTTTTTATGAGGCAAATTTAAACTTTACTTTTTATTTGCCAGTGGCTCTGGAAAACCAGGTTTGGAGACTCAAATCCAATTTCAATTATTTTAAGGCATTTACTTTGGATAAATTCTATAACAGAGAATTTACTGGTTTTCTTGAAGGCCATAAAAGTTAACTTTTTAACAAGGTTCATTAGCATTTTGAAAATTACTCTTTATTATGGAAATGCGAATACTGTTGCTGGAATTAGCTTGAATTTCTTTGGAGAAGACTTTTTCGCTGTTTTTCTTAGGAAAGAAAAAAAAACAGTTCTGGGTTTTTCATTTTCTATAGCTTTTGCAGAGAGATTCCAGCTTAAGACAATCTAAATGTCCAAAATTGGACTATGCGCACATTCTGTCTTACAGCTAGGTTCTCTCCCCAGGAGTACAGAAATTCCAGACACATTTCTAAATTTTTAAGGCTTTTTTATGGCGAGAAAGGAAATTTTAAATTAGCATACTGAGAGAGTGGGCTTCCATATTGGATCACCAAGTGTTTCCCTTCCCCCACATCCTGCTTACTTCAGGGGAAGTTTCAGCAACAGATCTTAAATTTTTTCTTTCTTTTTTGCTTTCCAAAATAATAACTAATCACCCAATTTGGCCAAGATTTGCATTTCCCTGCCACTTTCCTCCACTCCCCTTCTGTAGTGGGCTCTAGGCAGTCCCGAATCAGGGACCACAGACTGAAAGCAGAGGCAGGCATTTCCTCTGGACCTTCAGCTATATAACGATCACGAAGTTGTTTTCCTACCTTCTCCCATGCCTCTATATTTAAAACCATGGGCAAGTTTTCCAAAAAATCGAAAAGCTGTTCATACCTCACAGAACAGCCCCTTGCTTAGAGCATAGCCTTAAGCATGGATATGCATACATTCTTTCCCTGCGATCCTGAATTTCCCATGTTTTACACCTAGTCTAGTACAGTACCCCTTCCTTACTTACTGCGTGCGCACGCCTTAGGGGCTCCTTTCACCTGACAATTGAAGTTCCCTCACACTCAGGTCCGCATTGAGTGCCGCTTGTGCTGCACTCAGCCCCAAGTTGGGCGCCACTTGTTCCACGCCAGCACAGCCAAGGGTTCAGCGAGCCTGAGCGGGGGCAATGAAGGATGGAGAAATGATAGACAAAGAGAAAAAGCTGGGTCTAGGTGGATCTTCTGTGCCTTGCTGAGGCCACAGAACAGATCCAGACTGCAAAGCTGAGGCTTTATTTATAATCAGAGACAAACAAGGTAATCTACAATGTTGTTGTAATTTTCACTTGTTTTGGCAGCACTTGCTGCCCCTCCCACAGCCCACTAGCTACCCAGGAAAGATCTAGGGAGCAGTCACAAGATCAAGCTTAATTATGCTTAGAGGACTGTGTCCTCCAAGCTGGGACTTGTTTGTGACTTTGCCAGCAGGTCAGCCGAGGCTTAACCCTATAACTGCTCCCTACACCCTCCCACACCCCCTTCCCTCTGAGAATCATCAGTCCGTTCCATTTCTATACCCCTGCTTCTATTCCATTCACCCGTTTATTCTGTTCCTCAGATTTTTTATTCATTTGATTTTTAGATTCACTTGATAGTTACTTATTTATTGTCACTTTGTTCATAATTTTTTATCTTTACCTTTTTCTTCTTCCTCCTTATCTTAAAGAATACCCTTCAGCATTTCATATAATACTGGTTTGGTGGTGATGAACTTCATTAGCTTTTTCTTTTCTGTGAAGCTCTTTATCTGACCTTCAATCTAAATGATAGCTTTGCTGGGTAGAGTATTCTTGGTTGTAGGTTCTTGCTATTCATCACTTTGAATATTTCTTGCCACTCCCTTCTGGCCTGCATAGTTTCTGTTGAGAAATCAGCTGACAGTCATATGGGTACTCCCTTGTAGGTAACTAATTGTTTTTTCTTGCTGCTTTTAAGCAAGAATTCTCTCTTTGTCTTTTGCTCTTGGCATTTTAATTATGATGTATCTTAGTGTGGTCCTCTTTGTATTCCTCTTGTTTGGGGTTCTATGCGCTTCCTGGACTTGTAAGTCTATTTCTTTCACCAGGTAGGGGAAGTTTTCTGTCATTATTTCTTCAAATAGGTTTTCAATATCTTGCTCTCTCTCTTCTTCTGGCACCCCTATAATTTAGATGTTGGTACCCTTGTAGTTGTCCCAGAGGCTCCTTACACTATCTTCATATTTTTTTATTATTTTTTCTTTTTGCTCTTCTGGTTAGGTGTTTTTTGCTTCCTCATACTTCAAATCATTGACTTGATTCTTGGTATCCTCTAATCTACTATTGAATTCCTATATATTATTCTTTATTTCACTCAGTGTATGCTTAATTTCTGACTAGTCCTTTTCCATTTTTTTGGCATTCTCACTAAGATCCTTGAAGGTCTCACTAAGTTCCTCGAAGGTTTCTAGATGATTCTTGAGTAACCTTATAACTATGGTTTTGAACTCTATATCCAGTAGTTTGCTTTCTTCCATTTCTTTCATTTGGGACATGTTTCTTTGTCTTCACATTTTGGGTGCTTCCCTGGTTTGTTTCTATGTATTGGGTAGCTGCTAAGTCTCCTTGAGTTGATAGAGTGGCCTTGTGTAGTAGGTGTCCTATAGGGCCCAGTGGCTCAGCCTCCCCAATCACCTGAGGTGGACACTCTTGGTGCACACCTTGTGAGCTGTGTTGTAGTTGAGCCTTGATTGCCATTGGTATCACTGGGAGGAATTGACCTCCAGGCCAACTGGCTGTGGGGACCCACTGCAATTACAGTGGGAGAGTTGCTGTGTAGGAGATAACCTTATGAGGCAAGACTTGCTTCAGTGGGGCTCTGGTGCTCACTGAGTCTGCCCCTTGTGTGTGTCACTTATGGTTGTGAAGAGTTATAACCTGGTACGGTCTCACACTGACCACTGGGTACACTGGCTCTTGGATCTCCATGGAGGTGCAAAGTCAGCCACTGCCTGGGGCCACCCAGCAGGAGCTACAGAGAGATCTGCAGATTCCTCCTCTTAGAATCAGGTTTGGAAGTGCCCAGATGAGGCCCAGCTATGAAGCAAGGCAGGCTGGTGCTGGTGCCAGCCTTGGGCCTTTTATTGATCGCTTTGGGGCTCCCTAACCCAGATGCAGCTTGTTTGATGGGCTTTAGGCTGAGAAAGGACAGGCCATTCATATTCAAAAGCTGCTGTGCACAGCTTGGGTGGGTTTGTACATTGGGTGGGGTGAGGTCTCAGGGAATCTCCAGGGTGGAGTGAACAGAAATGTCTGCCAGTCAGCACCGGGGAGGTCCCAACACGGGAACAATGGCCACTGCAAGCACCTCTGTCTGGAAGAAAGCCACTCCCGAGTTCCTGCCCGATGCCAGACAGTCCAGTTTCTCCCCATACGTGTCTGGGTCCCCAGAGCCTCGCCTGGCACTGGAGCTCAGAGCAAGCGGGAGCTTGTAAATTCAGTTCAAGGTGCTGGCTTTTTAAGAGCAGCTGGGTCTTTATCAGCCTGTGTCACTCAGCTCCAATCTGCACTGGTTTTTACAGTCTGAAGTTCTTACTGCCTGTAGGACTTCTTTCCCCAGCCCTGGAACCCCGGGCTGGGGGTCTGGTGTGGCACTGGAACTCCTTGCTCCTCCAGGTGACCTCCAAAGAGGCAATCTCCCTCCCGATTAAAAAAATGACACGCCCAGATGCCGGACCAGCCCATTCCACGCCTCCACACCTCTTACCAGTCTCAATGCACTTTCTTCTTTACCTCTCTAGTTGTAGTACTTCCACTCAGCCAGCTTTCCTATGGTTCTGGATGATAGTTGTTCTATATTTTAATTGTAATTTTGATGTGTTTGTGGGAGGCAGCAAGTACAGATGTTTACCTATGCCACCATCTTGGTTCCTCTCAAAACAAGGATTTTTTTTAATCTTTTGTTTTTAGATTTATATACAACCTTAGTGAGATGTGAAATAACATTCAAGTATCATACAGAACTTGTTTTTGATTAGATTTAAGTGCAGTCCAAAAGGAATGCTGAGAAATCATGCTTTTACGAGTCCAATTGAGTCAAATATGATCTAAAACATTTGCTCTGCCCAATTCTAGTTGTCCATCTGAGCTCCCTAAACTCCCTCGTCCACATACCGGGTTGGGATCTGCCCTTGGTGTGAGTTGAGGATGACACCTTCAAATGACTGTCCAGCTGTCCACAAGGCCAATGCCCATCAAAGGAACAGCCAAGCCAGTCTGTAAACCCAGCCACAGCTGCCCTGGACCAGGGACCACCACCCTCCAAGTGGCCAGAAGCATCTGTTTTTGTTTTGTTTGTTTGGAATTGACTGCCAACTTTTCAAAATAGAGTTCACTAAAGTTTGTAGACACCTTACTTCTTTTTCAAAAAGTACGGTACTGCAGGGCCTGCATGTTAGCACAGTGGCCTACACTGGGCAAGGCTGAGCCCTTCGTTAGCAGCCCCACCCCACCCCTAGGAGCCATTGCATCATGCCTTGCTCTGGAGCCAGGTTCCCTTTTGTTCTGAGAATCTGGACAAAGCAGCAACCATTCTATAAAGACAGGTATCCACAAACATTTGTCAGGCAAAGACATGTTGGCTGGAAGCCAGGTCTCCTCAGACTCCCAAACTATCCTATGTAATAAAAGGCCAGAGACCATAACGGCATCACAACCATAACGACCGTTAGGCCAGAATCACCACGGCCCCTCGTGGGGCTGGCCCCACCTACCAGCAAGCAGTTAGGGGTTATCAGGCAGGCAGACCAGCGGTTAGGGGTGATCAGGTAAGCAGGCAAGTGGTTAGGGGCGATCAGGTAGGCAGGCCAGCAGTTAGGAGTGATCAGGTAGGCAGACGGCCCCTTACAGGGCCGGCTCTGCCCCCCAGGAAGCAGTTAGGGATTATCAGGTAGGCAGGCCAGTGGTTACGGGTGATTGGGTAGGCAGACAGCCCCTTGTTGGGCTGTCCCTGCCCCCAATCAAGCAGTTAGGGGAGATTAGGCAGGCAGAGTGGTTAGGGGTGATCAGGCAGGCAGGGGAGCAGTTAGGGGTATCAGGCAGGCAGGCAGGCAGAGGGGTTAGGGGGTATCAGGCAGGCAGGCAGGCAGGTGAGCGGTTAGGAGCCAGTGGTCCCGGATTGTGAAGGGGATGTCTAGATTGGAGAGGGTGCAGGCCAGGCTGAGGGACACCCCCCTCCATGCACGAATTTCATGCACTGGGCCTCTAGTCTTCCGATAAATACGATCTTTTGTTGACCTTAAAAAAATAGATAGTCTATTTCTCCAGCAAAATGGGATTATTTGGAAACAACAAAAAGTTGCAACTCGAGACATGCAGTTTAATGGTGAACCACGTGCAAGTCCCAAGAAACAAAGGAGAGGACCCTCTTTTCTGGAGAAAGGCTGTTGGAAGAGCTCTTGTAAACAGTTCTTACTGACGGCTCCATGGTCGAAGTAGGGCTTAAAAGCTCCCCCCAGCCTCCTGACTTCAATTTAAAGGAAGTTTCTCTTTATTATTTTATACTTTCTTTTCAATTACAGCAAATTTAGATACTCTAAGATTCTTAATCAGTAGTTTAATAACTCCTGACTAATAATTAAAACTCAAATAAAGTAAGCAAAAAGATGTTTTCTTATATGCTGTTTTAGTTCTGTGAGAGAACCAATACCATCCACAGGGCAACTTGAGAATAAGAATATCTGGTGTTAGTGTCATGGGTGTGCATGTATTTGAATAGTGGGAGTTACAGGACATTAGACTGGGAGGGAGGAGACCCAGATTCATAGTCTAGCTCAGCCCGTTCTAGACATGCAACACAAGAAAGTCCCAAATTAAGAGCATGGGCTTTGGAAGCAGTGTCCAGAGACTCAGCCCCATCTTATAGCTTCACTATTTGACTTAGAGCAATGATCTTAAGTTCTAGTTGTCTCAGCTTTCTCTGGAAAGTGTACATTATACTACCCACATCACAGGTGTGTTAAGAGGACTAAATGAGATTATGCATCTAAGGCTCTGATGGAATGAAGCTAGTTGTATTAGTTAGAAAGTGAGGTGCTTGCAGTAGATGATTATTGAAATCTTTTTTACAAAAATATAATTATAAGAATATTTAACCATTTATGTAGTGGCGATTCTGGCTTTGAAACACTTTTGACCACTTTTAAGATGTTAGAAACCCTCCCTTTATAGAATCTGTTTTTCGTTGAGACACCCACTCTGGCATGAAGGACCACACATCAGCAGGTATTTCCAGACCATTCAGAGCTGCTCTGAAAGGCGAGACATGGCATTAGCGGACACTGACCTCAGTGGAAGTTCTCAATGGCTGCACTGGGGTGATCTGGCCATTCCTAGAGGGACACCATCTGGTCTAACTGAACAGCGATTTGGATGGAGCATGAAGGTGGCTCAGAGACAGAGAAGCTAGATAAGCTCTCTCCAAACTGGAGCAGCATATCCCCAAGGGTGTTGTTGCAAGAACTCACAAAAAAAATTATAAGCTCCATGAGATTGGAAAACTCTGTAAATTACCATATGTACCCCAATATAAGGCAATAATTAACATAAACCCAAATCTCAGTTTCCCATAAAGACGTTTCAAAATAAGCTCTTAACTAAGATTAATATATAAACTTTCAGTGACATATGCCTATTTTAAATTACGTTATATAAAATATAAGTTTTCTCCTTCCTCCGAGCAGTGGAGCAAAGCTTGTTCCTCTCCCACTCAGCCACGCAGGTTGAATTGACCAAAGCAATGGCTATGGAGAAGCCTAGTCCCCTGCTGGTCGGGCGGGAATTCGTGAGACAGTATTACACACTGCTGAACCAGGCCACAGACATGCTGCACAGATTTTATGGAAAGAACTCTTCTTATGTCCACGGGGGATTGGATTCAAATGGAAAGCCAGCAGATGCAGTCTACGGACAGAAAGAAATCCATAGGAAAGTGTTGTCACAGAACTTCACCAATTGCCACACTAAGATTCGCCATGTTGATGCTCATGCCACTTTGAATGATGGTGTGGTGGTCCAGGTGATGGGATTGCTCTTCAATAACAACCAGGCTTTGAAGAGATTCATGCAGACATTTGTCCTTGCTGCTGAGGGCTCTGTTGCAAATAAGTTCTACATTCACAATGATATCTTCAGATACCAAGATGAGGTCTTTGGTGGCTTTGTCACTGAGCCTCAGGAGGAATCTGAGGAAGAAGTAGAGGAACCTGAAGAAAGACAGCAAACACCAGAAGTGGTACCTGATGATTCTGGAACTTTCTATGATCAGACTGTCAGCAATGACTTGGAAGAACATTTACAGGAACCTGTTGCTGAACCTGAGCCTGATCCTGAACCAGAACTGGAGCAAGAACTTGTATCTGAAATCCAAGAGGAGAAGTGTGAGCCAGTATTGGAGGAAACTGCTCCTGAGGATGCTCAGAAGAGTTCTTCTCCAGCACCACAGACATCGCTCAGACAGCGCAGGAAGACTTGAGGATATTTACCTGGGCATCTGTGACCAGTAAGAACCTTCCACCCAGTGGAGCTGTTCCAGTTACTGGGATACCACCTCATGTTGTTAAAGTACCAGCTTCACAGCCTCGCCCAGAGTCTAAGCCTGAATCTCAGATTCCACCGCAGCGGCCTCAGAGGGATCAAAGAGTTCGAGAACAATGGATAAATATTCCTTCCCAGAGGGGACCTAGACCAATCCTTGAGGCTGGTGAGCAAGGCGATGTTGAACCGCGAAGAATCGTGAGACACCCTGACAGTCACCAACTCTTCATTGGCAATCTGCCTCATGAGATCGACAAGTCAGAGCTTAAAGATTTCTTTCAAAATTATGGGAATGTGGTGGAGCTGCGCATTAACAGTGGTGGGAAATTACCCAATGTTGGTTTCGTTGTGTTTGATGATTCTGAGCCTGTCCTAAAGGTCCTTAGCAACAGGACCATCATGTTCAGGGGTGAGGTCCGTCTGAATGTGGAAGAGAAGAAGAATCGAGCTGCCCGGGAAGGAGACTGGCGAGATAACCGCTTGCAGGGACCTGGAGGCCCTCGCGGTGGGCTGGGTGGTGGAATGAGAGGCCTTCCCCATGGAGGCATGGTGCAGAAACCAGGATTTGGAGTGGGAAGGGGAATTGCTCCAAGGCAGTGCATTGATCTTCACTGATCTTCACGCAGCAGTACAAACCCCATTCCTGCAGAATGGTGATTTCTTCAACCATCCTTTGGTATCTTGCAGTATGACCCTGGTCTCTTATAAACTGCTTAAGTTTGTACAATTAAAATAAAATAAAATAAAATAAAATAAAATAAAATATAAAATAATTTTACTATATTGATTTTTGAAGTATGACTGTTCCCTCCAGACATCTAATTTTTACAACAGACCTTTAGGTAGGCTTTATGGCCCATTTTATAGATGAGAAAACTAAGACTCTGAGGAAATACATTATGCAGAGTCATCACAGAGAAAAGTAGCAAAGCTGAGATTTGAGCCTGAGTCCGCTGACTTTTAAAATCATGTGCTTTGCAGTACACCTTCATGTGAGCAAAGTAAAGCAATAGAGGTGATAATTTTATGACTCTACTTTCAAAATTATTAATGTCTCCACACTACTCTTTTATTACTGTTTAGAATGGAAATTGCATCTCTGGGCCTAATTTTTTTTTGTATCTGTAAGAAACAGCTGAATGGGCTTTAGGATTCTTTATGCCTTTCATCCTATATAATAAAAGCCTAATATGCTAAGTGTCCAGTCATCCGTTCAACCAATCAAAGAGTAATATGCTAATGATATGCTAAGGCCACTCAACTGCTTGCTCTGATGTGCACTGACCACCAGGGGGCAGACGCTCCAACCGGTAGGTTAGCTTGCTGCTGGGGTCCGGCCAATCAGGACTGAGTGAGACAGGCCAGACACACCCTGTAGCCCTCCTGCGGTCCCTCCCTGGCCCCAATCATGCACCCTCTCACAATCCGGGACCCTTCAGGGGATGTTGGAGAGCCGGTTTTAGCCAATCCCACCGGCAAGGCCGAGGGACCTCACTGGTGCATGAATTCATGCACCGGGCCTCTAGTGTTAACAGGCATATAATTCTATTTTGATTTTATGATTAAATAAAAAGAAAGATGCTAGTAATCTCTGTTATATAAAAACATTTGAAAGAACTAGAATGTTGGGCTTGTTTAACTCAAAGAAGAGAAAACTTTTAGATAGTGGAAGGGGAGGAGTTATGTTAAATGCAAAACATGTTTAAGATATTAAAAGGTCTGCAGATATTTCAAAGGCTGCTACCACATGGAAGAGAGGTTGGACTTAATGATTTCGATCTCAAGGAGAATTTTTAGACTTCCGATTTTTCTCATAAGCAGAGCCTGTGTGCTACAGGACACCAAAATCATTATAGGAGACCCCAGAGGCCCCATCTTTGGAAAGACTGACATCTGCCTGTAACGTCTCGTAGCTACCCGTGCTCAACAGCAGGCTAGTTAGGTGTGCTGAGAACAACCTGTGGACCAACTTAAGAACCTAACTGTCTCTCTTATTCTCTTTCAGATGTTCTCCTCCATAATATTTGCTGGGATTGGATTCTTGGGTGCTGGGTACTCATTTGTCATCTCAATCATCTCAGTCAGGCGTGGTCCTAAATGTCTCATGGATGATAACGAGTGGGGCTACCCCTTCCATGACGGGTAAGGTACATCCTGCAGTGCCCGTTTGTCACCACAAGGGGCACAGTCAGATAAATGGCCAAAGGGGAGACACTGCATTTGTCCTGTCGTCTTTTTCTTTTAATTGAATTTATTAGGGTGACAGTGATTAATAAAATCATATAGTTTTCAGGTGTACAATTCTATAATACATCATCTTTATATTATATTGTGGGCTCAACACCCCAAATCAAGTCTCCTTCCATCACCATATACCCTTCTTAACCTCCATACCGCCCCCTTTCCCTCTGGTAATCACCATACTGTTGTTTGTGTCTATGAGGTGTTTTTTTATTTTTTAGCTTAATCCCTTCACCTTTTACACCCATCCCCACAACCACCCTCCTCTCTGACAGCTGTCAGTCTGTTCTCTATCTTTGAGTCCATTTCTATTTTGTTTGTTTACCTAGTGTTTTATAAATTAGATTCCACATATGAATAAAATCATATGGTACTTGTCTTTCTCTGATTGGCTTATTTCCTTAGCATAATGCTCTCCAGGTCCATCCATGCTATTGCAGAGAGTAAGATTTCCTTCTTTTCTTATGGCCAAGTAGTATTCCATTATATAAATATACCAGGGCTTTTTTTATCCACTCATCTACTGATGGGCACTTGGGTTGTTTTCAGATCTTGGCTATTGTAAATAACACTGCTATGAACATAGGGGTGCATATATTCTTTAGAATTAGTGTTTCGGGGTCTTCAGATATATTTCCAGAAATGGGATTGCTGGGTCAAAAGGCAGTTCCATTTTAAATTATTTGAGGAAACTTCATACTGTTTCCCATAGTGGCTGCAACAGTCTGCATTCCCACACAGTGCACAATGGTTCCCTTTTCCCCATATCCTCACCAGCACTTGTTGGTTAATTTGTTGATAATAGCCATTAGGACAGGTGTGAAGTGATAGCTCATTGTGATTTTAATTTGCACTTCTCTGATGATTAGTGATGTTGAGCATCTTTTCCTGTCATCTTAATTTGCAAGTCTCAGGCATGTTGCTCTGTGAGGCACAACTGGAGCGTGGACTTAAGTTGCACAAGATCTCACCTCTAACTGCTGCTTTGACAGAGACCAGGAAAAATCATGAAAGAGGCCACCTCATCTGGCCTGAGGGAAGGAGATTTGCGGAGTCTCCACTGACATTCAAAGTTTATTAGCAAACACATGAGACAACTAACAATATTAATAAACAAAGTACTGGCTTCCATTGCAAATCTTATAACAAAAAAACAAGAATGATTACTCACTGCCCAGCCTGTGTGGCTCAGAGGTTAAGCATCGATCCATGAATCAAAAGGTCTCTGGTTTGATTTTGAGTCAGAGTACATTCCCAGGTTGCAGGCTCTATTCCCAGTAGGGGCATGAAGCAAACATCTGATCAATGATGTTTCTCTCTCATCAATATTTCTTTTTTATTTTATTATATTTGATAGCATTTTAGTGACTTTTTATCTTTCCATATTCTGTAACATGGTTACAATACTTTATAATTCTTTTTTAAATTTTATTTTATTGTTTAAAGTATTACAAGTAGTAGTACATATGTCTCCTTTTTTTCCCCATTGACCTTCCCCTAGCCTCCCCTACCCCCTGCACATGCCCTCACCTCACCCCAATGTCTTGCATCCATTGGTTATGCTTATATGCATGCATACAAGTCCTTCCGTTGATCTCGTACCCCGCCCTACCCTCTCCTACCTTCCTGCTGTAGTTTGACAGTCTGTTCGATGCTTCTCTGCCTCTGTATTTATTTTAGTTCATCAGTTTATAATGGTCTTGATTATCCATAAATGAGTGACATCATGTGGTATTTTTCTTTCACTAACTGGCTTATTTCACTTAACATAATGCTCTCTGGTTCCATCCATGCTGTTACAAATGGTAAGAATTCCTTCTTTTTTATAACAGGGTAGTATTCCATTGTGTACCATAGTTTTCTAATCCATTCATCTGCTGATGGGCATTTAGGCTATTTCCAAATCTGGGCTATTGTAAATTGTGCTGCTATGAACATAGGGGTGCATATATCCTTTCTGATTGGTGTTTCTGTTTCCTTGGGATATATTCCTATAAGTGGTATTACTGGGTTAAATGGCAGTTCCATTTTTACATTTTTTGAGGAAACTCCATACTGCTTTCCACAGTGGCTGCACCAGTCTGCATTCCCACCAGCAGTGAAGGAGGGTTCCTTTTTCTCCGCATCCTCTCCAGCACTTGCCATTTGTTGATTTGTTGATGATAGCCATTCTGACAGGTGTGAGATGGTACCTCATTGTTTTCATTTGCATCTCTAGGATAATTAGTGACTTTGAGCATGTTTTCATATGTCTCTTGGCTTTCTGAATATCCTTAGAAAAGTGTCTCTTTAGGTCTTTTGACCATTTTTTGATTGGATTCTTTATCTTCCTTTAGTTAAGTTGTATGAGTTCCCTGTAAATGTTGGAGATTAAACCCTTATCAGAGATAATATTGGCAAATATGTTCTCCCATGCAGTGGGCTTTCCTGTTGTTTTGCTGATGGTTTCTTTTGCTGTGCAGAAGCTTTTTATTTTGATGTAGTCCCATTTGTTTATTTTCTCCTTAGTTTCCATTGCCCTAGGAGCTTTATTGGTAAAGATATTGCTATGACAGATGTCTGCTATTTTGCTGCTTATGGCTTCTTCTAAGATTTTTATGATTTCCCATCTTACGTTTAAGTCCTTTGTCCATTTTGAGTTTATTTTTCTGTATGGTGTAAGTTGGTGGTCTAGTTTCATTTTTTTGCAAGTATCTGTCCAGTTTTCCCAACACCATTTATTGAAGTGACTGTCTTGACTCCACTGTATGCTCTTTCCTCCTTTGTCAAATATTAATTGAGCATAACTGCTTGTGTTGATTTCTGAATTCTCTGTTCTGTTCCACTGGTCTATATGTCTGTTCTTGTACCAGTTCCAGGCAGTTTTGAGAACAATGGCTTTGTAGTATAGCTTGATATCTGGTATTGTGATCCCTCTAACATTGTTCTTCTTTCTCAAGATAGCTGCAGCTATTCTGGGTCTTTTTTTATTCCAGATGAATTTTGGGGAAATTTGTTCTAGGTCTTTGAAGTATGCCATTGGTATTTTAATGGGGATTGCATTGAATCTATAGATTGCTTTGGGTAGTATGGACATATTAATGATATTGATTCTACCAATCCATAAACATGGTATATTCTTCCATTTGTTTGTGTCTTTCTCTATCTCTTTTTTCAGCATCCTGAAATTTTCTGAGTACAGGTCCTTTATCTCTTTGGTTAAGTTTATTCCTAGGCATCTTAATTTTTTTGTTGCAATGGTAAATGGGATTGCTTTTTAAATTTCTCTTTCTGTGAGTTCATTATTGGTGTATAGACAAGCTATAGACTTCTGGGTGTTAATTTTGTATCCTGCTACATTGCCGAATTCATTTATCAAGTCAAGTAGTTTTTTGATGGAGTCTTTGGGATTTTCTTTGTACAATATCATGTCATCTGCGAATAAGGACAGTTTTACTTCTTCTTTTCCAATTTGGATGCCTTTTATTTCTTCTTCTTTTCTGATCGCTATGGCCAGCACTTCCAGTACTATGTGGAACAGGAGTGGTGAAAGTGGGCATGCCTGTCTTGTCCTTGTTCTTAGGGGAAATGGTTTTAATTTTTACCCATTGAGTATGATGTTGGCTGTGGGTTTGTCATATATAGCTTTTATTATGTTGCGGTATGATCCTTCTAGTCCCACCTTGCTGAGAGTTTTTATCAAGAAAGGGTGTTGGATTTTGTCAAATGCTTTTTCTGCATCAATGAATATGATTATATGGTTTTTATCTCTCAGTTTGTTTATGTGGTGTATTACATTTATTGATTTGCAGATATTGTAGCATCTTGCATCCCCGGAATAAGTCCCACTTGGTCATGGTGTATGATCTTTCTAATGTAATGCTGGATTCGATTTGCTAAAATTTTGTTGAGGATTTTGGCATCTATGTTCATGAGGGATATTGGCCTGTAATTCTCTTTCTTTGTATTGTCTTTATCTGGTTTTGGGATAGGGTAATGCTGGCTCGTAGAAAGAGCTTGGAAGTGTGTCTTCCTCTTGAGTTTTTTGGAATAGTCGGAGGAAGATAGGTTTGTTTTATTTCTCCTTTGAATGTTAGATAACACTCCCCTGTGAAGCTGTCTGTTCCCAGGCTTTTGTTTGTTGGACTTTTTTTATTACTGCTTCAATTTCCTCCATGGTTATCGGCCTATTCAGATTTTTTTATTCCTCCTGGTTGAGTTTTGGATGGTAGTATTTTTCTAGGAATATGTCCATTTCTCGAGGTTGACCTGTTTGTTGGAGTAGAGTTGCTCATAGTATTTTTTACGATTCTTCAAATTTCTCTGGGGTCTGTTGTTATTTCACTCTCATCAATATTTCTGTCTCTCTACCTTTTCCCTTCCTCTCTCTCTCTAAAAATCAATAAAACATACTTTAGCCCTAGCCAGCTTGGCTCAGTGGATAGAGCGTCGGCCTGCAGACTAAGGGGTCCGGGGTTCAATTCCGGTCAGGGGCATATACCTTGGTTGCGGGCACATCCCCAGTAGGCAGTGTGCAGGAGGCAGCTGATTGATGTTTCTCTCTCATCCACGTTTCTAACTATCCCTTTCCCTTCCTCTCTGTAAAAATTCAATAAATTATATATATTTTAAAAACATACTTTAAAAGAAAAAAACAATAATACTAACTGGGCTCAAAGTTTCACTAATACTCCAAATGGTCTATAACTAAACAGATATTTAAGGTGCAAATTTAGAGCTAATGACATTGATAACATTGTAGATTCTTCATGAGAGTCAATGTTAATAGAAATCTTTAAAATAACACTTCATATTTCTATGGTGATTTGTGGTTTATAAAAATAAAAATAAAACTTTTTAAAACACATTTATTATTTAATATCCATAACAACCCCAAAGGGTAATTTACTTCCAACCAAGACAGGCTTAAGAAATTTGACTTGCTCAAAGTCAGACTGCCAACTGGGGGCAGAGGCACAACTCAAATTCACATCTTCTAACTTCCAGGCTCAGTCTCCTCATATTACACATTCTTTGCCTCCACACTGCACTGTCCAATATGGTAGCCAGTAGCCACACGTAGTTATTTAAATTTAAATTCATGTAAATGAAATAGAGTTAAAAACTCCTCAGTCACATTAGTCATCTTTCAAATACTCAGTGGCCACACATGGCTGGTAGTGACTGTATTGAATATGACAGACACAAGGCGGTTCCACCGTCACAGCCAGCCTACCAGACACTGCTGCGTGGACTCGAACCTCCACGAGGGCTGGGACCACTTCTGCCCTGTTCTCCACTGCAGCCCCTCCGCCCAGCACAGTGACTGACGCACCGGGAGGGTCAGGAAAGGTGGTTGTTAGTCCTCCTGCACGTGGAGGATGGGTTCATTACTAGAAAATCTATAAGGCACTCGTTTATTAACTCAAACCCCTTTATTAATTTACAGTGAAAAGTTAAGAACCCAGAGCAGGCTTCAGGCAGGGGAGGTGGCGGTACTGGTGCTGTTGTGACCTGAGGTCGAGTGTGTTCACAAGTTTCACATAAAATATCCCCACCCTTCTCTATAGCTAAACAGGAATATGTGGCCTCTAACATCCTCATACCACAGGCAGGGATGCCCAAATTTACTGTGAAAAGCCCCCTCATCTCACAGAGGACTGCTGGGGCCCTTGGCCATTCAGTTGTCTTGCCTGAGCATAGCATTCAGACTTCAGAAGGCTGAGCATCTCCTGAGGTTCTTCCCCTGATGGCTCCCTCTCTCCCACATGGGGGTGTGGCTGAGAACGACAGATTGTCTTCTTCCAAGGACCCTTTTCTGATTGTTTCTAACTACAGCATCAGCGCAGCACTAAACAGGTTTTTCTATTTATTGTGTTATGTGAATGATACTATCCTTGATGAAACTTAAAATGATTTAGAGGAAATCTATGTCTAAAAAAAAGAGGGGGAAAAGGAAACACAACAGACTCAAAGTCACACTCCCAGGCAGTACATTGGTCTCAGTACATTAAGGGCCAAGCACATCCCCTGGCACACTCACGCCCTGCTTGTGAAGCAATGGTCCCGTACCCAGTTCTCATGAACTCACTTTAGAGAGTGGAAAAGTCCTTTTTTAAAAGTTTTGCTACAGGTAACTATGCCTTTATTGATTCTGTGATTTAACTCAATCTTCTCAGGCACTCACATGAAGATACAGACACTCACATGAAGATATCAAGATTTATCATGATATGAATAAATCTTGATTAACATACCATTAGAGACATACATATGTATTTTATCCATCATATTTCAAATAGCCCCAGGAAATATACTTTCTTAAATAGAGGGATTTGTGTAATGGTTAAGAGCATTGGCTTTGAAGTCAGACAGACCTCAGATCAAATCCAGGCACTCCCATTTCTAGCCTCAACTTTTTAATCCGCGGTGGGTGTATGTTCATTCATTCTGTGACTGTTTCCTGAAGGCGACTCTATGGCAGGTCTTGTTCAAGGAGAGCAGCACGTCCTGTTAGGCTGGGAAGGTGATGTAAAGCAGCTGGCCCTGGGCCCGGAACACAGGCAGGGCACAGTAGGTGCAAGCTGCTGTTACTTATGGAAACTCCCTGTGCTGGAACTGGGGACAGACACAGGGGCCATGGTCTCTGTCCTTGTGAGTGTACAATCCGAAGAGAAGACAGACAGATGCCCAGACGATGACACAGAATGCTGGGAAGCACAGAAGGGGACCGAAACCAGGCAGAGTGGCCAGTGAGGCAGTGGGATTCCCCTGCCCTTCCTTCAGCTGCAAGAAGTGAGTTGCATGAACTCCATGCGGCTCCATTCCGATGTTGATGGCTTACTGCTGCTCCATGGGAATGCCCTTCCCAAGAGCAGGATGCTGTCAAACTCCAGCTCAGTAAACTGGGTGTCCACTGCCTCAGCTCCCCTTGCTTCACAGGGTGTGGAAACATGACCAGCCCCCAGGTCCAAGGAATATGAGGTTGGAGAGTTGGGCATCTCTGAGAGTCTCAGAACCTGGGAGTTTGGGGGATGGGAGAAGGGCCTGGACTGGCACGTGTGGTGGTTTGTGAGTGGGACTGAAAGGACTGCTCCAGGCACCAAACTCAATCCTTGCTTCCAAGTTCCCCGCTGAGCTGATCTCACCACCAGGAGGTGCTAAAGGCATAGTTACCTGTAGAAAAACTTTTTAAAAAGTACTTTTCCACTCTCTAAAGTGAGTGCATGAGAGCTGGGTATGGGAACATCGCTTCACAAGCAGGGCTTGAGTGTGCCCACTGCACACACCTTCAGAAGAGGGAAGAACTCAGGACTGCCAATCACTTTATCTCAGGGTTTTCTCTTTACCAAATGTGCCTGGAAAATATTGTCTCCCTGTAACTCCCTGTCATCATCAAGTTTAAAAACTGTAAAGAGGGATAGGACTACATGGAGAAATGCAGAACAGAAAGACGAGTGTTTAAAAAATAGTAAGTACTGAAAAGAGGTCTTACACAACAATACGTACAGTGTGGGATCCCAGTGACTTCTCACAACTGAGAGGTTGGTTTTAGCCTCTTTTATAGAGGAAGAAACTGGTACTGCCACTGGGAAAGGGATAAGCAACTTGTATGAGGAATACACGCTAGTGAGAGGAATGCTTGTATTCAAACCCAAGTCCATCGAAATCCAAAATACCAGACTTTCCTTTAGACCAGACAGCTCAGATTAAGTGAAATAATAATACTAGCATTTATTGAGACGTACTATATGCCAGACACTGTCCTAAGCACTCTACTAGTATTAACACATTTAATCACAATAATTCTATGATTTCATAGATAATGTTGTTCCCATTTTACAGATAAGTCGCACAGCTAGTGAGCAGCTAGAACATGTGCTTTTATGGAAAGGTCCATCGATGCTATGAACAATGTTTTATCTTTAAAGCAAGAGGAAATGCCCTTTCTTTTGTTCTTTCCACTGTTAAATGCCAAGATAACTTCTGTCATTGCAAACATTTTTCAAATTTTTACACAGAATGTATTAAATAAGTGTGTACTGATTACAAAAAGATTCATCATGTCAAAAAGGTCTAAAACCAATAAGGTGGGTGTTGACTTAGTAGCCACATGCAGATGGTTTCCCATTGAGGCCTTGGGAGGATAGGGGAGGCATAAAGGCAGAGGGGCAGACCAATCTGTGGCTCTGAGAATGTGAGAGGAAGGATAATGACCCAAAGATCTGAACGTTTTCCTGTGTTTGGCGTTGAAGACAGCGTGCTTCACTTTCCTCCTTCACGGCATGACTCCCGTTGTCGCGCAGTGGACTCCCTACACACAGAGTTTGTAAATGTATTGCAGTTCTCCTATTTCAAAGTTTTTATAAAATACACTAGAGGCCCGGTGCACGAATTCATGCACCAGTGGGGTCCCTCAACCTGTCCTGAGGGATCGGGCTGAAACCGGCTCTCCAACATCCCCCAAAGGGTCCTGGATTGCGAGAGGGTGCAGGCCAGGCTGAGGGACCTCACTGGTGCATGATCGGGGCCCGGGAGGGACGCAGGAGGTTGGGCAGCCGGGGAGGGACCACGGGAGGGCTCCAGGGCTTGTCCAGCCTGTCTCACTCAGTCCCGGTTGGCCGTACTCCAGCAGCAAGCTAACCTACCTGTCGGAGTGTCTGCCCCCTGGTGGTCAGTGCACGTCATAGTGACTGGTTGACGGGTCAACTATGCAAATAGACCGAACAGCAGAACAACTGATCAACCAGTCGCTATGATGTGCACTGACCACCATGGGGTGCGCGTGGAATATGGTGGGCGTTGGCAGAAGGTGCAGAGTGCAGAACATGATGGGCATCAGCTGTGGCAAGATGGAGCAGGTAAGCTGGGGCACCAGACCAAGGTGGGGCACCAGTCGCTGTCATCGGGGTGAGCCTCTGGTGGTTACTGAAAATTCTTTGCTCCCCCATGCCACAGTCCCGCTAGGCACTCACACCTGCTGCTGGCACTGGCCCCGCTCACACTTGCAACCAGAGCCACCGCTCACATCCGCTGCTGGCGCCTGGCGCCCGTCCTGATCTCTTGGTGCCATCAGCAGGTGCGAGTGGGGGCTGCCGGCCCTGATCGCCCCTAAGGGTTTCTCCACCTCTTCCTGCTCCTGAAGGGTGATCGGGGCAGCAGCCACCACTTGCACCTGCTTCTGGCTCTGGCCCCAGTCACTCTGTGCCATCAGCGGTTGTAAGCGGGGCCAGCATCATCAGCACCAGCATGTGAAAGCAGAGGTGGGAGCGGGGCTGCCAGCAGAAGGGGGGCCAGGGGCCGTGTGGGAGGGGCACGGTGGGGTCATGGAGGATGGGCCAAGGCCCACTCCTGTGCCCACTGCAGCCTCACGGCCCACAGTTCCTTTCAAGATGCACGAATTTGTGCACTGGGCCCCTAGTCTATAATAATCTATAATAATAAAAGCGTAATATGCTAATTAGACCAGACAGCTGAACAATCTTCTGGACGTCATTCCAGATGAAGCCATGGCAGCAGAGGCCAAAGCAGAGTGGTTAGGGGCAACCAGGCAGGCAGGCGAGTGGTTAGGGGTGATCAGGCAGGCAGGTGAGTGGTTGGAGGATCAGGCAGGAAGGCAAGTGGTTAGGGGCGATCAGGCAGGCAGGCAAGTGGTTAGGGACAATCAGGCAGGCAGGCAAGTGGTTAGGGACAATCAGGCAGGCAGGCAAGTGGTTTGGGGCAATCAGGCAGGCAGGCAGAGGTGGCAAGGGGTGATCAGGCAGGCAGGCAAGCAGTTAGGGGCATCAGGCAGGCAGGTGAGCAGTTAGGGGTAATCAGGCAGGCAGGAGAGCGGTTACAGGTGATCAGGTAGGCAGGCGACTAGTTAGGGGTGATCAGGCAGGCAGACGAGTGGTTAGGGGCAATGAAGAAGGCAGGCAGAGTGGTTAGGGGTGATCAGGCAGGCAGGCAGGAGAGTGGTTAGAAGTCAGTGGTCCCGGATTGTGAGAGGGATGTCCGGCTGCCTGTTTAGGCCCGATCCGGCACGAATTTTGTGCACTGGTCCTCTAGTTATTAGCATATTATGCTTTGATTGGTTGAACAGTCGACCAGACACTCCAGCATATTAGGCTTTTGTTATCCTAATATATAAAAAGCCAGGGGCCATCACAACCTAAATGACCAAATGGACGACCAAACAGGAGGCTGCATGGGGCAACCAGGCCATCAGGGGGGAAGTGAGGGATGACCAAACAACTGGGCCCTGGGCCCTGGCCGGGGCATGGCGGCAGAAGGGAGCTCTGGGCCCTGGCCGGGGCAGGGTGGAACTCTGGGTCTCCTGTGATCAGGGACATGGCCAGCCTTCAAAACCAGGGCCCAGAGCTCCCTGTCACCGCCGCACCCCAGCCAGGGCTCAGAGCTCCCTCCCTCCAGGGCGAGGCGGCAGAAGGGAGCTCTGGGGTCCAGCCGGGGCAGGGCGGAACTCTGGGTCTCCTGTGATCAGGGGCATGGTCGGCCTTCAAACCCGGGGCCCAGAGCTCCCTGTGGTCACTGCACCCCAGCAGGGGCTCAGAGTTCCCTTCCACCGCCCGCCGCACCCCGGCAGGGGGGAGCAGTTAGGGGCGACCAGGCCAGTGGGGGGGGGCAGTGAGGGGCGACCAGGCCGGCAGGGGGGGGGCAGTGAAGGGCTATCAGGCTGGCAAGCAGGTAAGCGGTTAGGAGCCAGTGGTCCAGAATTGTGAGAGGGATGTCCCAGATTGAAGAGGGTGCAGGCTAGGCTGAGGAGAACCCCCCACCTCCGTGCACGAATTTTGTGCACCCGGCCTCTAGTATAGGATATTAAGGCAGCAGATTACTTAGTGCTTCTAGTTAATTAAATCTTTTTATAAGTGGAATTCCCACGTGTTGACAAAAATACAGGCAGTCCCCAGGTTATGTCAGAGATCCATTCCTATGGCGTGACATAACTCGATTTTTGCCATAAGTCGGAACCCACCTACATAAGCACCTACGTCACTCACATGGAGCACATACACAGCAGTAATGAAGTGAAACAGTAAAAAAAATTTAAAAGAAAGATAACAATTCCTGATCTTTACTAGTGGTAAATAAATAATAAAAAACATAAAGCACATATGTACATATGTCGAAATGATGGAACTTTTTTTTTTTATAAATACTGTAAATGGGAGATGGCGACGTAACCACGAAACAACATAAGTTGAGTCCGACGTAACCCGAGGACTGCCTGTATACTTGAGTCAAATTCACAATTTGGTGAGAATTAGGCCTTTAAGAAAGACAAGCTCTCCCCTTTAACTATGTGACACGATTATACTTTACATGGCTTCAGATGGCCACTAGACATGGCAGAATTGTGTCAAATGTCCAAATGGTCCCAAATCACAGTAGGTAGGACCACCCAGGTGGTGAGATTCTGTTCCTGGAGTGTCTTCATTTTCCTGGCTCCCCAATCGATACTGAATTTACCCATCCTCTCCGTCAGCTCACAAAGGTCACTCTGTCACTTAGCTCTGTGACCTATGGGAACTCACTTAACCTCTCTGTGCCTCAATGTCTTTATTTGTGAAAAAGAATAAAAGAAGCCTAAGGCTTCTATAAGAAATAAAATAGGTAAAAAGTAAAATATTTGGAACAGAGTTTAACACATAGTATATAGTATATAGTCTATAGAAACGTTAGGTATTGTTAAAAATATGGGTATTATGTGATATATTTCTTATTGAGATTATGCTTTGGATAAAAAGTATTTCAAAAGAAAAATCACTATTGTGACTTTCTAGTCTAGGTATTGCCTACATTTTACAGCTGTTTCCTTTCTTTCCCATGCCCCTGACAGGGATTACCTCAATGATGAATCCTTATGGAGCAAGTGCCACAAGCCTGAAAACGTGGTGTCCTGGAATCTGACCCTCTTCTCCATCCTGCTCATCATAGCAGTGTTCCAGATGCTTCTTTGCACCATCCAGGTGGTTAACGGCCTCCTGGGGACCCTGTGTGGAGACTGCTGCGGGGTAAGTTGAGATCTTTGTCCTTACTCCTCAGGATGGGAAGCCAAGGCTGGCCTCCAGCACTAGTGGAATGACATGGTGGAGTGGGTTGCACCTACAGAAAGCCACAGCCAGGCTGGACTGTCTGGCAGCCCCCTCTGTCAACCCAGGGAACAGTGACATTGTGTTGCTGGAACCCAGAAACTCTGTTCTCTGTGCATGTTAACATTTCCAGGCTCAAGTGGATGCAAACTTTTAGCTTCACACTCAGTTGACCATAGTCCTGGAGGCAAAGGACTGGGTATGCATAGAGAAATGTGCAATGATGTCATGTGAAAGTCCCCAGGATGTGGGCATGTGTCGCCATAGAGCATCATAGTCTGGCCTGAAATGTTCTCCCCATTTCCTAACTAGAGCTACAGAGAGGGTTAAAGTTGCCATGTAATATATGGTATAGGCTCCAGGGAAAGAACAGAACACCAGTGCAAAACCTGTATTTTTATAATCCAGATGAGAGACATAGTTATCTAGGAGAAAACATTGAGAATTGAGTATAGGTAACCAGTAAGTGGCAGGAGTAATCTGTAGAATAGGGGTGATGGGGAGGGAAAAAAGGAAAGGGAAAGCAAGCAAAATAACAAAAATAATAATACTAATAATAACAACAACAATAATATAATTAACTTTTTCTGTCTTATAGGGATATAGAAGAGTTTAAACCACTGTGATGACCTTCATTACTCTATGACATGTGGAAAGACACATTAAACTTAATCTTCTCTCTTTGGGGTTGTCAGTTTCCACCTGCTTTCACACTGTCCAAGCTTAGGGCGGACACAGTTATTCCTTCTCCTTTCCAACCAGCTTAGCTCGCCTTGGAGCTTTATGTTAGTTTCAAATAGAAACAGGTTGCCCACCTAAGTTGTATTTATAAATCTTTCAAATTGACTTCCTTTTGGAATTGATGAGCAGATTAAAAGTAAATTTACAAAATTTTTCTACAGAAGTGAAAAATGTATAAAATCACATGTACCACCACATTGTTTCTTTCTACATACGGTGTTAACTGTGGGAACCCCTTTTACATCCCGCGTGGTTCAGGGTTCCGGTTCAGGGTTCGGTTTCTGGAGAAGAGCTGCACGCAAATTAAAAGAGACTAGAAGAAATTTAATTTGGCGATATGGGGGGCCAGGCGGGAGCCCACCTCTAGTGGGAGGACTGCCGCTAGGCTCTGGCCTTGCTCTGCCTTTTATTGAGACTGTGGGATACACCCATTACCCTTAAGCAGTTTGGGATACACCCATAGTCCTTAGGCAGGTAATAAGCGGATTATCATATCAGTAAGGATTTACACGATTACAAGATGGGGAAGTTGCCTCAGTTACCATTGTCTCAATTAGATAGGGAGTGGTTGGCTCTGGCCTTTCAGAGCTTCAAGGTTGACCAGCCTTTTTCTATTAGTGAGACAATGGTTGGTTTCCGGCAGTTAACATTTTTGGAAGTTTAAGATAATTCAAAGGAAGGAAGCACATTAAAAATGAGAAACTAAGAGCAATTTTTATTTTCCAGGTTTATGAGTGACTGATGTATCATAAATAATTTTATTTGGTTTCTTTTGGCTTACTTATAACTAATCTTTTGTGGCTGTCATTATTAGTAAGCATTTCTTTGTGGATATTAAATTAAAATCCTAATTCAGTGGTAATATAATAAAGATGGTGAAGGAGGGGCAAAAGGTTGAATGAATTATACCTCTTTTCACCTTTCTACAAATGCTTCCTTTGATCAAACAAAAAATATGTTTTAAATGTTAATTTTGGTAATAACTTGTCAGCCAATAGCCCAGGGTTAACATAATAGATATTATTAATTCTATGTGTTATATTATGACACTAAAACTTTAGTTTTATGGGTCAGGCACTAATATACAGTTAAATCCATTATGTTGATTTAAGTTCAAACCTCAACTCCATCATATACCGCATAGAATCCTGTGAAAGTTACTTTCTAAGTCTCAGTTTCCCCATCTGTAAAAGAACGGTTAAGAAATGTCGAAGTCTCAAGGATGAAATCAGGAGGCCTGTGGGATTGTCCACAGTGAGGACCTCAGAATAAGTTACAAGCCAGCAAGTCTCACCTCTGCACCTGCCAAGCTCATAGGCACACTGACAACGAGGCTTCTCATAGCCTTTAACAAAGCAATTACCAATCACCCCTGAGTGCTGGCCACTGGGGGATCACCACTGAAGACTCAAGGAGTTGTATGTCTTTTGATTTTGCCCTCACTGTAATGAGATCTCTGAGATTAGAGATCAAATCTGGCACTCAACAGGAAGAAGGAGGAAAGGCAGGCAGTTACACATTATGGTCTCCTTGAGGGACCTGTAAATACACACACACAAACACACACACACACACACACACACACACACACATACACACACACACACACACAGTTTCAAATCAGTTTAGACTTCTGTTCTCAAATGTGGCTGATCATCAGAATCACCCAGGAAATGTCCTAAAATTATGATTCCTGAGCCCCAGCATAGACCTACTGCATCTGAAATCTCAGGCATGAGGCATGGATGTCTATCTTTTGTGTTACTTACTTTTTAAAGCTGCTGAGTTTTAAAAACTAAAAATTAAACTAAAAACTAGCCACTGTGAGCAACCATTGACTAGACCACAGACTGGCAGGCACCAAGGATGAAAAGGAGTCAGACCCCACTGGGAGCTCACACTCTACAGATTAATGTTAATACAATGTAATAAATGCCAAATCCTAAAGGGTCACACAAGTTCAGAAGTTCAGAGACAGCAGACCACTGGGACTGACTCATCAACCTAAGTTCTTTGATGAGGAAATAAGAATGTGAGTGAGGTCCTAGCCGGTTTGGCTCAGTGGATAGAGCGTCAGCCTGCGGACTGAAGGGTCCCAGGTTCGATTCCGGTCAAAGGCATGTACCTTGGTTGCGGGCACATCCCCAGTAGGAGGTGTGCAGGAGGCAGCTGATTGATGTTTCTCTCTCATCGATGTTTCTAACTCTCTATCCCTCTCCCTTCCTCTCTTTGAAGAATCAATAAAATATATATTTTTTTTAAAAAGAATGTGAGTGAGGCATCACTTCCTTATTTAGGGCTTTTCATTGAAGCAGATTTTAGAAACGAAGGTTTGTATTCATCATCAAATCCAGTCTCATTATTTTATAAGTCAAGAAGTAACGCACAACTTTGATAAATTTTTACACAAAAAGCCATTTTTCAAATGCCATTCTATAAAATTGGGGAAAATAACTAGCCATGGATAAGAGGACTTGGAAGGAAGATACAAGAAACAAAGGGTAAGGTTGAATGGGCCCTTCCTTTGTAGATCCTCACACACACACACACACACACACACACCACGGTTGGTAATAAAACTGTTCAGAAATTTTTTCTATGTGAGTTCCTAACTTGGTATTGCTTTCTTGAGTTTGTGATTGGTGTCTCTACATTTTGGAGTACAAAAGCACAAAGGAAAGAACAGTGTCTCATCCAAGGCTACACCCCAGTGCCTAACAAGGAACCTAGCACATAGTAGGCAATTCATAGATGTACTGTGTCAGTGGAGGTGCCCAGAACCCACGCCATTTCTCCTGCACCCTCAGGCTGAGTAAGGTAGTGTTCCTGGCCCTGAAATAAGCTGTAAGAGGATTTCCATACTGAGCCAAAAAAGTAGCAAGTGGGCATCTAAGCTACAAATTGAATGAGGGGCTGACATGAGCTTATAGATCCATGACAGGCTCATGAGTATAGAAGTTTAAACTGTGTTTCCTACAACTGCATGTGGTTCCCGACTCTGAGCACAGGGCACTGGGCGTTAACCTGGGCCGTTTGTGGAACTCTCCCTCTGCTTCAGTCCTACTGAGTCCATGAGCGCAAGGCCAAAGGCCCACCTGGTAGGTGTCTGCCCAGGAATGGGACAGCTCTGCTCTTAACAGCTGAAGGAAGACACTAGGACTCTGGAGATCTCCAGAGGGGGACCAAAAAGCCCAAACAAACCTGAACACCAATGGTTAGGTGGACCATCCCAACAAAATGGGATCATCCCAATTATGGCACCATACTTCTTTAATGGCCTACTAGTAGCTTCAAAGCTGTGACAATTGTGGAAGATCAGCTGTGCAGGGGCCTACCCTATGGAGCAGGATTTATTTTAATGGGGCTCTTGTGCCTGCTGAGTCTGCCCCTTGAGTGTGTTGCTTGGGGTGGTGCTTTGACAAGGTCTGAAGCTGTCCACTGGGTGCACTGGCTCTGGGGCCTTTCAGGAGCTGGAGGCCAAGGTCAGCTGCTGCCTGTTTTCTTCTTGGGGACACCTGGTATGAGCTACAAAGTGATCTGCAGATGACTATGACTGGTGCTGGGCTTGTAGGTGCCCAGGAGAGGCCAAGCCATGAACCAAGGCCAGCTGCTTCTAGTGCCAGGGACATGCCGAGGCTAGATACTGCTTGTTTAAGAAACTTTAAGAAAGTCTGAAGCATGAGTCAAGACAGGCCATTTGTATGGAAACAGCCTGGGTGGGCCCACAAGCTAGGTGGAGTGAGGTCTCAGGGAATCACCAGGGTGAGGCTAACAGTGAGCCAGGTTGATGGAGACTCAGATATGGCACCTGCCTGCTAGCTCTGCCATCACTTCTGTCAGAGAGAAAGCTGCCTCTCCAGCTCTAGCCCCAATGCCAGAAAAATCAGTTCCTCTCTGTGTGTCCCTGGTGCCTCTCAAGCTGCTGTCTAGTGCTGAAGCTCAGAGGGAGTGAGTCCAAGTAAGTTCCTTTGAGGGCCCTATAAGAAGAACTGGCTGGGACTCCAGCAGCCTCCATCCCACTCAGGCTCAATCTCCAATGGTTGTTACAGCTAGAAGTTATGGGGAACCGCTCTTTCTGGCACTGGATCTGTGGTCTGGGTGACCTGGTATGGGGATGGGACCCTTCACTCTAAGCAGCCAAGATATTCCTCCCAATTTTTAAATGTCACATGTAGAGGTGGGACCACCCGCCCTGTGTCTCTGCCCCTCCTACCAGTCTCGATATATCCTTAGTTGTAGGACTTCTGTTCAGCTAGTTTTAGGTGTTTCTGAATGATGACTCTTTTGTAGTTTAGTTGTAATTTTGATGTGGCTGTGAGAGGATGGGAGTATTGCATTTACCTATGCTGCCATCTTGACCAACCCCCTAATTTTTTTTTTTAAGATTAAGTTTTATTACAAACATGCAGTTTCAAAAAATATGTAGTCAAATTTGATTTGTATAAACTCTAACTTATTTTTGTTTTCTCCTCAGTTTATACTTTTCACAAAATATTAGAGAAGATATGTAGAATATGTAAATAATATTCAAAATTTGCATGAAAATATATTTTCTATTCTAATAATAATATACAATGAATTCTGTTTTTCCCCAGTTTTATTTAGATATTGACATATAACATTAGAGTGTACAACATAGTGATTTTATATATGCATATATTGCAAAATGATTGCCACATCAAGATAGTTAACACATGCATCATTCAAATAGTTGTAATTTTATTTTTGTGGTGAGAAATTTGGTCTAACTCTTAAAACTTTCTCCAACTGGCTTATTTCACTTAGCATAATGCTCTCCAGGTCCATCCATGCAGTTTCAAATGGTAAGAATTCCTTCTTTTTTCCAGCAGCATAGTGTTCCGTCGCATAGATGTACCACAGTTTTTTAATTCACTCATCTGCTGATGGGCTTAATAGTGAAATTGAATGCTTTTTATAATACTACTAGTGACCTGGTGCACGGATTCGTGCACATTGAAAGGAAATTAATTAGAAGGTGGCCAATGGGACGGGACTGGATGAGGCAGGCCAGACACACCTTGAAGCCAACCTTCGGTGGTCCCTCCATGGCTGCCACAACTGGGGCGGTGCCGGAGCTAGAAGGGCATCTGGGGAGTGAATGGGGTCCTTCCAGCAAGTGGAATCCCTCGGGTGGGTCTGCAGGAATTGGGCCAAAACTGGCTCTCCAACATCCCCGAAGGGGTCCCGGAGTGCGAAAGTTGCTGTCACTGGGCAGCTCCTGCATTGAACATCTGCCCCCCGGTGGTCAGTGCACATCATACCTACTGGCTGGTCAGATAGTCACTTAGCCTTTTATATATATACTAGAGGCCCGGTGCACAAAATTCGTGCATTGGGGGGGGGGAGGGGTAAGGTGGTGTATGTCCCTCAGCCCAGCCTGCACCCTCTCCAATCTGGGACCCCTCGAGGGATGTCTGACTGCCCATTTAAGCCCGATCTCACCGGGCAGGCAGACATCCCTCTCACAATCCAGGACTGCTGGCTTCCAACCGCTCGCCTGCCTGCCTGCCTGCCTGATTGCCCCTAACCACTTCTGCCTGCTGGCCCAATCACCCCTAATTGCCCTCCCTTGCCAGCATGGTCGCCCCTAACTGCCCTCCCCTGCCGGCCTGGTTGCCCCAACTGCCCTCCCTTGCAGGGCTTGTTCCTTCCAACTGCCCTCCCCTGTAGGCCTGGTCCCCCCCAACTGCCCTCTCCTGCTGGCCTGATTGCCCACCCACAGCTGCCCTCCCCTGCCGGCCATCTTGTGGTGGCCATCTTGTGTCCACATGGGGGCGGCCATCTTGTGTGTTGGAGTGACGGTCAATTTGCATATTACCTCTCTATTATATAGGATAGATTTGATCTCTGATTGAAATCTTAGTGATATGTTGTGTTTAAATCAGAGTCAACTTATTATCATTTCTAATACAGAACAAAAGAATTTTATAGAAAGGCAGATTATTTTTTCTCCTTGAGGTCCAATCAGTGGTCCTTTCCCATGAATTGTTCTAAATCCTGGACTTATTTTGTTCTTCCTTCTCCTCTTCATCCGCTTCCACCTCTGTCACCTCTTCCCTCTTCTTACTTTTGTCCCATCTCACCTTTTTGGATGAATATACCCCATGGATTACAATATGTGCTAGATAGCAGTCTCTTCCTGCATTCACAGGTGTGTGCCAAGACAGTTACCCAGGGTTTGTTGACATGGTTTGTGTGTACTTCATGTGTGTTTTGCCTGAGACCAACACAAAGTCCTCAGTCATCTCCTGTCACCACCTGGGACTTACTAGTAACTTGAGATGGAGAATGTTCACCATAAGCTTTCCAAAGTATATGATAACTTTCAGCAGCACTTTTCTTCAAAATAAAGTAATGAGTTAAAACTTCCCACAAATGCTCGTTTTTTTTTTGGTATGAAATTCAACATTTTTAAGTGTAAACATATCTATCATGTTAACACCTTCAGAAAATTTGACATATGAAGTTTTGAAGCTTGTTGTCAATACAACAAAATAGCATACATATCAAATCGCATATACATCAACATATGTGTAACTCCATCTATTGAAAAAAAGTCCACAATAATAACCAGTACTCCTGGTAACTGGTCTGGGGGGTAAATCCCTTCCATTGAGGTGCCAACAGTAATCAAGGCTCAACTACAACAGGAAGGTGTACCCAGCCCACATGAGGGTGGCATACACGTGGAGTGCCCTGATTGGGTGAACGGGGAGGCTGTGCCCTGGACCATACAGTACACATACTACATTAGGCCACTCTACCAAGCTCGGGAGATGTAGCAGGTCTACCTAATACATAGAAACAAATACTGGGAGGCTGCCAAAATGAGGAGACAAAGAACTATGTCCCTAATGAAAAAACAGAACAAAACTCTAGAACAAATACTAAACAAAATGGAGACAAGCAAACAATTAGATGCAGAGTTCAAAACATTGGTTATTAGGATGCTCAATTAACTTAAAGGAAGAATAGATAAACTAGATAGAACTTCAATAGCATAAAAAGGATATGGAAACCATAAAAAAGAACCAGTCAGAAATTACACTAACTGAAATGAAGAAAAATTTACAGGGAATCAACAGTAAAGTACATGAAGCCAAGAATCAAATCAGTGATTTGGAATATAAGGAAGCAAAAAAAAACCAATCAGAAGAGCAAAAATACTTTTTAAAAGAATCCAAAAATGAGGCGAGTGTAAGGAGCCTCTGGGACAACTTCAAGCATACCAACATTCACATCATGAGGGTGCTGGAAGGAGAAGAGAGCAGGGAATTGAAAACCTATGTGAAAAAATAATCATGGAGAGCTTCCCTAACCTGGTGAAGAAAACAGACACACATGTCAAGGAAGTACAGAAAGTCCCAAAGAAGCACACACCAAAAACATCATAATTAAAATGTCAAGGTCTAAAGACCAAGAGAGAATCTTAAAAGCAGAAAGAAAAAAGCAGTTAGTTACCTACAAGGAAGCTCCCATAAGACTATCAGCTGATTTTTCAACAGAAACTTTACAGGCTAGAAGGGAGATGCAAGAAATAAAGTGATGAAAGCAAAGACCTACAACTAAGATTACTCTACCAGCAAAGCTTTCATTTAGAATCAAAGGTCGGATAAAGACTTTCCAAGACAAGGAAAAGCTAAAGGAGTTCATCACCACCAAACCAGTATTACATGAATTAAAGAATATTCAAGAAGGGGTGGGGAAGGGGGGAAAGGGCAAAGATATGGCAATAAATACATATTTATCAATAATTAAAGCTAAAGAACAAAATAAATAAACAAGCAGAACAAAAACAGACTCATAGATACAGAGAACATTTTGACAGTTACCATATGGGAGGAGGAATGGATGGGTGAAATGGTGAAGGGATTAAGAAGTACAAATTGGGTCCTAGCTGGTTTGGCTCAGTGGATAGAGCGTCAGCCTGCAGACTGAAGGGTCCCAGGTTCAATTCTGGCCAAGGGCACATGCCCGGGTTGTGGGCTCGATCCCCAGTAGGGGGCGTGCAGGAGGCAGCCGATCAATGATTCTCTCTCATCATTGATGTTTCTATCTCTCTATTCCTCTCCCTTCCTCTCCCAAATATATAAAAAGTACAAATTGGTAGTTACAGAATAGTCAAGGGGATGTCAAAGTACAGTATAGGAAATATAGTCAATTATCCTATACTAGAAGCCCGGTGCACGAAATTCGTGCACGGCGGGGGGTTGTCCCTCAGCCCAGCCTGTACCCTCTCCAATCTGGGACTCCTGGAGGGATGTCCGACTGCCCGTTTAGGCCCGATCCTGGTGTGGGATCGGGCCTAAACGGGCAGTCGGACATCCCTCTCACAATCCAGGACTGCTGGCTCCCAACTGCTTGCCTGCCTGCCTTCCTGATTGCCCCTAACTGCTTCTGCCTGCCAGCCTGATCACCCCCTAACCACTCCACTGCCAGCCTGGTTGATGCTTAACTGCTCCCCTGCCAGCCTGTTTGCCCCCAACTTCCCTCCTCTGCCAGCCTGGTCACCCCTAACTGCCCTCTCCTGCAGGGTTGATCACCTCCAACTGCCCTCCCTTGCAAGCCTGGTCCCTCACAACTGCCCTCCCTTGCAAGCCAGGTGCCTCCCAACTGCCCTCTCCTGCTGGCCATCTTGTGGTGGCCATCTTGTGTCCACATGGGGGCAGGATCTTTGACCACATGGGGGCAGCTATATTGTGTGTTGCAGTGATGATCAATCTGCATATTACTCTTTTATTAGATAGGATAGAGGCCTGGTGCACGGGTGGGGGCCAGCTGGTTTGCCCTGAAGGGTGTCACAGATAAGGGTGGGGGTTCCCTTGGGGTGTGGGGCGGCCTGAGTGAGGGGCCTGTGGTGGTTTGCAGGCCGGCCACGCCCCCTGGCAACCCAAGCAGAGGCCCTGGTATCTGTAATTTATTTTCCTTCTACAATTGAAACTTTGTAGCCTGGAGCGGAGCCAAGCCTGGGGCTCCGGCAGCCATTTCTGTGGCAGTTAATTCACCTTCTACAATTGAAACTTTGTAGCCTGGGGCGGCAGCCATTTCTGGGGCAGTTAATTCACCTTCTACAATTGAAACTTTGTAGCCTTAAGCGGGTGAGCCCTGCCAGGGTGTGTGGAAAGCTTTGCTTCCCCTGTTGCCGCTGGCAACCCTGGCCTGCTCTTTCAAGCTCCATTCTGCCGCCATTTGTTTGAATTTGTTTACCTTCTATAATTGAAACTTTGTAGCTTGAGTAGAGGCTTAAGCCTGCAACGGCTATGGAAAGCTTGGCTTGCTCTGTTACCTGGGAAACCTTGCTCTCTGTGGCTGTAGCCATCTTGGATTGGGGTTAATTTGCATACTTGCCCTGATTGGCTGATGGGAGTGGCTTATGTAGCAGAGTGATGGTTAATTTGCATATTACCGTTTTATTAGAAAGGATAATAAAGAGGTAATATGCAAATTGACCCTCATGCCCTTACACAAGATGTCCGCCCCCATGTGGTCAAAGATGGCCGCTACAAGATGGCCGGCAGGGGAGGGTAGTTGTGGGCGATCAGGTCAGCAGGGGTGGGCAGTTGGGGGGGACCAGGCCTGCAGGGGAGGGCAGTTGGGGGCAACCAGGCCTGCAGGGGAGGGCAGTTAAGGGCGACCGGGCCGGCAGGGGAGGGCAGTTGGGGGTTACTGGGCCAGCAGGGGAGGGCAGTTGGGGGCTATCAGGCCAGCAGGGGAGCAGTTAGGCATCGATCAGGCTGGCAGGGGAGTGGTTAGGGGGTAATCAGGCTGGCAGGCAGGCGAGCAGTTGGGAGCCAGTAGTCCCGGATTGTGAGAGGGATGTCTGACTGCCAGTTTAGGCCCAATCTCTGTGGGATTGGGCCTAAACTGGCAGTTAGACATCCCCCAAGGGGTCCCAGATTGGAGAGGGTACAGGCTGGGCTGAGGGATACACCCCCCCCCCCCACCCGTGCACAAATTTCATGCACCGGGCCTCTAGTTTTCTAAAAACTATGTATAGTGTCAGATGGGTACGAGTTTTTTCAATAAGTTTTATAATGTCTAATCACTGGGTTGTACACCTGAAACTAATATAATATTTTATCAACTATAATTAAAAAATTTAAAAATGATGTTAAAAAGTTAGGCATTATCCAGCTCTAGGTTGGCAATGGTGAAACAGGCTTTTGTATACATTGTTGTTGGAAGTAGAAATGGGTAGGTCCTTTTTTGAAAAATATTTGGCAGAACTTATCAATATTTAAAATCACATATCTTTTGTTGATGTAGTAATTTCTTTCCTAGAAAGTTACTTATCCTCCAGCCATATTCACACAAGAATATGCCATTTTCTAAAGCACTATTTGTAGCTACCACCTGGCTATCATTAAGGGACATCCATACAAAAAAATATTATGTTAAAAATAATGAAGTATACAACTGGCATGGAAAGATGACCAGAAGGTATGGGATATATCTATTGCTTATTGTGTGACCTTATAAAAGTTACATAACCTCTCTAATACTCAATTTCTTCATCTATAAATTGAGGATAATATCATTGAAATAGTGATAGGGAAAATGAGACATTTTTGGGGGGCTAGCAATCTGAATTTAGTCACTGCCCCTTTAATTATCTGGTCCTGTAAGACCTGTTTACCCAAAATACTACTCCCATTTTAGAGGTCATAAACCATCCCCAGATGGAGTTATCAGTGCTGGCATCAGGCCAGGCCTTTAGTTGTGGTCTCAAGGCCCCAACACCTAGGGCTTTTTGCAAAGCCCGCGAAAGGTCTGGAAGTATATTCCATATTTGGGAGACAAAGAGACCGAGAGACTATAAAAAGGGAAAGCCTCCTTCATGTTGGGACTCAGGATTTGAAACAGTCTCCCCTGAGTCCTGTACCGGTACATGTGAAATGTCTGGAACCAAGTGGGTTTTTCCTGTGCCTCCGGTACTCCTGTGTATTTTTTCGGTCACCTGGTAAATTCTGTAATAATAGTAAGGTTGCTGTGCATGTTAAATTAGATTATAGCTATTGTTTTGCATAGCTTCTGGCACATAGTATATGCTCAATAGGTATTAGTAATATCATTGTTATTAAGAGAAAAAAATAAAAGCTTCTAAACAGCAAGTATAAATCCCATTTGTTAAAAAAAATCTCACGTATAGATAAAGCATCTAATGTTCTTTTTTATTTTAATGTGAGATTTGGGGGATGCAGAACTTTCAGTTTTAGATTATACATGTTGTGATTTATAACATTTTCAACAATGAGCACGTTACCTTACAAATGATGATGAAATATGGTTTTTAAAACAATGCATGAGACAGACCCTGGAATGTGGGTAAGGTTTCCACTAGAACAGTGATGGTGAACCTATGACACGTGTGTCAGCACTGACACGTGTAGCCATTTCTGATGACACGCGGCCGCATGCCGAGGATGAAACATTTGCTGCTCCTGAGGATGAAACATTTGCAACTAGAGTCTTGGAGTTAGTTTTTTCCTCAAAGTGACACACTACCCGAGTTATGCTCAGTTTTTTGGCAAAGTTTGACACACCAAGCTCAAAAGGTTGCCCATCACTGCACTAGAATCTCTTCTCTCTGCTGTTTAGCTGAATGTTTCTGCTTAAACACTCTCTGCCACAAGTGCGCTCCCCCAGTGCTCCTGTGCAGTGACAAAACGATCCCGGCAGTGAGTCAAGGGACTCAACAGGCAGAGAAAACACCGTCCCCGTGCACAGAGTGAATGACAACAAGGAGGTATACCATACTCCTTGGTATACAATAGAAGAAAAACTGAATTCCTATACTTCTGATGTCTGTCAAATCTGTGAGGGTGCTGGAAGGACAGAAGTTGTTTTTGTTGTTGTTTTAACATATTTTATTGATTTTTTACAGAGAGGAAGAAAGAGGGATAGACAGTTAGAAACATCGATGAGAGAGAAACATCAGCTGCTTCCTGCACACCTCCTACTGGGGATGTGCCCGCAACCAAAGTACATGCCCTTGACCGGAATCGAACCTGGGACCTTTCAGTCCGCAGGCCGATGCTCCATCCACTGAGCCAAACCGGTTAGGGCACAGTAGAAGTTTTAAAGTATACACACATACATATGCAGTCTTTAAAAATCCCAGAGGGTCACTTCAAATAAAGGATATTTAGAATATTGAAAAACAAGCATTTGAGCCAAAAAAATATTTGCCTACAAAATTTTCTTTCTTTCATTCTCTGCCAGGAGGGTTGCATAAGCCTCTCTTTAGTACATTACCACCCAAAGCCCTCAGTAAAAGGAACACACACAAATAATAAAAAGACAAAGGCTCCATGTGGAAACTCAATTGTATTTATTTTTCTTTTACAGAATCAGAGAAGTAAAAACCAGTACCAAAGTCCAGGTAAAATGGTTTGATCTGCCTGATTTGGCTGCATACTCTCTGTACACATAGCATTCTAAATTAAAAATAAACACATTATAAAAAGTAGAAGTAAATTTTGTAAAAAGTTAAAGTACTAGCACAGAAATGATGTAGTGTGTTAGGGAAATGGTCTCTGTCAATGGTCCATTTTCCCAATTAAACTAATCTACAATTTCTTTTTTTTTTTTCACAGAAGTTGTACTTTCAGAAGTTACTTCCTAATTATATCATGAGACAACAACTCGTAATTAGCAACACTCCTATCACTCAGATCTCCTTCTTCTACTGAGAGCTTCTCTCCCACACTGGGAATAGCCCCTCGGCATACTGTCTTTTTTTCCCGTTTTACGTGCTCTGGTACACTGTGTAATCAGTGAAAGAGATGGCATTTCACATCCTAAATACTAAGGTGAAACACTAAGAATTACTTAGATTGAATAGAGTTGCAAATAGGTTTTAACAATGTATTTACTTCAAGAAAATGTGTTTAATGGGGCGGGGGGGGGGGGGGTACCTAGAAAGAAAGATATATGAAATTATTTTCCTATTTCAATTTTAATATGCCTTTTCTATGGCAAAACTACTGAATGAAATGTTGAAGTTGATTGATGTAGAACTAAAAAGACTAGATATTCTGGCGGTTGTTTTCTAATAAGAAAAACAGTATAAATAGCACCTTATCATGATCCTGCAGGATTTTTAACACTCACAATAATAGGAAGTAGCCTTTAAAAAGCTGTTCTTACATAGATTTCTAGCTTTAGTGTTCTTTAAAAAAGGCCATATTTTATGGCCTTAATAACAAACACAAAAAATTATATCTGGTTTTATCTACTAGTAAGCACATAGTCGAGTCCATGTTTAATTCTGAAAAAATATTTGTTATGTTCATTAACAAATGTTTTAACTAATTTCACTTAAAAAATTCTAGTGTTTTCTAATGCCACAAGCTTATTAGGAAATTATTTCTAAAAATTGATAATACAAATCATTGATGTTTTAACTACTGTAGGAAAAAAAGAGGGGTATCTGTTTCTTTTACATTTAATAACCTGAAAATGAATCTATAAAAATATTTTTTAAAAATACAGTAACACTGCTCAGTTTTGTTAGGTCCCTTGTTTGTTTTTTTCTTAGAATGTACAACTCTTTTTGCAATTATTGCTAACACAAGAGAAAAAGGAATAGTGCTTCCTACAATTTAGTAGCAACATAAACATCACCCCCATCTCTCTTGGAGCACTTGGAGGGAGAAGAAATAAAAGGAACTTAAACCTCGGGTCCTTCAGGAAAAAGAAATCACTGTGTGTGTAGGAAGCACAGCAGGCTCAGGCCCTGTCCACCTGCTGCTCGGCATCAGCACGGGCAGGCTCCATCCCTGCCCCTCCCCCGCCACATAAAGTGCACTAAAGCCTTCTTTTCTTCTACAACAGTCTTTTGGTGTAAAGGTTGTAGTTGAAAATGGTTGTTTTGTTTTGGGAGTGCACTGCTCATACCTTCTGCCTGTCTTGCTTTTGGGGTACTCTAATTTGTCTTTTCATTTCACAACTGGTATCCTTTCCACTATATCCCATAACTTGACTACTTCACCTCTGACCTTTTCACGTGCCTTCTTTCCAACAAGATGACAGGTACTCTGCCCATCTACATTCTGATAGATTGAAAGGATCTCAGTTACGATCCCAAATGAATAAGTCCCCTTGGGAATTGAAAGGTTCCTCCCAGAGACCTCAATTATTGTCTTTTTAAAAAGATATTAAATTCATATACGTATTATAAATAACGTCAGTTGAAAACACTAAACAGTTGAGGACTTCATTGGCAGACAGAGTGCATGCCGGGTGAACCTGATGCACTCTCTCAGTCCTTAAAAGCTAATAAAAAAACATTTTTTGGTTACATAAGAGGTATTGAGTACATATTTCATGCCTTTTTATACCAACTGTAGCAAAAGGATTAGGAGAATATACTTAGGAATCACTTTTACTGAATTCAGAAACATATGCCTCCACCACACACCATCTAGAGGGCATATTTTTAAATGTCAGTCAGAGAGCTGCTTCATCCTTCAAACAGTTTCATAGATAAGACTATTTTAAAACTTGAAATCTTAAAAGCAAAACTGACAAGGCTTCAGAATTTAAAAAGCAACAGCTTGCTGTGTGTGCCACTGGACTGAAAGCTATGTATCCTGATGTTTTCAGAACAATCTCAAAAGACAAAAAAATACAGTTGCCACTGATTCATCAAAAATATTTGCCTGCCTTTTGTCATCAGCTACAAAATATAGTGCTTCATAAAATAAACATCAATTTCTAAGCAGCAATTTTTAAAAAATATAACTTGTAATTTTAAATGTTTTGTTTAACAAATGCTCATAATTAGTAGCAAACTGGTATCATTCATAAGACCCGCAGTGTAGGGACTATGGCATGCTGCCGCCGCTCTCCGCTGGAAGGACTAGCTATGCACATGCTATGCCCAAAATGATGGAGCATAAACTACAAGAGGACCATGTGTGCCTTTGTAAATACAGAGCAATAAGAATCATCAGAACCAGCATGGATTCAGCACTGCATGGCATTCCATACAGCAAAATTTTACTATCCATATGATGATTTTTAAAGTTCAGGTAAATATTTAAAGCATTTGGTACTATTGTCATCAACAGTTTTAAAACCGTAAATCAGGTCTGATTTTGGGTACATTTCCTGGACCGAGCCACCTGTCAGAAATCACTGCCTGTGGTCATCTTTTTATGGTTTATAATCAATTGATGTAAAAATTTCAACTAACACCCATAAAGCTTAGTCATGGGGCTACAGAGAGAAAAACAGGAACGCAATTCTGCATAACCCACCACAGGAATGCAGGCTTGCAGAAAACAAAAATAGAATATTTATTTATGTTTAACTTAGTTTACTGTCAATCAAATCCAGGCAATGATTAAACTGGCCATATGGAAAGGAGGGAGCATGAGCCATGGGGGCAGAAAGCGGTTCACCTGCAGACTTGCTCTGCTCCTTCGCTTTTCCCAGGAGGCCCAGGAAATGCCGGGTCATGGCTGCACACAGGTCACCACGTGCTGACTACAGCCAGGTCAGAAAGGGCTCGCTCTTGTTCAGAGCAGACTCCACGTCATTGAAGAGGGGGATCAGATCTTCAGATTCCAGAGTCCCGAGGTCCACGTTGGTTCCTGGGAGACAGTCCAGAAAATCGGGGAAACGGGTCTGCTGAGGATTGATGTTCATGGGTGTCTGCCCTGCATTTTCCCCTGCAACAGAATGAGAAGAAACCATTTTCACTCCTTTTTCAGGTTCTTGAAAGAGGGTCAATTCAAATGTTAACATAACTCTCGTCTTCACCTGTGCTATGCCTACACGGAAACAGATTACGTTGCTATGGGTATAAAATATTTCGTCTCTGGGCAAAATTTCAGCTACCACACTGACTCTGAGCTGGTGATGCTCGTTCCTAGGACATGCAGAGGTGCCAGGGGAACCTGCAACTGTCCTGGGTCGACGTGGTCCAGAGGAACAAGTCCTGGGAGACAGGGAGGCACAGGTGAAGGCCCTGGGGGTCTGACCTATGACCTGTGTCTTCCCGAGACAGCAGCATGAAGAGCTGTTTTGTGAAAGAGTGGAGAGGCCCTGCCTGTAAGAAATGCCTTATCACAGGGCTATAATCTCAGGATTTAATTGCACGCTTATATGTACCCATATCCTCCCGCTTATGTTCAAAGATAACAGTGAGGAGTTTCTTTTAATGGTGTTATTAAAAGGCTGTCTTCATTGATGGCACTAGGGATCAATGTCAAAGCATTTTATAAAGTGGGTTCTGCAGACCATGCCCCTCCCTCCACTCCACGCCCCACACCATCTGCCTTTCTCACAATGCAGGAGAGTCACAATGCCTGTGAGCTCAGGAAGGTTCTGAGATGTCTTGCAGTAAAGAAGTCTGCTTTATTTTGTTTCAGCCACTGTTACCTAAGCGCACGTAATTGCCTAATCCAATTTTGGCAGAACTTATATCCTGATAGAACTAGAGTTTACAGAGACATAACTCTCATCTTCACCTGTGCTATGCCTACACGGAAACAGATTACGTTGAGAAAATGCTGTTCTAGAATAAAATGAAGTGTCCGGGGCGTGGCATGAGGAATCCATGTTCTTTATGAATAACTAGAGGCCTAGTGCATGAAATTCGTGCACTTGGGTTGGGGGGTTGTCCCTCAGCCTGGCCTGTGCCCTTTCCCAATCTGGGAGCTCTCGGGGGGATGTCCGACTGCAGGGGAGATGGGAGAGGCTCCCGCCACCATCGCTGCACTCCCCCTGTGGGAGCACACTGACCAACCGGAAGCAGCTCCTGCATTGAGCGTCTGCCTCCTAGTGGTTAGTGTGCATCATAGTGACCAGTCGTTCTGCCATTCAGTCGATTTGCATATTCGCCTTTTATTATATAGGATAGTGTAAGAGAAAATGTACTGACCTTATGTCCATAGACTGACCTTTTAACCGCGTGGCCTTATACATACATAACGTGTTGTATATGAGATGTCTGGCCCTGTTTACTCATATGAAGTTGGTATTATAGCACCATCTTCACAAAATGGAGTAAAGCACCCACGGCTCTGGGTACCATTCACACAAACTCATATACATACAAAAATACAATAAATACAAAAATACAATAAATGTTTGTCGATTGTGCTTAAAGAAAAAAAACACCTTAGAATTCAATCACTGTTGACTACAGAATATTAGAACAACTAGTTAATGTAAACAGCCCCAAACAATTTTCTGAAGGAATACAATATACCTCAAAATTGAGGAACATTGATAACTAAAGCCAGCTCCCACCACAGCATCTTTTTTACGAAACTCATTACATTAGCTTTTGTGCCATAAAGTGCAATAGTCATTGCACAGAAATTCACTATTCTGACTAAAACTGAAGGAAATTCATTTTAAGCATATGAATTAAACTAGAGGCCTGGTGCACGGAATTCGTGCACGGGTAGGGCCCCTAGGCCTGGCTGGTGATCAGGGCCGATCTGTGAGGCAACTGGTGGGTGATCGGGGGGCCACCGCTGGCACCACCTTGGCCAGCCTGGTGCCACCCGCTCGCCGGCCCCACCCCCTGCCACCGCCATCGGTCGCCTCCCTCTGCCGGGTAACCGGCAGGGAGACTGGTGGGGCCCCCGCTGGCACCCACCTTGGCTGGCCTGGGGCCTGCAGGCTGGGGGAAGCTCCTGCATTGAGTGTCTGCCCCCTAGTGGTCAGTGCACATCATAGAGACTGGTTGTTCCACCATTTGGTTGATTTGCAGCTAGGCGGGTCCGGCCTCGCCTCCCCAGGGTGGCGATGTTCCCAGGGACCCCCGGGAGCAGCTAGTCGGGTCCGGCCTCACCTCTCCGGGGCGGCGATGTTCCCAAAGCCCCATGGGAGCGGCTAGGTGGGTCAGGCCTCGCCTCTGCCTCCCCAGGGAGGCAATGTTCCCAAAGCCCCATGGGAGCGGCTAGGCGGGTGGCGGGTCCGGCCTCGCCTCCCTGGGGCGGAGATCTTCCCAGGGACCCCCAGGAGCAGCTAGGCTGGTCTGGCCTTGCCTCCCGGGGGTGGCGATGTTCCCAGGGACCCACGGGGAGGCTAGGCAGGCCAATGCCCCTCCTGGGGCCTGCAATGAACCCGGACCCCTCCTGTGACGTCTGGCGCTGCCCACCCCACCGCCTCCCTGGCCAATGGACTGGTACCTTGTGGGTGGTGTCTGGCACTGCCCACAGGGCCTCCTCCGCCCCCGATGAACCCGTACCCCCAGAAGCAGGCCATGGTGCTGCCCGCCCTGCCTTCGTATGCAAATTAACCCACCAAAGATGGGTTAATTTCCATACTCACTCTGATGGGCTGTGGGCATAGCGAAGGTACGGTCAATTTACATATTTGTCTATTATTAGGTAAGATGTTTTCCAGGGAGAAAAATTATATTCTTCCTAGTAATGAGGGAAACATAATTCAGCTTTATTTGGGTGATAGCAAAGCTTCATGTCTTTTCTATAACTCATAAAATATCAATGCTTCTTGGCACTATTTTATAGGATTTTCATTGCAAAATACAATGAAAAATTAAATCAAGTTCAACCACATATTGAAAAACATCAAAATAGAAAAGAAAATCCAAAATAACTTTTTCTGCCACTAGAGCATAACAGATTGGAAGTGTGGTCCAAAAAGGTTACCTGCCTTGAAGAACGATCTAAGGTGCTAATCTCTTTTTTTCTTCATCGCCAGTTAGAATCATTTATCCCTATTGATTTCCCATTTTAACTTTCTAATAACTCGAGAATACATTGTTTTAGCCAACTAAAAGCTCTCTGTTTTAAATAATTCCTCTTATCCTTTCTCCTCAGACATGAAAGGCATGAGGAAACTAGTTAAGGTTCTTTGTTGAGGTTAACAATTTTAAATTATCTCTTTTTGGAGCAACTTTGCAATCTCATTGTAATCTTTTTGGTTTTTGTAGTTTTATCCCACTTAAAAAGTAGGAGAGACAAAAAGCAGGCAGTTCTTAAAAGGGTATGATTATTTCAAAATATTCTGGAAGGATAAGTTACTTCCCAGGCTTTGCTCTATATGCTCAGCTGTGGTTTTGTGTGCCTTTCACAAGGAGACTACTCAGCTGGCTCACTCCCATTCCGCCTGTGGTCAGTGGATATAACTGACCTTTCTAGCTACCGTCGAGCTCCACACACCCTCAGCCTCCCCTTATCTTGTTATGGGTAATTATATTCCTCCCCTGAGAGGGCTTACCCCCATTTCTTATAAAGCCTTCAGAGAAGTGACTCGCAAGTCAGTGGGCTGATAGTCACCTAACCAGGGTACCCTGGAGCCCTACCATTTATCAAGTTCCTTTGGAACCTTACCTCAGCCTTCTTAGAAAGAGACCAAGCTCTGTGGTCTCGTGATTCCTCACAGCTCTAAGAAGTGAGCACAGGGGTCCCACTTTACAGGCGAGGAATCTGAGGCACTCACCCAAAGTCACTGGCAGGAAGTGGGAAGCAAGAACTCAACTTCAGTTGCCTGTGTGCAAAGACTGCTCTTTTCAGGACACCACTTAATTCCACATTCTCAATTTTAAAAAGCCACAGAATAGAATTCATTCTATTTTAAAAAGCTATAGAGTAGAATTCATCTTTTTTTTTTTTTTTTTTTAATGTCAAGCTTAGATTTAGGTCTCCTTAGTCTTTTCTTATTTAACTTTGCTTTATCTTTACTGGCTTCCCAGTGTTTAAAAGATGAAGCAAACAATTATTAAACACTAGAGGCCTGATGCATGAAAATTTGTGCAAGAGTAGTCCTTCCTTCCCCCGGCTGCCGGCACTCTTTCCTCCAGCACCGGGGACCTGGGCTTCCCTCCTCTGGCCACCAGCAGGCACCTGGGACCTGGGCTGCTTCCTCGTGCTGCCTGCAGGCCCCCAGGGCCCGGGCTGGCTTCCCTCTGGCCGGCCGCAGGCACCCGGGACCCAGGCTGGCTTCCCTCCAGCCCCGGCTTTCTCAAGAAGGACATCCAGAATGACTCCCGGAAGACGTCTGGTCTAATGAGCATATTACCCTCTTATTATTATAGATAGGAAGGAGCCACTCCAAAGAGGGCAAATAAATCTCACACCGAAAAGGAGAGAGAGATGAAGAGAGAGAGAGAGAGAAGGAGACAGGCTAGGAGGGAGAAAGCTGAAGTAATAAATTAAAATATAACAAAACAAACAGGTCAAACTATTCCTCCCCACAATACAGCTACACAACCCTCTAAACATTCACATGACACCTGTGGGAGACCTGGGCAGTCCCCCCGCGCCCACACTCCTGGCAAGTCTGTATCTTGGCTGACCAATAATTGAGAGTTAGATAGGAAGAGCAGACTTCGAGGAGCAGAGTGTGACAAACACAAGCACTGTGGACAACAGCAGTGGGAAAACCAATTATTTTCACCACAGAACAATTAATTTTCTATCACCCATCAGAATAAAGGAGAAACTTGCATAAAAACTCCAAATAGTGGACACCTCTACTATCTTTTATTTTTGGTTCTAGAATATCTCTGGGAGTTTAGGACTTTGATAATTAAGTCTAGATTTGGCTAATAAGTCCAAATTCAGTTTTTGCAATTGAAGGCCTTACTCCTTGAATAGACGAGGAAAGGAGAGGTAGGTAACCGGGAAGCCAGCAGAGGACTGGCCTGCAGGCTGGGGATCAGGGTGAAGTCACCCGACTCTTCGTTTTAATTGTTGGGATTTGGAGCTGACAATTTAGAATCCTCTGAGTTGCTTACCTGACCAAATGCCCACAGCCAACTGCCCTCCAAATGCAGTGCTGGTGGAACTATAAACCAGTATCTTCTCAAGAGAGAAAGTGCCTTATTTGTTATAACTAAGGACCAAACACATCACTATTTCACTGTGTAAGAATGACAAGCAGACAGTGGTGTCCTGATGTGATGGTGAGGAAAGGGCTATGTGGAGCAAGAACAGGCAAAAAAAAAAAAAAAGAGAGAAAAAGAAGAACTGAAAATCTTGTGCCATATACAAAACTATATTTGTATAAACTATGGGGGAGGGGCTAGAGTTTATTAATAGTGCTTGGGGCCCAGCTGGCATGGCTCAGTGGTTGAGCATCAACACATGAACCAGGAGGTCACGGTTTGATTTCCAGTCAGGGCACCTTCCCAGGTTGTGGACTCGATCCCCAGTGGGGGGCATGCAGGAGGCAGCCGATCAGTGATTCTCTCTCATCATTGATATTTCTATCCCTCTCTCCCTCTCCTTTCCTCTCTCTGATATCAATTAAAAAAACATATTAAAAATATTTTTTTTAAAGTGCTTTGTTGAGATTAAGTATTTCTGGTTGGATTCCAGAATGGAGATGACTATAAAGATGATTTAAAAATGCAAACTCATTGCAAGTACTTGCAGGCTTTGCTCCTACCTGTGTCCATCTCATCCATGTTGCTGAGGAAGTCCTCCGGGGTGGTGGGGACACTGTAGCACCCTAGCCCCAGGCCGCTGTCGGTGCTCTGTTCCCTCGAATGATAGGGCCCTCTGGAGAGCAAAAGTGGAGGAACGTCAAGGTGAGCCCACTAAAGAAATCTCCAAATTAAAGTACAGTCATACAAACCTAACCTAGTGTAGTTCTGTCATTTGGTCCAACTTTCCAAGTAATGAAGAGAGGCATAATTTGTAGCTCCTTTTAATTTTTTTGAAACATACACCCCAATGTCCATGAAATTAATAAATTGTAAGCAAATAAAATTGGCTGTTCATAGTAAATTGATTTCCTTTTCATCTTAAAACAGTAATTTGAACACTACTCTACATATCCTATATAATAAAAGTCTAATATGCTATGTGTCTGGTCGGCCATTCAACCAATCAAAATATAATATGCTAATGATATGCTAAGGCTGCTCAACTGCTCGCTATGACCTGCACTGACCACTAGGGGGCAGACGTCCCAACCAATAGGTTAGCTTGCTGCTGGGGTCCAGCCGATCAGGACTGAGGAAGATGGGCTGGACACTCCCTAGAGCCCTCCTGCGTCCCTGCCCGGCCCCAATCCTGCACCGATGGGGTCCCTTGGCCTGGCCTGGGACCACCCCCCTCCCCCCCCACCCCCCCCCCCCGAGTACATGATATAATAAAAGGCTATATAATGAAAGGCTAATATACAAATTGACTGGTCGCTATGACGTGCACTGACCACCAGGGGAGCAGACGCTCAATGCAGGAGCTGCCCCCTGGTGGCGCCGCTCAGCCAGAAGCTGGGCTCACAGCTGGCAAGCACAGCAGCGGTGGCAGGAGCTCCTCCCGCCTTCATGGCAGCACTAAGGATGCCTGACTGACAGCGGGGAGTGGGCCTAAGCCGTCAGTTGGACATCCCCCAAGGGCTCCCGGACTGCAAAAGGGCGCAGGCCAGGCTGAGGGACCCTCTCCGAGTGCACGGATTTCGTGCACCGGGCCTCTAGTCAAGTATAATAGCATTTATGTAAATTTAAAAAAAAATAGAAAACAGTGTTGAACGCTGCTTAGGGATGCACACATTATCAGGCAACCAGAAGCATAAAAGCATGTGTGATGAATGTGCAGTGGTAGGAATGAGTTTAAATATTAACTGTAATGCTTATTTCAAAAAAATAAATCTACAAAAATATGGGAAATCTGGGTTTGGGGTACATGGTGAATCTTACATTATTCTTTATACTTTTCTGAACATTTGAAATACTTTAAAATCAACACTCACTTTAAAAACTTTCCTTCATTATTTTAGCCACTGTTTGTTTTCACCTCTTTCTATTTTTTGTAACATTCACAATTGTATTTGTTTGCCAGAATCCTCTGAAAGGACAGAAAAGGCACAGGAAGTAGAGCCCTACCCTTTATTTGAGTTTAAGAAACTAAGGTTAACTACTTCTGCTCATGACGATATTCTTGACTAAATTATCTTTTCCATCTGCTCTTAGGTTTCCTGTTTTAAAACACCATCTCTTTTCTTAAATTAATTTTATTGTGAAGTAATTTTAGAATCACATGGAAGATGCAAAAGGAACAGATCCTCGTGCACTCTCCCCCTGCTTCCCCAAGGACACTTACGTAACCACAGGACAAGGATCAAAACCAGGAAACTGACATCATATAACACTATTAACTGAACTGCAGACCTTACTCACATTTCAGCATAAACATCATTTCTTAAAACAGTAATTCGAACACTACTCTACATATCCTATATAATAAAAGCCCAATATGCTACGTGTCTGGTCGGCCACATGGGATTTCCCATGTTCTTCATTTGCCACATGGCAGGCTTCCCCCTGCCCCCCTACTAGCTACATTAAACCACAAGATTTTTCCAAATAATTACTGTGCAACACCATCCCATTGAAATAAGTTCATCCCCATTTTAAAATTATTGACTAGGGTTTCAGTCCATGTCGTATCACCAATTTTTACATTTGAGATTAAAAAAGAAAAGTAGTTAACTTCCTCTGCTTTTATTTTTTCTGCCACTACTTGCTGCCTCTATCCTCACTCTAACCTCCAAGCTCCCCACCGTTTCCCACACAAACCAACACCCACCATACTCTAAATCACAAAATAAAGAAAGCAAAAATAAGTGGTCCCCGAATATTAACTTACCCATTGAGGAAAGGATCTGAGCTATTATTAGTGATGGATCTCATGTCTGGAGTCATGGTGGGGGCGTTAACAGCAGCCTGAACCGTGGCCAGAGTTTCGGCTTCCATGGGGAGCTGTCTACAGAGGGCAGCTTCCTGCAGAAATATGCCAGTCAGAGGGAGAGACAAGAGTTATTCCCTTAGTGTCAGGATCAGAGCAAAGCATACTTCACATGAAAACACTTCACCAAATACAAAGCACTTTACGTTAATTGCTAATAAGTCAAAATCATCAGGAAATCAAGTGTTCTTTCTCTGAAGAAAGTCTTACAGGTGAAAGACACTTCCTCACATTCACAAAGTTAATGAGAAGCTCAGCTAACATTTCACCTCAGGACACTTACGTAGCAATGTCCCATCCATACAATTGTTTAAATGCCCAAATCTTAGAAAGGCCTCTCAAGGCACTTACTTGCTCAGAGACAAGGCTATTTTTATCTTAGGGATTCAGACCAAATCTCAATCAATCAAAGCCATTGGACTCCTCTGCACTAGCAGGTACATTCTGGTCTTTGCCAGGCACTGGCCAGTAAAACTATGGGATTACCGAGTTCAAGCTCTACATTAAATCATAGCTGGCACTTTTATGTCAGTAGCCAGGTGAGCAAAACAAACAGTTAAAAACTTGTTTGTCAATCAGTTGTTCTATTAGACTAATTATTTTGTCAAGGACTAAAATGGCTGAAGGTTAGGGAAACATGCAGACCTGGTCCAAATCCCTCTGCTGAATGAATGTTTGAGAGCATCTGCATTTTATTAGCAAAAATCAGAACGCTAGCATTATTTTTTTAAAGCTAGTATTACTTTGCCAAGAGAGTCAACCCGAAGGTTATGGACTTGACAGCAATTATTTTCTCTAGGTATAACCTCCAGGGAGTCTCTCCCATTTTGACAAACATAATCAGACATCAAATTTCTTTCAAATTCCAGAGAATAGTTTTGTATGTTTATACTTCATCCAAAACCAAGTCTAGGCCCTTTCCATATTTATGCCTATTAGTTGCCCACTTTCCAGGCTAACGACATTGGTCTCACTGTCCCATAACCCCTCCTTCCCCCCGCGCCCCCCCCCCCCTATGTAAGTTACAATATCTTTGTTAGATCTGTTCCAGCCCTAATATGCTATGATTTCAGAGAGTAACTGCTGTCTAGACAAGTCTAGTGAAGTCATCGGCTATAAAAGTTTTCGGTTACTAGAGTTCACTGCACTGTTACTAGGAGTTACGGTGACATGTTTCTCACATACGGTGAGGATGACTAATAAGAAATTGCATTGCTAACATACACTGAAATTAATGCCCTGGCTAGGAAGGGCTCCTGGTTCACCTTTGCTCATTTAGCTTGCAAATAATCAGAATACTTCACTAACACAAATTTTATTCAGTTAATCCATAAAAAGCAAGCAAACAAAAAGAAAGGAGATTTTTTAAAGTTGATTTTAATCCATAATCCAAATCTTGGAAATACCTCTGGATAAATATAGAAAAGTCTGCTGGTCCTTACATGGCAGGCAGTGTGCATTGGAAACCTTATTTCCCAAGCAAAGCTTACCCGAAGGCCTCACAGGGGTGACCAACAGTGACTGAACCTGGTGTGGGAGCCTAGAACCCACCAACCCCTCACGCACACTCACACACTAATAAATGTGGGTTATACCCCCGAACTGATGCCCTTTTATTACTTTTTAATGTATTTTTATTGATTTCAGAGAGGAAGGGAGAGGGAGAGAAACATAGAAACATCAATGATGAGAGAGAATCATTGATCGGTTACCGCCTGCAAGCCCCCTACTGGGGATCAAGTCCGCAATCCGGGCATGTGCTCTTGACCGGGATTGAACCCAGGACCCTCAGTCCACATGCCAATGCTCTATCTATTGAGCCAAACCAGCCAGGGCTATCAATCATGTTTTAAGATACTGTTTGAGTTTGTAATTTTAGGTAGTCTGAATACAAACATAAAAATCATTTTGGGCCCTAACCGGTTTGGCTCAGTGGATAGAGCGTCGGCCTGTGGACTGAAAGGTCCCAGGTTCGATTCCGGTCAAGGGCATGTACCTTGGTTGCGGGCACATCCCCAATAGGAGGTGTGCAGGAGGCAGCTGATTGATGTTTCTCTCTCATAGATGTTTCTGACTATCTATCCCTCTCCCTTCCTTCCTCTCTGTAAAATATCAATAAAATATATATTTTTTTAAAAAAGAATCATTTTGGGAGTTTCATGGAATAAAAAAATCCATATTAGATACATAAAGCATAATGATTATTTATCATCTCTAATGCTATAATATGAAAATGTTTACATTATAAGAAAAAAATACCAGGTATAAGCTTTTCTCTTCATTTAAATTACTCCTGGCATACTTCACATAACTATAATATAGAACTTTTTTTTAATGCCTGTGTGTGGCTAAATCCTATATAATAAAAGCGTAATATGCAAATTGTCCCCTCAACCTGAGTTCTTCCGGAAGTTTGACCAGGGGGCAGGCCGGCAGGGGTGGGGGGAACACGGGGGAAGGGAGGGAGGCCCCAGCCAGCAGCCGGCAGCCCCTAGGGACCTACCAGTGCACGAATTTCGTGCACGGGGCCTCTAATATGTAAGTAAAATTCAAAAGGACTATATCTATCTATCTATCTATCTATCTATCTATCTATCTATCTATCTATAAAAGCCTAAGCGACCGTTACAACCGAATGGCCAAAACGACCAGTCGACCAGTCACTATGATGCATACTGACCACCAGGGGGCAGATGCTCAACACTGGAGCTGCCCCCTGGTGGTCAGTGTGCTCCCACAACCAACCTCCTGTGGCAGGCCAACCTCCCGTACCCCCCCCCCCCCCCGTCCCTTCCCCCAGCCCCAATTGGGTCTGGGCAAGGCATCCCCAATTGGCCCTGATCTCCGGCCAGGCATAGGGACCCCACTCATGCATGATTTGTGCACCGGGCCTCTAGTGTATAATAATCAAAGCTGAAAGAACCTATACTATAATGGGGAAAGAGGTTCACTGTGCCATTTCACATCTATTTCCTCTATTTTAAATTAGAGATAACCAAAGCTCCATTCTTCAGCAGCACTGTTTCTCTACTTGAAAGACTTGACTCTCAGGTCATTATAAGCACAAGGCTATGTTCTGCATGTAGGGGACTTACAGTATCATTTTCCACCTTCAAATGATTAACAAATGAGAGAATACAGAAAGGGTGTTAAGTGCATTTGAATAATTTTATTTTTATATTCCTCACCTGAAGATATGCTTTTATTGATTTGAGAGAGAGAGAGAGAGAGAAACATAGATCTGTTGCCCCCCCAAACACCCCCCAACCGGGATTGAACCTGCAACCTAGGTTTGTGCCCTGACCAGGAAGCAAACCCGAAACCTTTTGGTGCATGGCACGACACTCCTACCAACTGAGCTACATGTCCAGGCCATAACTTTGAAATATAAATTAGGCTAGTCTGAGTTGCAAAGTTATTATAAGGGGCAATACTTTCTCCAAGATTATTCCACACTTCAGCCAACCTGAAGATCATGCTGGCCCCTACTGGAAACCCACCTACATGTTCTTCACTTATTCATTGAGCAAATATTTATTGAGTACCTATTATATGCCCAGCTGTTGCAGGCAGTAGAGACATAGGAGTGAACATGACAAAGCCCTTCAGGACAGCCCTGTCCACTTTCCTCCTTCATCTCCAACAAGTTCCCTTACACATCCCTTCCCTGCTGCCTCTCCCACTTCCAGCATCTGCACCAACTGTTCCCTCTGCTTGTAACATGCTCCTCAGATATTCCCAAAGTTCACTCCCTCACTAATATTTATTTCCTACAAATGCCATCTCCTCAAAGATTGCATGAAATTTTCTTCATAGCAACTTATATATTTGTTGGCTGTCTTTCCCATTAGCTCAACAGGGAAAGGTTTTGTCATGGTCACCCCTATGTCCCCATTGCCTATAACAGCTAGGCAGATAGTAGGTACATGATAAACATTTGCTCAATGCGTAAGTAAAAAACATTACTGGAATTCAAATGGAGATATTTTAAATTGTAATTAGTAATAAAAAATAAACTAAGAACATTCAATTCTCACCTTTAACCACAAATATGAGAGCAATAACAGCCTATAGTATACACTGCTTACTAGCCAGGCACAAACTTCATCCTCATGTGATAATCCCACTACACTCCTCCTTGCTCCAAACATATAGAGTGAACAGGAGGGCAGAGTGGTCAGGAGCAGGGATTTCAGGGCTAGATGCTTTGATTTGAATTCTGGCCCTGACATCTCCCAGCCAATTATTTAACCCCTAGGTTCCTGATTTACAGAGTGGGGATAACAACAGCATCTACCCAACAGAGCTACTGTGATGATAAAGTGAGGTTACATATGTAAGGCTCTTAGAACATAAGCTCATCTAATCAATGTTAACTGTTATTACCATCATCTCATGTTCTATATTCCAATCCCATAAAACAAAACAAAAAATCTTAAAGATCACACTACTGTGTGGCCTGATCTACTCTGTCTGACACTTCTTCCTGGTCAACTTCTACCCAGAAGGATTAAAGTGTGAAGTGCATCATTATGTGCCAGCAAGACTAAGAAAACAATTTCTTTTTTAAATAAGGAGAGGTTTGTAAACCTTTTTGTATAACATAAAATTAGTGGGGGTTTTTTGTTTGTTTGTTTTTAAATCCTCACCCAAGGACATGTTTTTATTGATCTTAGAGAGAGATGAAAGGAAGGGAGGAGAGGAGGAGGGGAGGGGAGGGGGGAGGGGAGAGAAAGAGAGAGAGAGAGAGAGAGAGAGAGAGAGAGAGAGAGAGAGAGAGAGAGAACGTTGATGTAAGAGAGAAACATCAATCAGTTGCCTCTCGTACCCACCCCATTGGGGATGGAGCAGGCGATCTGAGTATGTGCCCTGACCGAGAATCAAACCCACAACCTTTCAGTACACGGTACAATGCTCCAACCAACTGAGCCACACTGGCCAGGGTTAAATTAGTTTTTAATATAAATGGAGAATGGTGAGAATTTTCATTTCACTTAATTATATTTTATAATATAAGAGTTCCATATTTAGAATTCTAAAAGTATCGCCTTTTTTTGAATGACAGTATTTTTCTACTTCTGCTCATGAATGGAAGGAGAAAAAAAAGCAGCACGAAATCCTAGTTTTTAAATAAAAGGGCTGACCTCACTAACACATCTCCATCCAAACAAGGGAGGATTTAAAAAACAACTAAGTTTAGGTATAAAATTCAACCCGGTTCCATATGCTTCTAGCTGCCATGACACCCACAGCCCCGCCTAGGCAGAACCAAGAGGCAAACACTGACCAAGAAGCAGCAGTCAATCGAGACTGTTGGAACTGAAACAGCTGAGGGCAAAGATAGAAGATGGGGGCACTGGACTATGTAAAATGATGTGAAAACAGGGGGACAGCTGGCCAAAGCTGGTCTCGGGCATGACTTAGGCCTCCAAGTCAGAAAACTGGCGGTACAGCTGCCACAAGCAGCCCTGTGCTCCGTTCCCAGCTCCCTCTAGTTGAGGCAGAAGAAATACTAAGCTGGAGGCACATCCAAGCCCCCTGGTCTGTCTCTCATTTCCCACTTCCACTCTAGTTCAACAGATCTATTCACAGACCCCTTCCAAGTATTCCCTCCACCCCCACCCACCCAGTTCTCCCAAGCAAATCTTCAGTTGCCTAGACTCCTCAGTACTTTGGGTCTCTCTTCATCTAGTCAGATCTCACCCACCCTTAGAGCAGCGGTCGCCAACCTTTCAGACTCCACGCACCACCGGTTGGCGACCACTGCTCCAAAGGTTTCCTTAAACCAGCAGTCGCCAACCTTTTAGACCTCACAGACCACCAGTGGTCCATGCACTGGTTGGTGACCGCTGCCTTAGAGGTTCCATTACACCACCTTTTCCAGGATGCCTTCCCTGACTACCATAACCACAGCAAGCTACCTTCCCTTTCTCCCAGCCCTGAACTCCTAAACAAACACATCCAGCAGGGGTCTGAAACCTCATGTCTCCCAAAACACTCATCAGGCCCCAAAGCAGAGGAGGGCAGTTGGGGGCGATTGGGCGGCAGGGGAGCAGTTACAGGCAGAAGCGGTTAGGGACAATGAGGCAGGCAGGCAGGCAGGCAGGCGAGTGGTTAGCAGCCAGCAGTCCCGGATTGTGAGAGGGATGTCCGATTGAAGAGGGTGCAGGCTGGGTTGAGGAACACGCCCCTCCCCACCTCCTGCACAAATTTCACGCACTGGGACTCTAGTAACAAATAATGATGAATAAGAGCCAAGCCTGGTGGATATCTCCTTGGTCCAAACCCCGCTTCTATCTCAAGTAGCAGGTCAGCACTGTTCTTCTGGGTATTTCAACCGACCTGCCCACCTTGTCAAGTCTGTATCTAGTTCTCTGTTCTACACTTTGCTGAGGTCTTTACAAAGACTGACCAGAAAAGAAAAACAAGATGGGAGGGGTTTAGATGAAATGTCCTATGAAGAAGTAGGAGGCTATATAACCAGAGGAAAGACTTGAGGGGCACACTTTGGCTCTCAAACTATCAAGGATACATTACACGGGAGCAGGAAGATACCTTCTACCCAAACTTGAGGCCAATATGATGAAGGATTTTCTAATTAGTAGTCCGTTCTGGGGTGGAACTAGCTGTTTTCCATTCTCTGGGGTACTGGCCACTGCAATTCTCAAGCAGTTGTGAAAGGCTGTGTTATTAGACATGTCCTGAGCTTGGCACAGGGAAAAAGTGTCCTTCACATAAAAAAGATTGAAGTTCAAGTCCCAGCTCAGCTACTCCCCAGCTATAACGTCTGGGACTAAATTCTTAACCTTTCTTAATAGTTTGTTCATCTGACTCATTTTTCTGGGATGTTATAAAAATTTTAAAGCATATTTATAAAGAAACTGGCACTGTAGGACAGCCAACAGAATGAATAACCCACGGTAGTCAATGTTTTTAGAGGCAGGAATATTAGCTAATACCTGCAAATGGCTCCCAGTGTGTGAAGCACTGTTCCGGGCACTTTAACATACTATTTCATTTCATCCTCACGCCTATCCAACTGTCTCCATATTGCAGATGAGGAAACTGAGGCATTGAGAAGTTAAGCAACTTTCCCAAGATCTGGCTCCAGAGTCTGTTCTCATGGCCACCACGCCAACAGTGCAGCAGACAGAGGAAAGCCGAGGGCTGAGGTTGGCAGAGCTCAAATTTTTGGCCCTTTCACCTACTGGCTGTGAGACTGGAACAGGGTATTTCATTGCTCTGGGCCCGTTTTCCCAGCTCTGGCATGGAAATACTGACCCCCACCCCTCAGACAGTTTAGAGGGGGGTTTAATGAAACAACCTATTTAACTCTTGAATACAGTTAACTGTCCTGAATTGGGAAAGCAATTGAACTGCATGGTTCTACGTTCCTTTTCAATGTATATATGGGTGGAGCTAGTGTCCTGGGAAAACACAACACATCAAGCAAAGTTATACTTTCAGATTTTAAAGGGCAGTTTCAGAAAGATCTGGAAAGCTGCTCCTGGTAATCCACTCCTCCCTTCCTCCACCACAACTTTACTTTGTCTCTAGACCCAGGCTGGAGTGGAAAGACTGCTGCAAAGTGAAGGCTTTGAGACTCTCTCTCGGAGTTTTTGGTTGAGTCTGTGGTCATCTATCTAGCTCCCTGAAATGAATAATGATATATAGGTTTAAAAACACCCTCTTCTAGCCCTGGCTCATTTAGCTCAGTAGATGGAGCGTCGGCCTTCAGACTGAAAGGTCCTGGGTTCGATTTGGGACGAGGGCACATGACCGGTTGGCAGGCTCGATCCCCAGTAGGTGCAGAAGGCAGCCGATTGGTGATTCTCTCTCGTCATTGATGTTTCTATCTCTCTCTTCCTCTCCCTTCCTCTCTGAAATCAATAAAAATATATTAAAACAACAACAACACCCTCTCCTAGCAGCTGGGGGAGTAGGTGGTTTATAAAAAAGCAGGAGGGTAAAGGTGTGAAAACACTGATTTGTCAGTAGAAGGAAGCAAACCCCCGACCTCCTCCCCTCCAACTCCCCAGGGCCTGCATCTCGCTCTCGGAATAAATCAACAGCAGAGCGAGCAAGTCCACAACAGGTGAGAGCTTCTGCGGCCAGTCCTGGGCTGAGGGTGGCCTCGGCCATGGCTCCTGCCTCCCTGGAATATACTTCAAAGAGAAACGAATGACAATAACCTTTTCCAAGGGTGTCCTGCTTGATATAAGTGTGCGTTTCCAGGGATTCCAGAAAAATAGAAGATTGGATTGTTTTCATTATAAAGGGTGGGGTGACTAATGAAAAAATAAAGACCTTTTGAAATCCTAACATTAAAACAGTTATTCCTGTACAGAGCAGCGCCTCTCTCTGCCCAAAGGCTGAGGCTTTAGAGGCAGAATGCTGAATTATTCACTTTCTTCATAGAAAAAAAACGCCTGTGCCAAAGGGTTCTAGAAACCCACTGTCACATTTTCGGGATCCTCTCTTCTTGAAACACTTTGTCACACACTCAGCTGCCAGAACTGCTGCTATGAAAGAACAATGGGAACTCCAGTTCATATTATTATCCACGGCCCGTTTGCAGCTCCTTTAATTCAGGACATATCCTATCTAATAAAAGAGTAATATGCAAATTGACCATACCTCCGCTACACCCACAAGCCATGCCCACCAGCCAATCAGGAGCAAATATGCAAATAAAGCCAACCAAGATGGCTGTGGCCACGGAGAGCAGGAGGGAGGCTTGGGTTTCCCCTGCAATGGAGGAAGCCAAGCTTTCTGCCTACCCTTGCCAGCCTAGGCCTCCACTCAATGCTACAAAGTTTCAATGATAAAAGATAAATAAATCCCAACAAAAATGGCGGCAGCCATGGAGCTGAAGAGAGCAGGAGGCTAGGGTTGCCCCTGGTGATGGAGGAAGCCAAGCTTCTGCAGCCCTGGCCAGCCTAGGCCTCCACTCCAGGCTACAAAGTTTCAATTGTAGAAGATAAATAAATCCCAGATACTAGGGCCTCCACTTGGGTCGCCAGGGGGCGTGGCCGGCTTGCAAACCACCACAGGCCCCTCGCCCAGGCCGCCCCATGCCCCAAGAGAACCCCCACCCTGATCCGGGACACCCTTCAGGGCAAACCAGCTGGCTCCCACCCATGCACCAAGCCTCTATCTTATCTAATAAAAGAGTAACATGCAGATTGACCATCACTCCAACACACAAGACAGCTGCCCCCATGTGGTCAAAGATCCTGCCCCCATGTGGACACAAGATGGCCAGCAGGGGAGGGTAGTTGGGAGGGACCAGGCCTGCAAGGGAGGGCAGTTGAGGGTGATCAGGCCAGCAGGGGAGGGCAGTTTGGGAGGGACCAGGCCTGCAAGGGAGGGCAGTTGGGGGAGATCAAGCCTGCAAGGGAGGGCAGTTAGGGGTGACCAGGCCTGCAGGGGAGGGCAGATAGGGGCAAATAGGCTGGCAGGGGAGCAGTTAGGCATCAATCAGACTGGCAGGGGAGTGGTTAGGGGGTGATCAGGCTGGCAGGCAGAAGCGGTTAGGGGCAATCAGGAAGGCAGGCAGGCGAGCAGTTGGGAGCCAGCAGTCCTGGATTGTGAGAGGGATGTCCGACTGCCCGTTCAGGCCCGATCCTACTGACAGGAAGATTAAAATATTGGAGACAGAAACCCCCACTCATTCCCCCCGTTTCATATTTAAATGAATAATACACATGAAAAGAAACACTCTCCTCAGATAAAGGCCTGAGTCTGTTTCCATGTAAAGGAATAGTTCTTTCAGATGGGAAAATAGAGATTGAGAAGCCTGTTTCTCAATTTCTTACCAGTTACCTGTTTCTCAATTTCTTACCAGTCCTACTGGGATCAGGCCTAAACGTGCAGTTGGACATCCCTCGAGGGGTCCCAGATTGGAGAGGGTTCAGGCTGGGCTGAGGGACACCCCATCCTCCCCCGCCGTCTACAAATTTCATGCACCAGGCCTCTAGTATAACAATATTTTGTTATTCTATAATCTCTGTTGTTTCTCAGAATCACATTAAGGAACACATTATAATTTAGATATTATAATCACAGCATAACTTCCATGACACTCTCTTCACTTAAAAAAATAGATGAATGGACCTTGAAATGGAATAGTTCTTCATACTTTGGTGATCTCGTTAAGACCAGAAATCAGTGGCTGCTTTTCCCTTTGTGCAAACTTGGTGAACCTCCATTTAAAAATGTGTTCAATTTATAACATTTTCTAAAGGGTCCTTTTAAAAAGACTTGAATTGATATTATTTTTCAACAACATAAGAAGATTTTAGAAAATGTATTATTTCTGGGACTTGTGGGCAAACAAAACACTTGACGGAAGTTAGAAGAGCTCTGTGAGGAAAGGATCCAAGTCCATCTGCTCCCCACTTTGCATTCAGTGTCCAGAGCTTGTTGAACAATGAATGAATGAATTTAAATCCTTCTAGAGCTGTTCTAGAGGGATTTAAAGGTTGGTGGAATCACAATCAACCCTGAAATGTAATTCTATAAAATGTTTTTTAAAAAGTTAAATTTTAGCTCCTTTTCTAAAGGAAAGACTTTATGAAATAGCCACCACATATGCTTCATGACCTGCTATGATATGACACTTTTTAACCTCTCTAAATAGCTATTCTTCACATGACAAAACACAGACCTTAGAACCTTCCCCCCAGACCAGAGCTGCTCACAGCCGGGCGTGTCCCTCCCAGCACCCTTGGTCAGGAATGGCTGTGAGAAGCCTGCCAGCTGGCCAGCAGGACCCAGTAGTGGTGTTCCAGCCCAAGAGAAGTCTCTGAGACCTGCCAAAAAAATTCCACAGCCTCCTGCCCAAACCCTCTGTCCTCCTCCTTGTTGCCCTGGCAACCAGAGGCCAGCCTTAGTCAGCATTTTTGTTTGACTGAGCTGCATTCTTCTGTCCACTGAGCCCCAATCAAGGAAAGGATGGAGGTAAACTCAGTGCTGAGCTTGCTTGGGAACAATACCGGTTTCTCAACAACGCAGACCCTGAGAAGGGGCCCTGGGGACTGACAGGAAGATTAAAATATTGGAGACAGAAGCCCCCACTCATGCCCCCAGCTTCATATTTAAATGAATAATACACATGAAAAGAAACACTCTCCTCAGATAAAGGCCTGAGTCTGTTTCCATGTAAAGGAATAGTTCTTTCAGATGGGAAAATAGAGATTGAGAAGCCTGTTTCTCAATTTCTTACCAGTTACTAAAATTTTCCATTTCATTAGGCAAAGTTGCAAACATGTCCTTTATAATTGCGGAGTGAATACTGTGCTGAATTTTAAGCTGTAACAACAGAATATTCTATAGTCATTATAGGCAGGTGTGGCTCATGTTATCTTAAAATATACATTTAGCCCTGCTGTAGAAAGGATTCCAGGCAGCTTAGAATAGACACAACCAAAGTCACAGCACAATTTTCATGATCAGAATATAAAGTGACTGCCCAATACAAAACAGTAATGTGATATGCTATTAACTGTGTTTTAAATGACAAAGTACACACACAGATCCATACAAAGACTAGAAAGAAATCACATCTTCACAGTTACTCTACCTACGTAAGAGCGTGAGTGATTATGTCCTTCCTTGTTTTTGAGTATTTTAAATATTTTTTATAATGAATGTGTTTTATGCTTGCTATGATTTTATTTTCATACAGTTCTGAGTTTTGATAAATACATACCATTGTGAAACAGCCACTAAAACTAAGATGTAAAACCGTGCCATTACCCCCCCTCCCCCCCAAAAAAAATTCCCTAGTGCTGTCCCTTTGTAGTCGGGCCCTCCTCCCTCAGCCCTAACCCTGGCAACCACTCGTCTGTTCTCTGTCCCTATTGTTTGCCTTTTCCAGAATGTCATATAAATGGAATTATGTAGTATGTAGCTTTTTGGGGTCTGACTTCTTTCACTTAGCAAAATGATTTCTCTTGTCTCAATTAGGAAAAAACAAAACATCAATTATATTTTTTAAAGTTAAAACTTTAATTTTCTACTTAATAAAAAGAAATGGGAAAAAATCCACAAACTGAATTCTAATTTCTTTTCCAAAAATATGAGATACCGAGAAGTACAATTTTAACTGAAATTGCTCTCTTTTCTAGGGTTGCCATTACTCTGATAGGCCCAGAACTGCTTCATAGCCTTTTGGGAAATTTAGCAAAAATCAAACTCTCGTTATCAGGACCAGCGGAGGTCTTTCATGAAAGTTCACTCTGCACAATGTCTGTGACAGATGCCTGTTGAAAGCAGGGGAAGTTCTACTTTCTTAAAAAGGTAGTGTCCTGGGATCCCCACTCCAGTGCTGTGGCACCCCTCCACTCAGAGCACCTAACACATTCCGAGATAATTCACCAATTATCAAATACAAGTAGTTCAACTCTGTTGCTACAGCAGCCAATGTTTAATTGTAGAAGCAAGCCATTTTTAATGAAACTGCCTCACTTCAGAAGGTTCCTAGCTGGGGGAGATAGTATTCCTCACTGGCTCTTTGATCCGAATTCTGTAGCTGTTCAATAACTTGGCCTGACGGGCCATTGAAGAAAATAAGGAAGCATCCTGCCCTCACGTTCATAAACCTCTGTGCTTGCCGGTGTCTGGTCTCTGCTCCAGTAATAAGACTCAAAGATGGGAGCCACCTGGACTCCATAAAGTAGGGAAGGAAGAGTTCAAATCCACTCCTCTGGCCAACGATTAAATTTAATCATCTTGTCGCCTCTGCTAAAATATAACTTACGTGAGGGCAGCCATGTCCCATTTATTATTTTCCACTATATAAATGTTGGTTGAATAAAGAATTGAGGAAATAAAGGGAGGAAGGAAATATATTTTTCCATTATGTAATAATGGAGGTTCACTTTAGATCTGAAGTCAAACTTTCCTCAAATCCACTTTGTTAACATCCTGACATGATTTCAGTGACAATTAGTTAACATCTGAGCCCTTGGGATTGGGAGGTGTACATTAGATTGTGCAATGAGGACCGAGGAGTGGTTTTCTCCATGGCACAATATCATCAGACTCTATAGCTAAAGGATAAATGGCATGGAGGAAGAAACAAGAAGAGGAAGAAGAAGGAAGAAGAGAAGAAAAAACAGAATATTTATATAGCACATCCTATCTAATAAAAGAGTAATATGCAAATTGACCATCACCCCAACACACAAGATGGCTGCCCCCAGGTGGACACAAGATGGCCGCCACAAGATGGCCAGCAGGGAGGGCAGTTGGGAGGGATCAGGCCTGCAAGGGAGGGCAGTTGTGGGTGATCAGGCCAGCAGGGGAGGACAGTTGGGAGGGACCAGGCCTGCAAGGAAGGGCAGTTGGGGGCGATCAAGCCTGCAGGGGAGGGCAGTTAAGGGTGACCAGGCCGGCAGAGGAGGAAAGTTGGGGGCGACTGGGCCTGCAGGGGAAGGCAGTTAGGGGTGACCAGTCCTGCAGGGAGGGCAGTTAGGGGTGACCAGGCCTGCAGGGGAGGGCAGTTAGGGGCAATCAGGCTGGCAGGGGAGTAGTTAGGCATCAATCAGGTTCCCAGGGGAGTGGTTAAGGGGTGATCAGGCTGGCAGGCAGAAGCGGTTAGGGGCAATCAGGCAGGCAAGCAGGCAAGCGGTTGGGAGCCAGCAGTCCTGGATTGTGAGAGGGATCCCAGATTGGAGAGGGTTCAGGCTGGGCTGAGGGACACACACCCCATGCACGAATTTCATGCACTGGGCCTCTAGTAATTTATAAAGCGCTTTCACATCTATCATATATTTAAGAATAATAAAAATATACAGGAGTGTGATGACTTCCCAGAAATTGGGGAATAAATTCATCTACTTATTAAATTTGCCAAGCTTCCTTCCTAATACAGAGATAGAGCATAGGAAAGCCTCCCTTGCGAGAACTGCATGCAGTAAAGGCCTGCCTATAGGACAAGGACCTTGTGAAGATGGGCTGTATAACCAGGGCCATCCTGCAAGCATGGGAGAGCAGGAGTTACTAACTGCCCGGTGAGCCAAGGATATGCAGGCAGTTGTTGATGCCAAGGACATGAGAGTGGGGCATAATGAAGAGAGGAAAGTCTGCATTTCTACCAGATGCTGGAAGGTAGCTAACAGCTGAGCCAAATATCACTTTTACTGCCAACCCATCCCTGCCTCTGCCCTGGCTTAAGTGCAAATAGTGAAGTAGAACCACCCCCCGCCCGCCCCCCCCCCAAAAAAAAAACAAGTAGAAAAACCACCAAGATGATAGACATAATCCACACCTGAACCATCAGGCATCTGAACCATCAGGCATCTTGACAAATGCCCCAGAAAACTATCATAGACCACTCCAACACCAACTACTATATAGCCTTAAATAGTCTCTTCAGACCATTTTTCCTCTATTCCATAATAAAAGTAATGAGACATCAACTCTCCACTCCATCTCCTTTCCCCCCTCCTAATCACACACACACACACACACACGCGCGCGCGCACACACACACACACACATGCACACGCACACACACACACACACACACACACACACACGGGCAAAGCTGAACTGTGTGAGCCTCTGTGCAAATCCAGACAGCTCTCCTCCCCTGTCCTACACAGTGGAATGCACGCTATGAGGCAGCAAACTGCAGCAAATGCCACAGCCTCTGGGGATCAGCACTTAAGGAACGTGGTTGGCATTTCTGTAATAGGAACCATCAATAGTACATTCTGGTTCAAAGGCACTTCAGGGCTGGAATAGAGGAAACAATTTAGGGCACTTTTCCCCACCCCTTTTCAGAAATACTTTCTGTGGGAAAGAAGGAGGTGGGGCAAGAGGAAGAGAAGCAAAGAAAGAGGCAGAAACTGAGAAACAAGCCTTTGGTACGGCTCTGCCTACGGAAAAACACTCAGGAAAGCTCATTTAAACATAAAACTAACAGAAAACTTACAAATGTTCCTAAAATAATACTGTTTCATTTACTCCACATCACTAAATAGAAAAATTATTCCAAATGGAATTCTTATCCAAAGACAGAAAACAATAATGTAATTATTTCCCTGCTGAGAAACATGATACTGTTTATCTCAAAACAATATAAATAACTGTTACCTGAAATAACTATGAGTTCAGACACAAGTCCTCAGAGTAAAGGCACAACTACAGTTACACAGTTCAGTCGGACAGTTGAACAAAAAGCACAATTTGTGTTCATTTCCCTCATTTTCAAAGGCTCTAAGGAATTATTTTAATTTACCATGTTTTTAAAACCATATGAGCATGGATACTTTGTATCTTAGAATTTATTTGATGAGAAATACATTATGTATATCTTTTAAAAGTATCAGCTGTCACTGAAAGAGAAAATAGTGTTTACCCTAATGCCCTCAGTTCCCTGCAAGAAAGCTCTCTAAACCAGTTATAACTTCTTACTTCCTTAAAAGCCAGTGAAAGGAAGCTACTCATGTATCTGGCTTCATGGGAGTCATAAAGCGAAGTCTGAAGAATTAGAACAATAAATGAAGCTTTCCTCCCCAAAATGTAGCCCGCAACATTTATGAGACCAGAAAACATGTGCTGCATTAGTTTAGCAGCTCAGAAGGAAGACTTCTGCTCTTGCATAGGCCAAGCCTCAGAAGCAGGGGAAACAAGGGTTCCTTCAGGGATTCTCCTCATTCAGTTTCTGAGATACAGCCCTGAGCCTGACCTAGAGAGAATACCCAGCAGCAGTCTTCTGACTGATCGAGTAAATAAATGAATGATCAATGCCCAGGCAGCTTTGCAGACCACTCTACCAGAGCCCACATGCAAACCATTTTCCTTGCTCATTCTCCCTCAATCTCCCCTCTTTGTTATGCTCCACAGCAGATCAAACATGGTCGCAGATTCTTTGCCATTCTTCCACAGAGCATCCTCTGCTACCTGCTCTAATCCGTGACTGCTTTGACCAAGAGAATATGGCAGACGTGACTCTGAGTTCCAGAGCCAGGCCCTTAAGACACTGGCCAGTTCTATTTCCTGTCTTTTGGAACATTCTCCTGGGGAGACCCAAGCTGCTATGTAATATGTGCCATGACTCTGAGATAGCCCTACTAGAGATGCCATAGAGACACTCCAGGCTTTACTCCCAGCTAAGCACACTTCCAGCAATCCTGACTGTGGTGCCACACATTTGAGCGACGCCATCTGGGACCCTCCAGACTAGCCTGCCCACCAGCTGAACACCACTCAGTGACCTCAGTCAACACCACATAGAGCAAAAGAGAAGTCCAGCTGAGCCCTGCCTAAATTCTAGGCCCAAGATGTGTGTAATATCATAAAATGGCTACTGTTTGTAGTCATTAAATTTGGGATAACATGTTACACAGCAATAGATAATTGGAACATATTCCTTCTCTCCTTCTAAAGCGAGCAGAAGCCGAAGGCAGCCATGCTAGTGTAGCTGGCCCTGCTCTCGGGTGGCTCTGCAGATAGTGCAGGCAGAGGCTGGGACAAGAAACTCATTCTACCTGAGAGGTCTGGAGCAAGGCGTTGGGCCTCTAATGCTTCTAGAGGGAGATTTACCCTAATGGCTAGCAGCTACCTAGCCAACAGCTTTGGCAACAAAGGCCACAAAGCAACCACCAGGCACCTTGGAAGACCATACCTGCCTCATGAGCTCCTCTTGACGCATTCGAATCCTCTCTCTCTCCATCTGGATCCTCTGAAGCCGGAGTTTCTGCTGCTGCTGCTGCTGAGTGGTCAGCGCATTGGGCATACTCAGGAGCCCTGCTGTTGGGTTCTGAGTAGGGTGGTTCTGCTGGCTCAGGGTACTGGGTGCCATTTGCTGCTGGTGTTGGTGACTCATCACTGTGGGAGGGAGGAACATAGGAGATCAATGACAAGGGTCCACAACACCTTATCAAAAGGAAACCATCACAACGTTTGTGCTTTGGAGTATGGATTTCTGGGGTCCCTTCCAAAGCACTTCCCTGTTAATCGATACTGTTTAAGTAATTATCACCTTAACTCAATTCATGGAGCCTCAGATACTGATCTCACTCCTGACTCACTTAGTCTCAGGTCTTGTACCCTGTTAAAAATCTTATTTCACACCCTCCCTACGTCTAGAATACATGTTAAGCCTTGCACAGAACACAGTGGTCGCAAGTAAATTCTACAACGGTTAGTTAGCACTGCGTATGGGATCACTTCACCAGGACACTTGGGTGTGGGTGCATGTCCTCCGACTACCCCATGTGCACGGTAGAGCTGCAGAAGCTGTGCGCATGTGCCTGCTGGGCATGCAGCAATACCGAGGGTGAACGAGAACCCACTGCACATGTAAACACAGTGCCTGGGCCAGAGACCTGTACACAGGCGGGGCCCCATTAGCGCTTTGTCTAAAAAGGGTGCCCCAAAGAAGTGTGAGCTAAGCTCAGGAACAAGTAACTGATTGAGGAAAAGCATTTCAGTTTTTGCAAAGAGAAAAATTAGTGATAAAAAATTTACATAAAAATGTTAATCATGCTTGTGATTGGATGAAGGCATTAGAAGTGTTTTAAGTTTTTCAAGGATTTTCCGTTTATCTGCATTTACTAACATTTTTAATTTTAGCATGTCATACTTCACTTTAGAATACAACTGAAAAATCCTCTAATAAATTATATCATTCTCACAAAAAATGCATTTTAAAGGTGTTAGTTTTTCTCAAAACAGCTTACCAGTCAAATTTGCTTAACTTCTGCCTGGGCCGATATACTACGATAATGAAAACCATGCTTTTCAGTCTATTTGTTCCTAGGTCAGGGCCAAAGACAACAACTTCACACAGAGAGAATTGGTTTCCTTAAGGAACAATTAATTTCATGGCAGGAACTTCCTCCAGCTGGGGGGGAAGAGGGTGTTAAACCATTCTTTTTTTAAAAAAAAGGTATTGATGCACTCACTTAAATCTTGATTGTGTTCCGCCGCCCCCCCCCCCCGCCCCCGCTGTGTATCAGGCAGTGGGCTTGTAGTTGGAATAGATAGCTCCTGCCCTCACAAGAACTAATAGGCTGTTGGTAAATGTGGGAAGGAATGAGGTGGGTTTTTACGTGTGGCTGTGGAACACTAGAATGATAGGCATTGTAAGGAACCTCGGAGATCATCTAACCCCTCCCGTCATTGTATGGCAGAGAAGAGGAAACCCAGAGGGGTGAAGGATGTGCTCTGGTTAGCACAAGAACCATTTTCAAAGTTGCCTCCTGAGACCTGGTCCACCTGTTCTTTCAACTGTCCTTGGCTGCCCTCTGCCTCACCTTGGACTGAAGAACAGGAACAAATGTTCAAACTGCAAGCAACCCTCTAAACATAGGTTGCCTTTGACAGCAAGTCATCAAAAGTTGTCCAGGTTGGAATTGGAGAACATTATGCTGAGTGAAATGAGCCAGTCAATGAAAGAAAAATACCACATGATCTCACTCATTTATGGATAATAAAGAACATTATAAACTTGAACAAAAACATAGATACAGAGGCAGTAAAGCATCAAACAGTCTGTCAAATTACAGCAGGAAGGTTAGGGAGAGGTGGGGAAGATAAGAGATCAACGGAAGGACTTGTATGCATGCATATAAGCATAACCAATGGACGCAAAACTCTGGGGGGTGAGGGCATATATGGGAGTGGGGGGGGGGCAATGGTAAGATATGTACACATATAATACCTTAATAATAATAATAATAAAAAGTTGTCCAGGTTACAAACAGAAGGTTTCAGGGAGGGTTTGGGTAGATCGATAGCTCTCTGCTCAATAACGAGCTACTGCAGGGACAGGAATAGTCTGTCCAGAGTTCAGCTTTCTCTCCCAGGATTAAGCCCACCACAAAAAACTCTCACCCCCAGGCACCATCCCGGCACACAGGAGGCTCGGAAAATGACGTGATAAGCAAGTGAAAGCACCTGGGCATTTCTTATGTTCTTAGCTTGAGAACAGAAAAAAAGTCGTGACTGGTGGCAAAATAACTGAGTGTTTCATTTGCATAGCTTGCTAGAGCATAAATACAGTCTCCATTTAAAGGACTGAGGAGGAGGCCAGGGACTGTGCACAAGGGAAAACATGTTCTTCAATGCTTTTTCAAGTCAGACAATGTCCAGCTACCGGGAAGGGTTCAGTTCATTAGACCTCTTTCAAGGCAAGGGATGGTGATCATTTCCAGGGATAGTCGTTTCTGAACCTCCTAAAAAAAGATGCTCCTATTTTTCTGAGATAACTTAACAAAACAAATGCCCAATTTTGTCTAGAAGAGAAATGTGTAAATTGAATATTTAATATCAGAAACCCTCAGATTAGGAAAAAGAGGCTTGTAAAAGTTTTTGTTGGTAGTTCAGAGGTTAACTGTTAATTTCTGTAACTCAGATACTTTGAACATTTTTTAAAAATGACTCAGGTCTGGTAAGTTATTGATATGACAAATAAATGGGAGCAGAACTGTCTTCGGGGGCCTGAGAAGACTCCTGCCAGGGCAGAAAATCCTGCCCGGGTTACTCAGTGGACTCTCTCTCATCTCCACACAGCACGCAGACACTGCCCGGCACACTTGATCGACGTCTGCGTCCTTATCTGGGGGGTGAAAGACTTGGAGGCGAGTTCTTCCAAAGCCACACCCGTGCTGGTTCCAAAGCACCAGCCACACAGAGCCATCCTGGAGAGGGAAGGTGGGCATGCTGCCTTCTTCCACTTAATTCAGATTGGACAGTTCAGACTAGACACCTTCAGTTATTCACTGTAGAGACTGAAAAAGAGCGTAACTTAGACAAGGACTTTGTTTTCAAAGTAAGGCACATACAAAACCCAGCAAGTCTGTGTGAGAACATTCACTGCAGTGCCGTCTGTAACAGCAAAAGGCTAAAACCCGCCCACCAATGGGAGGCTGCGAGCCCTCGATGAGCGCGTTGTGTGGGCACTGCTGCAGGTGATGAGGGGGCTCTGCAGGCACATCCAGGGAGCACTCTCTAAGAAGCACTGTTCGGAGAGGGGAATCCAAGGGCAGAACTATCTGCACGAGTTCATCCTATCGGTCGTTAGAAAAGGGGGATCTGTGTACACATGCAGCAAATCTCTTGAAGGACACCGGAGACACTAGCAATAGCAGTGACTCTGGGAGGAAGCTGGGAGTTGGGGGTGGGAGGAGATCTTCCTTTTCCTCTTCTGTACTGTTTGAAGTTTCCCCATGTGCATTTATTACTTATGTAAAACAAAATATGGAAGTTAAGAAAATATAAAACAAAACATGGTCATATATAGCTCAAACTCAGTATTTTCCTGGTGGAGTGAGAGGAGGTAGCCTCAAATTTATTTGAAAAGTAACAAATAAGGCTTAGAACACAGTCAAGGTCATCAAAACTGAGCGCCCACCCATGTGACTCCTCCTCGTGAACACGAGGAAACCAATACTCAGAGAGCGGGTGAGTTAGCCAAGGTCTTAAAGGGGGCGGGGACCTAGAAACCAGGTGTCCTAACTCAATCTAGGTGTTCACAATTCCACCTGCCACTCTGTTCCCTGGAGCTGTTCCACTTTAAACAGTCTCCGAGCCTTCTCCGAGACTGGAGCTAGTGGGTGGCAGTTGAGGTTCTTTAAAACGCTGCTTTTGTTAGCCACTCAGAGACAGTGTGGCAGAGGAGGCCAAGACAGAGAGACAGAGAGGAGGCCCACAGGGGCATGGGAAGGCGAAACACCTAAATTTGTGATGAACAAAATACAACTTGGGAAAATATTCCAGAACATTTTAGGGAAAGAAAATAGCCCAGTTTTTTGGTTTTTTTTTAAATAAAGGAGGGGGGGAGGAGTATCCCAAACACAGTGCCTGAAGCCAAACCAGTTAAGAGCAGACTGCCATTAAATACCTCAAAAAGGCTAAAGACCGCATCAGTTCTAGACTTTGCCAGTCCTCACACAAAGGAATAACCCAAACAAGATTTCTCCATCGAAGCAGGAATGAACCAAATCTAAAGCAGACAGCGTTTTTTCCCCTTCCAAAATAGTCAAGAATTTAAATTTAAATCTACATTTCTCGTTCTCATTGTTTTCATCTTCTTTTCTGTTTTCTTTCCTTTTTCCTTCAATACTTGGCTTTCTGTTCTGTGCTTGGAACTCAATAACCATACTCTGCAGATATATGATCAGACATTTCTCTATTATTACTCAACAGAATGAAACACCAAGAAACAGCAACTTCACAGCATCTGAGGCAGGAATACCCCTTTGACTGAACGACTATTTCCTTGGTGAAGTTAGTAGTCAGCATGGGAATGGGTGTAGTGGGTGGAGGGGTGACACGTTGACATGACCCTCTGGTTAATGTTGCCTGGGACAAGGTGCACTGTGTACCCTCTGACCTGTTCTAACAACACACTTGGTCACTTCATCTAGAAGCCCCAAGAGTAGGCTAAAGGTCAGGAAAGTCCCTGGACTCAGTTCTAAGCCTGCACATCATCTGCTATTTAAGAAGCAGACAAGGAAAAGGTACAGGTTTCACTCCTGAACCTTTGCCTTTTGCTGCACCAGGGGACACAGCGCAACAGCTCATAGCGAAAGTGCTTTGGCAGTGCCCCCAAGCCAGGAGCTGCAGACAATGAGGGAGGCCAACGCAGCAGAGGTTGCCCAGCCTTCTGGAATGTCTGACAAGTGTCCTTTTGGCCTTGGAGAGTCTCAGTGGCTTGCTTTTGTATGTCCTCAGTGTGCACGCATGTGAGTGCACACACCCATCCACCACCACCACACACACACACACCACTAGTACCACCACCAACACCAACACACACAACAACAACAACAACAACAACAAAGACACACAGAGCCAAGAGAGAAAAACAAAAGTTAGGCTCAAGTACAAAGCCCATCACGGGCCTGCATGGGGTTGGCCTGAATAGATTATGGAGAAGACAACCAATGTGCCAATGGCTAGAAGCCACACCTAAGCGCTAGAAAGACAAAAATTACTTTATTTTCTTCAAGTCCTTCTCCAATTGACAGGGGAGTCTGGGGAGGGCAGAGGCATACCTGTAGTTAGTCACACATCCCTCATCTCATTCTCGGCCCCCTTTCTCCTTTTGACAACAAACTTCTCAGTTGAGGTATCTCTACACTTGGCACTTTGAGCTGAACCTTTAAACTATGTGGTTTAGTCAATATGCCAGAGGCACAATTCCATTCAAGTGAGTAAGCCTCCCCAGTACTCCATGACCTTTCCACTCACAGAACCCATTCCTGAACTATAATTCTTTCAAGAGTGGGTAAAGTTTCACATGTTGCTGACTGTGGTTCATTAGTTTAATTAAAAATATATATATATTCATGAATCCACACTCATATAAACAAATCTTACCTTATAAAATAGTAATATGCACCACCAGCCAATCAGGGCGAGTATGCAAATTACCCAACAAAGATGGCGGTTAATTTGCATATGCTGAGGGAGGGAGGAGTGAAGACTGAAGACAACTTAGAAGGAAGAGGGAGGAAAAGCAGAAAGCAAGGTGGCTGCCAGAGGGAAAGCCCGGGCGGGGCGGGGCGCGGCGGGGCGGGGCGCGGCAGGGCAGAGCGCGGTGGGGCGCGGCGAGGCGGGGCGGTGCGCGGCAGAGCGCGGCGGGGTGGAGCGCGGCGGGGCGGCAGCGGCGCGGGTGCAGGTGTGGTGGCCACAACGGCTGCGGCAGCGGCAGTGCACGTGGCCGAAGCGGCCGCTTGCAGGATTGAATCCTGCAAATGGGCTACTAGTAATTAAATAATGGAAAACACTCTGAAGTTTCCTCAAAAAATTAAATATGGACCTGCCATTTGACCCAGTGATCCCACTTCTAGGAATATATCCTAAGAAACCTGAAGCACCAATTAGACAGAATGTATGCACTCCTATGTTCACAGCAGCACAATTTACAATAGCTAAGATCTGGAAACAGCCCAACTGCCCATCAGTAAATGAGTGGATAAAAAAGCTGTTGTGCATTTATACCATGGAATACTATGCAGTAGTAAAAAAGAAGAATCTCTTACCCTTTGAGAAAGCATGGAGGGACCTAGAGAGTTTCATGCTAAGTGAAATAAGTCAGAGAAAGAAAAGTATCACATGATTGCACTCATATGTGGAATGTAAGTAACAAAATAAACTGATAAACGGAATGGACCCAGTGACATAGGAGCATGGAACAGAGTGTGGAATCTCAGTGGGAAGGCGGGGGTGGGTGGGAGGTAATCAACCAAAGATCTTGTATGCATATAGGCATAACCCATGGACACAGACAATAGGGTGCTGAAGGCCTGGGGTGAGGAGGGGGGGTGCACAGGCAGGCTGGAGGAGGTCATGGGCGGGGGTGGGGGGTGGGGGGGGACATATGTAATACTTTCAACAATAAATAATTATTTAAAAAAACACACCAAATAATTAAATAAATAAGTGGGCAGAGGAGAGACAAGTCAGACCGAAGAATTCAAAACAATTTCATACATACATGAAAGTGGTATGAGTCTAATTCCCATTCCTTTAGTGTGGACTGTGCATAGTGACTGCCTCCCAAAAAGTACAGTATTGAATGGGTGGGGGAACAGTAATTCTACAGGAGAGAAACCTTGAATATGAGCCAAATGATCAAGGTCAACACTAACTGTAATAACATAACCCTCCCTAAGATGTTATGAAAAAAGCACGTTAGTTACTTCTGCAATCTTCCTCCCCAAAACCCATTATCCCAGTCTAATAACAGAAAAACATCCAAAAAAAACCAATAGAGGGGAATCATACAAAATTCCTAAGCAGGAAAACTCACAGGAGAGAACCCTGATACGCGAGGACCGAAGGTGGAGACCACATAGAGACTGGTAGGATGGGCGAAGGTGCAAAAGGGCTGCCTGGGCTGCCACAGACAGCAATTGAAGTCCCAGAGAGATATCTCAGCTGTGGTGGGGAGGCATTAAGAACTCTGGGATCTAGCCGAAACCGGTTTGGCTCAGTAGATAGAGCGTCGGCCTGCAGACTCAAGGGTCCCAGGTTCGATTCCAGTCAAGGGCATGTACCTTGGTTGTGGGCACATCCCCAGTGGGGGTTGTGCAAGAGGCAGCAGATCGATGTTTCTCTCTCATCGATGTTTCTCTCTATCCCTCTCTCTTTCTCTCTGTAAAAAATCAATAAAATATATTTGAAAAAAAAAAAAAAAAAAAGAACTCTGGGATCTAATCCCCAAGCTGTGCTCCCCAACAGAGAGCACTAAATCTGAGGAGGGCACCCACATCAATTCTGGCTGTGAAAATCAGTGGGGTTTTGTCTGCCCTGGAGTGGCATCTGAAAGTTCGGGCACCCTCTTGAAGGGCTAATGCACAAAAATTCACTGTGGAGCCACCCACCTTGTGCTCTGGCAGAGGGAGGGTGAATTGGACTGGAGCTATGAAAGCAGACCCCAGGACTGGGGACTCGGGGGAATAGAACTCAGAAGGCAGGCACACCACTCCACCTCTCCCAGCAGAGGACATCTTTCCCACATAGACATTTGCCTTGCCTGGGAGGAAGACAGTCGATATACCTTATTGAAAAACACCTTGCCCTGAGGCCATTAAGAGATTACAAGAAACAGCCTCCATGCAGAAGCAACTGACCCACCCTGTTGAAAAAAGTCTTGCTACACCTGAGGATGATTGCCTCAGGGCAATTCAAGTCAGAGTCCTATTAGTCTGTATACACAGGGGGTCTCTGGAGGCTTTGAGTTTTTGCCTGATCCAATTAGTCAGAAACTGACTTTAACACTGTCCTGCACTAGAGATTGAGAGGTGTAGAACATCTACCTAAAACATAGTCACAAACCCAAACAACCAAAATGAGGAGACAAAGAAACAACCCCCAAATGAAAGAACTAGAGAAGTCTTCAGAAGAAGAGGTAATGAAGCAGAGATAAGAAACTTATCTGAAACAGAGTTCAGAGTAATGACGGTAAAAATGCTCAACAGCATGAAAAAAAATATAGTAACTATGAAAAAAGAACAGTCTGAGATAAAGAATGACATACACTTGCCGAAACCTGTTTGGCTCAGTGGATAGAGTGTTAGCCTGTGGACTGAGGGGTCCCAGGGCATGTAACTTGGTTGCGGGCATATCCCCTGTGGGGGATGTGCAGGAGGCGGCTGATCGATGTTTCTAGCTCTCTATCCCTCTCCCTTCCTCTCTGTGAAAGATCAATAAAAAGAATATATTTTAAAAAATAAAAATAAAGAATGACATACACAAATCAAGAACACATGGGAAGGAATACACAGCAGATTAGGGGAAGCTGAGGATCTAATCAGTGAATTAGAAGACAGAGTTGAAAATATCACTCAATTAGAGAAACAAAAAGAAAAAAAACAATTAAAAAACAGAAGGACAGCTTAAGGGAGCTGTGGGAAAACGTGAAACGTAAAAATATTAGAATAGCAGGTGTGCCAGAAGAGGCAGAAAGGGAGAAAGGAATAGAGAAGGTGTTTGAAGAAATAATGGCAGAAAATTTCCCTAACCTGGAAAAGGAAAAAGTCACACAAGTTCAGGAGGCACAGAGAACTCGAAACAAGAAGAACTCAAACAGACCCACACCCAGATACATCATAATTAAAATGCCAGCCGAAACTGGTTTGGCTCAGTGGATAGAGCGTCGGTCTGCGGACTGAGGGGTCCCAGGTTCGATTCCGGTTAAGGGCATGTACATTGGTTGTGGGCATGTCCCCGGTGGGGGGTGTGCAGGAGGCGGCTGGTCGATGTTTCTCTCTCATCGATGTTTCTAGCTCTCTATCCCTCTCCCTTCCTCTCTGTAAAAAATCAATAAAACATATTTAAAAAATGCCAAAAATTAAAGACAAAGAGAGAATCTTAAAGACAGCAAGAGAAAAGACAACTGCAACCTACAGAGGAGTTCCCATATGGCTGACACCTGTTTTCTCATCAGAAATTCTACAGACCAGAAGGAAATGGCATGAAGTACTCAAGGCAATGGAAAGCAAGGATCTGAGTCCAAGATTACTATATCCAGCAAGGCTATCATTCAAAATAGATGGTCAAATAAAGAGCTTCCCAGGCAAAAAGAGGCTAAAGGAATTCATCGCCACCAAGCCAGCATTACAAGAAATGCTAAAGGGATTGCTGTAAGGGATTGCTGAGAAGAAGAAACAAAAAGAGAGACCTAGCCATACAGAATCAAAATGGCTATAAATAAGTACCTCTCAATAATAACCTTTAATGTAAATGGATTAAATGCTCCAATCAAAAGCTGAATGGATACAAAAACATGACCCAACTCAGAAACACCAAGCAGAAGAGATATATGCACCCCTATGTTCATAGCAGCACAATTTACCGTAGCTAAGATTTGGAAACAGCCTAAGTGCCCATCAGCAGATGAGTGGATTAAAAAACTGGTAAATCTACACAATGAAACACTACGTTGCTGTAAAAAAGAAGGGACACTTACCATTTACAATGGCATGGATGGACCTGGAGAGCATCATGCTAAGCAAAATAAGACAGTCGGGAAAAACCAAGATGGCGGCATAGGTAAACACCTAAACTGCTGCCTAGCACAACAATTTCAAAACTATAACCAAAAGACAAACGTCTATCACCCAGAACCACGGGAAAGCTGGAAGTTTTACAACTAGAAGGAAAGAGAAAAGAGCATTGAGACGTGCATAAGTGCCGAAAAGCTGAGGTACGGAGGCGCTCGAATCGGGCTGGCGGCGGGTGTCTGGGTGCGCTGCTTCTTTCAACCCGAAGGGAGACAAGCTCCCGATTACTCTGAACTCCAGTTTCTGGGGAGACACTGGGGACCCAAACTCCTACGGGGAGAAGCTAGACTGTCTGCCATCGGTCGGAAAGTGAGGTTGACTTTTTGCAGAGGTGTGCCCAGCAATCATTGTTTACTGCGTTGGGCGCAGAACTCGGGGACTTGGAAACGCGGAGACACAGAGACAGCTGACTGGCAGCCATCGCTGTTTGCCATGCCCTAGCTGAGTGATCCCTGAGACCCCGCCCTGCACAATCTACAAACCCACCCAAGCTCTGCGCAGCGGCTTTTGCATATAAATGGTCTGCCCTATCGCAGCTTAACCTAACAAACTGCAGCTCTGGTCAGACAGCTCCAAAACCTCCAAACCCCAAGCAAAGAGGAGAAAACTGTAGTTTTCGCTGTAGCTCCTGTTGGGTGGCCTCAGACAGTAGCTGACCTGCACCCCATTGGAGATCCAGAAACTAGTGTATCTAGTGGTCAGTGTGAGATGACACCAGATTTCAACTACTCACATCCATAAGTGACACATTCAAGAGGCAGACTCAGTGAGCACCAAAGCCCCACTGAAGCAAGTCCTGCCCTTCATAAGCGTGTCTCCAGCGCAGCAGTTCTTCCATTATAGACACAGCTGGTCCTCACAACCAATTGGCCTGGAGGTCAATTCCTCCCAGTGATACCAACAACAATCAAGACTTAACTACAACACTGTAGTTAAGGCTGTACACACAGTCCACAAAGGGGTGCACCAAGAGTGTCCACCTCAGGTAACTGTGAGGCCGACCCACTGGCCCATATAGGACACCTAGCACACAAAGCCACCCTACCAACTCAGGGAAGCAGTGAAAATGCAGAGACAAAGAAACAGATCACAAACGAAAGAAATGGAGGAAAACAAACATATGGATATTGAATTCAAAACCAGTTATAAGGTTTTTCAAGAATTTCCTAGAAAAGGCCAATAAATTCAACGAGACCCTCGAGGATATGAAAAAGGACCAACTAGAAATTAAACATACATTGATTGAAATAAAAAATATTACACAGAGACCCAACAGCAGACTAGAGGAACGCAAGAATCAAGTCAAAGATTTGAAATACAAAGAAGCAAAAAACACTCAACCGGAAAAACAAAAAGAAAAAAGAATCCAAAAAGTTGAAGATAGTGTAAGAAGCCTCTGGGACAACTTCAAGCATACCAACATCAGAATTATGGGGGTGCCAGAAGAAGAGAGAGAGCAAGATACTAAAAACCTATTTGAAGAAATAATGACTGAAAACTTCCCCCACCTGGTGAAAGAAATAGACTTACAAGTCCAGGAAGCGCACAGAACCCCAAACAAAAGGAATCCAAAGAGGACCACACCAAGACACATCATAATTAAAATGCCAAGGGCAAAAGACAAAGAGAGAATCTTACAAGCAGCAAGAGAAAAACAGTTAGTTACCTACAAGGGAGCACCCATACAACTGTCAGCTGATTTCTCAACAGAAACTATGCAGGCCAGATGGGAGTGGCAAGAAATATTCAAAGTGATGAATAGCAAGAACCTACAACCAAGATTACTCTACCCAGCAAAGCTATCATTCAGAATTGAACGTCAGATAAAGAGCTTCACAGATAAGAAAAAGCTAAAGGAGTTCATCACCACCAAACCAGTATTATATGAAATGCTGAAAGGTATTCTTTAAGAAGAGGAAGAAGAAAAAAGTAAAGATAAAAATTATGAACAACAAATACATATCTATCAACAAGTAAACCCCAAAATCAAGTAAATTAAAAATCTGAGGAACAGAATAAACTGGTGAATATAATAGAATCAGGGGCATAGAATGTAAGTGGACTGATAATTCTCAGGGGGGAAGGGGTTTGGGGAGTACGGGAAGAGACTGGACAAAAATTGTACACCTATTGATGAGGACAGTGGTGGGGAGGTAAGGGCAGAGGGTGGCGGGGGGAACTGGGTGGAGGGGAGCTATGGGGGCAAAAAGGAGAAACAATTATAATAATCTGAACAATAAAGATTAAATTTAAAAAAATAAAAAATAAAATAAAAAATAAAAAAAGCAATAAGCCAGTCGGAGAAAGATAAATATCACATGATCTCACTCATTTGTGTTCTATAATGAACAACATAAACTGATGAACAAAAATAGAGCCAGAGGAAAATAAAATATTTTAGAATATAATAGAAGTAATCCTGTTATTTGCAGATTTTTAGTATTTCCTATGACATTTGTGATATTATACTTAAAGTTCTTTTTTTCTTGAAATATTAATGTTTATTGCATGTAATATTATTATATTTGAGATCGTTTGTCTTGAATAATTGGTGTTTATTGCATGTAACATTATTATATTTAAAATCATTTTTGTTGAGATATTAATGTTTATTGCATGTATTCTTATATTTAGGATCATTTTCATTGAAAAAAAAAATTAAAAAAATTAAAAAAAAAAATTCCTAAGCAATACTCCTCAAAACTATGAAGGCCATCAAAAACAAAGAAAGTCTAACAAATTACCACAACCACGAACAGCGTAAGGAGACATGCCATCACAAAGTAATAATATGGTATTCTGTAAGGAAACCTGGAACAGAAAGTAAGGATATTTGAATAAAATATGGATTTTGTTAAAAAGCAATGAATCACAAAATGTATTATATATGTACATAAACAATAGAATATTATTCAACCATAAAAGAAATGAATCCTGCCCTGGCTGGGTAACTCAGTTGGTTAGATCATCATCCAGATACGCCAAGGTTGGAGGTTCTATCCCCGTGCAGGGCACATACAAGAATGAACCAATGAGCCCTGGCCGGTTTGACTCAGTGGATAAGAGCATCGGCCCGAGAACTGAAGGGTTGTGGGCTCAATTCTGGACAACGGCATGTACCTTGGTTACAGGCTTGATCCCCTGCCTCAGTCGGTGCATGTGCAGGAGGCAACCAATCAATGTGTCTCTTTCATATCGATGTTTCTCTCTCTCTCTCTCTCCTCCTCCCTCCCACTCTTCCTACAAATCAATGGAAAAATATCCTCAGGTGAGGATTGACCCCCCAAAAAATATATTAATCGATGAATGTATAAATACATGGAACAACAAATTGATGTGTCTCTCTTTCTCCCTCTCCCTTCCCCCAACTCTAAAATCAATCGATAAATGAACCGCACTCAGCACAGCCAGTGGTGAACCTCCGGAGGGGTGGTGAAGGATTAAAGAAAACAGACAACAGAATACAGCTGTGGCCAGGTGGGACACTGTTCTCGGATGGAGAGACAGTGACACAGCCTGGAAGCCAAGTCTTTATTTTATAGTCAGATCCCATGAGGCAAAGCAATGGCATGATCAAGATGTTTATAATGTTCTCATCAGTTTCTAATCTACTTGATTACATGCACCCGAGAACTCTATCAAGCTTTGTTTTGGCAGCACTTGCTGCACCTCCCAGCCTACATCATTCAGCCACCTGGGACCACAGGTTCAAGCTTACAACCATAGCCTTTGGCTATAACTGTGCTTGGTGGGCTTTGCTGGGACCTGCACGTGGCTTTGCCACGAGGACTGTGCCCTCCCATTAGTCCGAGGCTTGAAGCTGTCCAAACACTGTAGCCGCTCTCCACAAATAAATAATAATTTTTTAAAAATGAAATCCTGCCATTTGTAACACTATGGATGTTCCTTGAGGGTATTATATAAGTGAAATAAGTCAGACTGAGAAAGATAAATACTATATTATTTCACTAATATGTGGAATCTTAAAAACATGCACACAAACAAGCTCACAGAAACATGGGACAGGCTGTCAGAAGTGAGGGAGGGGAGGAGGTAAGGAAGGTCAAAAGGTACAAACTTCCAGTTATAAAATAAAAAAGTCCTGGGGATGTAATGTATGGCATGGTGACATATTAATACTGTACTGTATATTTTAAAGTTGGTAAGAGAATATATCTTAAAAGTTCTCATCACAAGAAAAAAAATTTGTAACTATGTGTGGTGATGATGTTAACTACAATTATTGTAGTGATCATTTCATAAAATATACAACTATGGAACTATTATGTTATACAACTGAAACTAATTAGTTATCTGTCAATTATACCTCAATAAAAGGTGAAATTGAAATAATAATGTATCAGTATTGGTTTATTAGTGATAACAAATGTAGTGTACTAATGTAAGATGTTAATAATATGGAAAATTGGAGGAAAGGATATATGGAAATTCTATCTTCTTAATTTTTCTGTAAATCTTAAACTTTTCTTAAAAAACAGTATGTGTGTAGTAACCATGTCTTCAAAAAATATCAGGAACTGTATGGATGTTGCCTCTTCAATACTCACTATTAATTAGTTTTCAGAGAGTATATAAAATGGATAAATATTCAAAAGGAAACAAAGTCTACAGTATGTTCTATAGGAGTAAATAGATATTAAGCTTTTTTTTAAATAGCTGCTTCTAGGAATGGTCAAATAAGATTGGGAAATGTTTAAATAAAGTTAGAAGAGCTCATTTCACTGCAGGGTTTCTCTGAGCCTTGAATATGCTGACAGACACTGCGGCTTCCCAAGAGGCAGATGTAAAATGCAACACTTCCCACACTGGAAGACAGGTGCCACACTGAGTATGAATGCTGGGAAATGCTGGGCCACTTCATCTATAACAGATGTTTGGCAGTACTGAATTGTTAATTGAACTGAAAATGAATTAGTATTTATTAAGCTCCTACTATGTGCTAAACTCTTTAAAGTCAACTAAGCAGCTGTGTAGGTTGAGGAGCCAGAAGAAGGAGCAGGGCAGGCTGTGGGTGTTAAACAGTGACTTCATGGGCTCAGAATCAGACTGCTATGCAAGACAAAAACAAAACAAAGCAAAACAAAACATGGGGAAACAAGCATTTTAAAAAGACTGACAGTATCTGCTGAAATTCTCCACAACAAATGTTGATGTAATTGGAAAATTTCAAAGTCGGATTAACCTACATATGCATTTTCACAGGTGGTGAGCAGAACCTTAATAAACTAACTTTAGTTCCATAGATTTGCAATAACCTATCTTTTCAATTTAGTCAGGGCTTTTTTTACTTGCTTCTGTAGTAAAATAACATTACCTCTTCCAAATAATCCTTTAACATCATCCCTCAGGAGTGAGAAGAAAATGCTGGCATTGTTTTTAAAACCTGGTTGCAATTTCCTCAAAAAAGGTGAATATGCAACATAAACATTCAAGAACCACCTTTTTCAAAATAAGTGAAAATATGCAATATTTAAGTGCACACCCTGGGTAATACACTTGATTTGGTATCTGGGAAACTTCCTCCTCCTAGATGGAACAGGTTTTTAATTCTGTTTGATGTTTGGGCTAATAAGTTTATATAAATTGCATCAGAAACTCTATGAGAGGTGAGTATAAGAATTCCTAAATCCTGGACAGTGGAACTGAAAGCTTAACCATCACTTCATTCTCTCCCCATTCTACTAGTGCGAGAACTGAGGTCTGCCAGAGAGGACTGAGGGGTTTCCTGGGACACAGCACTTTCAGTGCTCAATGTGGGAGAGTCCCAGGTAAATGGATTGTTTGTTCACCCTAGACCTGTGACCATCCACAGCCCCAGAACTAGCTCATGGCAGTAGAACCCAAGTTCCCTGACAAAGAAAACCGGAGCCAGCCAGCGTTCTGTATCTTCTATACAGAACCCCGGCCAGGCTGCCCAGATTAGCTCTCGGAATGCCCTCCATGGATTACAACTAGCTAGTTGTCTTTTTGTAACCACATCACTGGATAATCAGAGAGGAAATATTACTCCTCCAACTGACTCTAACTTTTTAAGGAAATCAAGCAATATTTATGACACTGTATCGCATCATGTACTAGTAAACAGGCACTCAATTAAGCCTGAAATTCAGGGAATCTTTCCTGTTGGGTTCCTGATTGAGCCAGAGGCACTAAAGAGAAGCACTTTTAAGAAACAGTGAACTATTCTCTTCCTATGACTTGAAGTAACTCTCATCTTCCTGAGGGCTGGGTTTGTGCACTTTATCAATAAGTCCAGGGAAGGAGCCAAGTCTCCCCAATTCCTCGGAACCAAGCCTAACAATATGGATCTTCCTTATAAACACAGAACAAAAATAATGTAGTGTGCGTGTGTGCTCGATGGGTTCGGACCTGATACCTCTTTGTGAAGAGACTCAGCACTTGCTATGGCCTGGGAGAAGTCCAGACTGAGAAAGACGATCATATGAATTTGAAGGTGGCGGGGCACGGTGGCTCTGTGGTGCAGTGTCAGATTAAGAGGCATACACCATTTAGTAAATGAATGAAAGCCTACTGTGAACGACAGGGTTTGTCAATGAGGCAGATCAGATTCCAGTTTGACGGGCAGCCTGTCAATGAAGGGAGGGATCTACCAAACAGGGAACCTGCTGCTTTACTCCAGTACTCGGTTCCTCCGGACTAAGAGGACATCCTCAATTAGAAAACCGCCCTTAGATCAACCAAAGGACTTGTATGCATGCATGTAAGCCTAACCAATGGACACAGACAACAGGAGGGTGAGAGCATGAGAGGGGGGTTGGGGATAATGGGGGGATGAGAACACATATGTAATACCTTAATCAATAAAGAAATTTTTTTAAAAAAGAAAAGAAAACCGCCCTTTAGTTCCACCACCTCCTGACTACTACAGTAGAGCTTTCTCTTCCTTCATTTTCCCCTTCCCCATTCCTTCACTGTACACACAGTAACCAGTTCCGTGAAAATACCCCCTTTCTCCATTAGGGGCATGCTCCTTCAGCTCTTATCTTTTTGCTCTTACTGTTTAACAAAAAAAGAATATAAAAATCCTTGCATACCTTGTTTGATTGGAGAATTTTAATGCTTTTCATTTATCATTATAAAACCAAGGACAATTTTATAACTTTTTGTACGTGGCTGTCACAGGCAAAGCAATCTGTCTTTAAGTAGGGATAAATTACTCTAAAAGAGTAATTTTCTAGATAGTTTTCCCTTTAGTCACGCATCTCGTTGTTTAAATAAACTTCTGGTTTAAAATGAAATAATAATTACAATAATTTAGTGCACTTCAAATCTAACCTGATAATGCCTAGTAAGCATTAAGTACATTTTTCCTGAATTAAGCTTCGGGGTTTATGAGTCAGAAATTGGTAGTAAAATATCAGTTTTATTTATAAGAAGATGATCACCATAGGCATCCAGAACAAAGTAAAAACCTTTCCTCCCCCAAAACAGACACAATTCTTTCCCTCTTGAGGGAAGCATTTTATCCATTACTCCCATTTTTTATAAGTGGATATTTAATAAATACTAAATATTTTGTTGCTGCTTTCTCTTTATTCCCAGAGCATATTCCCTGCTCAGCACCCATTTTTCATTTTGCTGTTTTATTATTAGTGGTTTACAAACCACTTCCCCCACCACACGCATTAGGGGCCACGTGTTTACCCGACGTTTTTCCATCACCACAGAAGATTAGGCTGGAAGGGGCCTTGTCCATTCAGACCAGGGTTCTCAAACTTTTCTTTAACAGTAGCATCTTCCTCCAGGCCTGATACATGGCATGAAGCAGCGACGATGCTCATGTGCAGAGTCATTCAAAGCAGGCCTGGGCCCCCTGGTGCTGGTGGGCATGTGGGCACTGGCAGGGCTTTTGACTGTCTTCTCTTGAGTGTTCTCCGTCTTGCTTCCCACTAGGCTTTCCCTGCTGCCGTTTCTCAACGCGTATCACAAATATTAAACAGATTTGAAAAATCCGTTGACACAGCTAGGAGACTCTGAATACTATGTAAGTTTTGCTTATGCTCACATCGCCCTGAAACCCTGGCATAGGACCTTGGGACACAATTTAAAACCAATGATTTAGGCCAATTCACTCATTTTAGAGATGAAGAAACTTGGAAGGTTAAATGATTCATCACAAATCACAGACATAGGCTAACAAACCTCTGAAGCCCAGAGAATATGCTAGAATGCCCTGGCTGGTGTTAGCTGCCCTGTCCTGACCACCCTCAGTCATCAAAAATGTTTACTGAGCTAAATTCGGTGACAGGAAGTGCTTCCTTTTCCCTATGTCATAAAAAAGCCTAATGCAGACTAATGTATTTAACTTATTTACTACTATAAAATGATGAAATCAACATGGACCGCATGTTATGATGGGAACTTGTTTATGTAATCTGGTTTTACAGAATAGGGTATATGGTGTTCTTCTTCCGTTCTTAAAAAGAAAAGACAAAGACAAAAATCAGATGACTTTGACAAGTTGCATTTCATGGTTCAAGAAGGTATAAACAAGAGGGGTTGCCGTTACCTCTGGCTTCAGTGCCTGCAGGAAGTAATGCTATGCACAGAAAGAGGCCAAACACACATGTCCATCATTTCTGACATATGTGGGGACCCAGCCACCAAGCTTCAAAAGTGCTTCAGAGCCCAGAGTGTCTGGGTGCAGCTATGGGTCTTTTCCTGGCTGTTTATGGCTTAACTCATGTGAACTGGCCAACATCAGGTGTCACGCAGCCCTGTCTGATACGAAACACATGTCTGCAGAGGTAGGAAGAAAGGCTCAGCACAGGCCAACCCTGACTCAGTCACGATACAATTAAGGGGGAAAGGGCTGCCGACGCGTCTCTCGCCCTTCTTGTGTCTCTCTCAGGTCCTGCCAACAATGAGCCGCTTGTTTCTCTTATTTCCCAGAAACCCTATTAGCCATCCAACAAGGTCAGCAAAAAAAGAGCAGCTTTTCACTTCAGGGTGCATTTGGTTCCAAAAATCTGTAAAGTATTAAACCAAGAAGTTGCACTATCCCAACTTCACACTGAGCCCTTTATTCCAATTCTGGGTGAGAATAGCTGTAAGGACATTTCCCACTGGCTCAACTGATAAGGGCCAGAGCCCGAGGGCACGTGTGCGTTCAGGCGGAGGGCACAAGCTTGAAAACATTTCCAGGTGCCCCAAAACTTAACAGGTGGACCTTTGGTTTCCCAGATGCCCCCAGCTCTCTGGTTTTAGATTTGTAATCCAAGCTGCATTGACTTCACAGAAAACCCTGAATTTTCAGGACCAGAAAATAATTTTCCTGCTTGCTATCCTGTCTGCCCATCCAAGCAGCAATGTAGTCGACAAGCCAGTGTGCCAGTGTATGCATATCTGGGCGACTCTGCTCTCCTAGGTGTAAGGATGTCAATGCCTGTAGCACGGGTTTTCATGTTTCCCAGCAAATGCATTACCTAAAATGTATATTTTATTGGCCTCTAAAGGATTTAGACATCAGTTGTCATCATTGTAATATATCCAGAACAAGCTAGAAAAAAAATCTTATCTTTCTGGCATATTGATTTCTTCTGGATCCTTTTGCTATAAAGAAATCATATTTCTTCCACCTAAAGCAACACCATCTGATTTCGGGGATATCTCCAGATTTATCAGAAGTGGCCTATGGCAGGAAGCACATTAATGAAGCGAGGGAATTTAGGCAAATAATGACCTAACTTGGAAAAAAGGGGAAATGGGGAGCCTCGCTGTGCTGCTTCACAAAGTTAGCTTTGTGTCTTTGAATTTAATGCCACGGCCTGGCAACAGCAGCAAAACCAAAACTGTTTTATTATCTTCAGACAATAGGTATACTTTACTCCAGCAGGAAATGGAAACTCTGATTCATGCACTTATTTTCATTAGTCAGAAGAGAGTTTACTGGAGCTTTTTATTGGTTAGCTTTCCTGAATGGTATTAAAAGCTACTCCAGGTGCAACGTGTGGCAACCCAAGCTAAACATCAGAAAATGAAACCACAGCTGTTTTCCACAAGAAGCGGAGAAAAACTTGCCATTGTGGGTCGCTAGTTTTTAATCTGTTTTCTTTTCATAGCATGCCATTTTTGTAAACACTAGTCAAAGAGCTCATGCAGCAGAGACAAAGGGCTTGAATGGTTTATGAAAGAGAACATGCAATTAGTAATCAAATAAGGAAAAACTATCAGCTTCACATGAAGTCACAGCAAATAAAAGTAAGAGCCATTGTTCAGCAATCAAACTACAAAGATGTGATGTGTTTTGCATTGGGCCAGGACTACTGTATGTAGTGGGATTGAAACAAGAATTAAATTAGGGGGCGCAGGATTAAGAATTCTGGTAAAATGACACGTCAAATTTTGGGAATTTGTGCATATATGCATTTTGAGGGCTGTACCCCTAGATCTATCTAATAGTGACCCCAAAAGGTTAATTACCTTTGAAATGAAAAAGTATCAAAATACTAATAATGGTGTTTGGATGCTAGGACTATATATGATTTTTTTCTTTTCGATGATCTTTCTATAGTTCATTTAACTATTTGCTCACCAAGTATCTGCTGAGCCCCGAAAAGGTGCAAGGCATTGCTTCTAGGTGCTAGAGATACTAATGAGCAAGGCAGAAAGGTCCTGGCGTTTTGGGAGCTGTGGTCTAACGAGAGACAGACCATAGCAAACATGGAAGCTAATTCTAGGGCTAAGGGCTTTGAACAAACAAATGTGGAGCTACTTTAGGCCTGGAAGTTAAGGAAGACTTCTCTGAGGAGGTGATGTGTGATCTAAAATAATCTGAATAAAGCGCAGAAATCAGTGTGGGGGCCCATCTCAGCTGAGGAATAATAAGTGCAAAGGTCCTAAGGAGGGAAGGTGCCTGACCTGTGGGCTTGGAGTAACTGCAAAACAGGCTAGCCCATGTGGCTGAGGGGCAAAGGGTAAGGGACAGGGCCTGTGGGGCCTCGTGGCTGAGGTGAGCACCGCAGCTGGCTCGATTCCGGAGTGACAGCAATCTCCTTTTGGCTCACTGCTCGGACTACATGGGAAACTGCCAGAGAATTTCATACACTATGGTAAAATGAAAAATTCTGAAGAAAATGCAGAGAAAGAGAAACTGTCTGTGAACAGTGTCCCTTCAGCCTGTGAGCTGGTTCAGGGTCCTCTTGCAGGGAGAAAGGAAAAAGCTTTGGGGTGGGGGTCAGGGAAGTGGGGGAAGCCAAAGCAGCTCTGCTTTGAAACGCTGAAACGGAGACTCAGGTACCAAGCAAAACAAGAGGAAAAACCTACACCTCTAAATTTGATTTGGAAGGTTGTGCCAAAGGGGTTCTACTCTTAACAAAAACGAAACAAAACACACAACAAAAAAGCTACAACTCTGGGCATTGTCAAATTTATCCTTGACGCACCCTGGGCATGGTCTTGTTCTGGTCTTCTCGAATGCTGGCTTGTGCTCCCAGACCACATCCTCACCAGTGTTTAGGGAGGTTATAGAAAAACTCTAAAACTCCTGGTGGTCACTGTCAGAGGCGGCTTTCTGAGGACTGCCTCCTAGACACCAGTGTATAAATCATTTATAGGAAATTAGAAGGAAAACTCCTTCGTAGGCACTTACACCTGGCAAAACAGGCAAGCCTTGCCCACAAACGCTTTGACTCCTGTTACTGAACATATTGCCCTCTCTGCAGGAGTCCCCAGGTCTCAAAGCCAAATCTTCAGGCACTTCTAGTAACCACACAGGGCCCATGGTATGCATGTTTCTCCTTGGCTAATAAAATAATACAATTCCCAGCCACAGTCTCCCTTTACCCCAATTTAACTCAATTATTTATATGTATCCTTTTGAATTATGTGTTTTGTAAGAAGCAAAGAGTATGAGATAAATGGGTGGAAGCATCAGTTTTATTTTAAAACTATATCTCTGTGTATAAAGCTACACAGATATATTATTTTATTTGTCCAATTAAATACTGTTCTGTGAAGCTTAACTGAGTGTGTTGAAAATGCCATTTGCCGCCATCCCAAGGAGAAGGGTTTGCATGACCTGAGGCCATCTCTGACAGAGACCTGGTGGACCAAAAAGTTTTCCTCATATCGCATTGTCTTTATGGAACATGCTGGTTAGAGGAGCCAGTTGACCCAGGCAAACTCTGTCTCCCCATTCCCCACCTTCAGCAGACACGACCTTAACCAAGTGGTCAAAGCCAACGTCACCCAGCCTGGACAAACTGACAGCACGAGCCACTGAGCAGAACACACACCACCTCTGAGGTACTCCTGCCGAGGATGTATAACCTAAATCTAAATCATGAGGAAACACCAGACAAACCCAAATTAAAAACAATTGGGGGGAAACCAAGATGGCGGCAGAGGTAAACACCTAAACTGCTGCCTCGCACAACAATTTCAAAACTACAACTAAAAGACAGAACGGACATCATCCAGAACCACAGGAAGGCTGGCTGAGTGGAAATTCTACAACTAGAAGGAAAGAGGAAAGCTCACGGAGAATCAGAAGAGCTGCAAAGGACTGAGGTACGGAGACACGCGCGCAGAGAGGAAGGGCGGCTGAGTGCCTGGCTGGCGTTCTCTGTCGGGAGAGGGAAGGAAGCCCCCAACTGCACTGAACCCCAGTTCTGACTGCACTGAACCCCAGTTCTGGGAGAAACCCCATGGACCCAGGCACATACTGGGGGAGTATGGACTGTCAGGTAGAGAGAAAAGCACACAGAAACTCGGGAGAGCCGCGGCAGGCAGGGGTCTGGAGGCTCACGCGCGAGTGCGTGCAGAGAAGACTGACTGCTGAGTTTACCGCTAGCTCTCCCTATTGGAAGGGAGTCGAGAGCTCCTGATTGCACTGAACCCCCGTTCCGGGCGAACCTGGGGGAATCTGGACTGTCAGGCAGAAACTCAGGGGAGCCGCGGAAGGCAGAGGTCTGGAGGCGCACACACAAGGGCAGGGCTGACGGGAAGCCAAGACTGTCTGCTCAGCCCTGAGATTCAGCCCCATCCAAGCTGAGTACAGAGGCTTTTGCAATTTTGCAAGTCTGGTCCTATAAGGCTGTCTCCAGCTCAGGTCTCCCAGCATAAACACAGCTGATACACATAGCCAATTGGCCTGAAGGTCAATTCCTCCCAGTGATACCAACAACAATCAAGACTTAACTACAACAAGGCTGTACACACAGACCACAAAGGGGTGCACCAAGAGTGTCCACCTCAGGTGACTGGGGAGGCTGACCCACTGGGCCATATAGGACACATAGCACACAAAGCCACCCTACCAACTCAGGGAAGCAGCGAAAATGCGGAGACAAAGAAAGAGATCACACAAACGAAAAAAATGGAGGAAAACAAACATATGGATATTGAATTCAAAACCAGTTATAAGATTTTTCAAGAATTTCCTAGAAAAGGCCAATAAATTTAGCCAGACCCTCGAGGATATGAAAAAGGACCAACGAGAAATTAAGAATACACTGACTGAAATAAAAAATATTATACAGAGACCTAACAGCAGACTAGAGGAACGCAAGAATCAAGTCAAAGATGTGAAATACAAAGAAGCAAAAACACTCAACCGGGAAAGCAAAAAGAAAAAAGAATCCAAAAAGTTGAAGATAGTGTAAGAAGCCTCTGGGACAACTTCAAGCGTACCAACATCAGAATTATGGGGGTGCCAGAAGAAGAGAGAGAGCAAGATACTGAAAACCTATTTGAATAAATAATGACTGAAAACTTCCCCCACCTGGTGAAAGAAATAGACTTACAAGTCCAGGAAGCGCACAGAACCCCAAACAAAAGGAATCCAAAGAGGACCACACCAAGACACATCATAATTAAAATGCCAAGGGCAAAAGACAAAGAGAGAATATTAAAAGCAGCAAGAGAAAAACAGTTAATTACCTACAAGGGAGCACCCATACGATTGTCAGCTGATTTCTCAACAGAAACTATGCAGGCCAAAAGGGAGCGGCAAGAAATATTCAAAGTGATGAACAGCAAGAACCTACAACCAAGATTACTCTACCCAGCAAAGCTATCATTCAGAATGGAAGGTCAGATAAAGAGCTTCACAGATAAGAAAAAGTTAAAGGAGTTCATCACCACCAAACCAGTATTATATGAAACTAGAGGTCCAGTGCATGCTTGAATCATGCACGTGTAGGGTCCCCTACACGCTTTCGCTTTTCGCGGTGGAGCTGGGTGCCTGTCCGCTGGTGCCAGAGCAGACAGGCACGCAGCTCCCCCACTTTTGATGGTCCGCGGCCACTGAGGGGGGCTACCCTGCTGTTGAGAGGCGCAGGGGGCGGGACTCCCGCCCCCTGTGCCTCTCAACGGCCACTGAGGGGGGCTGCCGCGGACATCTGGCTACCCTGCTGTTGAGAGGCGCAGCTGGGTGTCCGCGGCAGGCCCCCTCAGTGGCCCCGGATCTGGCAGTTGAGAGGCACAGGGGGCGGGACTCTCATCAGCAGGGTAGCCCCCCTCAGTGGCAGCAGATCCGTGCCTCTCAATGGCCGGATAGGCCACCCCGAGTCCCGCCCCCCAGCCTCCCACTGCCCAATCGTGGGCGTAGCGGAGTGATGGTAATTTACATGTTACTCTATTATTAGATAGGATGCTGAAAGGTATTCTTTAAGAAGAGGAAGAAGAAGAAAAAAGTAAAGATAAAAATTATGAACAACAAATACATATCTATCAACAAGTGAACCCAAAAATCAAGTAAATTAAAAATCTGAGGAACAGAATAAACTGGTGAATATAATAGAATCAGGGGCATAGAAAGGGAGTGGACTGATAATTCTCAGGGGGAAAGGACTATGGGGGGGTGCAGGAAGAGACTGGACAAAAATTGTACACCTATGGATGAGGACAGTGGTGGGGAAGTAAGGGCAGAGGGTGGGGGGGGGGAACCAGGTGGAGGGGAGCTATGGGGGGAAAAAGGAGAAACAATTGTAATAATCTGAACAATAAAGATTTATTAAATTAAAAAAAAAAAAAAACAATTGCCAGGCCGGTATGGCTCAGTGGTTGAGCACTGACCCATGAACTAAGAGGTTACTGGTTCAGTTCCAGTCAAGGCACATGTCCAGGTTGTGGGCTCGATACCCAGTAGGGAGCATGCAGAAGGCAGCTGATTGATGATGTTTCTCTCTCATAGATGTTTCTATTTCTCTATTCCTCTCCCTTCCTCTTTAAAAATCAATAAAAACACGTTTAAAAATAATAAAAATAAAATAAAATAAAAAACAATCTACAAAATAACTAAACTATACTCTTCAAAAATGTCAGGTCCAGAAACACAAGAGCTGAGGAATTGTTCCAGGTAAAGATTAAGAAGACAGGACAACTAAATGCAATGCATGATCCTCGACAGCTCTTGAACCAGAAACCAACAGAGCCATTAAGAACATTATTGTGCTAAGTGAAATAAGCCAGTCAGAGAAAGATAAATATCACAGGATCTCACTCATGTGGAATATAATGAGCAACATAAAATTATGGACAAAAATAGAGCCAGAGACATAGAAGCATTGAACAGACTGTCCAACCTATGAGGGAAGGCGGGGGGTGAAGGGGTAAGAGATCAACCAAAGGACTTGTATGCATGCATATGAGCATAACCAATGGACACAGACAGTAGGGGGGTGAGGGCATGTGCTGGGGGGTGGGAGCAGCCGGGGAGAGGTCAATGGGAGAAAAAGGAGACTCATGTAATACTTTAAACAATAAAGAATTTAGCCCTAACCAGTTTGGCTCAGTGGATAGAGTGTCAGCCTGTGGACTGAAGGGTCCCGGGTTCGATTCCGATCAAGGGCATGTACCTTGGTTGCGGGCACAACCCCAGTCAGATATTTCTCTCTCATTGATGTTTTTAACTCTCTATCCCTCTCCCTTCCTCTCTGTTAAAAAAAAAAAAAAAATCAATAAAATATATTTTTAAAATAAAAAATAAAAAAATAAAGAATTTAAATTAAAAAAAAACATTATTGTGATAAATGAAGAAATTTCAAATATGAACTGTGGATTAGACAATATTATTGTACCAACGTTCAATTTCCTGGTTTTGATACTTCCACTGTGTTTATGTAAGAATACGTCCTTTCAGAAAGTACAATCTGAAATATTTAGGGATAAAGGAGCATTATGTCTCCAACTTAGTCTCAAAGGGTTCAGGGGGAAAAAAAAGACAGAGAGAGAGAGAAAGAGAGAGAGAGAGAGAGAGGGCAAATCATAAACAATGAACAAGGGCAAATCTGGGCAAAAGGTACATGGGAGTTCCTTGTACTATACTTGAAACTCTACTGTAAGTTTAAGATTATTTCAAAATAAAAAGTGACATATTAATGAAATAAAAACAACGAAGAAAAAACTTCCCTATATACACCTTAAACTCCCTGGCGATTGACAATTCTGGCAGGGCCCAGAGAAACAGTATCATATCTGAGCATTGTCCTGTGGGTGATTTATCTTTGAGGAACCCCCCACTAAACAATGGTTCTGAGAACCAACTGGGGTGTAGGGGAGAGAACCCTGGTTGTGGTATGTTCCACATAATGCTGACACCTCACATTCACTGTTCCTCCCAGCTACCCCTTCCACCCCCAATCTCAACTGCTAATGGAGAAATAATGGGTGAAGATGGTCAAAAAATACAAGCCTCCAGTTCTAAAAGAAATAAGCCCTGGGGGTGTAATGTACAGCACGGTGACTATCCTATATAATAAAAGGCTAATATGCAAATCAACCGAACGGCACAATGACTGGTTGCTATTGAAGTATAGGCACTCCATCTTGTCCCCATAACCTCTATGCTGGGAAAAACTGCTGTTTGGAATTTTCCACTAAACATAAATAGTCCTTTGTTCTGTGAATTAACTCTGCTATTCTTGGCTTCTGTAAACACGCTTGCTCGAATAATAGGGAAAATAAGCTCAATTATCTAGCCTTGCAAGCCGCTCTGCTGCCCTCCCTGGCTACTCCCACGCCAGGTGTCATTTAGTTATCTGAATTATGTTGCACTCAAGGTTACTGAATTGTGCTATGCTAAAGGCTACAAGCTTCCTGCAAAATATCTTCCAGTACATAGGGCTCTTTGTAAAGCCCACAAAAGGTCCAGAAACCCCATATTTGGGGGACAAAGGGACCAACGGGGTATAAAGAGAAAGTTTCCTCCATGTTGTTTTGCTCAGACTTTGAGAGACAAGTCCTCTGAGACCGCTAGCGTAACAAAGGCTCCAAAATTCAGCTTACTGATTGATTAAGGCGTCCTCTGTTTAGCTCGCTGATTTACAATATAACAATATGATGCTCACTGACCACTGGGGGCAGATGCTCAACGCAGGAGCTGCCCCCTAGTGGTCAGTGCGCTCCCACAGAGGGAGCGCTGCTCAGCCAGAAGCCGGTCTCCCCGCCTGTGGCAGGCGGACATCCCTTGAGAGGTCCTGGACTGTGAGAGGGCGAGGCCAGGCTGAGGGACCACCCCCAACCCACCCCCGCCCAGTGCATGAATGTCATGCACCGGGCCTCTAGTAGTTAATAATACTGTTCTGCATATTTGAAAGTTGCTAAGAGAGTAGATCTTAAAAGTTCTCATCACAAGGAAAAAATGTCTAACTATGTGTGCTGATGGATGTTAACTGGATTTATTTGCAATACATACAGGTATCGAATGTTGTATACCTAAAACTAATGTAATATCATATTTCAATTATATCTCAATTTTTGAAAACGAGGGGCAAAAGTCTCATTTTCAAAAACAGAGAGCCTGAGAAAACAGGACAAACTGCTGCCTTCCAGGACTGGTTGGACGGTCTTTCAGAAGCAAGAGCTCTGCACAGCTGCGCCTGACAAGGCAGGGGACTAAAGAATTACAAATTTTCTTGGAGGGAACCGGGAGTTGTTGACCCTAAAGCTTGAGGCTCTGCTGTGAAAAGGTCTCACTTCCCAGGGTCACAGCTGAAGAAATTGTGCATGGCATCTTAATAGAAGGAAAAAAACAAGCTGAGGAGGGCAGAGTTGCGGCTGGAGAAGGAACTGGCAAATGCAGACATATGGCAGTATGCTCCAGGAAGGAATGTCACAGGCCACAGCCATCCTATTTTAATAGTTTGAACCCTGGGATTCCTTCAAATTGCAGGGGAAAAGCTTTGTGCTTAAAACTGGAGTAGAGTCGGAGGGGATGGCATAAGCAAATGCCACAAGTGGTATCTCAGAGGAACATCCCTTGTTCACTGTGTCCCTGGCAGTAGCAAAAGAAAAACAACATAAATGATGTAGGCAAGGAATACAGAGACCTTCCACGTGTATCAGCCCTGAGCGTCCATTCCATTAGGATGAGATGACCCAATTCCATTTGGGGAGAAGTTATAGTTCCATTCTAATTAGTTCAGGAATTGTGGCAATTGATAAGTGTGGAAAGAGAATATTTTTCTTGATAGTTAAAGTGTGAGCTCTGAAGCAGCTAAATGAAAGTCTTGGGAACCAGGACTAAATTAGTCACATTAAAAATTGTTTTACTTTATTTTTTTTTCCAGCTCTGCAAATATTTAACTCTTGGCAAAATTGAAAACTCACAACTCACTCTTCACTTGGGTCTGAGAAATATAATACTGGAAAGGAAAAGGATGAAAATAATATGGAATGAAATGCATAACATGTAGTACTGGGAAGCAAAAAACTTCAAATGAAACTTCCATTTATGGCTTAGTCAAAAACATATGGATACGCAAGCTGAAGAACAGAGCTAGTGGGAAAGCTAGGTGCCTGGTTAAAAATATACCTTTTGAAGCAACCTTAAATCATTCTTTCTAAAAGAAAGTAGCACTCCAAACAAATCCCTCCCCCCAACACACACACAGTGCATCTGCAAACAATTATTTGTTTATTTCAATAGAAGCGAACCATGTCAAAATTTAATTTTAAAGGAATAATTCTGCTTTACTAACAAACATTCCAAAGAAACTGGAAAAAAAATGAGGGAATTAAAAGAAGGCACAAAAAATTTATGTACAAGAATTTTGCTATAACATCATTTATAATGGTAAAATATTGAATCAGCTTATATGTCTCTCAGTAGAAGAACTGGTTGAATAAATTATGGTAGAGCCACATAATAGAATATTATACAGCCATTAACAATATATAATGTTTATAAACAAAAATTTTCCTAAGTCCATTAATAACTTTAAAAAACAAAGAAATCAAAGAATGAGAATCTAGTCTGTACCTATCAAAATTATAAAGACTGCCCTAGCTGGTTTGGCTCAGTGGATAGAGCGACGGCCTGTGGATTGAAGGGTCCCAGGTTCAATTCTGGTCAAGGGCACATGCCCTTGGGCTCGATCCCAAGTAGGGGGTGTGCAGGAGGCAGCCAGTCAATTGTTCTCTCTCATCATAGATGTTTCTATCTCTCCCTCTCCCTTCCTCTCTGAAGTCAATAAAAATTTATACTTAAAAATGTAAAAAAAAAAAAAGAATTCTAAAGACTAAAAAGTGTGATCATGGACATTACTGGCCAGAGTAGGGGGAAGAAGCACTTTGACCCTCTGATGGTAGGAGTATAAATTGGTGTAACCATTTTGGAGGGAAGTTGAACATCTTTTACAACTTCAAATGCATATACTCTTTGACCCAGGAATTCCATTACTGAAAATTTTCCTTTACATAAACAGCATACAAGAACTTATGTGTAGGGATGCACATTATAGCATTTTTAATAATAGCTAACAATCAGAAAAGAACCTAAATATCTAGCATAAGGGACAGGATAAATAAATTACGGTACATCAATAGAGTAAAATATTATATATTGTTAACAAAGAATAATACATCTACAAGTCCTAATTTAGAAAGCTCTCTATGATATATTAAGTTGTAAGAAGACAACTTATATATCCAAGCATGCATATGTGTATATAGAATATTTCTAGAATCTCACTCAGGGAGCTGGTAGCAGTGTTTCTCTGGGAAGGAGAGAAAGGCTGAGGTTTCTAAAAAGCATTTGACAAAATCCAACACCCTTTCTTGATAAAAACTCTCAGCAAGGTGGGAATAGAAGGATCATACCTCAACATAATAAAAGCTATATATGATAAACCCACAGCCAACATCATACTCAATGGGCAAAAACTAAAACCATTTCCCCTAAGAACAGGAACAAGACAGGGATGCCCACTCTTACCACTCCTGTTCAACATACTGCTGGAAGTACTAGCCATTGCAATCAGACAAGAAGAAGAAATAAAAGGCATCCAAATTGGAAAAGAAGAAGTAAAACTGTCCTTATTTGCAGATGACATGATACTGTACATAGAAAACCCTAAGGACTCCATCAAAAAATTATTAGACTTAATAAATGAATTTGGCAATGTAGCAGGATACAAAATCAATGCCATGGCATTTCTATACACCAATAATGAACTTACAGAAAGAGAGACTAAAAAGGCAATACCAATTACCATCGCACCAAAAAAATTAAGATACCTAGGAATAAACTTAACTAAGAAGGTAAAAGACCTATACGCGGAAAACTACACGACACTGAAAAAAGAGATAGAGGAAGTCATAAACAGATGGAAGAACATACCATGTTCATGGATTGGTAGAATCAACATCATAAAAATGTCCATACTACCCAAAGCAATCTATAAATTCAATGCACTTCCTATTAAAATACCAACGGCATACTTCACAGACCTTTGAAAGAACTCTCCAAAAATTCATCTGGAAAAAAAAAAGACCCCGAATAGCTACAGCAATCCTGAGAAAGAAGAACAAAGTAGGTGGGATCTCAATACCAGATATCAAGCTGTATTACAAAGCCACTGTTCTCAAAACAGCCTGGTACTGGCACAAGAACAGACATATAGATCAATGGAATAGAATAGAGAATCCAGAAATTGATCCAAATCACTATGCTCAATTAATATTTGACAAAGGAGGCATGAACATACAATGGAGTCAAGACAGTCTCTTCAATAAATGGTGTTGGGAAAATTGGACAGATACATGCAAAAAAATGAAACTAGACCACCAACTTACACCATACACAAAAATAAACTCAAAATGGATCAAGGACTTAAACATACGACAGGAAACCATAAAAATACTAGAGGAATCCATAGGCAGAAAAATCTCTGACATATGCCAAAGCAATTTCTTCACTGATACTGCTCCTAGGGCAATGGAAACTAAATAGAAAATAAACAAATGGGACTACATCAAAATAAAAAGCTTTTGCACAGCAAAGGAAACCATCAATAAAACAACAAGAAAGCCCACTGCATGGGAGAACATATTTGCCAATGATATCAACGGTAAGGGTTTAATCTCCCACATTTACAGGGAACTCATGCAGCTTAACAAAAAGAAGATAAACAACCCAATCAAAAAATGGGCAACTGATCTAAATAGACACTTTTCGAAAGAAGACAGAAGGAAGGCCAAGAGACATATGAAAACCTGCTCAAAGTCACTAATCATCAGAGAGATGCAAATCAAAACAACAATGCGGTACCATCTCACACCTGTCAGAATGGCTATCATCAAGTCAACAAATGACAAGTGCTGGGGAGGATGCGGAGAAAAAGGAACCCTCATGCACTGCTGGTGAGAACTGCAGACTGGTGCTGCCACTGTGGAGAACAGTATAGAGTTTCCTCAAAAAACTAAAAATGGAACTCCCATTTGACCCAGTGATCCCACTTCTAGGAATATATCCCAAGAAACTAGAAACACGAATCAGAAAGGATATATGCACCCCTATGTTCATAGCAGCACTATTCACCATAGCTAAGATTTGGAAACAGCCTAAGTGCCCATCAGCAGATGAGTGGATTAAAAAACTGTGGTACATCTACACAATGGAATACTACACTGCGGTAAAAAAGGAGTTCTTACCATTTGCAACAACATGGATGGAGATGGAGAGCATTATGCTAAGTGAAATAAGCCAGGCAGAGAGAGATAAATATCACATGATCGCACACATTTGTGAAATATAATGAACAACATAAACTGATGAACAAAAATAGATCCAGAGACAGAGAAACATCAATCAGAACGTCAAACCTCAGGGAATGTAGGGGACAGTGGGGGTAAGGGGGAGAGATCAACCAAAGGACTTATATGCATGCATATAAGCCTAATCAATGGACACAGACAACAGGGGGGTGGGGGCATGAATGGGAGGTGGGGGGTAATGGGGGAATAAGGACACATATGTAATACCTTAATCAATAAAGAAATTTTTTAAAAAAGGCTGAGGGTTCTAGTGTGGAGGAGACTTATTTCTCATGAATACTTTTTGGAACTGTTTGAATTTTTGCCATGTTTGTGCTGTTTTTCCAATAAAAACAGCTAATCCAAAAGATTGTAGAAAAATCGTTATTGAAATGGAAAGATGCTCATGATACATGAGTGGGGGGGGGGGGGGGAGGAGGCTACAAAAAAAAGACTGTAGAGGACTTTCCAACCTTTTTTACTTACATTTGTATTGAAAAGAGGCAAATATATGAGAAAATGTTAGTGTGATTTTGAATGGTTAGATTAGAGTGTTTTACATTTCCTCGATTTTTTGCTGATCAGCGTTTTCTACAAAGACCAAACAGTAATTACATAACATGGGGAAAGAAGATTCTTGAATCTTGCTGCCTCAAAATACATTTAGAATCTTATTTTTTCCTTTTTTTTTTTTTTCTAAAAGCAGGAAGAGGGGGTTATCTCCCTCTCTTCAGCACTTAATGAGAAGGTGCTGAAAGACTATGAAGGCTTTTGTTTTCCTGGTTTCTTTTATGGTGTTATTTTGCTGACTCCATCAAAATTATTCAGAGTCAAGCGTGGCGGAACAGCTGTCCCTGACCACCAGCAACTGCAAGACACCAGGGAATAAATTTAGACTTCCAGAAAGGAAGACGAGATCAATCTTCCAGCTGATATGGGCTGGGGGAGGTGGTGGTCAAGACACAGGTGGACAGCATCAACAGGGGGTCCCAAAGAGGAGATCAAAAGAAGTGTCCAAATATCACTCAGCACTAATCAGCACTAATTTGGAACAAGTGACCAAATGACAAACCATCCCAGAATTCCTTTGCCTCAGGTTAGGCAAAATGCGCCACAGCAAGTAAGCTCCCAAGGGCACGCTACTGGAAGTCAGCCAGCATTATCTTTAAAACCCCCAGCAGCAGAGGCCCACAGCTTGGTGAAGAGATCAGACTCCATTGAAAATAATTAAAAATGAAGGTAGTGCACACAAAGAAGTGACTAAGGAAAAGCTTGACCTGCCTCCATCTCCTTCCTAAGAGGCTCTGCTCTCCTTCAGGGAATGGGGCGCCCTCTGGAACTTTAGGCCTGCAGATGCCTGACTTTCCAGCCAGCTCTCAGGAAGCCAAGTTAAAGGCAGGCTTGCACAGTTACCTGTGAATTTGAACAATAATCTGAATCCGAAAGCGAACGTTTCACTGAGCTTTTGAAGTTTACTTGGTATGACTGGGGTCAAAACTTTCTGGAAAGTGGTGTCAGAGTTCACAGACCCAATGTTCTTGTGCGCACTAAAGCCAACAAGTGCCAAAATGACAGATATCGATGCCACAGTAATGTCTATTTTGGACAAAAAGTTAATCAAAAAGTGGTGAGCATCCTTGGAGTTCTCTTCAGGTAACTGCTTAAAGACTAAACTTCTGCCCATTTCTTACGATAGCATTCTCCAATCATGGTGCTAAAACACAATTCTATTGTGGTTCCTACACCTGGCTGATGGCCAGAGTCATCTGGGCACATGAAACCACATCCATTCCCAGACCCCACCCTCTATTGTCCGAAACAGGCTTTCCCAGGGTGGGGCCCGGGCAGTATTCCTCCTAGCAGCAGCCCATGACTGTCCTTTGGGGAGCAATCAGACTGCTGGATTCCGAAGGTGTGTGTCTGACAAATCCCCATGGGATACAACTAGTGCTGGCCCTGGTACCACCTGAAGAAACACTGACCTTAGAGACTAAAGAACGACTTGGCCACAAGCAGACTGTGTTGACTCTCAAGGCTTGACGATTCAAAGTTCTGTCCGTATTGCTCAAAGAGGAGTGGGGTGGAGGGGCCAGAGCCTTCTTCCCAACATTGCATCCTCCTCTCCCACCATAAAAACCACACCAAGAGGTTCTCCTTTTTCTTCTAGCTATCATAAAAGCGACATAATCACATTACAGAAAAAAATAAAGGAAATCACCCCCAATCTAAAAGTCTTACTATACTCACTATTGACATTTAAAATACATACCTGATTTACTTAATACATTTATTTTACAAAATGGTAGAATACCATTATTCTAGCTGTGCTACATAATGCCCTTGGCCAGGAGCTAAAAATACACAGATGGAGAGCAAAATCCTGTGGGAAGAGAATCCAAGCAAAGTCTTTTATAAAAAGTAAAATTATAATCATGGCATAAGCCCTTTTGCCTGCTTTTAAAAATTAGACTGACAAAGTTTTTTATGTGCTACAAAATCCTTATAACTATTATTTCAATAGTAAAAATATATTTATTTTTGTATTGCAGGCATTTAATGAGAGGGGGGCTACATTATAATTAACACATCTTTGTGTACATATTTCCAAAGTGTTCATCTAGCATTTGACATAAAAATTTTATCTTGAAGAATATCTTCATAGGAAAATTGTGGCATCAGTTTTCATGAGTCTTGAGACTTGTTATCAAACAAAGATTTTTCTACCTAAATTTATAAAATTAAATCTACAAGTCTTTATACCTAATCTTAATACAATACCTAAACTTAACGTATCAAGATAAATGAAAACTGATCTAAATAAAAGATTCATGCACATTAAGATAAATAAAATATGCCATGACAATACAAGGTTAATTTCTTTATGACAATACAAGGTTAATTTCTTTATGACAACACAAGGTTAATTTCTTTATTGCACAAGAGGAACTGAATCAGGCCCTGGCTAGGTAGCTCAGTTGATTAGTGTCTCCTGATATGCCAAAGTTTCAGGTTCGTTCCCAAGTCAGAACACACACAGGAGTCAACCAACGAATGTAAAAATAAGTGGAACGACAAATCAATGTTTTCCACTCTCTCTCCCTTCCTCTCTCCCTAAAATCAATCAATCAATCAATTGTTTTTAAAAAGAGGAATTAAATTAGTTGATAATTTGTTTTCAGTACCCATTTCACAAATTCCTTAAAAGCTTTAAAAGAAAGAAACGGTAATGAATCTCCTTTTGGGAAACCCAAAGAGCCGTCTGCAATAATGATGAGTCGGTGGAGTAAATGTTGACAATGATGGCTTCCACCAAATCTATCTAAGAAGAAATTATAATATTGATTTTCCACAGAATTTAGAAAAAAATGTTCTTTTTTCTTCTAATCAAGGGGGGTGGGAGGGGAGCTTTCACACCTGTAACTAATACATACTAATATTGAATGTATACTACAAATGAAAAATAAAATTAAAAACACACACACAAAAAAACCCTTTTACCAGAACACTTTTCCTCTTTCCCATACCCACCAGTCTTCCTTCCTTTCCATAAACACCCACTTTCCACCACCCAATCCTACCAGTCCCCCATCATCTCCACCCTCCCCCATAAAGTCTGAAGGTTGCCAGTATATCTTTGGGTTTGTGTGTGCATGTGCTAGTGCACTTTAGGCTAATTTATACTGCAGAAACCACAAAGTTCCAAAAGTAGTGAGAAGATCAGAGCTGAAAAAAAAACACAGTAGCCAGATGTGTCTGCCATGAACTCACCACATAAAGTTGACAAGGAAAAAACACAGGAAAAAGAAATAGATATCCTACATAAAAATCCGACACTTGACAAACTTTCAGGCTACCTTCCACATACTTTAAGCAATGCTAGGCTATTTTATTTGCTTTTGATAAAATGGTTTTGTGTCTCTGTATACTTCCTAAAGGGAAGAATGAGCCAACTTAGCAAATGAGTACAGACAAGATTTTCTTTCCATCTTGTCTTGAAAAGTATGCCTTTGAAAAAACCACACAACCAAAAAAACATGCATATATTTGTAATTTGAAGTACAGAAGAAGGTAGACCTGGAGGACATCAACTCTGGCCAGGGGATGGCACACCTTCAAAGCGGGGAAGTGTGCGCACACACACATGATATTTTTAAAATTCCAATAGCTTTAAAAATACACGTTGGCTGCACTTAACCAAAAGTCTCTGAACTGGCTAGAGATGGTCGTCCGGTGAAGGTTTTCCACAGTCTTTACTTTTCCTGTCCTGTCTAGAACATTGGTGCCCCAGCCAGGGCCTTACTCGAGCAAAGAGACCATTAATTAACATGTGAAAGGAGCCCAGCACACCATGGTTTATGACTGCTAGGATTATCACCAAAAAGGCAAAATTGTATGTGACTTCTCTTGGCAAAAAGATGAAGTTTTTTTTTTAAGATTTTTAAAAATTGATTTGTTTGTTTTTGTTTTTGTTTTCAAAAGCGAGAAGAAGGGGGGGGGGAGAGAGAGAGAGAGAGAGAGAGAGAGAAACATTTATGTGAGAGCAAAACATTGACCGGCTGCCTCCTGCACGCCCCATACTGGATATGGAACCGCAATCCAGGCATGTGTCCTGACCAGGAATCAAACCCACAAGCCTTCACTGCACATGACGATGCTCAACCAACTGAGCCATTATGGTCAAGGCTTGGCAAAAACAGTTTAAAACATGGGGATATGTTGCCCCAGCCAAGCTAGTAATGGGCAGGGTTCAAATTCTGACAGTCTGATCCCCAACTTCATGTACCCAACCTACAGAAAAAGGTTTATTGAGGAATTTATTTATCTATGTCACTGATTATATCACAGCTAGAGAAATACATAAAATTAGCTATGAATGGTACGAATTCTATCATCTGATACTAATATTATTAACTGTATTTCTACATCATTTTCACACATAAATACCTCCCAGTGAAGGGATGTGTCATTTGATATCTTATTTGTCAGCTATATTCCATAAAAAGACCAAACTTCTAGATTCAAAGAAGAGGAGGAAGAGGTAGAGGAGGAGTGGGAGGGGGAGGGGGAGGACATGTTCTGGTCAAAAGGTAAAAGGAAAAAAACGCAGTTGATGTAAACAGACATAGAAATTTTGATTTTTATATACATGCATATATATGTTTATATATGCTAATGTATATGGCATAGGTTATATCTATATATAAAAAAGCCTAAGCGACTGAACAAACAAAGGACTGGTCGACCGGTCACTATGATGTGCACTGACCACCAGGGGGCAGACGCTCAACACAGGAGCTGCCCCCTGGTGGTCAGTGCGCTCCCACAACGGGAGTGCCACTCAGCTGACTGCCCCGTCCTGGCAGCCCAGCAGCCCTGAGGCAGCCACTCCCTCCCTCAGTAGTCCTGCAGGTCCAGTCTCCGGAGAACGGGGCAGGCACCGATTCCGACAGCGCCATCCGCCTCTGGGAAGTCGGCCTCAGGCACCACGGCCGCTTCCCCTCCCTAGATGCTCCACAAGGAAGAAACGATATAAAAGCGGCTGCCAGGTGGCTCCAGACAACTGGCATGAACATCAGCGGGACGGGTCTGGATCCTGAGCTGGCAAGGGCATTCCCCAGTATATTTCCATCTACAGGACATATCTGTGATTCTCTATAGGCTAACAGCACACTTTGTAATGACAAATACTCAAATATTGTTGGAAAACCCCAGAATGTGTGTCATGAGTAATTTACTACCCCAATATATTAGAAATCTGGAAAGGTATTTTATTCAACCACAGGTAAACTTATTTCAGACGTTCAGATTACAATTTCTTTACATGTAGTTTGCCATCAATTCAGGTGTGTGCGTGTGTGTGTGTGTGTGTGTGTGTGTGTGTGCGCGCGTGCACGCGAACGTGCATGTGTATAGGCAGTACTTCCTACTTGTACAATTTTTAAAAATTAATTGCAGTGTTTTATGTACTAGTAACACACTAATATCTAAATATCTATCAGTTTGGGGGCTGATTAAGTAAACTAATTATAGCAGACCAACATGTTGAGCTATTAGCCAATTTTTAAAAAGAATGAGTTAGCTCTATATGCACAGATATAGAAATGGAAAAGGCAAGGTGCAGAACAGTGGGTATAATATGCTAGCATTTGTATGTGACTGAAAACACTGGTCGGCCCCATGCAACATAAAAGGGACAGGGGATTGGGATCAGAGGAAGACTGACTTTTTGAACACCTCTTTGAATGAGTGAATTTTTTCAACCAGGTCCATAAAAGATTTTTTTCTATTATAGTGATGATAAAGTTAAGGTTAATACTTTATAATCAGTTTTTATAATTTTCAATGAAAATTAAATTGTTAATGAAACTACTCTAATGTTACCTAATATGTGGTTTCTTTACTGCATTTGCATCTGCTTTCTATGTGAGCTTTTATATATTGGGGATAAATGACTCATGGGAAGTTTTGGCTTGCCACTGCTGGTAGAAGCGTTGATACCATTTTCCTTGATCTGCCCTTTAGACAAGTAACACAATAGAAGTTATCCCAAGTAATTTGCTTTTTTGATATATTTTACATCTGCAAGCTTTAAAATGGTAGGTCCAAACTTCCTGCAAGAACAGACTGTATATTTACTTTTAGCTGACTTGGGTCTACTTAAGTTCATGCTCACTCTGGCTAAGTGAGGGTATGAGGGCAGGGTGTCTATCAAAAGGACTTCCATTCCTATTCCTGCCAATCCAACAGGAACTTCTTTTTACTCCAAAGTTAACTATTCTGTGTATAAAGCAGTATCTAGACCAGTGATGGTGAACCTATGACACGCGTGTCAGCACTGACACGCGTAGCCATTTCTGATGACACGCGGCCGCTGAGGAGGCCGCCTGCCGAGGATGAAACATTTGCTGCTCCTGAGGATGAAACATTTGCGAAATAATGTTTTTTCCTCAAAGTGACACACAACCAGAGTTATGCTCAGTTTTTTGGCGAAGTATGACACACCAAGCTCAAAGGGTTGCCCATCACTGATCTAGACATTTGATCTTAAATGGGAATGTTATCTGAAAATGGTACCATCTTTTAGAAAACTTTAAAATTGCCATCTTATGTTTAGCCTCTGGGGGAGGGGGAGAATGACTACAACAAAAGCTGATTAGTTCTGTTGCTACAGTAAATTAATTCACATCTGGTTATCTCTACTGGGCAGAATTTTAGTTTTCTGAAGTAAAGGAAATTAGCAGAAGATAATCTCTTCTCAAATATAAAATCACACTTAAACATTCTAAATGAAATGGCAAGTGAGTCAATTATCCCAGAGCAGGTATAGGAGAAGCCACCTGCAGGACATATAATGATAGGATGCATTCTAAAATCAAACCAACCTCGGTTCAGCTCCTGCTCTGCTATCCGGAAGCGGTGACTTGGAGCAAGTTTCCTACCTATAAATGGGAACGCTGTCACTTCCTGCAGGACTGCTGTGAGGATTTAATGAGATAAAGCAAGAAAACACCTACCCTGGGCTCAGTCACACATCATGCAAAAAAAAAAAGGAAGGAAAGGGATTCAAGACCAGAATTGTACCCTTTGGCAGTCTTCAGGGACCAAATTCACAGAAAGCGGCTACGTGCCCTCCTCCTTGCTTTGGTCTGGATGAAGACAAGAGGCCTGTGTGACTTTTCAAGGAACTTCAAGAAAGGAAGTTGGAGGGGAGGCTGGACCAGTAGTGTGAACCCTACCCTAGGGTGGACTGTAGCAAAGAGGACAAGTAAAGAAGGCAAAGGCGGTGGACAGGTGATGCAGCCAAAGGCAGGAAAAAACGCTCTCTGCGTGCACAAATGGGCACCACAGCAAGCAGAGCTGCTTCTGAACCCAGAGCCCCGTGATGGAACACTGCATTCAACTCCAAGTCAAAGCATGGCTTACCGAGATTCGGCTGGGACACGGCCAGGGGCCTCTGGGGCACTGGTGTGGAAGTGGCGGCAGGGTGGAGACTCATATGATTCAGGGGCTGATTCATCACCTTCCTAGGGTCTTGCCATGTGGTGATTTTTTCTATGTGACTAAAAGAAGGAAAACAATTATCTTTTTAGTTTTCAGTATCATTATCCTTATCACCATCACCAGTAACAGCACCACAGTCCATGACTTTGGCTCTTCTTCCCTTAGGACCTGCTGCCGAGCAGCTGACACATTGTACTTGGTTTCATCCAAGGTCAGGTCACTTACCTAGCATCCAAACGGGGCTACACTGGGGATTTTGCAGTGACTCTCTGAACACAAGCCCATCACTAAGCTGTCCCAGACGCCCCTCTTAAAGGTTTTCTGCCTTACTGGGGACAGACAAGCCCCAGCAGTCCTCGCCACCGTCCAAGGAGCCTGCATTCCCAGCTCCTCGGGGACATCATTGCCATCCAATTACTGGGACGCCATGGTGTGAGCTCCTGTCCAGAAGCAAGGCCGCCAACCCTCCCACACTTGCAAGGCTCATTTAATTGACACCTCCACCTGTCCTCAGCCAAAGACCGGGCCCTTGAAACCAACCTCATAACCATGATCTTACTGCATCCTTACTAAGTAAGGCACTGGGAAGTCCATATTGGTGATACATAAAACCCTCGAGAGGCCTATGTTCTGCCGTGCACGGTCACAGCTGCGTGGCTGAGCAAAGCAGCAGGAAGTACTAGTAAGTGCAGGAGGGCAGGAGCACCAGGCTAAGGAGACACCTCGACGCTGAGGCACAAAGGCCTCTGAGGGAGAAAACGTTAGACTGAGTCATATACAACTACCGCTGTTTGTTATTATGACTCTCTCAGAGAAAGTAGCACAACAAGCTTCTGCCCAGTTTCTCATATGTCCTTGGAAGGATGGACGGGCCGGCTCTTCCTAACTGGCTCCCAACCCCATCACAAGTTATTCTGGGTGCCTTATATAAACCCCACACCACTCCACGACTCCATCTTTTTTTGAGAGGTTATTACATTTTTCTTTTACAGATGATCATATTCACAGCCTTTTTTTTAAGGAACTGTATCAGAGATTTTCTATATTTATCAAAGACAGAAAACTGATAGAAACTGAATGCCAGCCCTTTGTTCTGGGCCTTACAGTTGGCTGTACTCCCCAACCCAATTTGCAATGCCAACCCCCAGGCACTACTGACCCTGCTCGATGCACAGGGAAAAGGTATTTTCTGTTGCTTGTTTCCACATTTATTTTTTATTTTTTATTGATTTCAGAGAGGGAAAGAGAGGGAGAGAGATATAGAAACATCAATGACGAGAGAGAATCATTGGTCGGCTGCCTCCTGCTGGGGATCGAGCCTGCGACCTGGGCATGTGCCCTTGACCAGAATCCAACCCAGGACCCTTCGGTCTCCAGGCCAACGCTCTATCCACTGAGCCAAACCAGATAGGGCTACATTTATTTTTATTTTAAAATATCTTTTTTTATTAATTTCTGAGAGGAAGGGAGAGGGAGAGAGATAGAAACATCAATGATGAAGGAGCACTGATCAGCTGCCTCCTGCATGTTCCCTACTGGGGATCGAGCCCACAACCCAGGCATGTGCCCCCTTGGTTCATGGGTTGACGCTCAACCACTGAGCAATCGGCTAGGGCCTCGCCGCTAGGCTGTTTCCTCACATTTAAATGCTGCCTCTGCCCCTGCTAGAACTCCTCTTCAGATTTCCCCATCCTAGACGGGAGGCTATCGCCTTGGGGACTCATCCATTACCGTGATTGAAAAGTTGGACATATCCCAAGAATACTTTAAATGAGTGTGAGCTTTAAAAAGGGGTTGGGGGTGGGGGGGAACAGCCTCGGAAAAACAGGGGAACTTCTGCATTTTACTACTGCAGGAGCCATCAGCAGTCTTCACAGAAATCAATAATGAAGTGGCAGTAATGAAGTGGCTCAGCTGGTTGGAATGTCGTCCCCTACACCAAAGGTTGTGTGTTCGGTTCAAAGTCAGGGCATATATGGGAGGCAATCGATAGATATTTCTCACACTGATGATGCCCTCTCTCCTTCCCTTCCTCTCTCTCTCTAAAATCATTTAAAATAGGTATATAAATATCCTCGGGTGAGGATTTAAAAAAAACAAACTGTCTTGTTAAGAAAATAAACAAATAGAGGGGAAAGAGACTGAACTAAAGAGATCAGAATCCATTACCTAAGCATAAAAAAATGAAAAAGGAACAATGGTTTTAGTTACACCTTCAGTTTAACAATGTTTAAATTCTGTTTAAAGGTTTTCATAAAGCAGTTTTGTCAACTTTAGGTTCTGTGGAAACTCATAGCCAGCCCGGGGGGGGGGGGGGGGGTGTATAACAGGCCTTCAGAGTGAGAAAGCAATTGCTGAGGACGTCAAAGTTAACTAACTTGCTTTAACAAAGTAATTAGAGCTAAGAAACCCTTTATTCCTTCAGGACCATACTATTAAAACTTGTTTCCCAAGGTAGGCAGGTCCTGCATAAAGACTTTGCACTGTGGTACCAGAGGGGAGCAATCATTCTATCATGAGCCTTTCTTAGACCCTCTGACACCATGAATAATGATGCTGTTCGAGAACCAGTACAAGCACAGCCTGGTAGGACGGAGTGATGTACTTGGAATGGTAGCAGACATTAAGGACACTACTGTGGTCAGACACACTCAGCCACCAGCCAGTAGTAGGAATAATACAGGAGCTAGAGTGATACACTCCCAAATGCGGGTCCTCCCTTCTGCCATTCTGAACAAGTGGGCTGTGAGTCAACAATATTGTAATAACTATGTATGGTGCCAGGTGGGTACTTGAAATATTGGGGGGTAGGGGGTGGCACTTTGTAAAGTTTATCATTGTCTAACCGCTATGCTGTATACCTGCAACTAATACAAAATAATATTCAATGTAAACTGTAACCGAAAAATAAAATACATTTTTTAAATAAAAAATAAAAGAACCAGTGGGCTGTGGCTCCAGGATCTGGGAAGAGCAGTAAGACCCATACTCTGGTGGTGGGTGAGCCCAGCTTGCCGAAGAACTGGCCAGCCTCCACCCCCTGGGACAGAGTGCGGGGCTTTCTGGACGGACACGCTGGCCCTCCTTCCGATAGGTCTGACCCCAAAGATGCACAATGCACCCATGGCTTCAGAAGCCAGAACTCCCCCAGGACTGTGGGCGCCTCCACAGCCCACTCTTCAAACTCTACACTCAGCCAAAGCTTTTAAAGGAGTTTTGTTCCCAGTGGATTTGTTAATTAAAAGTGTCACTCAGATTATTTCCCAAAGACTTGAGTACAAGAGGGAGCCTTTCTTAAGTGAACAGTTCTCACTGCTCTGAAACAACTCTGAGAGCCACTCAGCCACTACAGCCGGAGGACGGGACACCAGCCCGACCCGAAGGCTCAGCTTATATGATGATGTCCAGAGTGGCCCCAGTCTGAATGCCCAATGCAAGGGCATTACTCACAAGTACTTATGAATACATTGCTTATTATTTGACCTGAAAACTAAATTCTAAATGGTTCAAATCATTTAGTGCCCCTCACCCCATTCCCAAACGTAGGATAAGCCATTCAGTCTCCCATGCTGCTGTCTCATCTCAGCTCCCTCTCTGAGTTCTGAGTCATTTCCTTTCTCATATTTGTCAGTGTAACCTTACTGCCTGCCAGGACCCACCGTTAGCCCGATTAATCCCCACTCCGCCACTACTCCCACCTCCTTCCTGATTTCACTCCCTTGCTGAATCTACTGCAAGAAAATAACCCTATGCCATCATTAAAAGTCTAATTTCTCTTCAAAATATCTATTATCAAAACATATATTTAAAAAGATAGCAAACTTTTATGCTGATATATGCAATGGCTCTCTGGTGCTTTTTTTTTCCTTACCTAAACTCTTCTGAACTTACCAAGTTTTTAACAGTGATTATCTATTGTTTTCATAACCAGTAAAAACAAAAATACTTATAAAGTTACAAAAAGACAAAAGGGAAATGATGCATATCTATCTTCATGTGGCCAAAGTAAGAAGGGAAATTGAATCAATTACCGACTCCATGTTGTTTATATAGAAAAAAAGAGTACCAGATCCTACGAGAAAGAAAAACTGACACCTCAGCCCCCCCCCAACAAAGATTTTTTTTTTCCCTAGACCAGTGGTTGGCAAACGGCGGCTCGCGAGCCACATGCGGCTCTTTGGCCCCTTGAGTGTGGCTCTTCCACAAAATACCACGTGCGGGCGCGCACGTACAGTGCGATGGAAACTTCGTGGCCCATGCGCAGAAGTCGGTTTTCGGCTCTCAAAAGAAATTTCAATCGTTGTACTGTTGATATTTGGCTCTGTTGGCTAATGAGTTTGCCGACCACTGACCTAGACTACAAAAAAAATGCCCGCAGGGTTTCACCGAGGCCCTGGGTGTGTGGTGGGAAAGGCGCCTATAACGAAGACAAAGGGATGGTAGTTTCCTGTTCCTTTGAGAGTCCCTCTGACCACTGCTTCCCAGGCTGTCTTCTTCTTTCCGTCACAGAGAGAACAAAACAAACCCTGCTCTCCAGCCACGTCAGGAGCCAGCGCTTGAATCCCGCCCGGGTCCAGAAGAGTTTCAGCCTCAGGACCGGCAACTGTCCCGGGGCAAGAAAGGTGGGCACTTCTCTGGGAAGATATTTGTCTGGAAAGTGTAGCTTATGGGAAATTGTGTTGTGTGGAATAATTTTTATTTCTTGGATTAATATGTTCTTCAATAAAGACAGAAACTTATTTTATTAAGGAAATTCTGTTTGGAGTTAAAATGTCATTGCAATCAGCCCTACCGGGTTTGGCTCTGTGGATAGAGCGTGGGCCCGGGACTGAAGGGTCTCGGGTTCGATTCCGATCAAGGGCACATACCTCAATTGCAGGCTCAATCCCTGGCCCTGGTGGGGGCACATGTGGGAGGCAGCCAATCAATGTGTTTCTCACATCGGATGTTTCTCTGTGTCTCTCCCCCTCCATTCCACTTTCTCAAAAACCCAATGGAAAAATATCTCCTGTGAGGATTAACAAAACAAAAAAATGTAATTGAAATCAGCAGGGGAGGGGTCAGCATGACCATCTTTCCAGTCACCATTCCTGCCTGACCCTCCCATCAGCCTGCAGGGGATTGTTAATCTAGCTGAGCAATCCTTGCCAGCCTCCTGTATGTCTTTTCACCTAGATCAGTGGTCGGCAAACTCATTAGTCAACAGAGCCAAATGTCAACAGTACAACGATTGAAATTTCTTTTGAGAACCGAAAACCGACTTCTGCACAAGGGCCACGAAGTTTCCATCGCACTGTACGTGCGCGCCCGCACGTGGTATTTTGTGGAAGAGCCACACTCAAGGGGCCAAAGAGCCGCATGTGGCTCGCGAGCCGCGGTTTGCCGACCACTGACCTAGATGATCACAAAAGCCTCCAGTCTTCCTAGTTTTCCTCCCGCCCTCCACCCGGAGTGAGCAGTACTTTTTTACTGCAGAGGAAAGGGTCCAAGGCCCCAGGAGTGACTTGGGTCCACAGGCAGCCTCCTGTGACACACTTTGGCTCCAGAAAGACCACCGTGTTGGGCTCACACATACCTGAGTTTTAACACTAGCTCTGACCTTGTGTCACCTAACTAAGCCATTTAACCCATCCTTGTCTCAGTGCCTGTATCCATGAGAGTAGGTAAAAAAATAAAAAAATAATAATAATCCTACCTTATAATAGACAAATATGCAAATTGACCATACCTTCGCTTCGCCCAAGCCACGCCCACCAACCAAGCCATGCCCACCAACCAATCAGGACGAGTATGCAAATTACCCCAACAAAGATGGCAGCTAATTTGCATATCAAGACAGAGTTGAAAGAAGCCAAGAGATGCTAAAGGGAGCAAAGCTGCGGAGAAGCAAGCAAGCCGGGGGGAGGAGAAGGGAGGAGCGGAGGCGGGGCTGGGGGAGAAGGGAGGAGCGGAGGCGGGGCCGGGGGAGAAGGAAGGAGAGCGGGGCGGGCTGGCAGAGAAGGCGGGCCGGGGGACAAGGGAGGGGCAGAGGCAGGGCGGGCTGGCGGAGAAGGCTGGCCGGGGGACAGGGGAGGAGCGGAGGCGGGGTGGGGTAGAGTGCAGCAGGAAACCCTATTGCAGGATTTTTCCTGCAACGGGAACACTAGTAAATAATAAACACACCGGCTCCCTGTTGTGGAGGTAAAACAGGTCTGTTCTGGGAAACCACAGATTTCTAGACCAGTTCTCTGGGCTCCCCTTGCAGCATGGAAGGCAGCTGCCGCCTTCCCAATGTAGCTGGACGACCAATGGGTCCAAGCTGCCTGTCACTGCTTGAGCCAACTAAGCAGCGATAGGGTTGAATCACATCTGAGCGTTTATTCTAATACTGCTGGCATTCTGGGGAGAGTAGCAGGTCACCTGCTCTACACCCCACCATGAGCCAGCTGCTTATATTGGGTAGAAGGACAAAGACTACAGAAGGAGGTAGGCAAAAGGGGCAAATGGGCAGTTTACAGGTTTGCAAAGGGCTGGGGATCTTCAAGTGGCTTAGTGATATGCAAGGACTGGGGTCTTCAAAGGGCTGGTGATTCTGGTTTCTGCGACAAGGTTGTTAATCTTTCCATGAGAACTGGCAGCTCCAAATGGGGAGGATGGGCTGACTTTCCAGGTGAGCTCTGAGGTCCCGAGTCCTGGGTGCAGCTGCCAGCCAGGTAGAATGTGCCTTCTTTATTCAGAATAAAACAACCGCAATTAACACAGCATGATCAATATTTCTTATAATTATAGCTGGTCCCCAATATTCTATTTCTGCCCCTATCACCAAGGCTGGCAATGCTCAGCTCAGGTTTAGTCAACAAGTGGGCACAGCATACCTATTGTGTGTGATACACGAGGTAAGTATAAAAAGGAAAAGCATTTTGTAAATGCAAAAAACCCTGACTAGCAGCAGAACCATTAAAGGCATAGATAAAATCTTATTTGTAAAACTAGAATCCACTGGCCTCTCAGGGCCCAGGAAAAGGCGTAGTATTTTGGAGAATTTACCCTCTACCAACTTTATGGAAGGAAGTCACATAACAAAGATTCTGAAATAGGAGGCCTGTGTAATACATTTTGTATTGCTGGAAGCATACAAAAACAGGAATGATCATTTGTGGACTATATGAACAGCATAAACTGATGAACAAAAATAGATACAGAGATAGAGAAGCATGGAACAGACAGTCAAACTTCAGTGGGAAGGTGGGGGGGGGGGAGGAGATCAAACAAAGGACTTGTATGCATGCATATAAGCATAACCAATGAACACAGACAACACTAGGGGGCGGTGAGGGCATGTGCTGGCGGGGGGAGGTCAATGGGAGAAAAAGAAAACACGTAATACTATCTGTGATACTTTAAACAATAAAAAAATAGGAATGATTATGAGTGCTTAATTTAGAATTCTTAGCAACATAATCTGCTTGCTTATTTCCATGGGCAGAGATTTCATCTTCAAATATAAGCCTTTTTACTTCCCAACCTCTTCCCCCACCCCCGCTTCTTTAATATATTAGTTTCACATTAGTGTCAGACATTACTCAGGGCTCCCTACCATCAACAGAGCTGTTAGGACAAGACTTGGTTGGAATCAGCCTCCAACCTGCCTCTTATTTTCCACCACAACCTAGTGTGGTGGTTAGAGAACCAGCCAATGGGATGGGAAGTTAAAGGCAGCCTGGGTCACACAACCAACTTAGACTGCTTCCAACTCAATTCCTAAGTGCCACTCGGCTTCATCCCCGGACAATCCCAGTTTCTTCTTAACCTCTCCCTTCACTACTTCTTTTTTAGGGGTGCTGATATTTCTCTTCCAATGGAACATAAGCTCTTTTGATGACAGAAGTGACCCTATAGGTCAAAGCAAAGTGTGCTGCCCACAGCAGGCACCTGAAAAGCAATACTGCTGTAATACCCATAATGTTCACAAGTCCAGTTTAGGATATAAGTAAGTTGTCTTATTTTTTTAAATCAGACATTAAAAACCTTTTTGATTTACTAGGCCAATTCACCACCCCCTTAGTGTTATAACCAATTATCATAAACGGAAGATTGCTTGCTTTAAAAGTACTAACTGAAATAGGTTTGCAGCTTGCTTGTTGTGAACCAGTTCGATTAAACCCATCAGTGTTAAAAATGAAAACTGAAACAGACTTGCACGCGAGTGATAATTTCCGAGGTGGGGCTGGCCAAGCACATTTGACCCATTGTCAACAGACAACAAATGCTATACCAATGCTTACTCCTGGACCAGATGGCAAGAATTGTTGCCCAAGACTCATATTAACGTTTTGAAATTTCCTTCAATTAAAATTAAAATACACATATGCAAAAGCTGGTTTACCTTTTTGTTGTATTTCAAGGATAAATGCCCGTGTTTCAATTAAATTAAACATGCTAGCAGTGTGTTCTTATTTAAAATGTCAAGACCTAGGAAAGACGAATCATATCTTACTCATATCTTACATTTCTTTGAGTGGCACCTTTTTTTGGGGGGGTCTTTTTTGCCAGTGGTACTGATCCGGGATTTGTGGACTGGAACATGCGGTGCTCCCCTGGGCAGGATGCTCCCCCAGGCTCTCTGTCCTTTAGAGTTGAAGAATGAAACCATGGACAGAAGATGGCATGGCAAAGGTGGAGATTTATTGAAGAACAAGCAGACTCCCACATGGGGAAAGGGAAAGAGTCCCCACCCAGTCCCTTCTTCACAGTTTATAAAGGCTGCCTCAGTAGCCCTTCTGATTGGCCACTATCCCGCTTTGATTTGGTCACTACAGCAACTCCTGAGCTCAAAAGGTCAAACCTCACATGGGACAAGTGAGGCCCTCCTCCCTTATTGTTTTCCTAATTCTCCTTCTTTGAATGAGGGGCTTCCTTCCCTTTATTTTGTAAATGTGTATCTTTTGCTACTTCCAGCTCCCTTGTCTTATGGAAATGTAACTTCTGCCTCTCCCTTGTCTTATGGAAATGTAACTTCTGCCTCCCCCAACTCCCTTGTCTTATGGAAATGTAACTTCTCCCTCCCCCAACTCCCTTATCTTATGGAAATGTAACTTCTGCCTCCCCCAACTCCCTTGTCTTATGGAAATGTAACTTCTGCCTCCCCCAACTCCCTTGTCTTATGGAAATGTAACTTCTGCCTCCCCCAACTCCCTTGTCTTATGGAAATGTAACTTCTCCCTCCCCCAACTTCCTTGTCTTATGGAAATGTAACTTCCGCCTCCCCCAACTTCCTTGTCTTATGGAAATGTAACTTCTCCCTCCCCCAACTCCCTTGTCTTATGGAAATGTAACTTCTCCCTCCTCCAACTCCCTTGTCTTATGGAAATGTAACTTCCGCCTCCCCCAACTTCCTTGTCTTATGGAAATGTAACTTCTCCCTCCCCCAACTCCCTTGTCTTATGGAAATGTAACTTCTCCCTCCTCCAACTCCCTTGTCTTAAGGAAAAGTAACTTCTCCCTCCCCCAACTCCCTTATCTTATGGAAATGTAACTTCTCCCTCCTCCAACTCCCTTGTCTTATGGAAATGTAACTTCTGCCTCCCCCAACTCCCTTGTCTTATGGAAATGTAACTTCTGCCTCCCCCAACTCCCTTGTCTTATGGAAATGTAACTTCTCCCTCCTCCAACTCCCTTGTCTTAAGGAAAAGTAACTTCTCCCTCCCCCAACTCCCTTATCTTATGGAAATGTAACTTCTGCCTCCCCCAACTCCCTTGTCTTATGGAAATGTAACTTCTCCCTCCTCCAACTCCCTTGTCTTAAGGAAAAGTAACTTCTCCATCCCCCAACTCCCTTATCTTATGGAAATGTAACTTCTCCCTTCCCCAACTCCCTTGTCTTATGGAAATGTAACTTCTCCCTCCCCCAACTCCCTTGTCTTATGGAAATGTAACTTCTCCCTCCTCCAACTCCCTTGTCTTATGGAAATGTAACTTCTGCCTCCCCCAACTCCCTTGTCTTATAGAAATGTAACTTCTGCCTCCCCCAACTCCCTTGTCTTATGGAAATGTAACTTCTCCCTCCCCCAACTCCCTTGTCTTATGGAAATGTAACTTCTCCCTCCTCCAACTCCCTTGTCTTATGGAAATGTAACTTCTCCCTCCTCCAACTCCCTTGTCTTAAGGAAAAGTAACTTCTCCCTCCCCCAACTCCCTTATCTTATGGAAATGTAACTTCTGCCTCCCCCAACTCCCTTGTCTTATGGAAATGTAACTTCTCCCTCCCCCAACTCCCTTGTCTTATGGAAATGTAACTTCTCCCTTCCCCAACTCCCTTGTCTTATGGAAATGTAACTTCTGCCTCCCCCAACTCCCTTGTCTTATGGAAATGTAACTTCTGCCTCCCCCAACTCCCTTATCTTATGGAAATGTAACTTCTCCCTCCCCCAACTCCCTTGTCTTAAGGAAAAGTAACTTTCTGCAGCTCCATAGCCTGTGTTTTTTCCATGGACCCCCTTAAATTTTAAAAGTTCCCTAAACCTGCCTATTTCACCCCTAAAAACTCCTATTTCAGTACTTAGCTCTTCCACGGGACACCAGAGGTAGGTCTTAACCACAAGAACAAAGACAGCTGGCATACACAGTCACTAATTCTCCCAGGCCCAGATGCAGTCTTTCTCCAGAGAGTTTCTCTGCTGTCATCTAAAACCAGAACATGGGGCGAGCTGACCACAGTGGCACCCCATTGCCGGGGTAACTCACAGCCCACACGTACAACCCCACCTGATGAGTGACCATCCACTAAATTGTTCTCCTCTGCTTAACACTATCAGCTCAGTTGAAAACTGGGGAGTCTGCTTTTGAACTTGGGTACATTGACAATCGGAAATAAGGTGCTGGCTCTTCATTTAGCTGAAGAGCTAATGTTCCGTTTTATTTCTAAAGTCATCACTCTCCCTCCCACGTTGTCATCCTTCCTATTGTCACCCCAACGGATGGTTCTTTGCCCCAAAGCAGCTTTCATAGCACGATCACTACAATTCTTTCTCTGTTCTGCCCAAATCTTAAAAACAACACCGTCTCTTACTAGTCCAATGCATTAGAATAAAAGCTACAAAGAAGTAAAAATCAGGCTGCGAATGGACGAGGCTGACACATCCATTAGTAAACATATCAGTCACAGATTAAGTCCCAAAGCTATAAAAACTGACTCTCTCACCCCATATAATACAGGTGACTCTCACGTAACAGAAGCATGTTGGATGTAAGAGCTCATCCTTCTTTGAAAACCACAGGATTTATAGTTAAAAGGTTCTGGTCAGATTTTTACTTAAGCAGCTCATCAAACATAGCTGCAATCTATGACACAGAAATAATAACTCACCTATAAAGAGGGGATTTTTTTTTTTTTTTTTAGGCTCCTCTAATAAAAGAGGATACAAAACCAGAAGTATTATTTTGGTGCATGCTTCCGGTCTCTACCATTCACTTGCCAATTCAAAAAATTTCAGAGTTCTCTGGAATTTAGAATGAATGGCAGGGATTGTATTTTTAACTACCAGGCTCTAATCCTCAACTTCCATCACAGCCATGCCAAGAAGCCTCCACTTCTTTAAATTAGCAGCAGCGTGAAAGTTCTGTGCACACCCGCTGAGCCCAGCTGTGCGGGTCTGGCCAGCTGTGGGGCTCTGTCTGCTGGAAGCTCTCCGCGCAGCACCACGGGCTTTCCTGCAGACTCACCACTGAGGCTGCCGGTCGGCTCAGAGCTGGATCAAGCCAACCTGCTGCCCACCCCTAAGCTGGGTGTGAGCCGCTTGGGACTGAAATAGCCGCAGTTCCGGTGAGGCCTATTTACCAGCATCTTGTCCCTGGGGTAGGGAAGAAGGGGACACTATGAATGTGCCACACTTCTGGAGAAAACCACTTTGGGAAGCCAGTGACTCATCAGCACAGCTGAGGTGTGACTCACGGATGCCTTCTGAGGGGGGGCCACAGTGCTAGAGAGCCCTGTCGTTCCGGGTGAGGTCCCCGACGTCACCCAACCTAGGCAACCCTGACTCCTGACATTGCCCCTGCAAATTTAGCTAAACTCTCACTTAACCTCATTTTTTCTATCCCCTGATAAAGCAAAAAGAAAACGTGAAGGCCTGTGTTTTCATTTGCTTGTTTGCCTCAGGCCAAAGAGGTCTATCAAAGAACGTTAGCTGCACTGAGATTTTACAATGGACACTTAACATTTTTTTTCTGTTCTCATGTCAGGATCAAAAATGCTATTAAAATATTTACAAATCACATTAAGTGTATTGTGTTCAAACCGAACAACATAACAGTTTGTGTCACTGTTTTATTATTTAAAGATACCAAGAATAAATTATGTACTTGATACATATTTTCTCACTTTCTTTTCCCAGATGAAAATGAGGAAAGTGGAGATGAGACGATGCTCTTTATGAATGGTGAATTCTAGAATTATCAGCATGAAGTGAAACACATTCATCCATTTATTCATTTGACAAGCCTTAATGGGGAGCTGTATCTTCCGTGTGGATTCAGTTTCAAGGTCAGTTTAGGCAAATGTGGGAGTGGTGAAAATTACCACTGAAAGTCATTTGTAAGTCCCATAATGTACAGTCTACTCGGCTTTCTGTACATTATCTTGATTCTCGGTAATCATAGCCCATTCTTTCCAGTGTTGCGGCATGGTACTGTTTCTACAGCCAAGCTCCAGTGAAATGATGCTGTCCCCAAGCACAATGCTGGGGTTTGCAAGGTGTGCAGTCTCAAATTCATGCCATGCAAAGAGGCACATGGCTCACGTGCCTGTGGTGTCCTCTGCTCCAGACTGGGTGTAATGGAGGATGACCTAGCGTGGGCCCTCCAAGCTGGCAATCAAACTGGTGGGGAGTAGTAACAATGCAATAGCAAGGCCCAGACCCTATTTTTGTTGTTATTATAAGTGTCCAGAGCCTGACATTCTACCTCGATAGCTGCCCGTTAGATACACTCCCCATATCAGCTGTGTCCGACATCTGGGAAACAGCTTTAATTTCACATTCAGTTTTTAAAAGGAGCTTGTTTTTAAGCCACTGAGCTACTCTAAATGTTAAAATACTTTGAAAACTGTTTTTCCAGGCTCTCCATGCCCAACACGTTTCAACGTGCTGTTTTTCCAGTTGTTAAATGGGACACTAACACACAGCTTGCTTGCCCCTAAGCCATTGCAAGTATGAAATACCTCACAGCCTGCCCTTTCTCTTCTTCTTAATGAGGCCAAACGACTTCAATGTCACCCGCCGCCTGCCACCCCCACAACCACCCCCCCCCCCCAAAAAAAAAGGCAAAGCCTCCTTAAAGCCAAAAATTATTTTGGGTTAGTCTACCTTCTCCTCTATTCATGTGAAGAGATTCAGTTCCTTTTGGTTGGCTTTATGTGTGCTTTTAATTCTGGCAAGAGGGTGAGCCACCCTGGGCTCTGGTTGTCAAAGTCACTTTCCGCACGTTTGAAAGACATGACAACTGGAACTAGAGAGAAAGCTGGCAGGAACCCCACACCCAGTCTGAAGACGACTGGTGGTGCTGGTCGGAGCCAGGGTGCCATTTCATGGGAAATGATTTGGAGATTCGAAGACAAGAACTGAGGCATTAAAAGGGATCAAGTTGGGCTTTCACTGGTAGGGGGGGGAGTGTTAGGGACCTTGAAGGCAACACTGCTTATGTTTCCTGTTTTAAACCCAGCCCATATCCTGTCTTTACACGTATTTCTTGGCATCTTTGGTTGGAAGTACCACCCAAATTAGACAGAGTGTAATTTGGTTTTGAATTTTACATCTGCTATTAACCAGGTAAGTAATATTATTGTTTTGAATATTTCATCAAACAACACAAGTATCAGACATACATGACACTATAAATATTCATGCCCTTCCTTTTCATTGTGAAAGTCTATCACAACTGTTTAAATAGATGAGAAATTTAAATGCAAACACCCATGGTACAATGAATCCCCCAAAATGAAGGGAAACAATGGTGGATACCAACTTGCTGCAAAAACTAGAGATACACTTAATTTCACATAGTCAGAATGACTAGGTAATAATTGATCTAGAGACATAAGACATTCTCAAAGCACAGAAGAGCTAGCTAACCACCAGCCTCCAGCGGCTCTTCCACCTTCCTTTTCTTTTTTATTCTAATAATAACTCAACCGCGCATGAGAAAAGGCCAAGCTGGGATCCCTCCAGTGCCTGTTCAGTCCTTTTGGTGGTGGGTGTGATGAACTTCCTGTGCCAGCCTAATACTTCAGTCTCTCATTTAAAGTAAAAAGAGTAGCCCTAGCCAGTTTGGCTCAATGGATAAAGCATCAGCCTGAGGACTAAAGGGTCCCTGGTTTGATTCCTGTTAAGGCCACATGCCCACACTGTGGGCTCGATCCCCAGTAGGGAGACTGCAGGAGGCAGCTGATCAATGATCCTCTCTCATCATTGATGTTTCTATCTTTCTCTCTCTTCCTCTCTGAAATCAATAAAAAAATATTTTTATATAATAAAATAAAATAAAAAAGATTTCACCTTGACTGAAAAACATGGTAGGACTGAATACTTAGAAGAGAGTATGTAAAAGCTTCCCATAGTTATGTAACAGAAATGCTCAAAAAGTTTTAGGCTAATTTAGTCTTTTAATTATTTACAAGTTGACAACAGTTAAACCCCAAAATATAGGGGTAAAGATCAGGTTACATAAATGCAACTTGATTAAATTTGAGGTTTCTGTGACACAACAAACGGAAAAACAAAATTTAGCCTAAAAGTAGTAAATTTTTATACAATGCATATTTTTTGCCAACTCCAGAGAGTTAGCTTTGTACCTACAGGTTGAATTTAGAAATATACTATTACTTTAAATTTTTTATTTAACAAAGAACATAAATATGTATCTGTTTCAATTTTTATGAGTAATTTCCCCATCCAAACCCAACTGTTCTTCACTAAAGCAGCTGGTATTAATTCTCATATAAAACAAGCAGCTACTTATGTGTATGTAACTTTTAACTTTGATCTGATTTTAAATTTACAGGGAACTTGCAAGAATATACAATGTACTTCCATCTACCAATTCACAAGCTGTCTTTTTTTTTTTTTCCAAATTACTTCTGATGAGTAGCACTAGAATAATCATCTGCTTTTATATGATTCCTCAGTGATAGTAATAGTATTTTTCCATGTATAAGATGCCCCCCATTTTTCCAACCCAAAATTAAGAAATCAATATTTTAAGCATTTTGCTGGCTTTTCTCTTAAGGCCGTCTTCTTTTTTGGCCTTTTAAGGAGTTGTTCTTCCTGTTTTCTCCACTGTCTGATCATACACTCAGTGGGAGGAGGTCCAAATTGTCTCTCTGCAGCTCTATTTCCATGACCTTTTGCATAGCTGATTACATTCAGTTTGAATTTTGCCGAGTAAGACAATCGCTTACCAGTATTTATCTTTTTAATTTTTGACATCTTTATGGGCTCAGAACACTCCGGTCCCTGTGGCATGTGCCTGTTGCATCTGCGCACTCTCCACCTCCAATGACGGCATCAGCTGACGTCAGTAACAATAAGGCTCGTGATCGAAGAAAGCCTGTTTGACAAGATATGGGCAGCTCCCTCCTCGGCTGACTTGCGTGTATAAAACATTCCTACTCCTCGATTTTCAGTCTAACAATTTTAGAAAAAAAATAGTGTCTTATACACGGAAAAATACGGTACTTTGGCAGGTCACTCTTCTGACTTTAAAGAGAAGTGAATATTACTCTGTAACATATGCAAGATAAAGAAATTCGACGAAAAGGGGCTAAGATAATCAATCTGAATAACTAAATCAAGAAATGAGTGAACCGAACTCCTTAATGTCTAAACAGAAACCATAAAAATGCAGCAATAATGGTGACCCTTAAAATCATTTCACTGAAAGAGAAACGGGCCCCACCCCGAGAGGAGGAACACGGCAGCTGAGCCCAGTGTCTGGAACTGCCGAGGGCCACCCGCCGAGGCAGGACCCAGCAGGTCTCAGCACTCACTCGGGCAGAAGAGCTTCTCCCTGCGCCTTTTGCTTAGCCGGCAGGGAGGTTTTTCACACTGGAAGAGAGCCACATTAGTTTGGTTAGTTTATTAATTCAACCTCCACAGGTTTTTTTAGAAGTAAAGAAAATACAGATAAATAACATTTAAGTTCTCAGGCAAATGACCTTCCAATATCTGGAATGAATGCTTTACTTGTATAGACAAAGACTTTGAAGAAAAAATTATAAATATATCAAAAATCCCCACATCACCCTCTGCAGAATGTGATTTAAACAAAAGAAAACACAGCTTCAGGAAAATAGCTTTAAAAATGCCCAGAAAACGCTCACAAAAGAATCCGCAGCCGCCCTAGCTGGTTTGGCTCAGTGGATAGAGCATCGGCCTTCGGACTGAAGGGTCCCGGATTCGATTCGGGTCAGGGGCATGTACCTTGGTTGCGGGCACATCCCCAGCGGGGGGGTGTGCAGGAGGCAGCTGATCCATGTTTCTCTCTCATTATTGTTTCTAGCTCTCTATCCCTCCCCTTTCCTCTCTGTAAAAAATCAATAAAATATATTTTTTTAAAAGAATCTGCAGCCTTATGAAGGGTCATAACTAGACTTAATTTGGGGTACCACCATCTTTCTGGAGGATAGTTTTCTGACATGTAACAAAATGCTTTGAAAAAGCTTTGATCCACAAACTCCACTTCCACGAAACTATACCAAGAGCATAATTAGATAGATCCGGCAGAGAGGGCAGGCTGCTTCTAAGAATCTGCTCGCCCTTCTTCTAGGTGCTAGGTGTGGCCAGACTCAACCCGCAACAAAAAACAGAATCAACAGAAGACTTTTCTTCTTTCCACCCATCCTCTTTCCTCCTGCTTGCAATGTGGGCGTGATGGCTAGAGCTACAGCAGCCCTCTCGAATCATGAGGAATAGAAGCCACTTAATAAGAGCAACTATTTTTTTTAAAGGGTAAGTGCATGAAGACCTATCAAGCCAGCCCTTGACTGTTGTATTTCAGATTTCTTTAATATTAGAGATAATAAACAATCTCATTTCACATCCCTGTTAATCACAAACAGCCCTGTGAAAATAGAAAAATGTTCATAATCTATTGCTAAGTGAACACAATCCCATTTTGGTTAATATACATAACATATAAATGAAGAGAAAGTGGTTTTTATTCATATCTTCATATTGCTTTGTACTTTATTTTGTACAATAAGCATTCATTTTTTTCAATCAGGAAAAAAAGAGAGAATGAGAAAGCTATCTTCCCCCCAAATGAACTCACTTCCTGCTTAAAAAATAATGTTGCATTCCACATTTGAACCTGTAACTGCTAATTACAGCCTCTGAGAGTAATTCCACAGCTAGAGTGTAGGGTTGAAAATCTTGTCAGTCCCTGAAACAGTGAGCTAGAAACGGCGCCATGGTAATGCCTCTCTGAGTGCTTAGCTTAGGGGTGCTCTGAACCAGGGGAGACACAAAAAAGGCGGGAAGAGAGCAGCAGAAGGAAGGGATAAAGCAGGTGAAGGGAAATTCTGTCAGTAAGCAGTATTTTATGGCTGCTGCCTTTGCAGCTGTTTGAGCCGGGGGCAGCCTCTGAACGAGGCATCAACAAAGGGGAGCAGCCCCTCCCCGGGCAGATCAAGTGGGCCCATCATTCCCAGCACTGTCTGCACTTCACAAGGCAGATGGGCATCTTATATCCAGCACCTGTCGGCCCTGGAGACGCCCGGCTGCAGCGCGGTTACTGCTGTCATCTGTCTAATCCAGAAGGGACAGGCACTTATTGTATCTAGAAAGGTTAGGATGAAACTATCTTTTGATGGTTCTTACAAAAGAGAATGCATACCTCATGTAATTGTGTTTATTTTCTTCTTGCCTGATACCCCTCTCCCCCGCAATGTTTTTCTTTTTTTACCTACTCTTGCAGCTGTGTTTTTCATTGTTAACCCCCATGTTAATTACATATTCTCTTCTTTTTTTTAAAAAATATATTTTATTGATTTTTTACAGAGAGGAGTAGAGAGGGATAGAGAGTTAGAAACATCGATGAGAGCAAAACATCGATCAGCTGCCTCCTGCACACCCCCTACTGGGGATGTGCCCGCAACCAAGGTACATGCCCTGACCGGAATCGAACCTGGGACCCTTGAGTCCGCAGGCCGACGCTCCATTCACTGAGCCAAACCGGTTTTGGCAATTATATATTCTCTTCTAATAATGGTTTAAATTTAGTCTGATGACCAGCCACAAGGCTCCTTTCTCATCCCACTCGGAGGTACATCATGACCTCAGACCCTTCGCGCAATTCCCATTGACTTGGAGAAGAACTCTATGCAAGGAATGAAGCAGGGCAAGATCATAAGAATTGTCAGAGGAAATAGTATTTTCTTCACAGGATGCTTTCAGATTTTTCCTTTCTGTGAGCCTCTTTTAAAGGGTGTTGAATTGAAGGAGACTTTAAATAAGCTTTCAACTTCTCTGTGGTTCCAACTGTGGATTGAGTATAGAAGGCCTGATATTCAGAAACTCATGGAATAAATTAAGTAAGAAAAAGAATGAATGAGAAAATGAATAAATTTAATGGGATTCCTTTAGCAAATCATTTTGCTGCTCAGTGTCTGTATAAAATGAATCTCATGAATATCATATATATCTTTATCTATAAAGTAATCAAAGAACTTATCTAGGGAGCTACAACATCCTCTAAAACATGTGAAAACAGTCTCAGTTCATTCAACAAACAGATCACTGAGCCTCTACCAGGTGCCACCCACCATGAGCCCTGAAAGCACACCACCCTGGCATAGACCCTCAGTAAATGTTTGTTGAAGGAATGAGTAAATGAATTGGCACTAATGTTCATTAATAATAACAGTCATGCTAATAATGATTCATTTATTCATACTTCATGATAATCACAATAATTATAGTGATAATGTGTAACAGCTCACATTTACGTAGTTTTATAGCTTCAAAATTTATCTTAACTTGATCCTCACATAAAGTTTATTAATCTCCATTTTTAAGATCCAGAAATTAAGTTGGGGTAAGTGAAATGACCTAATAAACTCCTTAAGGAGCTTGCTGCTCTGGGGCTTTTCCCATTACATGGTTCTGCCCGTGGACCCAAGGAGGCTGACGCAAATAACATGGGCCATTTAGGAAAGAAGGAAACGAGGGTATGGACATGGGTGCTGCTGATGCCCCACGGACAGATTTCCCCCCTCCTGCTTCAGTAACACACTGCCATCCTGCCTCGTCCCTCCCAAAGCCCTGAGTTACGTAGTGTGTAAACTTGCCTACAAAGTTGAACCTTTTAACTGCCTGGTTTTATCAGGCCCATCCTGTCAAGAAGGGAGTCTCATGACAGTGAAACAAATGAGCTGCATGTGATCTTGTAGTTGCTGTCAGGGAGAAAGGAGAGGGAAAAGCACACGACTGCTTTTAAAAATGCAAAGCCGCCCTGACCGGTTTGGCTCAGGAGATAGAGCGACGGCCTGCGGACTGAAGGGTCTCAGGTTCGATTCCGGTCAAGGGCATGTACCTTGGTTGCGGGCACATCCCCAGTAGGGAGTGTGCAAGAGGCAACTGAATCGATGTTTCTAACTCTCTATCCCTCTCTTTTCCTCTCTGTAAAAAATCAATAAAATATACTTTTTTTAAAAAATGCAAAAGCCAACCAGCTGGCATGGCTCAGTGGTTGAGTGTTGACCTATGAACCAGGAGGTCATGGTTTGATTCCCGGTCAGGCCACATGCCCAGGTTGTGGGCTCCATCCCTAGTGTGGGGCGTGCAGGATGCTGCTGATCAGTGCTTCTCTCTCATCACTGATGTTGCTATTTTTCTCTCCCTCTCCTTTCCTCTCTGAAATCAATAAGAAATATTTTTTTTTAATAAGAAATTTTTTAAAATAAGTTTTAAAAAATAAAAACGCAGAAGCCAACGCTCTGCTCTGACTTAAAAGGAAGAGGTAAAAGGACTCGGGAGATGTATTTGGAGATTTGATAGCAACTAATGTGCCGGCATGAGTGTGGCTAGAAAGCCACGGCAGAGCTGGGCTGTAATGTTGAAGGCCCTGCCTTCGGGAAAACCTGTTCCTCCAGGAATCAGTCTCTAACAGTAACGGTTTCAGCCCGATTGTCTTTAGTTTGCATTAATGTTGATTACTAGGAAAAATATACAAATAGGGTTGACATTCCATAAAAAAAAAAATCTGTTCATTCAATAACATGTTAGGTTACTAGCTTTTATTATCCTATATAATAAAAGACTAATATGCAAATTGACCGAACTGGGGACAGACCGGTAGCTATGATGTGCACTGACCACCAGGGGGCAGACACTCGACACAGAAGCTGCCCCCTGGTGGTCAGTGAGCCAGAAGCTGGGCTCACGGCTGGCGAGCATAACAGCGGTGGCAGGAGCCTCTCCCGCCTGCACGGCAGTGCTAAGGATGTCCGACTGATGGCTTAGGCTGCGCCATGTGTGGCTCCCGGACTGCAAGAGGGCGCAGGCCAGGCTGAGGGACATCCCTTAAGGGCTCCCGGACTGCAAGAGGGCGCAGGCCAGGCTGAGGGACATCCCTTAAGGGCTCCCGGACTGCAAGAGGGCGCAGGCCAGGCTGAGGGACCCCCCTCCCCCGAGTGCACTATTTCGTGCACTGGGCCTCTAGATGTCTATAATAACTTAACTAATTTTTCAACATCTTTCCTACTTAATTTTACTGCAATGGTGGGGGGGAGGGGAGAAGTATCAGAGATAATTCCAATTTTACTATGCTACTACCTTCTAGCTTTAACAGCTCACATTTTTAACACTAACAGAGGCACATGTTTATGTTTGTGAGACCCTCTGAAATAGAAATAGTTACATTAAAAGAAACAGTTCATTAGGGGTTAGGATTTGCATTCACTTTAAATGACTTTTTGAGAAAAGGTTCATGTTGGCATATTCAGACAAATAAAAACAACGTTAGCACGAAAAAGTACCGAACAATGTACAAACACTAGTTATAATATGTTGCCGAATGACAGATAAGGGTAGAGCCTATTGTTGCAATGAAATAAAATCAAGAGAAAAAGGACAGAAACTTGACTTTACATGACTATCTAATTAACTACCTGTATTTTCTTAGTTTGCTCCAAAACATTCCTTGCACATTACATTCTTGCAAGCATGGTCTTACAAAAAGGAAACTAAGTTGAGCTTTAGTCTGAAAATTTCCCATAACCTGAAAACTTTTTTTTTTTCTTTTCAAATTCTCCCCAGAGGATATTTTTTTCATTGATTTTGAGAGAGAGTAGAAGGGAGGGAGGGAGAGAAGAAGGGAGAAAGCGAGAGAGAGAGAGAGAGAGAGAGAGAGAGAGAGAGAGAGAGAGAGGCATCGATGTGAGAGAGAAACATCAACTGGTTGTCTCCAGCACATGTACAACTGGGGCCAGAGATCAAACTTGCAACCCAGGTATGTGCCCTGGATCAGGAATCAAACCCGTGAACCTTTGGTGCATGGGCTGATGCTCTAACCACTGAACAACATGGGCCAGGACCTGGCAACAACTATTTTAACAAAAAGATGAAAATGAAAGTGTGCACTAAGGTGGGGGCCTAGGGACCAACACTAAGGTACCATAAGGCAATTAAGGGAGACACTTCTTAATGTGCGCATCACATGACTGCGTGGATGGGCCTCATGTGGCACTTCCCCCTAACATTTACTTCTCTACTTCTACAAAAGCCTGTGTGCTCAGCCACACTGTCTGTGAGGAGATACACTTATGGGCAAGGTCACCTCAAGTATGTTCTTCAAAATATTAGTCCTAGAAGATAAACCCCACATGCCCACACTCAAAAGTGCTTTGTTATCAAACAAGTTTGGGAAACACTGAATGTTATTATTTCCCTCATAAAATTTATACTGTATTAGAGGGCCGGTGCATGAAAATTCATGCACTGGGTGGGGGGTGGTCCCTCAGCCCAGCCTGCCCCCTCTCACAGTCTGGGAGCCCTCAGAGGATGTCTACTGATGGCTTAGGCCCACTCCTCGGCCTCTGCAGGAGGCAGCCAGGCCAATCAGGGGAAGGCACTGCTCCCATCACCCCGCCGCTGCTGCTGCCTCTGGCCTCCCTCAGTGGCAGGCAGCCAGGCTGATCGGGGGAAGATGCCACCCCAACACCCTGCTGCTGCTGCCAGCCCTCCTCGGCCCTCGCAGCTGCTGTGGCTTTGTCCAGAAGATGTCCGGTCTATCCGGTCTAATTAGCATATTACCCTTTTATTAGTATAGATATGCATTATTACAAGAGACTCTGGGTTTAAATTAGCTTAACCCAACAATTCTCTAATTTATTTTAGGTATAATATTTTTTCACTTTATTAATATGCTGTAAAATACAGTTTAGGAGCTAAGACATACCATTTGTGGCATTTTTTCCAATCATGGCTTCAGATTTAATTCAGCAACATTGTCCAAACACACAATATGCTTCAGACATTATAACAATATTTTTATATCCAACTTATCAAAACTAAAAACTGACTCTCGGCAGTTCCTATCGAGAGTCACTGGGCAAATGGAAGTGTGATGCTACAAAGCCCTGATTCCAGAGCACCCCAATGACAACGTTTGTCCAAAGCGGAGTGAATGTAGATAAGAGACAGAGAGGAGGAGGGCATGTATAGGCATGCGTGCGTTCAAGCTTTTCAAAATTACGTTAAAATTAAACTTGTGTTTTTTAAAAGCGAACTGAGCTGTTTGCATCCAGAAGCTTTTAACCTTCCTCCTTACTTTAAAACAAAGAGCCGGTGATGGTCTTTTCTTAGTGTGCTTTCCATGGCGGCTTCTCCCGGCTCAGGGTCACAGCTGCTGCACAGCACGCTGGGCGGCTCCTCTCCATCTCCTTGGAACAACTGGTGGGAACCTGCACTGGGCCATCAACCCAGCTGTTCAATCTCACTTTCTAACTTTAGCAAGTCAACTAATGTCACCAGGGCATGCCACACTGTGAACCACATCAGTGAAGGCAGATAGATGCCAAAAACCCCCCTAAAACACTGCAGGCACACAAAGCAAAGTCCCACTCCGGTGCCTACAGCAATATCACCCAGATGCAAAATGCAGGGTCCACGGGCCGCATTTACTCAAGGTATGCTGTGACTAAAAAGGCTTCACTGGACACCACAATCAGCAGGCCTTCATCAGCCCCAGCACACATAAACGCATTACTGATATTCTGTGGCACACCGTAAAATATATTATGTATTTTGCTGTTGTAACAAAAAATAAGTATAATTTTGATTGATTTACAAAAAAAAACAATAGTAATTACCTACCCTTCTTGCTCCAAAGTGACTTTTTTAAAAATCAGGTGCCTATACCTGTATATAAGGATTTCTGGTACCAAGAATTAACCAATCAGACACTACCTTATTATGTGCCATGACCAAGAAGATAAAACTCTGCTATATGAACTATATATTTATGGTTCAAGACAAAGCATTCACATGAGAGAGCTATCACTGTGCTGGCTATTATCATATATATATATATATATATATATATATATATATATATATATATATATTTTTTTTTTTTTTTTTTTTTTTTTTTTTTTTTACAACCTAAGGGAAAAGAGGTCAGTGCTCCTGACTAAAAGAGGCAGGTATTGCATGTTTTAAAAATCCTTGTGGCACACTGGTTGAAAATTGCTGACATACCGTCTAGAAGACCCTGAAAACCATGCTCAGGGCAAACACATGGACTGTGCTGTCGGCTTTCTAACTAGAATGCAGGATGCTCACTTTTCTACACTGTTAATTACCATAAAGTTATCATGAAGTCCTCATGAGGTAATTACTTGCATTTTAATTGATTGTACATGCCCCCATCCTAGTTTCCTTTCTTTTTTTTAATGTATTTTTTAATTGATTTCAGAGAGGAAGGGAGAGGGAGAGAGAGATAGAAACATCCATAATGAGAGTGAATCATCGATCGGCTGCCTCCTGCACGCCCCACACTGGGGATCGAGCCCACAACCCAGGCATGTGCCCGACCAGGAATGGAACCATGACCTCCTGTTTCATAGGTCGACGCTCAACCACTGAGCAACACCAGCTCTTCCTTTTTTTTTTTTAACTGCACGCTCATTGTAACTAAGCCAGATTTCAGAGTTATTTGACTGTTTACTATCCTTTGAGAGTTACAAATTAAAATAATTTCCTTCCATGCAGAGAGTTGCTCTTTTCTGAATTCACCCTGACACTCACCTCCAAGGAGAACTCTTAAGAATGCCTTGCTAAGCTCCCCTACAATTGACTGTATCCATTGTTAACATGTGTGGACTTAAAAAACATTAAACGGCTTATACAAATGGAAACAAAATGCCCTTTCATTCTATTGATAACTTAACCTTTAGGTTTTTGGATGCAATCCCATTTCTCAAGAAGCAGGAGAAGCCACTGAATGAAACCATTATGTACAACATTGTTGTGGGAATTATTTTGTGTGAAAATATATACATATATCATTTAAAATTTCTTTGATTGAAGGTGGGTCTTCATAATTCGCAACTAAAATATACATATCTTTTATGGTTTCTCTAATTTGTGTCCCCTCTTTTAGGGAAACAGAAGTCGTTTTGAGCAGGCCAATGAACCCATGACAACTGGACATGAGGCAAGTGGCACCCTTGGGGGCCAAGGGGCAGGAGGGCGCTTCTTGGATCAGGAATGCCCTGTATCCTCAAAGCTGCCTACGTGGGTGTGTTCGATTTGTGAAAGTTCATCAAGCAGTATACTTAAAATATGTATGTTTACCTACAAAAATTGTACTTCATTTTTTAAGTAATTAAGATAAATTAATTCTTAAAGTAATTTTTATAAAAGAAGATATAGTAGTCAGCTCCAGAGACATAAGAATTAACCTGAAGTACTTATAAGGAATAGGATTAAGATGTAGTTTATTTTTCTACTTTGTTTTCCTTAAAATGTTGCATAATATTTGGTTTGAACAAACAATGTAAAAAACACATCTGGGACAACCGAAAAAAATCTGAGCAGGAACTGGGTATTAAATGATATTAAGAAATTTTTTTGTTTGTATCTTGATGTAATACAATAAGAAATTCACAAAATTATTAATGTTAAAATTCTATCAAAATTGTTAACCTAATTTAATCATAAGGGACCCATGTGGGATATTGGTCTAAAGTCTTTAAAAAAAAAGTTTAATGTGAAGAAAAAATAACACACAGGATAATAAGGGAGAGAGGGGCAATGTTTTGAATCAATAGAGTAACATAATAAGCAGATATCACAGTAAACCCTGATTGGCTCCTACACCACAGGCTGCAAAAGACGTTTTAGAGTTGGGAGTATTTGAATAAGGGCTGCACATTATGCTATATTTTTTAAGTTACTTGGGTGTAATCGTGATATTTGTTATTGTGTAAAATATATCCTTATTCTTAGGAGCTGCATGCTGAAGTATTTAGGCTGAAATCTCTTGTAGCCTATAACTTGCTTTCAAATTGTTTAGTAATGGAAGGAAAGAATACAGAGAGAAAAATGTGGCAAATGTTAAGAACTGCTGAGTTGAGATGAAGGAAAATATACTCTTTTTCAACACTTCTTCAGGTTTGAAAATGTTCAAAGTAAAAAGAAGAAATAAATCGTTAATTTTGTTAAGTCTGAAAATGGTAATTTTATTATGTATGAAAAGTCCTTATTTTGTAGAGACACCTAGTGAATTATTTATGTTTAATATATCTTATCTATTATTTACTTAAAAATACTTCCAGTAAGCCCTGGCCAGTTTGACTCAGTGGACAGAGTGTTGGCCTGTGAATTGAAGGGTCCTAGGTTCGATTCTGGTCAAGGGAATGTACCTCAGCAGTTGCAGGCTCAATCCCTGGCCCTGGTCAGGGCCCATGCAGGAGGCAATCAATGAATGTGTCTTTCTCACATCGATGTTTCTCTCTGTGTGTCTCTCTCCCTTCCTCCACTCTTTCTAAAAATCAGCGGAAAAATATCCTCCAGTGAGGATTAACCAAAACAAAAAAAATGAAACAACTATGGGAAATGTCAGCCATTCTTTCTCTACTTGCATGTTTGAAATTTTGTATACTAAAATGTCAAAAACAGCCCAGTAGGCATGGCTTAGTGGTGGAGTGTTGACCTATGAACCAGGAGATCCAGGTTCAATTCCCGGTCAGGGCATATGCCCAGGTTGCGGGCTTGATCTCCAGTGTGGGGTGTGCAGGAGGCGGCCAATCAATGATTCTTTCATCATCAATGTTTCTATCTCTCTCTCCCCCTCTCCCTTCCTCTCTGAAATCAATAAAAATATATTTAAAAATAAACAAAAAATAAAATGTCAAAAAGTAGCAAGTTTTGCCCTGGCCAATGTTACTCAGTTGGTTGGGCATCCGCCTATGCATTAAAAGGTTGCCGGTTCAATTCCCAGTCAGAGAACATGCCCAGGTTGTAGGCTCTATCCCAGGAGACCCATGTTGTGCTCTCTCAATGTTTCTTTCTCCTTCTCTTTTCCTCTCTCTCTAAAAATCAATAAAAATGTACATATATTTTTAAATAGCAAGTTTTGTGGTATTTTTTCTCTCTTTAACAATAAAATCCTTCCCAAGTCTTCCTGGTGTCAAGTTAGCAAAATAAATTGCAGAAGAATCCCTTCCCAATTAATTTTCAAAGTTCTCCATAAATTGGTAGAACATGGGGAGACTCTATTGGACCTGAAAATTCTGATTCTTTATAAGTAAAGCAAAATGGCACATATTCCTCTCTCCTCCAGTTATAAAAATAAGGGATGGTAAGTGTCCTAAGAAAAATCCCCAAAGTTGGGACCTTTCCCAAAGATGAGCCATCATATTCCTGCTCTCTAAGACACTGCCACTGATAACACAAGGGCCTCTGGGAATTCATTTGTTTTCTTCTGGACCACTCTCCCTTGGGGAATCAGCTCTGGCACTGCCAACAGCACTGCTAGACCCCAGTCAAGCTCTAGCACCACACTTCCCAGGAAAATCACTTCGCAACCTGCTGCTGGGTCAGCACTCGGAATAGCTTTAAAAAGGAGAGCCCATTCCTCTGTCATTCTCTGACCTTGGAAAGAAGAAACTGCAGATTTGAATAAACAAGGCAACAGCTCTAGTGCAGTGGGCCTTCAAGGGGGACCCGTCCCTAATGTGCGTTTTTCTGCTGTTATGACAGCAGAAGGCAGAAAGCTCTCAGCGTGGGACCTAATCCCCCAGCATCAGCCTCCAAGGTCATACTGCACAACAGGCAGCCCTGTGGACAGAGGTCACAAAGAGCCTGGTCTGAAGGCCACCTCTGCCACTCACTAGATGTGTGGCCTTAGACAAGGTACTCAGCCTCTATCTCTCAGTTTCTTTATTTGTAAAATGGAGAGACCAAACAGTGACTAACAGTTAAGGAGGGGATGGGGGGAGGGGGTCAAAAAGTATAAACTGCAGTTATAAGTTAAGTTCTGGGATGTCATGTCCAGCACGGTGATTGTTAATTGAAAGTTGCTGAAGAGTAGATCTTAAAAGTTCTCATTACAAGAAAAAAATGTTTTAACTATGTGGTGACATATGTCAGTATATACATATATCAAATCATTATGTTGTACACCTTCAACTCAATGTTAAATGTCAATTATATCTTGAAACTGTGGGGAAAAATTAATATTAAAAAAAAAAAAGAGGTCTAGAGCCAAACTGTGTACCAATCCTCCAGTCCTAGCTCCTGCACTTACTACGTGTATAAACTTGAGCAAGTTATTGAATCTTTGTGCGCCTTGGTTTTCCAACACCTATCGCATACAAAGTCCCTGGCAGGCTGGCAGGTAGAAAGCTATCAATAACTGTTAGCTACCATTATTATTATTAGGAGAAAAGTATCAGGCCCATAAAGTTATCTTGAAATTAAAGTTACTAAGGCATGTAAAGCTCTTCGCATAGTTTCCTGGCATATAATAACTGTTCATAAATGTTTGTTATTATTATCGGGCTTCACAATAACCCTGTTAGGGAAGCAATGCCAGTAAGTATTTTACTAATGAGGAAAAGGGGATCAAAAAAACTCAGTGACATTCCCTCTGTGGCAGCTGACAACAGTGACTCCTACTCATGCCACTTCCTAAAATTCCCCATGCCTCAAGAATCCACTGTGAAGGAGAGAGCAAAACGAAAACAGCATGTGAAGATATACTCATGAACATCAGCATAAGCCTCCTAAAGCTAAGTTTAAAATATAAAACAGTAAGTAGGTGATGGGAACAGGTGTGGACAGCCTTACAAAAAATGCTTGAAAGAAGGAGTCCAACACTGGACACAAATGCACTTTACTTTGTGCCATTGAAAGTTTATGGTGCAATCCTTTTCCACTTGGTTTGTTGTTGTTTTTAAATGTTTTTATTGATTTTAGAGAGAGACGAAGGGAGAGGAATAGAGAGATAGAAACATGGATCAGCTATCTTCTGAACTCCCTCCCAACTGGGCCTGAGCCCACAACATCCCTCACCTCACCCCTGCCCTTATGCCCGATCAGGAATCGATCCGGCGACCACTTGGTGCATGGGTCGATGCTCAACCCCTGAGCCAGACCAGCCAGGGCTCATTTGGTTTGTTTTAATCACAGTTTAAATGCACAGAGAAAGCTCCCTTTGAAAAATAAATTTGATGCCAATCTTTTTAAAAAGTGAATGATGATTTTTCCTAAAGAAATAAACTCCCCTTGTCAGGCTGGTGTGGCACAGTGGTTGAGCAGTGACCTGTGAACCAGGAGGTGATGGCTCCATTCTGGTCAGGGCACATGCCCCGGTTGTGGGCTCGATCCCTAGTAGAGGGCGTGTAGGAGGCAACCGATCAATAGTTCTCTCTCACTGTTGTTTTCTCTCTCTTTCCCTTCCTCTCTCTGAAATCAATAAAAACATTTAAAAAAAATAAGCTCCACCCTTATCAATATTATTGTAGATACAGATTTCCCTATACCTGTTTAACTGAAAATAATCAGCATCTATATAAGAGTGTTTGCCTTCAGGTTGGTATTATTGGTCCATCTCAGGTAGAGAGTGATGGACCCTGATCATGTGACGGTGCCTATAGTGGACCAGAAGAGCCATAAAGAAACATTCTCCCCACTGGCAGGTCAAATTAGGAGCAAACAATGCAAAATTCACAGCACAATGTCAAAGTCAAGAATACAACGGAGATTGCCTTCTTGAAGCTGTTGGTACCAGCTACCATCCAGCTGTTAGTCTCCTACAGAACCTCAAGAATTTTACTTGAATCATTACCTCATTTAATACAATAATCCTGAAAAGAGAAATTATCCCCATTTTATGAATGAGGAAACTGAGATTTAAAAAGTGTAAGAGACTTGCCTAAAGATCCATTACTTATAAATAGTATAGGAATTTGGACCTAGGTAGCTCTGCCTGGCACCAAAACCAAGCACTCCTGAAATTTTCCTTAATCTTGTTAGTGTCCCTCGGAAGAAAAATAACTTACTTAGAATCTTAAGAATCTGAATCCAAAATTAAAATAAAATAAATATTATAAAGAATTAAGCTTGGTCAAGTCCAAGAATTTCCCCATGGGCTCTGTGCAGAGCAAAAGACATCACTTTCTAAACGAAATCAAGTCGATGGGTCCCCTGCCCCTGTGCTCTGCTTACTGTGCAGGTCGCCTCCTGCTTGATTCTCAGCACCCATCCAGTGATATCCACAGGCTCTTGTCTCCCTGGCTGTCCAGGCCAGCTCACTATTGAAATTGACATGCTCAGGTCCAAGCACAGCAGGAAGGTTGAGGAGGTTTTAGAAGAGAGACAGAGAAAGGAGGGGAGAAGGGGGAAGCACTCCCCTGTCACTAAGAATGTGACTCAATGCTTAGTTACAACTCGGAGAAAAGTAGTTGGCAACCATTACAGCATCTGAAGTTGGGCTGCACTTCAAGAAAAGTAGCACATGATTTTATTTTATTTTTAATATATTTTATTGATTTTTTACAGAGAGGAAGGGAGAGGGATACAGAAAAGAAGGGAGAGGGATAGAGAGTTAGAAACATCGATGAGAGAGAAACATAGATCAACTGCCTCCTGCACACCTCCTACTGGGGATGTGCCCGCAACCAAGGTACATGCCCTTGACTGGAATGAACCTGGGAACTTTCAGTCCGCAGGCTGACGCTCTATCCACTGAGCCAAATCAGTCAGGGCAAGCACATGATTTTAGCTACCACCTTTGTGCTACAGTGATGCTTTACTAAAATGTGCATTTAAATGAATTTCTGTCTTATTTTCCAATTGACAGGCTTTCTTCCCAGACTTCTTCAAGAAGATAAAACTCATCTGAAAGGGGAAAATTTCTAGAGGCTGAAACATCCAGCAACTTTATTTTTAGCAAACTAAATATAGGTGGCATTTTTTACCATTGTGACCTGCAGTGGTAGTCTGACCTCTCAGTGTGGGGCTGAAAGGAATGAGGCTTGGTGACACTTTACCTATATGGTCCACATAGTTTCGTACATACAAAAAGTTGGCTTACTTGTTGAAATGCGTTTTTAATTAATGGAAGCAAAAAATGAATAAAACTTGATAAATTTCTTGACATTTTCATGACACTTATCAGTATCAAAGCCAGGAGTCATTGCATTTCATACTTAACTTTTGAGCCCTGTGGGGAAAACATATTGAAACAGAGCTTTCCATAAGGATTAACAGTAACACTTCTAAGCACAGACCAAAATATTGTCATTTTCAAAAAAGAGCCCTGCAAAGATGATCCAAATATAGATCAGCCTCCCCGTTCTCATCAAGTTCTGTGTGACTAAGTAAATATACTGATAATTAAGATATCAGGATTCTCAAGATGGCGGCGTAGATAAACATCTGGGCTGCTGCCATCCACAACAATTTCCAAAACTACAACTAAAAGACAGAACGTCTATCACCCAGAACCACGGGCCACGGGAAAGCTGGCTGAGCGGAACCTCTACACCTAGACCGAAAGAGACGGGCACAATCAGGGCACAAACGCTGAAAAACTGAGGTACAGGGGAGTGCACGCGCAATACAAGCTGGCGGCGAAGCCCAGCTGGAGGCGGGCGTTGCTTTCTTCAATCCAAAGAGAGACAAGCCCCCAATCTCTCTGAAATCCAGTTTCAGGGGAGAGACTGGGCTGTCTGCCATTGGGTCTGAGTGAGGGTGGCTTACTAGCAGAGCTGCGTGGAGGTAGAATTGTTGGCTGCGCCGGGGCGCGAGACGGTGGGGACGCGGTTGGAGGCAGCTCACTGCCAGCCATGGCTGTTTGCCACGCCCTAGCCTAGTGACGCCCTGAGACTCCGCCCCGCACAATCTACAAACACACCCAAGCTCCTAGCAGCGGCTTTTGCATATGAATGGCCTTCTCTATTGCAGTTTAAACTAGTAAACTTGCAACCCGGTACAGACAGCTCCAAGGCCTCCAAGCTCCAAGCAGGGAGGAGAGGACGGCAGTTCTCGCTGTAGCTCCTGCAGGGTCGCCTCAGACAGCAGCTGAACTGCACCCCATTGGAGATTCAGAAGCCAGGGTACCTAGTGGTCAGTGTGAGACACCAGATTTCAACTCCTCACATCCATAAGTGACACATTCGGGAGGGGAACTCAGTGAGCACCAAAGCCCCACTCAAACAAGCCCTGTACCACAAGCGTGTCTCAGCGCAGCAGCGCTTCCATTATAGACACAGCAGGTCCTCACAGCCAATTGGCCTGGAGGTCAATTCCTCCCAGTGTACCAACAGCAATCAAGGCTTTTAACTACACCAAGACTTTCCACTCAGCCCACAAAGGGGAGTACCAAGAGCGACCACCTAGGGTGATTGGGGAAGCTGAGCTACCGGCCCCTATAGGTCACCGACCACACAAAGCCACTCCATCAACACAGGGAAGCAGCCAAAATGCGGAGACACCAAAGTATGTCATGAATAGAAGAGATGGAGGAAAGTAAACTAATGGACCACACAGTGTTCAGAACCACATTTATAAGGTTACTCAAGAATCTTCTAAAAACCGCTGAGAAACTTGAAGAGACCTTCAAGGACCTTAATGAGAATACCAAAAAAAAAAAATGGAAAAGGACCAGTCAGAAATTATGCATACACTGTCTGAAATAAAGAATATACAGAAACTCAACTGTAGATCACCATACTCGAAGAGTCAAACCAAAGATCTGGAATATGAGGAAGCAAAAGACACCCAACCAGAGAGGCAGAAAGAAAGAAGAATCCAAAAGTGTGAGGATAGCATAAGGAACCTCTCTGACGGCTTTAAGCATACCAACACCCTAATTTTTGGGGTGCCAGAAGAAGAGAGAGAGCAAGATACTGAAAACCTATTTGAAGAAATAATGACAGAAAACTTCCCCCACCTGGTGAAAGAAATAGACTTACAAGTTCAGGAAGCACACAGAACCCCAAACAAGAGGAATCCAAAGAGGACCACACCAAGACACATCATAATTAAAACACCAAGGGCAAAAGACAAAGAGAGAATCTTGAAAGCAGCAAGAGAAAAACAGTTAGTTACCTACAAGGGAGTACCCATACGACTGTCAGCTGATTTCTCAACAGAAACTATGCAGGCCAGATGGGAGTGGCAAGAAATATTCAAAGTGATGAACAGCAAGAAGCTACAACCAAGATTACTCTACCCAGCAAAGCTATCATTCAGAATTGAAGGTCAGACGAAGAGCTTCACAGACAAGAAAAAGCTAAAGGAGTTCATCACCACCAAACCAGGATTACATGAAATGCTGAAAGGTATTCTTTAAGAAGAGGAAGAAGGAAAAAAAAGGTAAAGGTAAAAATTATGAACAACAAAAAGACATCAAATACATACCTACCAACAAGTGAATCTAAAAATCAAGTGAATAAAAAATCTGAAGAACAGAATGGACTGGTGAATATAATAGAATCAGGGACATAGAAAGGGAGGGGACGGACAATTATTAAGGGGAAGGGGGCCTGAGGGGTGCAGGAAGAGAATGGACAAAAATCTTACACCTATGGATGAAGACAGTGGCAGGGGGTAAGGGCATGGGGTAGGGTGGGGTGGGGAATCAGGTGGAAGGGAGCTAGGGGGGGGGGAGAGGAACACCTGAACAATAAAGATTTATTTTTTAAAAAAAAGATATCAGGATTCTTAGTGCTCACCCAGAATCCATCCCAAATACCTATAGCAGTGGTCTGGTCATTGATTACAAGGACCCTCAATCATACTGCATCCTACAATATGTAAGTAATTTTTCCCAACAGAACTCCTGTGTTCCTCCAGCTGCTTATATTACATCAAACCCTCAGGCAGGCTACAGAGACTAGATCTGCAGCTTTCTTCAGGGCAGGCTCACTGCACTGAATAATGGTTTTATTAATAATATCCAGCAATGTTTAGACATTCATCACTTACCAGGAAGGCTGTGCTTCTGAAAATCTATTATCAAAAACAACTTTTTAATTTTTTAATTGATTTTAGAGAGAAAGAGGAAGCAGGGAAGAGAGGGAGAGAGACAGAGAGAGAGACAGAGAGAGAGAGAGAGAGAGAGAGAGACTTTGATTTGTTGTTCCACGTATTTTAGAACTCACTGGTTGCTTCCTGTATGTGCCCAGATGGGAATCGAACCCACAACCTTGGCACATCGGGAAAACAGTGCAACCAACTGAGCTACCCGGCCAGGGCTTCAAATATAACTTTTTAAATCAGAGCTCCTTTTTTCCTATCATTTTCATTATGATCAAAAAGCTTATTCCTGGAAGACAAAAATGCATATACATCATTCCCTTCATACCTAGGATGCTAAAAAATGGGAAAACTTTGAGACCATCTAATCTAACCTCTTTGTTAATTTGTCTTCTGCTTCACTATGCACATTCCTAAGTGACAGCAGGAAGCACTCGAGTCACACACATCTCACAGAGCATCTCAACCCACGGAGGAGAAGAGAATGTGACTGGGCACGAGCATCATTGTTCTGGGTGCTGGCCCAGGTGACCTCCCCAGTCTTTCATTATTCGGGGGCTTTGTTCCCCTAGAGAACTGGCACAATCAACAAGTAACCAGCGTCAGCAACCAAGTTTTATCTTTTGCTTATTTTTATAGAGTTAAAAAAAAATTATTGCCTTATTATTGAGGATGACTCATTACATACAGACTTTTAAAATTATTGTACATAAGAGCATATTAATAAAAAGAGCATATTAATGATATTTGCACTGCAAAATTATCTTTAGTTGACCAACCAAATTTTAATCATAGGCCAGTGTTCCTGCCATATTTGGATTATGTCAGTCTATAAGGTAAGGATTCCAAGATTGCAATGACCAAGGTCTACCATAGGAACCTTGTTCAGAAATTAACATCACTCTGCATAGTACTGACTTACAGATTAATAGCTGGCTTCGTCAAATTAATATGCTGGGGGAAACAAAGGGCCTAATTAGCAAATGGCTTATTCCTTGGACCTTTTGCTAAATTCAAAAAGATAAGCTTATTGGTTCCCATGGCAGAAAATGCAGAACAAATAACCAGGTTAATCACTGAAGTTCAAAAAAAGTTGGCTGGTAATGGTTGTCAAGGCTCTGTGTCCAGGAAATCCTGCCAGACAGGCACTGTTTGTAAATGGCTGGGAAATGTGCTCTACTGCCATTAAAAACAGATGAAAAGCAGGATTTGTTTAAAAGAGGAGTCTCTTCCCAAGCAAAACCTTTGCAAAATAAAGGAACAGTGCATGCTGGCTGCCAACTGACCTCAGTTAAAAAGGGGGCAATCCCACACTGATGCTCATTATACTCGCTATACTATTAAATGGTGTTGAGTGGAAATAAGACTTAATCAACTCTGGCAGTGTGGTAATATCCCAAACTAAAATACGTGGATTCTCATTAAGTCAGATTTTTTAACTTAAAAGTAAAAAGCACTAAGAAAATATTTATTCTAGTCTTAAGAGAAACTACAATAATATGAGGGAGGATTTAAGGATGTGTTCAAAAACATCAAAAATGTAAGAATTTCAGGATATCTTTAGAATTATCTTTGAATGGCAGCAATGTATATATTATATAGAGTAATAAAACAAGGCAAGGGATCCTACCTAATAAAATGGTAATATGTAAATTACCATCACTCCGCTACGCCCACGATTGGGCCAGTGGGAGGTACAGGGGGCGGGACTCAGGGTGGCTGGGGTAGCCGATTGGGCCAGCAGCGGCGTGAGCTCAGCGTCTGTGCCATGGCTGTGCTGTGGCACAGAAGGGGCCTCTGGGGCAGCGAGCTCACGTCCCGCCGCGGACCATCAAAAGCGGGGGAGCTGGGTGCCTGTCCGCTCCGGCACCAGCAGACAGGCACCCAGCTCCCCTGTGATCGAAAGCGAAAGCGTGTAGGGGACCCTACACGTGCATGATTCAATCATGCACTGGGCCTCTAGTATCAATAATAACCTATTCAACAGCAGCAGTACTTTAAGATTCCACCAGTCACAGTCTCTTGTGGGAATATAATTGAGGTAATATCTGTGGTGTCTGGTACATTGTATTATATAAGCAATAGCTCAGCTAATAAAATCACAAGGAAAAGAAGCCTATCAACTTCCTTACCCCGAAACTAACACAGTGTGCCCTCCTCATCCCTCCAAGAAGCTTAAGCTGGGATCCAATCTTCTGTCCCCGACACTCCACTCAGCTGAACGGGAATAGTAAAACAGACCTTATAATAAGCATTAACAGTACCTCATGGACCTGGCACCTTCCTTTACTCTTCGGTCAGAATAAGACCACCTTCCCCATCCCCAAAATAGGAGCTATGGGTGGGGGTAAGCATTAAATGACGTTCACATATAATTTCCTATTCAAAATTCACATTATCAACTGATTGACCATTAGAATATGGTACCAGTTTCTGGGCTTAAGTCTTAACAAACTCACGGTTTCCACCTTCTGTCTCTTGGAATGCTCATGCTTGGAACCCAGCCACCATGCCATAAGGAAGCTCAAGCAGTCCACAGAGAAACCCACAGGAAGGAAACTGATGCACAAGCCCACAGCCAGCACCAACTTGCTGTCTATGGGAGTGAGCTGCCTCTCCAACGGACACTGTTTGAAGCAGAGATCAGCTGTCCCTGCCACGCTCTGTCGAAATTGCAGATTTGAGAGAAAAACAAATAATGTCTTAATTTTTAAAAATCACATTATCTCAGTAAAGCACAGAGCCATGCTCAGGTTCTAATCAATCAAAACTTCTGAACTGAAAAATATATAAATGTTCAGAGGTGGTCGTATTTCAAAGAAGCAGCCCCAAAATGAGCAGGCATGGCTCTCTCTCCTTTACTGAAACTGCACGGTCAGTCCTCCCCCAGTAACCTCCCCGTAGTTACTACCTAATCCTTCTCTAGGTGACAGCCAGCCCAAACACCCCCAAACCAATCTCCAGTTCTTCATCCTGCCATGTCACTGTTAACAAGGCAGCATGACTTAAGATATGAAACAAAAATTTACAAAATAGTGTTCCTTGCATACCTTTTAGGGATCCTCTAGTTTACTTGAAAAATAGATGTGCCTGTTTATAACCCAGCAAACAAGTCTAAAGGCAGTACTGTAGCAAGTAAGCAGCCATAGGTTCATATGGTATAGAGTGGATGCCCTCACACAGAAAGAATTCAATGTAAACTAAGCAAAATGTGAGTGGTGGGGTGCATTCTAACTCCAGTTGCATTAATCCACAGAGACTTACACTCACGGCTGGGGTAGGTCTTATTTCTGTCAGATTTTAAACTCCTCCGGAGCCTGGACCACATCTAATCTTCACATTCATCACTAATAGCCACAACCAGACCCCAATAGAAAAACTATCAATATGCATTTTGTAGGCACTCAAATACTGCTGGTGCGCAAATGAGGGGGGGGGGGGGGGAATTTTCTAAATTTCCTACAGAAGGAAATGTATCTATGTGGGGTTCAGAAGGCATGTTAGGGAAACACAAGGCAAAGTTCCGTTAGAATTTTTCATTCCCAAAGCCACAGTGTAAAAGAGTATTTTTAAATGTTTTATATTCTTGAATGAGCATTCACATATACTTTTGCTAACAACTACTTAGGAATGAGATGAGGATCTGGATTAACTTATAAGCAAAGGATGTGGATGGAGGCAGCCTGAGATGGGAAGAGGAGTTCAGTTGCAGTAACCCTCCCTCCCTCGTTTCACTCTGAGTGCTGAGCAACTCTGAAATCCCAGCAGACACAGATTCCTAAATACTTGGGGATATCCCCACTCACTCTCACAGGCCTCAAAGGAATAAAGCACAAGATCTGAACAGGAACTTAAACCCCTGTAGTTGATCATTACCATGGTACAATTTTTAAATGGTCCCTAAACCCCTTACATAGTTCATACTGTCATCACTATTTAAATTGGCCAAGCTGATGCTCAAATAATTTATGAGAGAATCCTAATTAATAATAATAATAACCAGGCTTCATCCAATTCTATGCTTCAACTGCAGAAATCTATTTTCAAACAGCAAAAAAATACTAACTCTGGCCAACAATTTTTAAAACTCGACAAGAAGAAACTCTGAGGTAATAATTTGGTTCTTACTATTCTGAGGAGTGAGTGGTGTCACGGGTGACTTACCCCTCTTTGTCCCCACTCGCCCTGGGCTCACACACTGCCCTCAGCACTACCATTCTCTGCTTCCCACCAAGTCCTCAAGAAATGATTCACTAAGTTCAGTCAAGTAACCAGATTCTATGAAATAATAAAAGGAAAATGGAGTTCATGACTGAAATCAGGCTGGGTGGAGACATAAAGAGTCTTTTGTTAATAACTGTACAAGGGAATGCAAATGAAGAGAGGCTTCACAAGGAATTCTGACATCTTAATGAAGATTTATGAAGAACTTTTGGCATATAAACTTCAAATGCAAAGAAAAAATGGTCACATAAAAAAGGTTTTATGACTCCTTTGCTTAAAAACAATTCAAAAGACAGTTCCTTCATAATAATTCTAACAACTGAGTTATGGATTTACTTTTTTCTGTCCTGTATTCTAGTTACACGTCCCATCCCCTCACATTCCTTTTCTTCAGTTAACGGAAGTGGCAGCTCGTCAGCTGCCCCAAAGCTTTAGTGAGCTGCCCACTGATGAAATTGTGAGGGCAATTTGACTTCTGATTCCACATAGAAAGTTTTGTGTTACACAGTTTTCTTTGTTCACGTTCTTAGTAGTGCAGAAAAATCAACTGACATTTTCTCCTAATAATGATTGGATTATGAGAGGTCATAAATGGAATAAAATGCTGTCACAGTAAAATGTCACACAGAACAGTGTGTGAAGCAGCACAGATCTCAGCAAGGGACACATTCCCACATCCCAGGTCACGAGGGCATTCTGCCCAGTTGTGTGTTTTATGCTGCAATCATGATGCATAGGGAAAATTAGAAAAACCGAATTTATGAAATATACTCAATAGGTAGAAATCCTTAAAACTTTATAAGGAACTAGAGGCCCATTGCACGAAGAGATTCGTGCAATAGGCCTTCCTTCCCTTGGTTTCCAGCACCGGTTTTCCTCCTGCACCCGGGACCCAGGCCTTCGCTCTTGCTGGAGTGTGCCTTCATCTTTGCTGCTGCCCGAGTGCTGCTCCTGTAGATCCCTTCGCACCCCCCCCCACTGCCCTCCCTCTCATAGCAGGCGTCCTGCCCCGCCTGGCCACTCCACGCCTGGAGCAGCTGGGCGGTCGCCATCTTTGTCCTTCTAATTTGCATATTCCCTCCTGATTAGCTGGTGGGCATAGTGGAGTGATGGTCAATTTGCATGTTTCTCTTTTATTAGTGTAGATCCTACATAATAAGAGGGTAATATGCAAATTAACCATCACTTCGCAACACCCACGATTGGGCCGGCAGGAGGAGCGGGGGGCGGGGACTCGTGAGTCCCTGCCCCCGCCCACGCCTCCCGCTGACACAATTGGCCGCCGCGCTGCTGAGCGGGGATCGAATGGGGCCAGCGGGACACTGAGCTCGCGTCGCAGCCATGGTTGTGCTGCAGCACAAAAGGGGCCTCTGGGGCAGCGAGCCCACGTCCCCGCCCCGGCTGGCCGTGCGGCGGGAGTGAACGGGCCTGTGGGGTCCAGAGCTCAGCATCCATGCGGCAGGGGAGGAACCAGAAAAATGGATCTTTCCATTCCTGATGCTGACAGCCCTATGGGTGCCGGGGTCCTCCACCTGCAGCCCCCAGTCGCAGCCCATCAGCCCCAGTCGCAGACTGGAAGCCCCCTGCCAGCAGTCCAGACGGGACCAGAGTTGCGCCGCGGTGGTGGGTGTCAGCGGGCATGCTACAGACATCAACTCACTGCCACCGAGGCCAGCCCCCCACACACACTCGCAAGTAGTATGGTCCAAGGGGGTGACTCCTAAGGCAAGGCTCCCATGGCAGCTGATGCTCACCATGCCAGGTGAGGAAGCCAGACCTGAAAGCCCAAGCTCCCGAGTACCCGAACTGCAGGGCATCGTGGGCCAGGGCCTTGAGGAGGCCCCAGGACAAGCATCTTCCCAGAGGCTGTGCAGAAGGAGGGGAGGAACCTCTGGCTAGAGGCTGGGGTGAGGGATGCTGGCGTCTTTGCATGCCAAGACAGGGCTGAGGGACACCCCCCCCCCCCGCCACACACCCCCATGCATGAATTTTGTGCACCGGGCCTCTAGTAATATTAATAGTAGCAGTAATACTATAAAAAAAGTAGCATATACAAAGTAATTTCACATTTCATAATATGCAAAGCATTTTTGCTTTTGATTCTCCTAATATATATTTTGTGTTCTAACCCTGGAAAATAAGTATTATCCCACCTTTATGGGTGAAAAAACAAGATTGAAATAATTTGCCTATAATCATGCTGCTAGACTATGGCTGAGACCCAGCTCCTGGGATGGGCCCCTGATCAGGGCTCACAGAGTGCAAGTCCCAGGGCACACTGGAAAGGGGCTGGTCACCAGGCTTTGCAAGGGCACCGGAGCTGGCTCCAATTCCCACGCATCATTCAGAGAAGCTCCTCAGCTGAAAATAAGTCAATCTCAATAAATCAATGGTTGATTCCTAGAGCTCTATCTCCTTTACTTTAGCTATAATTCAGAAAATCCAGGAAACACAGGAATGAGGTCAAAGAGTCCTCGGACTTCCAGGAGGACCAGGTGCTCCCTGTGTCACAGTTGCTGCTATGAGGGCTGCCTTAATCCTTAGTCCCCAGCCCAGCCCCATTCTTCCCAGCCCACATGCTGACCAGCTGCTCAAGCTTCTGTGTGTGTTTGGGGGGCGGCAGGAGTCAGGCCCTTCCTGATAAAGCACTGCTGACCCCCCCTCACATCCTCCCCACGTCTCCCAGATCAGACACACTGGCAGGCCAGAAAGCAGGTGTGATGACAGGTGCCAGGGGAAACCAGGCACACAAGGAAACTGAAGCCATAGGTTTCACATTCTCACCCGCCAAGCAGAGGGAAAACATCAATGAAGGCTTGACTTGCTGAGGTTTAGAGTCACCTTACTCCCTGGATTTCAGAGTACGGAGGTTCAAAGGCTTCCAGGCCTGTGCATTGGAGGAGGGAAGGATCACTAACTGAAGAGTCAAGTAGTTCAGGCAGAGGGACCAGCACTGCGAAGGCCCGGAGGTTGGAGAAAACGCACTGTGTGGGTGGACCTGTAAGAAGTTCAGCATGGCTGGGGCTGGGCAGGGATCAAGAGGGCCTTCTAGCCGAAGCCAGTTTGGCTCAGTGGATAGAGCGTCAGCCTTCGGACTGAAAGGTCCCAGGTTCGATTCCGGTCAAGGGCACGTACGTTGATTGCAGGCACATCCCCAGTAGGGGGCGTGCAGGAGGCAGCTGATCGATGATTCTCTCTCATCGATGTTTCTAACTCTCTATCCCTCTCTCTTCTGTAAAAAATCAATAAAATATATTAAAAAAAAAAAGAGGGCCTTCTAAGTTCAGATAAGGCATTTGTACTTTATGAGAAGCTTTAAAGCAGGTAACAGGATATTAAGACATTTGTCTTTTACGAAAATCACTATGGCCACAGCATGAATCAGAGGAGAGAGGCCACCTACAAGGAGGAAGATCGCTTAAAAGACTATTGCAGGAGCCAGAGCAAGAGAGGATGGTGACCTAGACAAGGGAGTGTGGAGAGAGAGGTTGTGGGGAAAATTCTGGAGGTGGGGCTAAGAGGACTTGAAGAAAGACTGAATGTGATGGGTGAGGAAGACATCACGGGTGAGGTCCCACCTTGAGTAACATTTACTAGTTCCAACACAATGGAAGAGAAGCAATTTTGAGGGTGAGAAAATGAATTCACTTTGGACACGCTGCCTTTGAGGTGACGGTGGGACATACAAGTGGACGTGTCTAAATCACTAATGGATATAAGGGTCTGGAACTCAAAAGACAGATTTGAGCTTGAGGTTTAGACAGGGGACTTATGGTATCCAATGGCTGGAACCTTTTCTCTAGCTACTGAAATGTGGCTATGTCTTATAGGCCCACTCAAGCCCCAGCCACTCCATGAAGCTGCTTTCTCACATCAATTCCTGTCCTGAACTCCTCTCCTGAACGTAATGGCCTTGTACAGTATCAATGAGATATTGGGGGGAATATCAGACTGTTATACAGACAGACAGACAGACAGACACTGTCATTGGGTGCACACTAGTTATTTCATGCATATGTATTTTCCCATCCCACCCATCTTTAAAGACAAATATGTATCTATTACATGCCCTGATTTTTCCAAGGAGGACTGGGTTCCAAATATCCTGACCCTATTCATTCTGTGCCATTAAATGTTCTGAAAAGTTCCAACATTTCCTCAAAGAGTAATTGAGCCTTAGCTGGTTTGGCTCAGTGGATAGAGCATCGGCCTGCAGACTGAAGGGTCCTGGGTTCGATTCCAGTCAAGGGCACATGCTCAAGTTGCGGGCTCGAACCCCAGTAGGGGATTTGCAGGAGGCAGCTGATCAATGATTTTCTCTCATCATTGATGTTTTCTATATCTCTCTCCCTTTCCCTTCTTCTCTGAAATCAATAAAAATATTTTTTTTAAAGAGTATTTGAACAAACTAGTCTGCTAACATTATAATTAAATATTTAGGCCATGAAAGGTTGAAACCCACAAAAGACACACAGAACCACAGAAAGAGGAAATACCAAGATTTCTCACTAAATCACATGAGTAGTAGCTTATACTGATAATTCTCTGACTGAGATGCCTAGGAGGGAGGCTCTGGGATGGCACCCATTTATACCAAGTGCTGAGGTGGAGTGATAGGCAATACAGTCTCTACATTCATATGGCCTACTGTTAGATGATATAAATAATTAATTACAGTGGCTATGAAAAAATAGGGGATGCTACAGGGTGTATAACAAGGGGAAGATCCATCCCCAGGAAGGTCAGGGAATGCTTCAGTGAAGAGGGGACAGACTTTCAAGGTCAGACATCAGAAATTATCTACAGGGTAGAGTTAGAATGAGAGGAATCCCCAAAAGCAGCAAATAAATGTGTGAAATGTCTGAGGCCAGATTTGACTTTATGTTTTTAGGAAAAGGAAGTGGTGACCACTCTGACCAGCAGTTGAGCAGAGTGGGGAGTGGTCTGGGGAGAGTGATAAGGAGTGACAGCTTTCACTATCCTTGGGTTGTTATTGTCATAATGTTATTGGAATGGTATTTTTTTCTAGTTGTAAAGTCCAAGAATGCTATCCTATATAATAAAGAGGTAATATGCAAATTGACCCTCATTCCCTCACAAGATGGCTGCCTAAGACCAGGCCGGCAGGGGGGTTAGTGAAGGACAACCAAACGACTGAACAAGCAGGCTGCATGGGGCAACCAGGCCAGCAGCGGGCGGGGGGGGGGGGGGGGTGACCAGGCCAGCAGGGGTGGCAGTTAGGGACGACCAGGTCAGCAGGGAGGGGGCAGTTGGGGGACGACCTGGCAGCGTGGGGCAGTTAGGGGCAACCAGGCCAGCAGGGGGGACAGTTAGGGGCGATCAGGCAGACAGGCAATTGAGCGATTAGGAGCCAGAGGTCCAGGATTGTGAGAGGGATGTCTAACTGCCAGTCTAGATGGGTAGTCAGACATCCCCCAAGGGGTCCCGGATTGGAGAGGGTGCAGGCTGGGCTGAGGGGTCACTCTCCCCGCCCCCTCCCCAGCACAAATTTCATGCACTGGGCCTCTAATCCTCTTATAAGAAAACAAAATTTGTGGCATCCAGGTAAAGCCATGAGACAGCTTTAACAGGTATTAAGTACTTTCAGTTGCTTTTCCTTTGTCCGTTATTGTTTTAGTATTCGCTGAATAAATGCATATGGAATATTTTTTTAAACAGTATCATGTAATGCAAACCTAAATTCACTACTATTGCTTAGAAGGCTGATAGTATGGATAAAAAGTTCCTTTGAGAATGTGACAGTAATTTTCTAAAGGACCTACTTGATCAGCCTTACCTATAGTTTTAAGTAGATTGAAGTGCTTTTTAAATTGGTTAATATAACTAAAAAGAGAAAATTCATTTTCTGTCAGTGAGGAATTAGAATTATAGTCAATGATTAACAAACCTTAGGAAACTGGGGAGCGTCAACAAAAACCTGCGTGACCTACGGCAAAATTTCCTCTGATCACTCAAAAACATTACTCAGAGATGTGCCAAGAGATAACTGAAACAAAACAATATGAAAACAAGTGGTGAATAAGCAGACCTTTTGTGAAAAGTACAAATAAAACTACCCACCCATCACCTTCACCAAAAGATTCCCATTAGAATGTACGCTTTATATTTAAAAAATAAAAATAAGTTTTAAAAATAAGTTTTATAGCCCTAGCCAGTTTTGCTCAGTGGATAGAACGTCGGCCTGTGGACTGAAGAGTCCCGGGTTCAATTCCAGTCAAGGGCACATGCCCGGGTAGCAGGCTCGATCCCCAGTAGGGAGCTTGCAGGAGGCAGCCAATCAATAATTCTCTCACCACTGATGTTTCTATCTCTCTCTCCCTCTCCCTTCCTCTCTGAAATCAATAAAAATACATTTTAAAAAAATATTTTTGAAAAATGTTATTAAGAAAAAAAATTAAGCTTTAGAAAGACCATTAGATGTTCAATGGCAGACCAGTACCTGGCACAGAGTACGTACTCAAGAAATATGTGTTGCATGAATGAATAATTTTATTATTTTAAAAAATATTTTTAAATGTATAATTGCAATATATTGGTTTTACAAATACAAGAAAAGCTATTTTTCTCTTTTTCACAATCTGGAAAATTTTTTGTTTGGAATACTAAAATGTACATTTTTGTGTTCTGACTACCCTACCATCCACCTCCACGCATATAGCCCCCACCACCATCAAGCCTTGTACAGGTAGGGCATATTTGTTCCTCAATAAATATTTAAATAATTTTAAGGAAGATAATTTGCAAGAATTATCATCAGCAAACATACAAGTGATATAGGGCCTAAAATGTTAAAATCTACATGAAGCCTTTAAAGTGATCTAGTCCAATCACATCTTACACCCGATGAGTTACCAAGTACCACTCAACTTTGTATTCGTGGGGCAAGGACTCCCACAATGCTCCACAACCCACCAGAGATTCTCTTCACCAGTCTGTGTTAACCAATCATAATCAGACTAAAAGGTAAACTAAAAAGTACAAGATATGCAATGTGTTCAACTATACTCACCCTCAACCTCAAGAAATCACCTTGCTGACCCACCAGGATGGATAGGGGTCTGCAAATAATGGCTGCAGCCAAATACCACCTACTACCTGTTTTTATACAGTCAGCAAACTAAGAATTGTTTTTACATTTTTTTTTATTGATTTCAGAGAGTAAGGGAGAGAGAGAGAGACAGAAATATTGATGAGAGAGAATCATTGATCGGCTACCTCCTGCAAGCCTACTGGGGATGGAGCCCACAACCCAGGCATGTGCCCTTGACCAGAATTAAACCCGGGGCCCTTCAGTCCACAGGCCGATGCTCTATCCAATTAGCCAAACCAGCGGGGGTGGTTTTTATATTTTTAAATAAGTGGAACACATTGAAAGTATAACAATAGTTGGAACACATGAATGTTCAAATAAAGCTTTATTGGCATGCATCCACACTTGGATGCTGCCTGTAACTGCTTTTGCGCTACAACAGCAGCTGCGACAGAGACTGCATGGCCCATGGAGTCTAAAATATTTATCGGGCCCTTTACAGAAGAGGTCTTCCCACCCCTGCAACCAGGAGATGGTTAATGTGACTTTGGTAAATTTCACCTTCCAAAGGGCCAGCCCTTTCCCTGCCAACCAGCTGCCGTCACTTGCATGCTATTTCCTTTTATTTGATTATTGAAACTCCACAGCAAACTATTGTTTTTACCAGTCACTTAGAAAACAAAGATAAAAGTTTCCACAAAGGAAATAATAACCTTCCTTTTCCAAGGTCCTCATCTGCCTCACTTCCAGTGAAATTAAAACTAATACTTCACTCACCAGTTTGTCTGTACATTCTCCCCTACCGAATTCAGGGCCCCTAAAGGTTCACTTTTACAATAAAGGGCTCAAGCAGAGGGGAAAAAGCAAATAGCTACTTTAGCAAAAATGAAATTACCCTACGGAAAGAAAAAAATAATGTTTATTATCTGGAACTGAAAAGCATTTTTTCTTACTTTGAGATACTATTCTTGTTTGTTTGTTTTTACGGGGTTGGTTTGTTTGTTTGTTTGTTTGTTTGTTTAATCCTCACCTGAGGATATTTTTCCATTGATTTTAGAGATAGTGGAAGAAAGAGGGAAGGACAGAGAGAAATGTTGATGTGAGAGAAACACATTGATTGGTTGCCTCCTGAACGCGCCCTGATCAGGGCTCAGGCTAGGGAGGAGCCTACAACTGAGGCGGGTGCCCTTGAAGGGAATTAAACCACAGGCCAAAGCTCTATCCACTGAGCCAAACAGGCTAGGGCGAGATATTATTCTTCTAAATGTGAAAATGTCCTTATATATTACACATATTCTAAAAATTGAAAATTATGTCTATATTTAAATTTTCAACTTGCAGGTTTCCAAATTCATACCTGCTCAGTGTTGCAAAATGATTAAGATGTAATAAAGTTTTTCGTTTGATTTTGTTTCGTTTTCTTTTCCTCTCCCAGTGTACAAAGTACCGCCTTGTAACGCCTAAACTAGGAAAACCCCAATCCCTAAGCCTTTGGAAGTAACTTGAAGGGTGTCTACTAGTATGTTCACTTACATCATAACCCCCAGCTGTTATGCTTCTGAACGTACAAATGGCCACTCTCCTTCGCTTTAATAGCACATTTAAAGAAACCTCCTGTTAGTCTGACATGAGTAAACAGTTTCCAACACTGTATAAATAATCATTGGAGTTGAAAATAGTAGTTGCTCCAAGTAGTGGAAGGCTGGATGAGAAAGACAGAAACGAGATGGTCACAAAGCTCAGAGGGCCTCTCCTCTCCCTTTCCCGAGGGGCCGGTGAGGGGGCAAGACACCACGTGGCTGAAAGACACTTAAGGTTGCCAACTCTGGAAACCGGCCAACATTTGACCACTGTTCACTCATTTGCCAAGCATCAACTGAACACCCTCCTACCTATACAACGGGATTACAAAGAGCAAAAAGGCCTGGACTCTGCCCTGAAGAAAACCACTAACTGGCAGGAAAAATTAAATGTGAAAGCCGATAGAGCTACACAGCTGACAATGACATATGCTAGGGGTTGACTACAGCCTGCGGGCCAAATCCAGCAGGCAGCCTACATCTGTACACTGAGCTTGATTGGAACATGGTCACACCCACTCATGTATGTTTGACGCAGAATTGAGTACATGGGACCGAGACCTTGTAGCCCACGAAGCCAAAATATATATGATCTGCCCCTTTTCAGAAAAAGTATGCCAGCCCCTGAATATGCCAGAGGAGACCACATAAAAGAGCTGGCATTCGGTCTGAGCCTTAAAAAACACGGTTTCCGAAAGCAGAAATGGGAAAAGAATATTGTGAGGGGCAAAATGGCCCAGATGAGAAAAGTCTGAGAAATGAACAGACCAGATTTGAATGGGGTACAGAATGCAATGAGAGGAATTGTGGCAACATGGCCATTAGCACTTACCTAGACCACACAGTTTAACCATTAATAAACACAAGCATAGTGTCTGCCCACTTATTGGCAATGTCACTTCCCTTCCCTCTTATCTTCCTTGACATATATGGCAAACCTCATTGGACCTAGTAAAAGCCAAGGTGTAACACAAGAGTTCAAAAAAATGTCTGTTCACTCATTACTATGTTCAATTTGCATTTGATTTTCATTTCAGAAACTTTTTTACATTATTGCCTAGACTTGCATTTAACCCTCGATCATGGTAGACATTACTACCACTTGGCAAAGGAGGAAAACTCTGAGACTAACCTCATGTCCCATGTGGAGCCAGGGGTCAAGATACCTTGGATTCTCTGCTCCATCCCATGACTAACATTAGGAAGACACTCATATTGGAGGATCTGCCACATGGGCTGCATTGAAGACTAGAAACTCCAATAAACAAAACACCAAATAATCACACAGAAATGCTTCTTTTGGACACATCCTGGCCAAACCTGCACTGTGGCCTTATAGTACATTAGTTAAAAGCTTGGTGTTACTCAAAATCAGGCCAAAGACTGAGCTTGAGGTCAGTTCTCCTGTGCTTCAACAAGTTCTGGTCAATATGCATTGTTTTGTTACAACAGGCAGTAGGTAAATGTTCACAGGGACGAACTTGAATCCATCACAGACAAAAACAAAACCCACCTACCAATACCAATCTTGACAGTTGGATCATCTTTATTCTGCTCTGGAAAACTTAGGGTCCTTAAGAGAAAGGCATTGTAATGAATTCTCCTGTCCCTCTGTAGTGGCAAGTACATTAAACGCGTTTGAATGAGTCCCTTAGACTCCCAGTTGCCTGCTAATTAAGTTCTACCTTCTTTTCAGGGAAGTGCCATAAAAGAGGTTCTAGAATCTGGGGCACCATTTCCTATGCAAGATGATATGAAGCTGCAGTACCAAATCTCTCCAGCAGGATATTCAGTGTGATGAGTAAATGAGCACGGAATCACCAAGTTTGTAGAAATGGTTTCTTTAACCATGGAAGTTGCCTCCTCTCAACCCCTTCCCCATGCCTCACCACTCACACCCACCTCCACTGATCCCTCAAACATCTTTTCCTGCACAATGTGTAATGTTTTGTTCCTTTAACTGCTTGCTTTACACAAGCCTGTCTAGAGGTGTTTATAACTAAAGGATTTCCATTATAATTAACTTTAGAACAGACAATGGTTCCAAAGTAGGTCTGAAAACCATTTTGAAATAGTGATAATTCTTCTTCCAAAGTAGAGGTGGGGAGGCTGGCAGGGGAGCAGAGACATGTTTTTTTATAATTTCAGGATTGGAGGAGGGTCTACACCTGCTTTATGAAGTCCATGTCCCAGTCTCTCTGCTCCTGTCCTGTCTCCCAGCATCCACCACCTCCTAGCCTTTCCCAACACCCATCTCTTAAAGCCAGCTTCAGAAGGCAGATCAGAAAATGTAAAGGCAGAAGACAGAACAGAATCAAGCACGAAACCTAAACACAGCTTTGGGGACTGGCCTACCAAGTATGGTCAACTGGCCTCCCACCCGGACTAAGATGAAATGTCATGAAGATGAGCATAACTCCCCATCAGTAATGAGGAAACAAAAGAGAGAACCAAGTACAGGGTTGAGATTAAGCAGCGAAGCTCAGGGTAAAAACTTGGTAGTTAAGAAAAGGTATCTGTATTCCCTTGACATAGTCACATCAATATAGCCAACCTCTACTGCCTGCATGCCTTCTTTTATTTTGGTAATTTACATTCTTTTATTACTTTTTAAACAATTAAATAATTTAGAGTCATGGTGAAAAAATTATAAAGTACAGATAAACAAAAATAAGCCCTAGCCAGTTTGGCTCAGTGGATAGAGCGTCAGCCTGTGGACTAAAGGGTCCCGGGTTCAATTCTGGTCCAGGGCACATACTTTGATTGCAGGCTCCTGGTCCTGGGCATGCGGGAAGCCACCAATTGATGTGACTCTCTCACATTGGTGTTTCTCTCTTTCTCTCCCTCTCCCTTCCTCTCTCTCTAAAAATCAATGGAAAAAATGTCCTTGGATGAGGATTTAAAAAAAAAAAAAAAGATGAAAGGATGGAAAAAATAAAAAGAATAGGAGAAAATCCATAATTTCCCCACCCAGAGAACCTATTGCTAGCACTTTAATATTGCCTTCCATACTTGTTCTTGCTTACATGTCTTTTGAAGGGGTCTTTCTTGAACTGGTATCAAATTTCATATTTTACTTTTATTCTATCTAGAAAAAATCAGTTCTTTTATTCTATCTAGAAAAAATCACTGATATACTTCTCAAAGGCACTGATGATTATGAATTTCTTTCCATCTAGTAAAACTTTAAATTGTGATTCTATACCTTCTTCAAAACTTAATCTGACCATTTTGACCCTGGAAGTCTCTTACAAACAACATGAATGTCTTTCAAAAGGAGATGTCAGAAGCAAAAACTAAAACCATTTTCCTTAAGAACAGGAACAAGACAGGGATGCCCACTTTCACCACTCTTATTCAACAGAGTACTGGAAGTCCTAGCCACAGTGATCAGACAAAAAGACATAAAAGGCATCCAAACTGGAAAGAAAGAAGTAAAACTCATTATTCGAAGATGACATGATATTGTACATAGAAAACCCTAAAGATTCCACCAAAAAGCTACCAGATTTAATACATGAATTTGGCAATGTAGCAGATACAAAATCAACATCCAGAAATCAATAGCATTTTTATATACCAATAAATAATTCTGAGAAAGTGTAAGTAAACAAATAATTCATTTACCATTGCAACAAAAAAATTAAGATACTTAGGAATAAACTTAACCAAGAAGGTAAAAGACTTATACTCAAGAAACTACAGGATGCTGGAAAAAAAAAAAATAGAGGAAGATATAAATAAGTGGAAGAATAAACCGTGTTCATGGATTGGTAGAATTAACATCATTGAAATGTCCATACTACCCAAAGCAATCTATAGATTCAATGTAATCCCTATTAAAATACCAGCAGCATATTTCACAGATCTAGAACAAATACTCCAAAAATTTATATGGAACCCAAAAAGACCCAAAATAGCTACAGCAATCTTGAGAAAGAAGAGCAAAGTTGGAGAATCACAATACTAGATATCAAATTATACTACAAAGCCACCATAATCAAAACAGCCTGGTACTGGCACAAGAACAGGCATATAAATTAATGGAACAGAACAGAGACCCCAGAAATTGACCCAAGCCATTACGCTCAATTAATATTTGAAAAATATTAAGGAGATGAGAACATACAATGGCATCAAGACAGTCTCTTCAATAAATGGTGTTGGGAAAATTGGACAGATACATGCAAAAAACAATGAAACTAGACCACCAACTTACATCATACACAAGAATAAACTCAAAATTGATAAAAGACTTAAATGTAAATTGGGAAACCATTAAAATCCTACAAGAAACCATAGGCAGCAAAATCTCAGACATCTCTTGTAGCAATGTTTACCAATACATCCCCTAGGGCACAAAAAACTAAGGAGAAAATAAACAAATGGGACTACATCAAAATAAAAAGCTTCTGCACAGCAAAAGAAATTATCAATAAAACAAAAAGGGAGCCCACTGCATGAGGGAATGTATTTGGCAATGATACATCTGACAAAGGTTTAATATCCAAAATATATAAGGAATTCATATAAATTAACAGAAGGAAGACAAACAATCCAATCAAAAAATGGGCAAAGGGCCTAAATAGACACTTCTCCAAAGAAGACATACAGACGGCCAAGAGACATATGAAAAAATGTTCAAAGTCACTGATAATCAAAGAGATGCAAATTAAAATGACAATAAGGTATCACCTCACACTTGTCAGAATGGCTACCATCAATAAACGACAAGTGTTGGTGATGATGTGGAGAAAAGGGAACCCTAGTACACTGCTGGTGGGAATGCAGACTGGTGCAGCCATTATAGAAAACAGTATAGAGTTTCCTCAAAAAAGTAAAAATGGAACTGCCATTTGATCCAGTGATCCCACTTCTGGGAATATATCCTAAGAAACGGGGAACACCAATCAGAAAGAATGTATGCACCCCTGTGTTCAGAGCAGCACAATTTACAATAGCTAAGAATTGGAAACAGCCCAAGTGCCCATCTGTAGATGAGTGGATAAAAAGTTGTGGTACATTTACACAATGGAATACTATACCGCTATAAAAAAGAACTCTTACCATTTGCAAGAGCATGGATGGACCTGGAGAGTATCATGCTAAGTGAAATAAGCCAGTCAGAGAAAGACAAGTATCACATGATCTCACTCATATGTGGAGTCTAATGAACAAAATAAAGTGATAAACAAAACAGATCCAGAGACATAGCAGCATAGAAGAGACTGTGGAAAGAGATCAACCAAAGAACTTGTATGCACGTATGCATAACCCCTGGACACAGACAATAGGGTGATGAAGGTCTGGGATGGGGGGTGGGCGCAAGCTAGAAGGGTCAATGGGGGAAAAAGGAGGACATATGTAATACTTTCAACAATAAAGATTCAATTTTTAAAAAAAAGGAGACGTCAGAGTGATGGCTAGTGTCATTATGCTTCTACTAGCATTGGCTATGTTTGAAATCTTCTATTTTTAAAAAATGCATTGCACGTGTACCTAAGTACTGGCTGATGAGCAGACCATGATGTGAAGTATGCACTGAATGAAATAAACAATACTTTGTACTTTCAAAGTGCCTCTCTTGACTAAAATATTTGCAAACATCTTCTGATTTAATTCAGAAGCACCTAATACTCAACTATGGAAACTGGGTTCAAAATATTGACTTCTACCATTTTTAAAAATATATTCTTATTGATTTCAGAGAGGAAGGAAAGAAAGAGGGAGACAGAGATAGAAACATCAATGATGAGAATCATTGATCAGCTGCCTCCTGCATGCCCCACACTGGGGATCGAGCCCACAACCCGGGCATGTGTCCTATGACCTCTTGGTTCACAAGTCAATGCTCAGCCACCGGGCTTGACATCTACAATTTTTAAAAGGGTTTCTTTCGCCTGACTTCTCAGACTAACTATACACACAAGTATATGCTATCTGGAAGTTGCTTTAAAATAATTTAGCTAGTAGTTAATCGTTACAAACTTTAAAGTATTTTTTAAAAGAGAGGGGATCCATAAACAAGAATGGCAGAATGCTGAGAATTGTTGAAGTGGGTGACTGGTACATGGGAATTTATGACACTAGTCCCTCTACTTTTATATGTAGTATTTCGACATTTACATAATACAAAGTTGTTTTTTAAATCACTGTGGATCAACCTTTCACACCCAGTGCAGACACTAAGCTTTGCTGGAGTGGCTGCTCTGTGGCCAGTGCTGGCCCTGGCGATCTACACTCATCTGTTCCTCAGGACAGGCCTGCGTGGTTGGTGGTATCTGCCCCAATTTGATATCTGAGGAAACGGAGATGCAAAGGAACCAGGCCGAGGGCTGAAGGCGAGTGAGACGGGAAGAACAGCCACACCACGGAGGTGTCCACTATACATATCGTTCAGTCCCTTTATAAATATTATTGTACGTGAGCATGTCTGTTTAATTGTTACTTGCAGTATTTTAGTGCATCCTGTTTTTCTAGAAAAATGAATCAGCCTCTGTCTGTTTATCCAAGATAAAAAAAAAAAAAAAAGCCGGAGAACAATATTGGTCCAATGGAGGCCATCCTGACTGTAAAAGGAAACGCCCCTGAGTCAATATCCTCAGTAAGAGACATCCCCTCATAAAACCAACCGGGAATATTCCAGCGGGGTCCCACTGAGCATAACACCCACAGCGCTCAGGGGACCCCCCACGCACCCACCGAGGCTCTGACCGCCTGCGCAGGCTTCAGTCTCCTCTCAGATTCGCCCCACAAACTCCATTTCCACAAAGGGCTCCAGCTTTAAAGCTTCCGTAGGGTCTCTTATCTTTGCCCTTAACGGAGATGCCTCCTCCCCACCCTCCTTTTCTGTCTGTCACAACTGGGCCGCATCCTGAAAACGCAGCTTGGGAAGCACCCTCCTCCATGACCCTGAATCCCGGGCTGGATTCCTCCTCGGCTCTTCCCTAATGAAGCGGCTGTCAGCTCCCTGAATAAATGTCCTCCATTCGCCATATTATGATAAGCCATTTTCAGGTTTCTCTCTAAAACTCAAGGCCAACTATTTAGGACAAAGGCCATGTGTTGATTCATGCTTATGTCCCACAGTCCCAGCAACAGAAACTCAACGGGCAGAAGAAGGAGGAGGGAGGGAGGGAGGGAGGAAGTGGTGTTTTGTAAGTACAGGCCAGAGGTGAGTGTAATAGTCACCAAGTAAAGGCAAACTGGTACAGGAAAATTGCTCTTTGGAAAATCTAACTGAACATTAAGTTTGCTGTGCCATTTGTAGGCATCCTATTGCTTAATGAAACCAGCATACAGAGTTTTCCCCCACTTTGGGTCAGGCAGCTGAAGGATAACTGGCAAGCACTTAGGCACCACATTGTGGTCACACTCTTGAGGGTCTCCTGGGAATCAAGATGAGCAGAGGGAAAAACACATCTCAATTCACACTCACGACAGGGCCTACCTTCCCAGAGCCCATGTGAAGGATTAGGCAACCGACCTTACTTTCTCTCTGCCCCTCTCTCACCAGGCCCACGGAGTCGCCCGTGGGCCTGGAGAGCAATGTCGCTGTGTTCTTCAAGTACAGGACTACTAGAGTCGCATGGGTTTCCATGGATCCGCTGCTTTCATTATTTCTAGATGGCCTCATTATTTGGAGCCCTTTAGAATTCCATAAATCACATTGATATTATTCATGACCTTCTCCCATAGATATGAAAGTAAAATGTAGACTATTCCATCACTGGATAAAAAAAAAAAAAAATAGCTGAAACTATAGTAGAAAAGCCTGAGAAAATAGCTGAAACTATAGTAGAAAAGCCTGAGAAAATGTATACCACAGTGGACAGTGGGTATTCAAATGGTGGGCTATGAGAGATTTTTTTTCACCCTTACTTAAAAAAAAAACTATGATTCCTTTTGGTCCTAGATCAGTTGGTTAGAGCATTATCCCATACACCAAAAGGTTGTGAGTTTGATTCCCAGTCAGGGCACATACCTAGGTTGTGGGTGTGATCTCCAATTGGGATAAGTACAGAGGGAACAAATCAATGTTTCTCTCCCACATCAATGTTTCTCTCTCTCTCTCTCTCTCAAATCAATAAAAACTTATCCTCAGGTGAGGATTAAAAATATATATGACTATTTCTGAAATAATTTTTAAGAGTTATTTTAAGGGCTACTATCAAGTTCTTAGGGGGGACTAAAATAAGAGATTACAAAGATCAAGTCTGTGTCCTCTGCAAGCATGTTTTTTCAGACACTGAAGAATGGTATGAGGGGTTCCTTGAGCCAATAGGCTGCCTGCCCATATTGGCCATAAGCCTGGGCTACAATTAACTGATCTACACACTTTGATTTTTTAAATTTGTTTAGTTCTGGGCTTCATCATAGGGCACTCTTAAGCCCCTATTAATACTTTACTAGTACAGAGAATTGCTTTCTGAATCCCAGAAACAGTCTTGTTGGATAAGTGCTTTTGTTATCATCTCTGTATAGAGATGAAGAAACTGAGACAAGGAGAAATTATGTGCTCAGGGTCACATTGGTCTTAAGAGGCAGAGTCAACAACTGAGCCCAAACATTCTGACTCCAGAACCTGTATTTTCAACCATTATACTAGATCACCTCCTCTACAGAGGGTTTGGGGTAACTTGTTTTCTTTATGCTTTAAATAGGGTTCTCACAAGTGGAAGCGTGGTGTGTGCACAGAGACAGGCACACAGTCATGCATGGATATCCTAACTCAGTATGCCTGGATGTACCTAGTACACAAAGATGTACCTGGATCTTCTTTGAACCTGTTTGGTTGGCCCTCACATTGAAGCCCTCCAAGATGACAGTAGGTCTGACAGCAGAGCTCAGCTGGACTGAGGAGGCTAGATGAAGGGGTGTATTCAGGGATCAGCTGACTTCAAATTCAGTTCCAAGTGCCTTACAGCAGACCCTTCGGGAGCTGGGTCTCATGCAACTGCATATCATGTTCTCCTGCACCCATCCTGCACCACACACACACATCGACCTTTATAAAAGACTTCTTTTAAACAGCACAAGAGTACCTACTTGACATGACAGAGGATGTTTCTATAGGAGTTGACACAAATATCTACATCATTTTTATCTACTTCCTATCTATCTGCAGGTCCAGATCCAGTTCAAATCCTATCTGTCTTAATTCTACTAATAGCATTTCCACTGCAAAAAGTTACAACTATGTGTGCCCCACATCCAAGAATAAGCTCCCCAGGCTGCAGAGACCACACACATCATCCTTTACAGAAGAATCTCAAGTTTTTTATGCAGCGCCTTCAACTACTCGACTTGCTCAGGATGATACAAGTACAGAGTGGTGAAAACAAACTACAGAACCCCGAGCACCAATACAGACCTGGGAAGGAAAATACTGTACTGGTATTAATTTTGCTGAATGAACCACAGATCCCTGAAAACAAATTTGCTGTCATTCTCACTTTATGGTCCCAATAATGTCTCACAATGACATCCTTTTCTACTTTGATTTTCACCTTGCTTGAACTGTTTTGAGGTACACCAAATATGGCTATTTAAAGGGCAAAAAAACAGGGACCAAACAGCTTCTATGCCTCTCTTATGAAGAAAGAGTCCTTGTTTTTAAACTTTTCAAGCTTCTTAAATTTGCTTTTTCACTGTCTACTTTTAAAAATTGCAGACGGTAACTCTAATCACAGAAGTCTTTGTGAAACTATATTGCTATGATTTTTTTAAAACTCAAGTAATGTTATTGGAAGGAAGGAAAAAACCACAGTGCCCAAACAGAAGTGACTAATGCTGTTAGCAAGTGCTGTAAGAAATAAGGCCCCACAGAGAAAGAGATCACTGCACCTCTGTAGCCTACTATGTGTTACTGTAGCCGGGACTATTCAGTTACTAGCAACCAGCGCCCTTGATGTGTTAACCAAAGTAACCAGATGCAACTCCTTTCACTGGCAATATTCTTTCTGCTAATGATAGGAAAAAGAAAGAAAACCAGGAGGAACAACAACTAAGGAGGAGAAGAAATTTTTATAAACACTCAATTCAGTGGAAGACAGAAGTCACACCAGATGGCCCATGCCCAGTTTTGTTACAGATCCATTTGTGAAGAACTACATATGTTCTGTAGTCTGGTGTTATGCATTGCAGGTGTGCTTCAAAAGTTTCACATGAAAGATAGACCAGTGAGCTACACTGAGCTCTCAGACTCCTCTACTATCGTTTGGACATGCTGGCACAGTTTCAAAATTTATATGCAGTTTTCCTTTGATGTTGTAAGTATGCTTGCACTGGGTCCCAAAGAGTCAAAATGGCTTAATAAGTCATGTAGTTTTCCTTTATTCTCTCAAGTCACTCATTCCCCTCTATGTAAAAAGCATTTTAGTAGAAATCATGAACCCATGTCTCATACTCCACCTGCAAAAGTCATAAGCCTCTCTGCTACGTTCCCCTCCACTACCACCTAATGACATGATTGGTAATAACTATTTCCTAATGAATACAAAATCATTCCTTTCAAAAACAGCAAGGGGCTTGTTTTAACCCAGTCTTGTGAAGTGTTTCCCTGACAACAATGTTTTAGTTACAACCAGGTTGATTAAAGCAAAATAGGGATATTGCTATTATTTTCCCCAAGTGCTAGTATCTTTTCGGTTGTTGTTTGAATAATAAATTTATTTTTCAAAAACCATGAAAATACAACCAATTTTCAATTTATTAGAGACATCAAATATATATCAATAATATATGAATAATATAATAATTATAATCTTTTTATAATTAACTACCAAATTCTATTTTCCCACATAGTAGAAGAAAACTAAAGAATTAATGTACTTGATTCAATAACCAACTAAAATGATTCTGAGTTGATCATCATTATTTCCTCACTATCCCCAATAAAATCCATGGCAATAGTCTTGGATCCAATAACTGCATTTCTAAGAATTAATTCTAATGAAGATGTATTTTTAAAAGCTATAAGAATATTTATCACAAAGCTTATTTAAAGTGTGAAATGGGAAATGATCTAAATAATCGCCAAGGGGGCTGGATGAATTAATTAAGGTAGGACCATAAAATGGAATACTGGACAGCCAGGAAAGTCAGGCTACAATGCCACTAGTTGTGAGAGGCATCCCAAATCACTAAGTTTGCAAAATATGTTCTTTCTTTTTTTTATGAATTAAAGCCCAAACAACTTCACTTTTGTAGGAAGCGGTTATAGGGTTAAGCCTCGGACTGACCTGATGGCAAAGTCACAAACAAGTCCCAGCTTGGAGGGCACAGTCCTCTAAGCATAATTAAGCTTGATCTTTTGACTGCTCCCTAGATCTTTCCTGGGTAGCTAGTGGGCTGTGGGAGGGGCAGCAAGTGCGGCCAAAACAAGTGAAACTTACAACAACATTGTAGATTACCTTGTTTGTCCCTGATTATAAATGAAGCACCAGCTTTGCAGTCTGGATCTGTTCTGTGGCCTCAGCAAGGCAGAGAAAGATCCACCCAGCTCCCAGCTTTATGAATGTATTTCTGCATCTTGTTCTCTTTATTTCTAATATTTCTCAATCCCTGGCCGCCTCCATTTAGAACCGGTTCGTTTATCTCTTTTTCCGCACGGGATGTGGAAAAGGGAGATCCCCGCCATGTTTGGCCCCCGCCGCTTCAGGCCCCCGCATTTGGCGCCCAACGTGGGGCGCGAAAGGGGCAACAAGAGGTATGGGTCAAGGGATCACTCCCAAGAATTGCGCGTGCCACAGATTTAAGAAAGTGTAAGATACAGGGAGTGTATTGTTGTGAATTGATATGAATTAGCCGGGTGTAAAACGTGGCTAATCCTCAAAAATGCTTTAAACTATGCTCTGTTAAACGTAGTCAGATTCTTGATTTCTTAAGTTTTGTTGATGAAACCTGGGAAAAGGTTAGAAAGCAGTTGTGTGACTTATACTCAGCAAAAAGTCCAGAGAAAATTCCTATTTTAATTGGTGATGGCCTTGATTCAGCACAGGAGAGTTTAAGAATGTCTAAGTGGGGTACAGCTGGCCTTACAGCCTGGAGTGGAAGGGTGCGAATCTCTAAGAATACCATCTGCACCTCCTCCACCTCCATGTGTCCTTCCTGCGACCGCACCGCAGACTTGTAACCAAGTAAAAAGGATTAAAGGAATTTCTCAGCAACTGCCAATAATTCTTTATCTTAAAAATATTTTCTTTCCTTAAAAATAAAAATAAATAAAAATTGAAAATAAATAAATAAATAAATAAATAAAATAAAAACAGTAGAAGCCAGACCATCACTGAATCTTCCGGCTAGAAAGCAAGGAGGTGGGGGAAGACAGACACGTGACGATCCAATATGGACGTCACTCCCCAAGAAAGCCATTTTTTCGCCTCATCTTCGCCATCTTTACCCTTTTTTTCCAGCTAATGACTTAAAGCTTTTACAAATTCATAAATGCATCCGGGATTTCTGTGCACATGTAAAGGGAAAAGGCCAGTTTAAAACGAGTGCAGATAGTTTTGAGCTGAACTTGACCTTTTGCTATGTACTGAATAAAAACCCGAGACCGTTTTGGCCTTAAAAATGGTGGAGATGGCCGAAACCGGTTTGGCTCAGTGGATAGAGCGTCGGCCTGTGGACTCAAGGGTCCCAGGTTCGATTCCAGTCACGGTCATGTACCTTGGTTGCAGGCACATCCCCAGTAGGGGGTGTGCAAGAGGCAGCTGATGGATGTTTCTCTCTCATTGATGTTTCTAACTCTCTATCTCTCTCTCTTCCTCTCTGTAAAAAAAAAAAAAAAAAAAAAAAAATCAATAAAATATATTTTTTAAAAAAATGGCAGAGATGAACTGGAGAAAGAAATACAGGCTAGTGTCCCAAGGCATCTAAAGTAGCTCTTTTGAAATTTCCTGCCAGAGGCAAGTAACCAGCAGGAAGTAGGTAGAAAGTTTAAATGTGAATAGCTATGCGTTTCTTTCTTGACTTTCCCAGCAGGAAAATTCTTTTAAAAGTTAGCAGCTGTGCCAGGCCTATTGGCTGGAAATTTAAAAACTTTTAAGTTCAAATGATCTAAATGTATTGAAATTTATAATACTGAAATGTTGATCTGAGTATGCCTAGTATGAAGTCTAGATGATATAAGTTAATCTATTAATTGAATATGCCTTATATTTTATTTGAAATGTATCCTTAAAAATGTAAAAGTATTATTGGTTTGAGAAATGCTAAGTATTTAATTTTGCTACCTAAAATTTAAAGCTCTGAAAGTTTAAGGTCTCTTTCCTTGCCATAAAAAGGTTTTTAAAGCTAAACCCTTTTTAATGGAGGAAGGGGTGACGCCCTTCCCCCAGAAGAACAGGTAATCCAATTCCCGCCAGCAGCCACCTTTAAAGAATGTTAATTTGCATTAAAATGGCTACAGCTTTTGCTAGCCGACCTTCCCAGAAAAGGTCAAGTGGCTAGGCCAGTGATGGCGAACCTATGACACGCGTGTCAGCACTGACACGCGTAGTCATTTTTGATGACACGCGGCCGCATGCCGAGGATGAAACATTTGCTGCTCCTGAGGATGAAACATTTGCGACTAGAGTCTTGGAGTTAGTTTTTTCCTCAAAGTGACACACTACCCAAGTTATGCTCAGTTTTTTGGTGAAGTTTGACACACCAAGCTCAAAAGGTTGCCCATCACTAGGCTAGGCCAAAAGGATTTTCCTGAAAAAGTGGCTCCTTTAAAATCAGCTTTCCACCAGTAGTCATTTTTTAATACCTACAAGTTTGCTTCTCAGTTTCCCCGAGCAGAAAAAACATGGTTTAAAGTTAATTATTAGATTTTAAAATTTATTCTTAAAAATATAAAAGTGTTATTAATCTAAGAACTAAGAACTGCTAATATTTGACTTGCAGGCTCTGAAAGATTTAGGTTCAAATTGAATTGGGAGAAATTATATAAATGTGGTAATAATACCTAAAATATAAAAACGTGTTTTTGGGAAAATAAAATGTTTTCTCTTAAATAATTAGGAATTCAAAATATGTTACTTCTTGGTCTGATTTAAAAAAGAGGATTAATTCTATGATCCAGTTTAAATGTAACTGATGTTATTTAAGATAATTTAAGTATATAATCTTTAAATCATATATATAAATATATAAATGTATATATTTGATCTTTTCAAGTGTGTTTCAAGGTTTTGACAGTAGCTTTTAGACATTTCACAGGCCCCGAAATGTTTCAAAAGTCTGTTCTCTCTTAAAAGAAATTTTTTTTTAATTAAACCAATTGATACTTGAGATCGCATGGAAAGCTTTATCAAATAAAAATTAATTAATATATTTTACTTATATACATATATATTAAATGTTTTCAAGGTTTTCCCCTCTAAAAAAGGGCAAAAACAATATTTCTTAAATATAGCCAAAATTTTCAACAACAGTAGAATTTCAAGAAAGACAAGCCCCAAACAGCCGTCATTTTGAATGGGCTGGAGGTGGGACAGTGTTTATGCTTTTGGATCAGACCAATAGAGTATCAAACCTATAAGTTTTACTGAATAAGTTTCTTTGCCTTATAATTAAAGATACCTACTTAAGTTATTTTATAAATTAGCTTTTTAAAATATAATCAAGGTCTCATATAAATTAAGTTACATGAGAAGCCAATGTTTTTAGGTAATTGAATCCAAATAATATTTAAGAACAGATTAGAAGCCACCATTTACTGCCTGACTTTATGTAGCCTCCTGCATTAAGCTAGAGGCAGGGCAACATTTGTGGCTTGTGAATTCAGACGTAATTTTGCTTTATTTTAAATGAAGATACCTACTTTAATTATTTAAATAAATTAGCTTATTAAATTATAGTCAAGTTTTTCAGCTAAATGAAAAGCCAATAATTTTATAAACAATTCTAATAAAGACCAGAAACAGCTAGAGTTGTCTGCAATATAAATTTGACTGCTTTTTAAAAGAACTAATTGAGCAGCCGCCATGATGGCCACATGGCTTACTGCTCACCATCTTGAAATAAGAAAGGCCAACCCCCTTCCTTTGAATAAGCCAATGTCTTTGTAAGCAATTTAAATAAGTTTTTTAAGGAAGTTACTGAAGCCTTTCCATGATCCTTCTGTATATGCAAATAAGCCTAAGAGGATACTTTAAAAATATAATTTTAATAAAAAGGAGAAATTTTGAAATATCTTTCACTGGTATTACAGGATAAACTGAGGATTGGTATTAAAATATTAAATCTAATCCATACTAGTGGTCACCATAAGAGAAATTGTTTCATGGGACAAAGATTTTTAAATGAGACTTTATAGCCTAAAAATTATTTTGGAAGGAAATAAAGAGGTTTCCTTCAAATATCATAGGGATTGTAATTGATAACCAATGCATTAGGCCTCCGAAGGTGGAGATAAGAAAAGATTGTCTTAAAACTTTAAATGACTTTTAGAAATTATTAGGGGACTTTAACTGGTTAAGACCTTGTCTATACAAAAAGAAATTGACAGCCAGTTTGAAATTGAATTGCCATGGCCTAGAGCAAAGAATATCCTTACATGATATTATTCTATAATTTCATTATAATTTTTGATATTTTACAACAGCATATTGTTCATTTATCCCAAACAAACTTACAAACTAATTCTTTGAATATTTGGCAGCAATTTAAAAGGACATGAGAGGATCTAATCCCTTCCACTGTGTGGAAGGCCCCCTGGGAAGGCACTTGAGCATTCTATATTGGCCCTTCTTGCCCTTTTGCTAAGAGGGACCCTCTTCTCACAATCCAATTGCCCACAGCTGTTGCCTGAGCTCTCTGTTCCTGCTGAGGTTGAAGCCTCATGGTGGCTGGTACCATGGATCTTTCTCTCGCCCAATGGCGTGAGCTGGGCCCTCCCTGGAGAAGAAACCTGGGTTCCCCAAGATCTGTGATCAATGCCGGGGCTCCGCCAGCAGGTGAGGGGATGCCAAGGCAGGTGCTGGGCATGGAGGCCATAGGGGCATAGGCTACCAAGGAGACAGAACTGAACCTCACATCACCCTGCTTGGCCCCGGAGGATGGCTGGTTAGCCAGAGACAGGTAAGATTCCTCAGGGAAGGAACAACCTAAGACAGGCACAGTCGCAGAGGGGCCATCAGGAGAGAATTTGGGGGTCAACAGAGGTGGGGCACAGATCCTCACCCCCCCCCCAACATTACAGGGGCTTGAACACTCACCCCTTCTGAGGGAGGTCTCCTGCCCCATGGCTGCTTCACACTTCCATGCCCAGCTCAGATCTGGACCCAGACACAGAAAGAGACTTGGCCCAGCTTGGATTGAGACCCAGGCAACAGAGAGTTGGCTAATGGCAGCTGCCTTATATCTAAATCCAGCCTAAATCCAGGAATGCTCAGGGCTTTCTCAAGGATGCAAATAATCCTTTCCATTAATATTGACAGGGTAAACTAAGATTGTTGTTAGAGTATTAAATTTGACAGTAAAATAGTCAAGTTTTCAGATTAATTTAAATTGGCTAAATGAAATAAGTGAATATTAAAGGAAATCTAATTGTACAAAAAGCTGTTCCTAAAGTATTAACCAAAATTTCTATTGGTAGTTCATTTCATGGTAAAATTGCTTAACACCCAATGAATCCAAAGCAGTGATATTTTTGTGCTAAAATTAAAAATAAAAGTCATCAAGATTGCATTAAAAATATTTTTTTTTACAAAAGCCTCATAATAATTAAATCAAAAAGGAAGGTTAATATGATAATATCTTGTAAGAAATATCCTGTAAGTAAATTACATCATGCCTTAATTGCTTTAAAATTTTTACTCAAAAATTAATTTCCATTTGTAATGCTAACAGCAGGACACCCATGAAAAACATACGTGGTATCAAAAAAAAGCCAAAGAAAAATCATTTGGACAAAAAGCAAAAGGATCCCGAGTCTAATTTATAAAAAAGATTACTTTATTAACCTTTGATCTAGAATATGTTATATTTCCAGAAAACTCCAAGACCATGTGGATTCCTGCAACAATGGATCCCAGGGAGGACCTGATAGAACTGTTCCAGCCACAGAATAAGTAGTGGCCCACAAGAACAGAGAAGAAATAGTCCAGAAATAAAGATAGTGAATATGCCTTGCCATGATAGCAGTCAGCACCTGTGCATTGCTGCAGGTTGCCCAGGACCAAGAGCAAGGAAGGTCGGTGTGCATGCGCTTCCAGACCATGTGTGCACACCCCTCTGCATAGAAGTAAAAATGTTTGATGTTTTGTGTTCTACCAGGACCTCTGACTTGAGGGTCTTGCTTAATTTCTAACACAGGGAATAGTATTAACTGCCACATTAAAAGAAATGTTATACCTCAGGCATTAACCATTTTTACAGATGGATCCAGTTCTGGAAAGGCTGGATCTACTGCAGCAGGAGAGCAAAGGTCCTTCAAACCCCTTATATTTCAGTAGAAATACAAGCTCCTATTTATGCCTTAATAGATCTTGCTATGGAGCCCATCAACCTATAGTAATATTGCTTATGTGGTAAGTATAAGCCAAAAATTATTGAAACAGCTACTATAGGGCACACTAATTCAGAGGAACTTTTCATTTAATTTTCAGCCTTTAAAATGTTATTAAAGAAAGAAAATTTCCATGTTTTATTGGAAGCAATGTCCTCAGTCTTTTATCCACCTTTCTGTGCCAACTTTAGGGGTAAATCCCCAAGGACTTAAACCTAATCAAATCTGACAAAATGGATGTCAATCAATAGTGGAAAGAGCCAATCGTACTCTTAAAATCATTTATTAAAACAAAAAGGGGGAGACAGATGTTATGTGTCACCTCAAGAGAGGCTCAGTCATGCTTTTTATATTTTAAAAAATTTTTGAATTGTGATGCAGAGGCTGTACAGCAGTCAAAAGGCATCAGGCCTCCTGTACAATAGCATCCACCGAGTCAGTTAGGTGGAAGGAAGCACAAACCAGACAAGAGTTTTATCAGATTCAGTAATAATGTGGGGAAGAGGTTGGGTTTTATATCTTTCCAGAAGGAGCAATGCAGCCAATTCGGGTGCCAGAGCGTTACGTCCGTCACCACAATGGACCCAGAGAAGCTCCTGTGTCCCTTCACTCAAAAGGACTGAGAGCTGCCCTGATGACAGCAAAGTGGAGGAAGAAAAAAACTGAAAGCTACGCAAGGGACCGAGGTGCCTACTTGGGGTCAGCTGAAGAAGTTAACAACTGAGGCCCAGCAGATGGCAGAAAAGCAGGAAGTGTAAGCTACTGCCTCAACCATGTTTCTGGCCATGCTAGGATTGGTTAGCTGCCAGTCTTCTGCAAACTCCTGCACAGCCAAGCCTGAGGACTCTTGAGTAAATCAGCAAAAGAAACTTTCTTAGTAGGAAAATGTTACTGTAGTTTGATTTCTTTATTGTTGTGTTGCATTGGCTTTATTGTTGTGTTGCATTGGCATTGTTTTATAGCCATGTCTGGGTTTTGCATTTGCATTGTTTTGTTATTGGGTTTTGCATTGGCATTGTTTTGTTAATGTTTTAATAGTCAGAAATTTGTTCTTGATGTTTAAATTTTACTTCCATTATAAGTAGCTTAAATTTAAAAGAAAGGGTGAGATGTAGGAAGCAGTTATAGGGTTAAGCCTCGGACTGACCTGATGGCAAAGTCACAAACAAGTCCCAGCTTGGAGGGCACAGTCCTCTAAGCATCATTAAGCTTGATCTTGTGACTGCTCCCTAGATCTTTCCTGGGTAGCTAGTGGGCTGTGGGAGGGGCAGCAAGTGCTGCCAAAACAAGTGAAACTTACAACAACATTGTAGATTACCTTGTTTGTCCCTGATTATAAATGAAGCACCAGCTTTGCAGTCTGGATCTGTTCTGTGGCCTCAGCAAGGCAGAGAAAGATCCACCCAGCTCCCAGCTTTATGAATGTATTTCTGCATCTTGTTCTCTTTATTTCTAATATTTCTCAATCCCTGGCCGCCTCCATTTAGAACCGGTTCGTTCATCTCTCTTTCCGCACGGGACGCTGAAAAGGGAGATCCCCGCCATGTTTGGCCCCCGCCGCTTCAGGCCACCGCAACTTTCATGAACTTTTATTCTGACATCTGGCTTGAACGAGAGAGAAATAATTTCTATGGGGGAGTGTAAATCTATATAAATAGAAATATTATTGCTTCCAGAACTAATCATCTACTATGTATCCATAGAGAAAAGAGGTAAAATCATAATGAACAAACTGGAGGGCTACTTCTTACGGCAGATGGGAAACTGCATGTAAAGCTAAAAATGCACAATCCTCTCTGAATGACCTTCATTCACAATGACAGCATTTACTAGTAATTCTGCATCTCCTCATTTCCTTTATGGCCTGGGCAATGCCATGCTCACTTCCCTGTATGCATGTCACCTCTCCAGCGAGCCTACAGGGTTAAAACTAGGGCCTGTCTCCCACTGCAATGAAAACATGTTGCATTTCTTGGCATCTCCTCCTCTCTTCTGCCCATTCCCCTCCAAGACCACTTCCATTCAGAAACTTCTCCTTCTCCATTCCAACTATGCATTTCCTGGGTGGTGACCCATTCAGTGCCCCGCTTGGCTGGGTCAGCGGAGGGCAATCAAGCAGATACTGGTGTACAGTGAAGCTGGGTGTAGGAGGAAGTCCTCTCACCCTTCGAAATTGCTCACCTGAGATATGGAAAGCCCAGGTCTGCCAGGGGCCACACTCCTGCTAACAGGAGGAGATGTGGGCAAGAGGAAGAGAAATGCCAGGGAACGGATGGGAGTCCAAATAATACTGATGTAGTCCTCAGATCTGGAGTCAATCTTAACCTCACTTGGTATGTGCATGAGCTAATATGAGCTGGACATCTATCACTTGCAGCTGTAACAGTCCTGACTGGCTCGTTCTCATCCACACAAGCCAGAGAGAGGACTCTACATTCTGTGTGGTGTTCATGGCCAAAAGCTCCAATCTACTCTCGAAGCCCTCCAGGTAATTGGGTTATCACCTTGAAGGTATAGGTCACACAGATTCACTTTGCTGCATCCTTCTAAAATACTAGTGTTTATGCAAGGAGAAGAAACTGGTTCTTTCTGTTTCTTTTGAAACTTAGAAAAATGAATTGTAATCACTTAATCTTCATTTTCTTCTCAGGAAAGGTTGGTTGTTAGTTAAATTGACAACTCTGCCCTTTTTATCTCTGCCTTAGGTGTCAGAATTATAGTGACTTGATTTGTTTGTTTGTTTGTTTGTTTTTAATGAAGCAAAAATTAGGACCACCAGTGTTTTCTCATAAGAAAGACATGAGTTGTTCTAAGCACAGCACTAAATACCCTGACTCAACCCAAATGCCACCTCCTTAATCGCTAACACACCTCCATACAGCACACTGTTTCCCATTTAAGTACCTACCAAGTCACTCCCTTCCTTGATGTCTGATACCCAGCTGAGCTCATGGATCAAGGTGACACTCACAAACCATTCCTAGCAATGAATGTGTTGCAACCACATAGTAATGACTGCAAAGTAATTGTCACTCATGACGAATGAATTTTCCTGCAGGGCCCAAGAAATAAACACATCACAGGTGTGCTCTGAATCAAATCGAGTTACAAGGAACAGGTCTTAAACTGAGGAAACTGTGTATGTGGAGATTTCAGTAGAAAACAACTGTAAATAAATTCATCCCACTCTGTCAATCCTCTACATGCATTACTGAAACTTACTAATTAATAACAGAGCCTCAAAAAAAAGAATGCCCAAAACCCAGCAGACAGTGATACAACATCCAGGTAGGCATCCTTTGTGTTACATGATTCTATTTCCTATGCTTTTTTTCTTCCCTAAAATCCACCCAGTTGAAATCAGTCACTATATAAAACAAAGCTAATAACTTCTCTTGTTTGAGCCAAAATTCAAAGAGAATGCTTGTGTACAATCATATATATATATATATATATATATATATATATATATATATATATATATTTGTTTATTTATAAAGTGGGGGGGGGGGAGATTGACCAGAACCAATGTGTTTTGCATAAAAATAAAAATAATATTTACTCAAATAATTTTCATTAAAAGCCCAGAAGCAGACTCACTATTATTGGTTAGAGATGAAATTCTACTCCTCTCTCCCAAGTTTTAAGAGAAGGTATTAGAAGTGTTTGCTCACGAAGACTACAAAATGTCAGCAATTGGAAAATCAGCCATATTGAGTTTATGTTCAGATGGGGTGATGAAATATGTAAAACATAGGGGTGCATCCAAGAATAGTATCAAAAACAAGATATTGCCCAACCTTGGCATATAGTGAACAGGTAGTTGGAACACCTACTCTGTCCTGAGGCCATCAAGCAGCTTCTTGACCAATACTTTATTTATGCCCTGCCCTGTCCTCTCTTAGTTCACACTAATGTAATATCCTGCCTACTGTGCCACTCCCCAGCACCTCTCTAAAGCAAAACAATCTTGGGCCAGGTAAGCTAGAGGCTAACAAAAAATGTCAAATGAGACAGGAGAAGTATATTAGGGACTTAGGCTTGCCAGATTTAGCAAATAAAAATGCAGTCTACCCAATTATATCTAAACTAGAGGCCCAGTGCACAAAATTCGCCCTCTCACAGTCCAGAAGCCCTCAGGGGATGTCCGACTGCTGGCTTAGCACTGCCGAGGAAGTGGGAGAGGTTCCCAACACCGCCGCTGCTCTCACCATCCGTGAGCCCGGCTTCTGGCTGAGCCTGGCTTCTGGCTGAGTGGCACTCCCCCTGTAGGAGCGCACTGACCACCCGGGGGTAGCTCCTGCATTTCGCATCTGCCCCCTGGTGGTCAGTGCGCATCATAGTGACCGGTAGTTCTGCTGTTAGGTCGATTTGCATATTAGCCTTTTATTATATAGGATTTCAGGTACACACCAAATAATTTTAGGATGGTGTGTCTCATACAATATTTGGGATATACATATACTAAAAAGTTAGCCATTGTTTATCTGAAATTCAAATTTAACCAGACATCTGTATTTTATCTGATAACCCTACTTAGGGTAAACATCTGTTGTTGACTACACATCAATTATTCACATTTCTTTCCTGAATGTAATCCAAATTTCCTGGGAAACACTTGCCCCCATTTTCAGCCATGTGGGGTGTTGTGTGGGATAGTCAACCCTGAATTTACGCTGAGCAATGAAATGCAATGGGCAAAGGAAGACCACATTTTGATGGGAACAAATTATTCTTTATTCTGCTAGAGATAAGGAAGCTGAGAGAATAGATGCTATGACAGCTGCCTTAAACCAAGCTCTTCCATGTCCCCTTCTGAAATGCTAGAGAAGCCAAGAATGGGAGATAAGTGGTGAAAGCTGAAGCATGCGCTGTGGCCACAGCAGGCATCCCCAATAAACTGGTTAAAATCTGTTCTAAATCAGCCAGAGACATCCACACCCATGAGACCCCGGGTGCGGTGTTGTGTTTTTTTACCCATTGATAAGATTTACAAAGCTCTCTAGGGTGGGTCTTCCCCTCTTTCTTTTAGTGTAGCCTGGACTGTTTTTTAGGGGGTTTTTTTGTTGTTGTGTTTTTGTTTTTGTTTTTGGGATGGGAGTATTGTTTTAAAAACAATTCTAAAGGCATAAAAAATTCCCATTATTAAGCCAGCAGGGAAACCCAAATAACAAACATTATTCTAACAAACAGCTTCCACTGAAGTTAAATTTGATTCTTGGTATTTCCCACTGTTTTATAAGAGGGACTAATTTTCCCCCAGGAGTCTCTCTTTCCATATGATGGAGAGGGTATGCCCATGCCAACAGGAAATACAAGGTGAGCTTTTACAGGTTTGGGAAAATGACTATCTAGATAAGTCCAACCATTTCAAGCTTTAGCACAAGGAATCAAGTCTTACAGATAATTCTTCTACTCATCATCTCTGCCAAATAACTTAAGAAAAAATTAAAAGAAAAACATTTTTTTCTTAATTGTGTAGCATAGGTTTAAAAGGAAAAGTCTTTCGCAACTCCAGAGCGTTTAAAGTCTCAAGTCTGAGGAGACCTTAGCCTCCCTGTTAAATAAATCAGGCTTTTTATAAAAAAACAATTCATTCCTTTCTCAAACAAAAATGTTTGTCTTTGATCCTACAGCAGATATCTTCAGGCTCACTAAAGTACTTATATTTATATTTTCCACCCATTCATTTGGATATTTATTCCCATACAAAGAAGGACCTCACAGATCATCTAAGAACTAGTTTAATATTTCTTAGCTTAGGAAACTCACCAACCAGAACTCAAATGAGGACTCTTTCCATTGAAGCCCAAGTGTGGTTTCCCCAGTATCACTCCTGTGCTTTGTCATTTCTGAATCTGAAAGAAACAGTCTCTCTTTTCTGGTTTTCAAGTACCAGTGACTTGTCCAGCACCTTGGTGAGCTCTAAAATAAAGCCATGAAGATACCCTTCTTCATCAACCATATTTGACAAATATATTTGTTTTAGACAGAACTGGCCCTTAATAATGCATTAAAAGCCCTATAGCCCAGTCAGCGTAGCTCAGTGGTTGAGCGTCCAACTATGAACCAGGTGGTCACAGTTCGATTCCCGGTCAGGGCACATGCCCAGGGTTGTGGGCTCAATCCCCAGTGTGGGGTGTGCAGGAGGCAGCTGATCAATGATTCTCTCTCATCATTGATGTTTCTATCTCTCTCTCCCTCTCCCTTCCTCTCTGAAATCAATAAAAATATTTTTTAAAAGCCCTGTAAGTTCTAAATTGGGTAATAGCACATATTAGAGAAATTAAAAAGAAGAAGAAAAAAAACTTTCAAGTCAACCAACCCATCTGCTCTGGAATATTTGATTTTGAAAGCACATAACAATATGAAAAGTATACATACAAGCACAGAGGAAAATCTGTGAATTTCTTAGGTGATGAGATTTTTTTTTCCATGAGTCTTTTCTTTTTTAAAAAGAAATTTCCAATTACCATTATTATAAATTATTTTTGCAATAAGTAATATTCTAACATTTAAGTGAACTATAAGTATGAGTGATGGTCCCAAAATAACTTGTATAAAAGTCTTAAGTCTTTAAAATTTTGCTTCTACCTCCAGCTCTCACCATGAACAGGAAGAGACAGGAAAAAAAGGATTTTTTTATACAAGAAAAAAGAAAATCAGCAACTTCTCAGAGCACCAGCCAAAGACAAAGATCTACCATTTCAGAGGCCATCTACTCCTCTTTGGCCACCTTAAAGACAGGCTATGCCTCTGTCTGCAGGCAGGTGATCGGAACTTCTCGCTCTTCCTCCAGACCAGCTCAGGTGTGCTCAGCGCACTGCATTTTCAGGCAGGCATGAGACAGAAACACAAGGCCAAGGCTTTGCACAGTTACGTACCCAAGCCCTTCTGGCCTTGTTGGGCAGCAAACAGAAGGAGTCTGTGTATAAGTCAGGGCACCTGAGCCCCAGGACCAACACAAAGCACTCATGATGCTTAAGGTAATGAAAACAGCTGGTAACTCAGCCATTTAAACTCTCCTTTCCAGGGTCATGGTGTAGAAGACAAGGTGTGGATGTGACCCCAGGAATGGTGTCCATTCTCACCTCATCTATTTCTTTTTGCACAATTTGCATTTGGATGCAGCAAAGTAAATTTCCTTTACTCATTTCTTCCCTGTTTCTAGGCTCTACTTCTTCTGAAAAGAAACACAATCTAATGATGGGAAGGTCAGACTTAATGGGGAAAAAGGAGCGTCAATGCCCCGGAAACAAATATTCTTTTGTGGAGATCTCCCACACAAAATCTGATCACTGTGACAGCCTGGAAATGCTGACTTGTTCACAACTGCTATGCGGTTCAGACTAGTGAGGAGGAGGCCAGGCAAGACCTGTCTCCACTCACCTGGGGCCAGAAAAGAATAGGGAAGTGAAGATTCCTATCTCCCCACAATCCATTTCCTCTACCTCCCACTAAGTTCACAGAAACTTAGTTTGGATGAATAAAATGACTTACTTTCCATTCTGTCAGAAGACCTACTGTTACAAATGTAAAAGTTGTATGTTTCTAAAACCTACTGACGTTAAACAACAAAAATTATTTTTGTGATTCTGGGTACGGAGGCAGGCCTTGCCTACAATTCAAAAGTGTACAGACGGTTCCTTGACTTGTAGTAACCACACTAGTCAAATCAGTGATACAGTTCGGAAATCACCCTCCAAGTAAAGCTTGGGCCATATTAACATTTCATCCCTTATCCAATTACCGAAAAAGACATTTGTAGTCTTCCCATACAAACCCCAAACATAAGAGCCAATAGATGCTTAATAAGCATAAATGCAGCTACCTCTGAGATAACAACCTTCAGGTAAAAGCCTACAAAGGAAGTGCTCCATCTTCCTTGCCCATCCCCACTGCCCCTTACTAAAAGTGACAACTTTAAGCATTTATTTTTACTTATTTACTTATTCATTTTTATAGCCATAGTGAGGTCCCTCTGCACTTGTTGTCCCCCCAGGCCACACCCGTTCTAGCTTGATCCTGACTCTAAGGAAGCAGGCAGGGTAGCTTCCATTATGAGAACACTGGGCTTGCTGAAGTTGTGCAAGCTCAGCAAGTGGGAGCTGTGATTCAAACCAGAATGTCTGACTACAAATCTCATGAGTCCTCCCTCTGACTGCTCCCTGCACTAGTGATCAAGTCTCCAGCCTCCTGTCCCTGCATGCTGTGCAAACACAGCCACCAGGTCCTGTTCCTACTTCTACAGCAGCAAGGGCAACTGCTGTTGACAACCGGGAAAACCACCACAGGGAAAGCCATTTCCCCCTCAAAAATAAGTGTAATTAGCCAAATGATGCAAACATCAATAGATGAATAGATGAACAAAATGTGGTATATCTATATAATGGAGTAGTATTTAGCCATAAAAAGAAAGGAAGTACTGCTATGTACTACAAAACAGATAAACCTTGAAAACAGTATGCCAACCAAGTAAAACAAACCAGTCACCAAGTCCATATAATACACTAGGGTCCCGGTGCACGAAATTCATGCACTGGAGAGGGGTCCCTCAGCCAGCCTGCCCCCTCTCGCATACTGGGAGCCCTCAGGGGATATCCTACTGACCACTTAGGCCCGAATGGGGGGCGGGCCTAAGCCTCAGTCTGGCCTCCCTTTGCGGGAGGCGACTGAGCTGATCAGGGGAAGGCGCCAGCCCCATCACCCTGCTGCTGCAGCCACTGCCAGTCACCGCAGCCACCAAAGTATTTTCATCAACATGGACTCCAGTCCCTTCACCATGAAAAAATGACAACTTTCTTTAGGCATTTTCAAGATGTGTCTTTCATAGGATTTGACATTTCTTTATTTTTATTTTTTTATTCTCACCTGAGGATATGTTTCCATAGATTTTTTTTCTCCTTCCCTCCGATCGCAGGCTCGGCCCCTGCCCAAGCCTAAAGCCTCCCAAGCTTTAGGCTTGGGCAGGGGGCCCCCGCTCCTCCTATCACCAGCTTAGGCCACCCAGGCTTTAGGCTTGGGCAGGGGGCTCCCCGAGCCCTCCCATCGCCGGCTCGGCTAGAGGCTTTAGGCTTGGGCAGGGGACCCCCCTCCTCTCTGATGGCCCACTCAGAGTGACTTGGGTGCCGAGGATGTTCCCGGGACCCAGGTACGTATGCAAATTAACCACCATATTTGTTGGGTTAATTTGCATACTCACTCTGATTGGCTGTGGGCGTAGCGGAGGTACAGTCAATTTACATGTTTCTCTATTATTAGGTTAGATCAGTGATGGGCAACCTTTTGAGCTTGGTGTGTCAAACTTCGCCAAAAAACTGAGCATAACTCTGGTAGTGTGTCACTTTGAGGAAAAAACATTATTTCGCAAATGTTTCATCCTCAGGAGCAGCAAATGTTTCATCCTCGGCATGCGGCCGCCTCATTGGCCGCGTGTCATCAGAAATGGCTACTCGTGTCAGTGCTGACACGCGTGTCATAGGTTCGCCATCACTGGGTTAGATGATTCATTTATATGAAATGTCTAGAATAGGTCAGCTTGTAGAGATGTAAAGTATATTGGCATAAGGCTGGGGAGGGGGAGGGTACATGTGTGTGGGGGGAGGGTGAGAGTTAATAAGCTATCTCACTAGTACAGGATTCTCTTTGTGGTGATAAAGGCATTCTTAAGTTGACTGTGATGATGGTTGCACATATCTGTGAATATACGAAAAACCATCACATTGTACACATTAAATAGCTAAAATGCATGGTATGTAAATTATATCTCAATAAAGCTATTTAAAAATAAATATAATCAGTTAAGAAAATTAAAACAGATCTTAGCTATTATCTCCTTCAAATTCCTAATTTAAAGGTGAGGATACCTAGCAATGACCTCAATATTAGGGTCTAAATCAATGCCCCAATGTGCTCTGCCTACTAGACCCACTACTCAATGGCCCCTGGGTACCCAACTCCATGCCAGACCATGGATTATGGGAGACCTATCCCTGCCCCCACAGAGCTTAATAGTAGCTGGGCGTTCTCAGGCCTAAAACTGTGGAGGTATACCCAACAGCCTGTAGCACTGAGTTCAGAGAGGTAAAGACCACAGGAGCTGAGGGCTCAGGCAGGAGGTGAGGGCGCTCCGGGGAAGGGAGACAGGCACTGGCAAGTAAGAATTCCATTTATTCCAGGCCTCGCAGATGAGGTTTAAATAGCATTGCAGCCCCATGACTAGAATAGGTGAGCGGGCAGGACTTCAGCCTGGATAGGGCAGGATGCAGGGAGAGTCTAAAGTGGGAATGACAGGATTCGAGCTGTCCTGGGTAGAGGCCAGGATGTTGTAATCTGCAAATGAAGTATCAAGACACACACAGGGTAGGGGCAACAGGACGGGAGAAGAAGGCAGGATGAGAGATCACACAGGGGGGGAGGAAATCCACACACTCAAGACCTGTGACAGGGGACAGAGGGACAGCCAGGAAACTGACTCTGGGCCTTAACTACCTCTAGCTATTGGACAGGTCAGGCTACGCAAGCGCTCTGTGTCTCCGTTTCCTGGGCAAAGGGGGGATAAACTAGTGTTTCAGTCAGTTGTTGGGAGAATAAAGTATGTCAGTGCTTAGCACGATGCCTGGCACAGAGAAGTGCTATGTTGGTTAGATAAATACATGTAACTGCATATTAAGATCTCTGTGACCCAACTTCTGAAGACAACAGCAGCAACCAGGAAAAGCCTCTATCTCCCAGCAAGCTTCCTTTTTCACTCACTTTTCCCCATTCATTCACCCCACACTCTAAGTTCTAGGAAGAATAAAACATGTTCCATGCCCTCAAGGGTGGGCCTTCTGGGAGAAAGGGGCCAGAAAAAGAGCCATGACTATTCCCCACCAACACCATAAACGGCTGAACGACACGCTTGGTGGACAGGAAGGACAGGAAGGACCCGGGCCAGCCAAGCTGGGGTTGTGCTGGCAGCTGGAACTCCTATTTAAGTAGCCGATGCCCTGAGGCGATGCTCAGATGGCACTCACCCTTCTATCCAAGGCTGCCTGGCCTCAGGCCTGGGAACAGCCAGGCCTCTTTCCTGCTTTGCTTCCTAGTAGCTCGCCCTCCAGGCCTGGCCACAGCCTCTCCTCCCCGTGCCTGTCCCCTCACAGCTAAGTCAATGGCTCGGAGGCCAAACCTGGAACTGACAATGCTGGTCAGAAAATTCTGGGCAGGGCTTATAGACTAGAAGAGAAGGAATTTCCAGCCGGAGGAAGGAACACAGTCTGTGATCTTGACCCAAGAGCCAGACCACAGTCAGAAATCAGAACAGGTCTCTGCTCCATCCTCACCTGCATGTGGCTGTGATTATGCAGTGGGATCTTTGCCCACCCTACCCACCTGGTGCACATTCACAGGACTGTTGGAGATATAGCGCCCATATTTCTAAAAGCTGTCAATTACCACATAAATGCAGTGTAATTTTAGTAACTGGACTTGTTGAGTCGCATGTCTTTAGGTAATTACTAAAAATAGCCCTTCAAAATGATGAAAAACTCAAATGAAGTAAGAACTGGATTTATACCAGGTATTTCAGATGAGGCTTAAAAAACATTACAATTTCATCACTTGAAAAATGGATAAATAAACTGTGGTATAGTCATATGCTGGACTAATATATAAAGTAGATTTCTAGCTACTATCATGAAAAACATACTTTCAAGTAAAAAAAAAAAAAAGGAAGTTAAGTTACAACATGTAAAAAAACATCGGAACCACAGTTTTCTCCATGAACATGTATGTTTGTCTGAAGGGCAGACCCTGAACAGAGAGGGGGGCTCACCCTCCCAGGAGATGAGCAAGCTGGGGGTAGAGAGTCAAGACAGAATGTCTCTGGCTGGATTTCTTAACACAAAATATAACTTGGGCAATTTTAAAAAATTAAAGAATAGATATTGTTGCATTTAAACATACTGCCATCTATGAGTAAAGTAAACCTGGTTTACTTTAAATTCTTCCCTTTATTCTGATCAGAAGGAAGCTCATTTTCCAGTCTTCAGAGATCTAAATGATAATATTAAATCCTGGTTCTGTGTGACCTTAAGGGACATGTAAAGAATAAAAGAGCCAAAGCTAAATTTTATAATAAAGCTATTAATACTGAATATGTGATTTAGAATGTGATATTCCCAGTAGAATCATTTCGCCTGGGTTTATCTTGTTAAACTTCTTTTTAAATTTGTGGATGATGGTGATATCACTGAGATTGAACTTGAGGCTGTGTTTAAAGACTTACTACTAACTAGGTCTTCTGACATCTCTGTATTCACTATTGACACAGTTAATCTGCTTAATTACAGTGTTGTTGATGTCTCAAAGTCCCCTTATTTACTTCACATCCTGAAAAATCCTTTGAAACCTAAACAGTCTACTACCTCTCCAGCTCCACTTGGAAAGGTTGCAATCTTAGGATAATTTGAAGGCGGAGAGGGGGGCAGAGGAGAGGGACGGGGAGAGAGGCAGTTTTTCCAACATGGAGTGGAATGTGGAAATAATCTGGGAACAAACTAATATACTGGATTATCACCAGCAACTTTTCCTCTCTTGGATCATCACTGTTCTGTTTGAGTAAGTAATTTCTTAGAATTTATAGCTAGACTAATAATGAAATACAAATAATAAAATATATTCCAAAGTGTAATATTCTTTATGTGTACCCACTATGCTAAGAACGGTACCAATATCCAACACACAGTGTGTGCTCAAAAAATACCTATTGGCTGACTGCACAGAAAAGAAGCACCAGATGATCTAAATAATGGAGAAATTAAAAATCATTTATATTTCTTTCAGCAAATATTAATTGAACTCCTACTCTGTGTGGGAGTTCATATTCTGAGAGTTTGGGGGGGGGGGGTGAATAAAGCCACTCACTGAACAAGCCTTATATACCATTTTAATGGACAAGAGAACAGGTTAATTGCCAAATCACCTGTGCATGTCTCACTACTATGGGGATCTGGATGAGGAGGAGACCCCTTCCAGCTGGTTGGTACAATAGGGAGATGGGGTTGGCTGAGTCTTAACTGACCAAACAGGGAGATGGAGGCTATTCCAGGCCAGTGAGGGAAATGCCACATACTCTTAATCAGAAGTCCAAAGACAAGTCACTCTGTATGAAATCTGCAGAGGCCATGAACATAAAATACAAAGCTGGAGAGAACAGCACAATCACTATGGGCTGCCTTCAGGCATGTTATTAACAAAACCCAGAAAATCACTCCACTGTTATATACACATACACCTTGAGATGAAGGTGACCTACTGGGCAGGGGCACAAGCCCCCAAGTAAAGTATAATTCCTTGATATTTGTACTATTAAAGAGTTCATATTGCCCTAACCAGTTTGGCTCAGTGGATACAGCGTCAGCCTGAGGACTGAAAGGTCCCAGGTTCGATTCCGGTCAAGGGCACGTACCTTGGTTGTGGGCACATCCCCAGTAGGAGGTGTGTAGGAGGCAGCTGATCGATGTCTCTCTCTCATCGATGTTTCTAACTCTCTATCCCTCTCCCTTCCTCTCTGTAAAAAATCAATAAAATATATATTTTTTAAAAGAGAGTTCATATGAAGGGCAAAGGCATTAGCATAATACTGGCTCCGGACTTGGGATTTTTAACCAAATGATAAAAATGGCTCATTTTCTCTTGTCTCTATGCATGCTTCCCTCACTGTCTTGGCCTATTTCTCTTCTCCCTTCCTTTATTTTTCTCTCTCCACCCTTCTCTGTATAAGTTTTAAAAAATAAAAATCAATGCCACAAGTCTGCATGTTTAAATTCAGCCCACATGACATTTCCTTCAAGTTTAATTGCTTCCATACAATTTATATCCCCTAGTCACGCTAGACCCTAGAGTATTAAGCATGCTCTTTTACAAAGCAGCTCTTGTCCTATAATAACCCCCATAATCAAAATGCAGGAATTATGGGTAAGGCCCAGCCGGATGAATGTGGGTGAAACAAACAGATTTTTAAACTCACCCAAAGCAGACAGGAAGCAAGTCTAAGCCAGCCCGTCTACCATCAGGCTTGAGAGCAAAAACACAGAGCACTAGCTCAAATGGAGATCTGGGCATCTCCACATGGCCGGCAAGTCGTAATTAAGTCAGACACTTTACCTTCAGGCTACAGTGAAGAGCCACTGAACACTGGCACTTAAAGAGACCTGGTTACATTCTCTCTGCTTTCTTTCAAGTTAGACCATTTCAAAAGTTCCAACAGCAATCTCTAAAGGCCAATCTCTCAAATGTCTTTGAAATGAATAAATCATTCTTCTTCGTGGCCTCTTCCTATAAAACACTTGGGCAACATTGCTGGTCTTTTCCTACAGCAAAGGACATCTACAAGCATTTCTAGGTCTTTTATAAACACTAACTTTAAGACCACTTGTTCAACTTATTCCTTTATCTTTCCTCCTCTGAACACACTACCTCCCCAAAAGTTCGCCTTTGAACCATAGTAACTGTAAGAGGCACTAACAGGACTCCCTGGATCTCATATTTTGCACAAGAATTATGCCTACCTTTCTTATAGTATCCCTGTAAGCAACGTTTTGGGTCCTCCCCACTGTATTCAGATAAATGCCTCTTCACTAGGATCAGAAATGGCAATTTTTAACTCTATGCCATTTCTCCTTATGTTCAAAATCCATTCAGAGCAAGAGCAAAACAACTTGAACTAATCAGATCCCCATACTCAAATGTTCTACATTAAATGTTTCTATAGCTTACCCCTCTGCCTATATTCCCTCATTGATTTCATAGACCAATGATTTTGTGTGTGGACAAGGATTAGAACCATATAGTTTATATCAAATGTCATCCTAGAACCAATATAGTTTATATCAAATGTCATCCTAGTCTTAAAAACTGATGGATAGAAAAACATTTTGCTTGTTGCCAATGAACTACTTTTGACCTATTATAACAAAAAACAATTTACATGCTACCACTAAACAAAATGTCATTTGAGGTTTATTTATCTTTTACATGCTCTAATGATGTATTATCTATTGAAGTAGTCTAGATCTGGGCATGTTCAGAACCATAATCACTTTATATATCAAGTCACTGGGCACATCAAAGTAAAATCAGATTTTTTAAAACATTAATTTAGAAGTTCATATTTACATTTTGGAAAGAAACCTTACACTTTAGTGGGTGTGGGGTGGGGGGGGTAATGGTAAGATATGTACACATATAATACCTCAATAAAAAAAATGGTAAAAAATAAAAAAAATAAAAATAAAAATAAAAAAGAAACCTTACACTTTAATGATATTAGACATTATTTATTTCATAGTATCCTTTTCTCTTGTTGCATAACACAACTTTTTTGTTTAACTCTTGGCATACTTTACTTTTACTGTACAAAACAGACATTGCTTTAAAAACCCATTTATAATACATGTCAGTAAATATGATCTTTCACTTCAACTCAAGCAACTCTATGGTATTGGTTTACACTTCCATGCTCACTTGGAAGTTTAAAATACTCTTTTACAGCAGCTCTCAAAACTAGACTCCAAATAGATACATACCAGTCACCAAGATGTTTACCAGGCCTCAGAAGAACCTTCCAAGAACTCTTAAAACTTGCCTTGTTGCTGACACTTGGCTTTCAGGGGAGTATGAACGATGCACTTGAATTAGCCAGACCGTGGGCCCTTTTATTCACACACGAGGCAAGTGGAACATTCCAAATCATGTGCAACTGGGAAATCCGAGTCCTTTAATGGTTTCCAATCAATTAACAAGGGCTGGCCAATTATCAGGTTAAACAAAGAGCTCGGTGGCATAACTTGACTCACTTCACTCTAGCTAATAATATTAAAAGGCTGTGCTGGTCCATCCCCTGCTCTACGCATCTGCCAACGTTTTAGGCAAAAGCTTCAACAATTTAGATCTAACCTTTAAAATAATTTCTTTAATGTTGACATTCCAAATTTTCCATTCTGCTCCTACTGTTAAATACCAATCTTTGTTAATAATCACAGACTGCTCAGTAGTTGTTAACAGGTAAGCAACAGACAAATAGAAAGAACAATGGCTGCATTGTGTACCACATGGGTTACAGTCCTCAGACATGCGCTTGAGAACTCAGCTTTCCAAAGCCAAGGCATAGCCCTTGCCATCTCCATACTTACAGAAATGCAAGATCGGTAAATTCAAGTGTAACTTTTTTCAGACCATAGATAAGATAACTTTAAAACATAAAAAAAAGATTACATTTTAAAAATACACTTGGGTGCAGCTTAACCTTTAAGTAATGGTCCTTTCGCCTCCATTCCTCTCTTTCCTTTCTTCAGATTTTTCTATAATATATATTTATGGTTCAATGTTATGTTAAAATGCATGAATAGCCAAATATATGTTGGATGGTACACTATATAAGAAGAATCCACATTTGCTAAACATTCTATATACAAGACTTATACAAATATGTGACACAAAGACCCATAAAAGTGGAGACTATTGCACTAGACTTATATGTAACACAAAGACCCATAAAAGTGGAGACTATTGCACTAGAATGCATCTTCAGAAAACATAAGTAATTTTCTAAGCCACAGTGAAACTTACTGCTTCTTTTATGATTCTTAATCCCTCCTACTAAACTCACATTTATACAAATTCCAAACCAGTAACAAATCCACTAGGTGCTCCCATATTAGCAAAATGCAACAGAATGGCCTTTTAACTGCCAACTCTAACTACAAAATTCAAACTGAAATCAGTCTGATGTAATCAAATGTGTTTAGTTTACTTACCTATACTGTGAAAGGACAATGACCTGGGCATTTACCTGAGTTAATTTCAGAATCCCCTTTGCCAGATACTAACATCAGTTCCAGCAAATGGAGAAATAAAGATAAAAGTTTATCTGAAACTAGTTACACAATATTCCAAAATATAAATCTTTAACTGATACTCCCCAAACAGAATCTGCTGTGTTTATGGCTGTAATTAAGTATGACCAGTCCCAGCAATAATAGCCCGGTGTGCCACGCACTGTGACAAGGGTATTACCACAGCCAGGACTGGAGACTAATTCCTCACAGCAAGTGATTATCATGTCAATTAAGAGTAATATTTTTACCAAGTCTTATAACTTATCGTGGTTAGTTATAAAACTCTGATTTCGGGTCTCCTTTTAACAAGATGTTTAAATAAACAAACGGAGTCCTTCCATATGCCATTGGCTACTCAGCAGGAACACCACGGAGTATGTGGGAATTGGAGGACACACCTTATCTAAGATGCTTATTTTCTTCATTTTTCCCTCTTCAAAAACTGGATTCTATAAATTAGAACCCGAGGCCCTTACCCTGACCCGGGAAAGAAAATGGCCTCAGTGGAGAACTTCTCTGGACATTTTCAGTTCTCACCTTCTTTGACCTCTGAAAAACCACCCACAGAATCAACCACTCCTTCCTGTGAGTTCCCCTGGATTTCATGTACTACTTTCTGATTTCCTCATATATTTCTGGCTGTTTCTTTTACAGGGTCTACCAGACTTCCTTCGTTTTTTTCTCACCCTAATGTGACCATATCGTTATAGGTTCACTATCTGGATATGGATTACTTAACTATTATATACGTGTGAGTGTGTGAAAAAAAAAAATATATATATATATATATGCATATATATCTCCATCCCTTGGATATCTTAATGTCACCTCAAACTCAACATGTTAAAAAGATTTTCAACCTTGTCTAAACCTTTCAGTACTTCATTCATGCCATTACACGGACTGCAAATCTTCCTTTTCCCATCTTTTCCTCGCTGCCCGTACCTAATCCATTACCAAATACTGTCAAATTTACTTCCTCAATATCCCTTAAATGATTTATCTTCCCTTTTCCAGCACCACAAAGCAACTTCCCAGTAATTAAACCACTCTTATGAGGACTTCATTCCAGAGTGGCGAATATTTAAGTCACTGCTTGTGAATTCTAAAACTGCAGTTAAAATTTATATCCCATTTCATCTCAGTGCAGCCCACAGACTGTGCTCGAAAACCTGGTCAGTTCTGGAGCACCAAGGACATCAACTTCTTGAACCACAAAGCCAAGAGCCAGTCTCTGAACTACAGTTACCCCAACAAAGCTTTCCACCGCAAGAGCTCCCCATCAGTCATCACATCTAGGTCTACATAGTTTAATCCATACCTTCTCTATGCAGTCCTGAGGCTGTGTATGGGTCAACCAGAAACAAAGAGCACTTACACTAAGGTGCCTACAATACCAAAACCACCAGCTGACGCCATTATGAGTGAAACTGTGTGTGTGCCTAATAAATCCCGGGAAGACACACAAGCAACTGTGAACAGTGGTTACACCTGACTAAAACTACTGGGCAAAGTACTCTTTTCACTTTATATCCTTCAGTTCTGTTTTCATTTGTTTGTTTGTTTGTTTGTTTGTTTTTAAAAATATTTTTATTGATTTCAGAGAGGAAGGGAACGAGAGATAATAACATCAGTGATGAAAGAGAATCATTGATTGGCTGCCTCCTGCACTCCCCCAACTGGGGATCTAGCCAGCAACCTGGCATGTGCCTTGACCGGGAATCGAACCATGACCTCCTGGTTCACAGGTCAATGCTCAATCACTGAGCCACACCGGCCTGGAAGGAATTTTTTTTTTTTTTTTAATAAACAATCCAGCATGTTTGTTTTTCTCTGGTCACCATTCTTTAATTACCAAGTCTGTAGCTAGCAAACTTGCAGGTAAATTATTTACACGAAAACAAAAGAATTTACATGTCTTCAGTATTCAGAATTGAAGTGTGTCAAAGCATATTTCTAAAACAATGAGTTACATAGGGGCCACAAAAACAAAATATATTACGTACTGGAAAATAGATCATATATAACCTTTGTGCTGTAAAATTTGTTTCCATATTGAGATTCACTACTCAACATATGACATGGATTGATCCTTGTTAAGCTAAGAGATATAATGAATTGATTGGTTGATACAGAAAAGATAGTTATAAGGATAAATGGAAAAATAAAATGATAGGTAGGTAAATGGATGGATGGATGGATGGATGAATGGATGGATAGAATAAATAGATGGATGGATGGAATAAATAGATAAATAGAATTAAGAGAAACAGATGCATCAGTGAGTCTCAAACTGTGGTAAAGGACCAGTGATTTTTATTTTCAATCTGTCAAGAGCAGAACGTGGTCCTATTGAGGACGGCTTGCATGTAGCTTGGGCCATATGAGACTCAGCACAAAAGTTTGACACACCTGCCCTAGCCGGTTTGGCTCAGTGGATAGAGCATCAGCCTGCTGACTGAAGGGTCCCAATTCGATTCCCGTCAAGGGCACATACCTTGGTTGCAGCTCCATCCCTGGCCCCGGTGGGACGCAAGCTGGAGGCAACCAATTGACGTGTTTCTCTCTCATTGATGTTTCTCTCTGTCTCTCCCCCTCCTTTCCACTCTCTCTAAAAAATCAATGGAAAAATATCCTCGTGTGAAGAGTAACAAACAAAAAAAAGTTTGACATACCCAAACTACCCTGTTCCACAAGACAGTCCCACTGATCATATGCTTAAGTGTCACAACAATGTCATTTTGCTATAAAAGTTCCTAAACACTCTCAACTTCTGTATCTAGCTTGTCTTGGACCAGTTACATTCACACACTGGTGTCAGTCCATGGACCACACTTTGAGTAGCACTGAGATACATCATCAGCTACTTCACACTGGTACGCCATTAGTTCTGCTCGGAAAGGCATCCATCTAACTGACCAGTGCATTTGCCAGACCATGTATCACCCTTGTATAAGAAGGGGAGATGTATTGACTAACAAGTACAACAGTAGATGATTGATAAATTGAATAACAGATAAGCTAGAGAGATAATTAGACAAGAGCCAGAGAACTGCTCTTTGTGCAAAGAATAGCTCTGGATAAAGTGTTAACAATGGTTCTCTCTAAATAGGGATCCAGGGAACATCAGAAGAATTTATTTTCCATTTTCCTCCCTCAAGTAGTGTTTGAGCACATAGTATTTTTATGCTTAAAAAGAGAAAGTCAGGGCTCTCCCTTAAAGCATGCCCGAGCATTTCTCTTTCCCTTTGCCTTCTCTCACTTCTAGGGACCTTCCTTTACCTCCATAACTTGTTTCCTAAGCCCATCTATTTTATAAGTAAATGTTCTCTTATTAAAAAAAGAGAGAGAGAGAGAGTTAAAAACAGTCTAGATGTCCATCAATAGGGGATCAGTTTGAGGTTTTTTATTGATTTCAGAGAAGAAGGGAGAGGAAGAGAGAGAGAGAAAAAAAAACATCAATTGATCAGCTGCCTCCTGCACAGTCTCCATTGGGTACCGAACCCACAACCCAGGCATGTGCCCTGACCAGGAATAGAACAATAACCTCCTGGTTCATAAATCAACACTCAACCACTGAGCCACAGCAGCTGGGCTAGTTTTTTGTTGTTGCTGTTCAGCCTCACCCGAGGATATGGAATTGAACCCCACCTCTCCTAGTCCTTTCATTCTTTTCCCAGAACACGCTAAGGTTCTAGAACCTCAATGGGATGCACAATCACCTACCAACCAAGTCAGGCCATGTTCTTCTGGCCTCAAAACAACACCCTTGCACAGCCGGTGTGGCTCAGTGGTTGAGCGTCAACCTATCTATGAACCAGGAAGTCACCTTTTGACTCCGGTCAGGGCACATGCCTGGGTTGCAGGCTCAACCCCCAGGAGATAACTTATCCATGATTCTCTCTCATCATTGATGTTTCTAGCCCTCTCTCCCTCTCCCTTCCTCTCTGAAATCAATGAAAATATATTTAAAAGCAAAACAACAAACAAAAATAAATAAATAAAAGCAAAACTAACTGAAAACACATCCTTAGCATTTCTGCCTTTGCATTTCTCTTCCTATCCCCTCTTTCCCGGAACACCTCTTTATCCACCTACCCACATTCTTTTCGGTTTTCAAGGTTCCATTTATGTCCAACCACCTTTACAGAAACATCTCTGCACACCCATCCACCCTTCACCCATCACCCTGTCCACTACATGTAGTTTGTGGAGCTACATTTCTAAGCCTTCAGTCCAAGAGACATAGACATGATGGAATTACATTTCCCAACATGGCAGATTCCTATGAGATGCCAGCTTGCAGTGCAAATGGCTAAAAGAATAGGATAGGATTCCTTCATTATCTAGCACCTACCTATGTGGCCAGGCACTGTGCTCGGGTTATACAATGACAAGCAAGGCAAACATCATTCTTGCCCTCAGGGAGGTTAGAGTAGAAAAAAAAGAGAGAAATAATTAACTAGTAATAAAGCAGTAATACTACGGCTGGGGAGACACAGAGGGCTCTGGGAGCACAAAGCAGGAGCATCTAAACCAGTGCCAGCGAGGAGGCTGAGTCAAGAAGGACCTCCTGCATGGGCGGGCGGCATCTGTGCTGATGCCTGAAGGTAGCGTAGGAGTTAACCAGGCAAAAAGCAGGGAAATAATGTTCTAGGCACAGGTAGCTTGTGCCACGTTCCTGAGGCCAGAAGGAACAGAGCCAATGGGAGAAACGAAAAGACTTTCAGTTCGGCTGCCAATTTCAGACCTGCAGCCAAAACAGAAAGGACTGCCTTATCACGGCACACCTCACATGAGCTTCCAGCACAGGAAGAGCAGCTGCTCGAGGCTCAAACACCACAGAAGTCGGAAGGCAGCTAGTTAGCCTGCTTTTCTCAGTGTTCTCCTGGTCTCCCCAGCTAGACTGTCAGCTGCCTGAGGTCCAGAAACCGGGCACACATTTCTCCCCCTAAGGCACACTGCAACGCAGGGACACAGCAGGAGTTCAATGCTTTTTCCTTGTAAATGCTGAAACAGCTGTTGATTCTTTAGGCACCACAAAGGAAAGGTCCTGGGAGATCGCAGCCCCCATCCCATCTCAATTGGGAATGTAACAGTAATAAACTTTCAACAGAGCTTACCTGCCAGGCACAGCAATAAGCATTGCATATACACTGAATGGCCAGATTATTATGATCTCTGAACGCATAATATTCTGGCCACTCAGTGTATTTGTATCTCAAATAGGTACCAAAAGTATTCTAGACTTTTGCTGGAGATCAACCACCTACCGTATTTGCCCTGAGCTTTCTATCAGCCAATGCAAAGGGGAAAACTGATCAGGTGCACAATTTATAGTATCTTTGATATCAAATAAATTAGTTACTCAAGAGAAGTACACTGAGTGGCCAGATTATTATGCGTTCAGAGATCATAATAATCTGGCCATTCAGTGTATATCCAGACCTCACTTCATCTAACAGCAACACAGGAATGAACATCATCTTTTCCCTTCCTACTTACTGTCTGCTATGCCTAGATGGAATGTTAAGTAAAAGCTAGAACTCTAGGAAAGATAGCACATTGATAAAGGATAAACTGCAGGAAGTCCATATGACCTGATACTTGCCATAAGCAGACTTTTTGAGATGAATTTTATGGAGAATTCTTGGTTAAGATTTTAGCAATTATTGGGTCAGTTCATTTCTAAAGAAAATAATCCAATACAAGAAAAACACTATGGTTACATAAGCTCCAGCCTTCAGTTACTGAGCTATGACTAAGATGGCCCTGGACCCCAAATCTACCACTCCAATGATTTTTCGTTTTCTCTTGCAATTTTTTAACCCCACCCCTGACAATTTAAAAAGAAATATAAATATATTTGTATTGATTTCAGAGAGGAAGGGAGAGGGAGAGAGACATAGAAACATCAATGATGAGAGAGAATCACTGATCGGTTGCCTCCTGCACACCCTACACTGTGGATCAAGCCTGCAACCCCAACATGTGCCCTGACCAGGAATCGAACTGTGACTTCCTGGTTCATAGGTCGACGCTCCACTACTGAGCCATGCTAGCCAGGCATAAAGGCAGTAAGAAGTAACCTGGCTCTGTTTCTCCTCGAATACACTTTACCAGCTTTATCTAATTAATCCTCTCAACAAGTCCTCAGCAATGTAACGGATCCAGATATCAATAAGGTAATCCACTGTAGGTATACTATCCATGTCTGGTTTGTTCATTTCATCGTCTCTCCCTCTCCAGCACCAAGAGTTCCAAATTTGATCACCCAGACTGAGCTCAGAAGCAAACTCTAATGCTTCATCCACCACTGTAGTTATCCGGTCACCAAGGATACCTAATTGCAGGGCCTAATTACGGGCATGTAATTGGCATGAGGCAACACAATGTAAGGGCAGGAGCACAGGTTTTAGAATCACAATTCTAATCCCATCTCTGCCACTCGCCCAATATGAGATCCTAGGCCATTTATTCAACCTCAGTGAGCCTCAATTTCCTCAACAGCCAATGAGATAATAACAGGTACCTGTTCACAGGTTCACTATGAGGTTAAAAGAAAAAATGTATGCGAAAGCACATAGGATTACGGAAAAAAGGTTTTATGCACATGTCAGGAATGTGTTTCATGGCTGATTCTGGTGCTGTCTCTGGGAAGCACGGATTCAGCTCCCTGCCTTGTCTGGCATAAAGCAGATCATCAACAAATGTCAATTACCTCCCCTCTTCAACTCTCCATTTCTCCATCCCATCCTCCTTCCCTCCATCCCACACGAAATTAGCCCAACTTGTAGTTACAAACCAGATTCCAAAAAATAAAAAGTACAACCTCCTCAGAAGGGGTTGGGTATTCTCTGTCCAAGATGCTAAAGCAAAAGGCACTCTTGATGGGCATTCCTATTTAGGTTCCTTAACAGGAAAAGTGACTCTTAGTCCTTACTTTAAATTTTAAAAACTGGATTTGAATCCCAGATCCAGGTAGTCATTCAGAGTCAAAATCAGCTTATTCTACTGCCATCTGATTTTGGCCAGGTAGACAAAGTATGTGTGTGGGGAGAGAGGCAAGGGGGAGGCAAGAAGAAAGTTGTACTGAAAGTCTACTATGTGCCAATCACTTCAAATGTTATCTAATCTTCCAAAATATCACAAAATAGATACTACTCTCCTCATTTTACAGACAAAGAAACTAAGGCAGCAGGCAGTATTTTTTGAATGATAAAAAGCCTCAGCCTGGCCATTTTGGCTTAGTGGATGGAGCACCAGCCTGTGGACTGAAGGGTCTCAGGTTCAATTCTGGTCAAGGGCACGTACCTCGGTTGCAGGCTTCATCCTGACCTTGGTCAAGGCACATGCGGGAGGCAACCAATCCATGTGTCTCTCTCACATTGATGTTTCTCTCTCTCTCTCCCCCTCCATTCCACTCTCTTTAAAAATCAATGGAAAAATATCCTCGGGTAAAGATTAACAAAAAAAAAGAAGTTACTCAAGCATGTGCTCCAGCAAAATGAAGGCATAAACCAAAAAAGAAGAAGACATGGGAAACAGCACTTTCAGCCATGGAAAGAAGTACAAAGAAGTCCCAGAATGACATAGGCCTATACAGAAATCAGAATCCAGAATGGCTCAGAAAGATAAAGGAATCTGGGCATAAGCTTAGGGAAAGAAGGCTTTATAGAATTGATGGCACTAAGAGCCTAGACAATTTTGAGATCATAATAAAGGCAAATAATATACAAACATATAAAAAGACAATTAGAAATACCAGAAAATAATGTTTAAGGAAGTCAAGGTACAAATACGAAGAAAGGAAAAAGTGACAGCCTGGCCAGTGTGGCTCAGTATTTGAATATCTAGGTCACCTTGAACCAGGTCACCGTTTGATTCCTTGCCTGCTCGATCCCCATTAGTTGAGTTTCTATCTCTCTCTCTCTCTCTCCCTCTCCCTTCCTCTTTGGAATCAATAAAAATATATATTAAATAAATAAATAAAAATAAAGATGACACAAATTTAAAAAACTGATGAGAGAAAAAAGAAAGAATATGACTTTGGTGCTAGATATACCCTCTTTTGATTAACCCAGTTCTGACCCCAGACCCGATGTGCAAGTCTAAAAACTAATCTTCATACACAGGCAATGAATTATATTTATAGAATCATAATAATGTAATTGTTTCTTACAGATTTTCAACTTTAAGAATAATTTATGGATAAAAAGGTCAACTTTGGGGCAAAGCACAAAACCTTTATTGGTTATGGGTTCAGGACTTTGGAATGTTATTATCATTGACAAAAAGCAATTACTATAACTGGTAGCTACCCAAACCTCCTTGACTTACAAAATGGGAAGTCAAGAAATACTGTCAAAAGTTGACCAAAAATATAACAAAGGTGTCCTAACAAACTAAAAACAATATAAATGTTAAATCTGAAAGAGGCATAAGCTTAAGGAGCTACATTCTCACTTTCATATCAGGAGTTAAAGTTGGTAAGTCATAAAGTAGTGGTAAGCCCATATTAAAGTTAAGAAGGTAATAATCTAAGAATTAAATACAAAAATATTTTTAAAAATTAAATGGTTTTCTTTGGGAGGTTTAAGGAGGTAAAGAAAACCATTGTTTTTCAATAAAAGTCCTTCTGTTCTATTGAATATGTTGCCAAGTGCATAGATCACACTGACAAAAATAATTTTCTACCACATATGTCAAAAAAGGCAATCCATGAAGATTATTACTAAACATTGGGAGTGGTGGGCAAATATTATAATTGGAATTATATTTAGGAGTAAGGATAAAATATTTTTTCTTATAGAATACTAGAGGCCCAGTGCACAGATCCGTGCACCAGTGGGGTCCCTCGGCCTGGCCTGCGCCCTCTCGCAATCTGGGACCCCTCAGGGGATGTCAGAGAGAGCCAGTTTTGGCTCGATACCCGCAGGCCAGGCTGAGGGACCCCACCGGTGCATGATCATCAGGGCTGGGGAGGGACCGTGGTGGGCTCCAGGGCATGTCTGGCCAGTCTCACCCAGTCCTGATCAGCGAGACCCCAGCAGCAAGCTAACCTACCAGTCGGAGCATCTGCTCTCTGGTGGTCAGTGCGCTTCATAGCGACTGGTCAAATGGTCTAACAAATGATGGGACACTTTGCATATTAGGCTTTTATTATATAGGATTATTCAAATAAAAATTTTCTGCAAGATTTGAAAGTTCTACTGAAGCCAGAGCATTCTTTATATCTTTACTTTCTGGTTCATGTACAATAAACATATATAACCAGAAAATTTTTATTTTATTTTAATGTGATCAATGTTCAGTCAGTGATGTGCCAGGTTGCTAAGAGCCCAATACCTACACACACACTCAGCCTGATTCATGATCTTTAGAGAACAGCAGGAACAATGCAGTCATTTTCAGAGGCCAAGTGTTTTAACATTTGATCCTCTATGGTTATATGCTACCCTGAAGGAATGCCTGAACAGCATAGGAAAGGTGTGAATGCTCAGGAAAGGTGCCCTTTAAGAGATTACCAGAAAGTGATTGCATCATATACCTAGGAACAATCTTCCCTGAAAAAATGACAAAAAGCTCTTTGAAGTATCTTAAGATGTCCAGGCTTTGTTATCCATAAAGCTCATTGTTCAGCTGGTGAAGTGAGTGGGGATAAAGGTGGGTGGGGGAATGGAAAAGTGCTCAGTACACAGAGGGCAACAGGTTAGAGGTCCAATCCAGGGTCCACCATCGAATGACCACATGACTTTCCCAAAGTCAAATAATTCCCCTTTTCTGAACTCAGTTTTTTTAGGAAAAAAGTTATTCATTTCAGATTTATGAAACCCTAGCCTCCTGACCTAGGATTCTACTGCTAGCCCTGTTTCACAAATGTTGGAGCAAAGTAATGAGCAGATTTTATGAAAATTGAATCAGGATCAGTTGCCATCATTTTTTGCACTTCTATTTATTCCACCGGAATACAGTGCCTTTTGAGATTGTGCAACAAAGTGTAACATCTTACATTTACCTCACTCCAACTTAAAGTTCCAAGAGAAACTCAGAGAGCCCTGGCCAGTTTGCTCAGTGGTTAGAGTGCCAGCCCTCAGACTGAAGGCTTGCAGATTCGATTCCCAGTCAAGGGCATGTACCTCGATTGCAGGTTCCCCAGTGATACATCTCCCACTGCGGGATATATCTCTTTCCCTCTCCCTTCCTCAGTTAAAAAAAAAAAAAAAAATGAACCTCCGAGAACTTTGGGCAGATTGCTAATGTTAAAAGACAATAGTCATGCCCTGCCGGCTTGGCTCAGTAGTAGAGCGTCAACCAGGAGGTCACAGTTCGATTCCCAGTCAGGGCACGTGCAGAGGCAACCAATCAATGATTCTCTCTTACTGATGTTTCTATCTCTCTCTCCCTCCCCCTTCTTTTCTGAAATCAATAAAAATATATTTAAACCAAAAAAAAAAAAAGCCCGGCATGGCTCAGTGGTTGAGCATTTCATTCCTGGTCAGGGCACAAGCCCGAGTTTCGGGCTCAGTCCCCAGTGTGGGGCGTGCAGGAGGCAGCTGATCAATGATTCTCTCTCATCATTGATGTTTCTATCTCTCTCCCTTTCCCAAATCAATAAAATACATATTTTTTAAAAGACAACAGTCATAATGACTTAATTTCTTTAATTCCTTTAGCTACTTGGCAAAAAAATTTCCAGGGATAGCATCAGATCAAGCTATCCTACTACCAATTTTTCAGCTGTTATTTTCACTGAGGACCCAGTAAAATGAAGACACACTTTGCTTTGGGTTGGGGAGTGGTTGTAGTTGGGGAGATGAGCAGAGGGATCAGGGCAACTTTCTCTCTAAACTCAGGCCAACTTCCACTATTACCCTACTTTCACAAAGATAGTTCTGAGCTATTACAATCATTCAAAATGTGTATAAAAGGGAATTATTTTGTTTTGCTTTTATTTGAAGGCTGTTGTTTTTTTTTCCTATCTTTCCTCAGATAATGGGTAAGCCCAGCTCTTATGTCTTATATACTTTTCTGTGTATATTCATAAACAATTTAAAAATCATTTGGGCCAAAAATGATCTCCCCAATTACTGTAAATTATTATGTCTTTTTCTATTTTATTTCTTACTAAGTCCATTTCTAGAAAATTCACCATAAAATATTCACAATTGCATTTACCTGTTAATACAAGAGGCTAGTTATTTTGGAGCTTTGTTAACTACAGAAACTAATGTCATCCTTCAGAACAACATCATCACATTTAGGGAAATGTCATGTTATTACATCACACACTTGAATTCCACCAGCCATTTAAAACTCATAGGACTGAGTACATGTCCACACTGTCACTTAAAGACAGGGAGAAGACCGGTGGTGGGATAAAATGGCCACCAAGTCTGTTTCGGGACAAGTGCTTCCCAGCATTGCACCAACCCCAGGAATAAAATCAAGAACTCCTCCTCCTTGCACAAGATGTCAACAGCTTTGGGATGGGGAAGAAATCCTTGGTCACCCGTGTGAGTCCAAGTGTTGGTTATAATAAACCTCGTCCATTACTGTATATTCTTTATTAGGGCCCTCAGATAGCAATCAAAGTATCAAATATTAACGCCAAAGAAAGGACTGATTATATTTTTAAAATAGCATCTAACGTCTTAACTTTCAAACAGAGGCTGCACCACCAAAGAAACATGGACTTTAAATAAACAAAAGGCAAGTTCTTGGAAGAGAAGTTTCTCTGGGTGGCTGTGAACAGCCAGCTGGTGCAGGCACTCCTGACCCCAGTGGTCCAGTTGGCACAACTTCCACCTCGGCCGTGGACCGCCTGACCTCACCGGTTACCTGTCAAGTTCCAGCTGGGCTCCTCCTCTGGAATATAATTACCTTAGGGTACCACAATGGGAAAAACCTTCTTCATGTCTGTGAACCTATTTTCCTATACAGTCTTTAACATGAATCTGATGTAAAATCCATGACATCAGAAAGCCGGAACCACGCGAAGGGAAGAATGACCAAAGGCTCCTGATTCGGTGGTATTTCACGTTACCAAGTATGACGTAATACAACTCCTGACCCAATTTCCACACGACGCATCTGTCCAGCCCACAACTGCTTCACCGGCAGTGGCTGATTACATCACTGCGCTGGGTGGTCATTACATCACCCAGCTGGGAGGTGAGGCCTGCCAGGCCGTGCTCACTTTTCCAGCTTTTCCCGGGAACGGAGACTGCAGACCAGAGTCTGCCTACACTACCAGAGTCCCTCCTCTCCGGTCTCAGAACTTTTCTCACATGTTTCTGGTGTCACATCTCAGCGGACCAGGCTCTGAGGTATCTGACTCGGAATGGGCAGGGACGGGGTAAGGGTTTGTGCCCAGGAAGGAGTCTGTATCAATACTCCAGATTCAGGGCAAAGTCACTTCAGTGTTCCATGAGAATCCCCCCAATACTGCTTTTATTTCTCCTATCTCTGAGAGTTTCCCTCCACGACCCGAATCTCCTGGGAGGCCCTGGATGAACATCGCCAGACTCTCTGCTTCTGATTCCTTACAATTCCGATACCCAGGCATCCACTCCTTGCTTCCAGCCTCACAGATACTTGGGAAAGAACCCTGGAAAGACACCCCATCACCACATACGCGCGCGCGCGCGCGCCCCGGTATCGCGACTGTGCCCCCCCCCCTCCCCGCTCCAGGCGGACTTACTTGAGGAAGTACCTCTGGCCCGTGGCCGTGAAGGTCATCTCCCAGCCCGGGGGCAGCGGCAGCTCGTCCGTCACGTCGTAGGACTGCTGGCGGAGGTGCGCGTGCTGCTGCGCGGCGCTGACCGCGGCGCCCGCGCCGGTGCCCAGCTGCAGGGACGCGGGCGACGAGTGCGAGCGGACGTGCTGGGCGCCGCCGGCCAGCCGGGGCCCGGGGTGGCCGCCGGAAGAGTCGGTGCTGGACTGGCGCGAGTGCGAGCCGGAGTCGGGCTCCTTGAAGAATGACTCGGGCAGGATCTTCTTCCGCCACGAGCTGGGCTTGGGGTTCATGACCGAGGTGAAGAGGGCTTCGAGGTCCGTGTCTAGGTCCGGCGTGACGTGGATCACTTGCTGCCCGGGCGGCGGGAGCGCATGGGGCGCGGAGGCCGGGTTCATCTTCTACAAGGAAAAAGGTCAGATCGGCCTTTTATTTAAAGTCGGAGTAGGAGGTACGGGGAGAAAATGGGGAGAAACTACAAAGATACGGATAGGTGTCCGCCTCGAGATCCCCGACGCTCAGCCAGGAGACCGGCCGCCTGGGGGAGGAGTCCCTCCAGGCCTCCAGAATTATGCAACTTTCTTGGAGCAAAAAAGTTACTGAGAGAGGGAAGAGCGGGGAGGGGGGGAGAGAGCTGCACTCCGGCCGTTGCTGAACTGTGGGTGGCAAAGAACAGGTCGCAGCTCTCCAGGGCAGGGAGCCCCCCAAAGAAATCTCAACCCCAGCCAACTCCACATCTCGACCCCGCAAACCCAAGGACCCGGCGCCCCGGCGTGGTGCGCGGGCGCGCTCCAGCGGGCACTACCTGGGCGCGCAGCGAAGCCGAGTCTGGGCGAGCGGCGGCAGCCGTCGGGCCTGGGTCGCTCGGGGTGCGTCCCGATCTCGATGGAGGGGAGCCGGAGCCCAGCTGGCAAATCCGGACCCGCCTCGGTGCCTGGCAGTCGAGGGGCTTCGGCTTTCACATCCCCCAAACTGGCCTCAGGCCTTGGCGCTCTGGAAGGAGGAGAAGCAGACAGGGCGGCCGCCGCGGCTCTCCGACTGTCCCATAAACAAAGTTTGGAGCAAACTCCCACTCCCAGGAAAGAGGCGGGCCCGAAAGTTGAGCTGTTGAATTATGCATGACTTGCCAGTCCTGAGCCTGCCTGCCCCCGCTGGTCCCTCCCCTTCCTCCTCCTCCCCCTCCTCCTTCTCCTCCTCCCCCTCCTCCCCCTCCTCCTTCCCCTCCTTCCCCTCCTCCCCCTCCTCCCGCTCCTCCCCCTCCTCCCCCGGTCACTCCGGCTCCAGAAAACCTTGGGTGTGATGGGTGCTTTGCGGGCTGAGAGGAGGAGGATGCCCCCCACCCACTCTTGGTCGCGCGGACCTCTCCCGCGGAGCTCGGGGAGTGCATTCCTTTGAGTTTGCCGCGGACTTGGGGCGGATCAAAGGGAAAGTGACCCGGGCCTGTTTAATCTAGGGCTTGTGGACCGAAACCAAGGCCTGGGGCGGCGGAGGGCGGCGGGTGAGGGGCCCAGGCGGAGGAAGGGCGGGTCCTGGGCGCCGCGCCCTCCCTAAGCGCCCGGTGCTGAGGCCGGGAGCGTCGGGGCCGCCGCTCTAATCCCGGGTTCTGCCTGCGGGCGGGACCGGGTGCGCCCCTGCACGCGGAGACTCCGAGGCCTGCCTTCGCGCGGGAGGCTGCTTGTGACCATATTTGGTCTGGCGAGGAGGCATCTGGGCTGTTTGGCTTCCAGTTGTCTGCCCCAGAGCAGATGGTGCCCAGAAAGTGCCTCTCGTTAGGGATGCGGCTCCACCTCCGGGCGCGTGGTAAACAACCTTCTGACCACTCTGCAAGCCTTAGTTTCCTCTCCGGGGACTCAGGTCACCAGACAGGGAGAAGAAATTTACTCAAAGCCTGCTGCTGGGATGGGAGAGCAGTCGTCCCCTCCCCCGCCACATCCGCGCGGGTGGTGGGAGGATTGGAATGTCCCTGACGCCCTCCAGAGGGCCTGGAACCGGGATGGAACCCAAGCAGGTGGCTGGGAGTAAAGAGGGTGCGCCAGTGACCCGGAAAAGCCATCCACCCTCCCACGGCTGGATCTGGGCGAGGGTGGAGCCCCCTGCCCCTACATCGAGCCCGGCTAGACAGCTGGGGGAAGTAGTAGGCGGCCTTGCCCTCCGGAGAAGCTCAGTTCCATCTCTCCTCCTCTCTCCATTGGGGGAAACAGAGAGTGGCTACTAGGTAAGTCACGCTTCAAAATACCCCTACCCCACCCCATTTGATTCATATCGAAGTTTATAAAATAAGTCAAAAGACGCAATATATGTAAAGCACTTTGAACAGGACCCAGCCCACCTACATACCTGTTTGTTAAATAAAACAGAACTGTATTTAAAGTGTAAGTATTGTGCCTCAACATTTTTATAAGGGTGAAAAGAAGTCTAAATTACAATCTGGAATTGTCGTGAAGAAAAAGTTTACAGGAAAGATAAGGCCACCTTATAATTTTGCCTTGAAAAAGGTAGGAGTATTTGGGGCCACTCCCTCAATGGCTGCTGCCCATCAGTGCCCAAAAGTAGAGCAGAGCCCACCAAAGTGAACCACCTTCCCCCTCTCCCCACTATCTGTTCTGCTGGTACACTCTGATTCCAGACCCCCACAAAGTGGTAAAGAGCAGGCTGCCCTGACTGATGGATTCACTGGCAGGGCACATACCTAGTTTTCAGTTCATCTCCAGACAGGACACATTCAGAAGGCAACTGATCGAGGTTCTCTCTTTCTCTTCTTTTCTCTCTCTCTCATCAATAAGCATGCCCTCAGGTGAGGATTAAAAAATATATGTATATATCAGGGCTGCCTTAGGGAAAGAGCCATGTGGATCACCTTCAAAGTTAAGCAGAACATGACTCCTTTCAGGAGACTGGAATCTGGGGTTTCCCACACAGCAGGTCCTGTTCCCACAGGACCCACATAGGGAAAGGGGAAACCACCAAAAGTCACTCCATAGGAAATGGAGCTTTTTGCAAAAGCTATCTTCAGAAGCCCCCAATTTTGACAATTTTATCTATAAAACTACAGGAAGTGACAGGGACCAGATGGTTACTAATTCAGAAGCCACAAGTCCATCCCCATGATTAGAGGATGGAAACTTGAGGCTAGCCTTACTCCAGGAGGGTTCTCACCCAAGAAGGAAGGCCCTGCTTTGTCAAGACTACCTGGCTGTCAAAAGAGAAGGGAATGCTGAGGAAGCCATGAAACTAATCCTGCAGTGAGAATCAGGGCTGGGACGGGCATGGGTAAGGATGTTGTCTTCATTCCTTGCTGGGCTTCAAGAAATAGTGGAGGACAGAGGAGCAAATACCTGAAAGGAAAACTAAATAGCAGAATAATTCATAGAGAAAACTCTCAGTTCCAAAATGGCCTATAAGACGTGATAGTAGATGGTTAAAGAGATTTGCTTGAGTCCTTCATCCTTCAAACAATTGCTTCAGGTTAAATAATATTTACATGTGCCTTGTATGTACCAGGTACTGCCCATATGAAACAGCATGGTGTAGCAGATACATATCCTGCATTTCCTTCTTTGAAAAGTATGTCCAATCCTCATAGGATTCTAGATCTAAACACTACACAGGCATTCCTCGGAGATATTGCAAGTTCGATTCCAGACCGCCACAATACAGCAAGTATCACAATAACGCAAGTGTAATCTTTTTGTTGGTGGAGGGTCTTGCCTTCAATTTGTAAAAAACAAAAATCATTGGTTAGTGCAATAAAGCAAAGCACATTAAAAGAAGGTATGCTTGTACAAATTTTATCTGCTGACCCATGATTTAGAACACAAGCTTTGAAGTACCTAGCTCTAATCTCTACATTGTCAAGTAACTAATCCTCCTTAAATCACAGATTATTTATTTACCAATTGGAGATAATATTGGGTAGTCTGTGACTTTGTTGCCCTTCCATGGACCACCCTCCTGTTAGTCACACCCTCATGGAGACCCTTCCACTTAAATCTGGACTGAGCCAGTGACGCTTTTGCCAGGAAAATGCAGCAGTGAAACTGTGCTAGTTCCCCACCTAACCCTTGAGAGGTGTGGAAGTTTCTACTTAGAAGTCTTAAGCCACTAGGTAAGAAGTCCAATTACTGGAGAAAGCACTTGGAGAGAGAGAAAGAGAGGCTCTGATATATGTGAAGAGAGGGAGAAGTCCAGCCATCCCAAATCTGAGCTGCACCCAGCTCCCAGCCAGCTCACCAGCTGACTGCAAACATGTCACAGAGGCTTGCCAGCCCGGATTGTAGACCTGTGAGCAAATAGAATGGAGAGTTGTAAGCCACTAAATTTAGGAATTTTTTTAAAATACAAAATGGACAGTCTACAGATTAAATAAGAAAATGCAAATGAAGTTTTTAACACAAATTCTGTTACATACTAAAGCACTCAACAAATAATGGCTGTGATTTAAGACCCCAAAGAATAGATAATACATTATATATCCCCATTTTATAGATAAGGAAACTGGCCCAATGAATTTTAAAGCATTTTGTCCAAGTACATACAATGAATTTGGGAAAAAAAAAAAAATACCTGGGATTCAGCCCAGGGTTCATAATCCTAGATCAGATTGCTTTTTTCTACTCTCCCAGCCTGTGTGAGCCAGAAGTTTCTCCCTGTTATTGTAATTTTAAATCAGTGTGATATCTATTGCCTGCCTATCTCATAGAGATATAACTCCATGGTGGTTATAAGATAATCAATTCAGAAGACACTCCTACCCATATGCAAATCTTTCTCTCCACTTGCAAAGATTTTCCACTGGAAGTTAATGAGTACTTCCAAAATTTCCCCTCAACACACTTCCTGCTGAGTGTCCCTCCTCCCTCTCTGTCCACATCCAATCAGGTAAGTGCTGTGGATTTTCCTTCTGGTGTCCTTCAGATCCATCCTTGCTTTCCCTCCTCCCCCGACAGGACCTTATCTCAAAGTGCTGCAGTGGCCATCTAATTGGTTTCTCTGCCTCCAGTCCTCATTTCTGGCCTCCTGTCTTCATGATGTCATCTCTTGGCTCACAACTTTTTAGCAACTGCCCACAAAAATAAAGGTCAAAGCTATTAATCTAACCCCAAAGTCTCCCAACAAACTGCCATCTCCTAGCTTTCCAACCTTGATTCTTACACAAATGTGTCCTGGCCTGTTCCTTCACCACGGCTCTCTCTTTGAACCCTGCTCGTAACTGCCCTCCATACTCCATTGTCAGCCTTCATTAATCTCTCCCTTCTTTCCCCTAAATTCAAGTTGTTCTTGTCTTTTTCACTCCCTTGACACACAATTATACATAACACTACCTTATATTATAACTTTTACCTCAGTATCACTTGCCTCCCCAACTGGCTGGGAGCTAGCTGTGGGGCTAGAAGCATCTTACATTGCTTTGCAGAGTTGTTCTTCTGGAGGCCGACATTCCCATTGTTCTCAGCACCACTGGTGTACTCTTCACAATTTTTAAGGTGTCGCCCTACCAGTCACAGCAATTTTGGCACTGTGTATGGACTCAACTCCTAAACAGGACTGCCAGCTTTTTGAGGACAATTCTAAGAGGACCTCATTTTCTTTTTGTTTTCCCCCGTGCCTAGCAGAATGTTCTCCACACAGGAGTGTCCAGTACATGTGGTCACCTCACCCAGTGGCTGTTGTCCCGACTATGTTCCTCTGCCATTTTTGCCTCACGACAGCCACAAGCTGCTTTTCTCAACCCGATGCCCTTGAATTGCTGACTTGGTCTGAGTGATTGCAGCTACGGTGAGTGGTCAGAAACTTGGTGGGGTGAGTGAGATGTTAGAGGACTCTGGCCCAGGAGCCCTTGAGGTAGAACCTGCTTGGACTTGTTGAACCAGTATGGAGAAAAGGCCCAGAGCAGGGTCACTATTAGGAACTGAAGAGGAGCAAAACAGACAAGGGCCTTGAATAGATAAGAGTTTGATTAGCCCTAGCGAGTTTGGCTCAGTGGATAAGATTATCGGTCTGTGGACTGAAGGGTACTGGGTTCGATTCCCGTCCAGGGCACAAGCTCAGGTTGCCAGCTTGATCCTCGGGGTGTGCAGGAGGCAGGCAATCAATGATTCTCTCTCATTGATGTTTCTCTCCCTCTCCTTTCCTCTCTGAAATCAATAAAACTATATTTAAAAAATAATATTAATCTTTATTTCAACAGGAGCATAAGAGTTGACCAGTTTCTTTTTTTTTTTAAATATATTTCATTGATTTTTTACAGAGAGGAAGAGAGAGGGATAGAGAGTTAGAAACATCGATGAGAGAGAAAACATCGATCAGCTGCCTCCTGCACACCCCCCACTGGGGATGTGCCCGCAACCAGGGTACATGCCCTTGACCGGAATCGAACCTGGGACCCCTCAGTCCGCAGGCCGACGCTCTATCCACTGAGCCAAACCGGTTTCGGCTTGACCAGTTTCTTGACAAATCAAGCATGACACTTTGTTTATTCATAATTCACCACATCGCAAGTGTCCGGCAGTGTGCAGCATACAGTAAATTTACAAATACTTAAATCACAATGAGTTGGTGTTGCCACCCATTTTTGCATTTACCCTTCCCAGGTGCACATCTCATTGTCACACTTTGCTTTTGTGTTCCTAAAAATGCAGACTGGCTTGCTGATAAGGAAGATAATGTATATACTAAAAGCCTAAGTGACCCTTATGCTGGAACAACCAGAACGACCAGTCACTATGATGCACACTGCAGGAGCTGCCCCCTGGTGGTCAGTGCGCTCCCACAGGGGAGCACCGCTCAGGCAGAAGCTGGGCTCACAGCTGGCAAGCGCAGCAGAGGTGGTGGGAGCCTTGCCCACCTCCCGCAGCAGCACTAAAGAGCAGCGAGCCAACCGGTAAGGAGCAGTGAGCAGGCGGGCGGTAAGGAGCGAGGGATTCCAGACTGCGAGAAGGTTGTCCGCCAATGGGTCCCAGACTGCGAGAGGGCGCAAGCCGGGCTGAGGGATCCCCCTCCAGTGCACAAATTTCGTGCACAGGGCCTCTAGTTTTAATATGATGGTGATGATGATATATGGACTATCTTCTGCCTAATGTTATCTATTGCTTCAGCAATGCAGTGGGACCAGAGGAAAAGGAAATTTCTGAGATTTAGTCTTTAATTAGGTACTGTGTACAAGTTGCTTATCCTTTAGTATTTTCATAGTATTTCTTAACTGGAAAAAAATATTTTTAAATGAATAAATTAATTCTAAGAAATATTCTTTAAGAAAAGAAAAATACACTTTGAAATGTAACAATATACAGTGTGGTTCCGAGATTAAGCATCAAACTGTATTGTAAAGTTGCCAATTGCAGCATAACCTATAGTAAAGGAAAATTAGAAAATAGTAGGGAAAATCTATTAGTAAGGAAGACATTTAACAAGAGATTGGCTAAGTTTATCTGACAGCATAATTTATCCAATGAAGTGTTTGGTAGCTTTCTGAAAGACTATGAAGACAATGTACCAATGTGAAAAGGATCTTATTTATTTATTTATTTATTTTTAATATTTTATTGATTTTTTACAGAGAGGAAAGGAGAGGGATAGAGAATTAGAAACATCGATGAGAGAGAAACATCGATCAGCTGCCTCCTGCACACCCCCTACTGGGGATGTGCCTGCAACCAAGGTACATGCCCTTGACCAGAATCGAACCTGGACCCTTCAGTCCACAGGCTGACGCTCTATCCACTGAGCCAAACCGGCTAGGGCAGGATCTTATTTATTATTTTTTATGGAAAAAATCCAGAAACAAATATCTATGAACACTTGTTCAAAAATATGGGGAAAATTAATGAAAAGATGCTAAAATAATAAAAAAATACTTATGCCAAAATAAAAATTAGAATGTTTCTGATGAACAAAAATAGATCCAGAGACAGAGAAGCAACGAACAGACCATCAAACCTCAGAGGGAAGGCAGGAGAGGGTGGGGGGAGATGGTAGAGATCAACCAAAGGGCTTGTATGCATGCATATAAGCATAACCAATGGACACAGACACAAGAGGGGGGGGTGAGGTCATGTGCTGGGGGGGACCATTAAGAGGGAAAAGGAGACATATGTAATACCTTAATCAATAAAGAATAAATGTTTTTAAAAAGATAAATGTTTCTTTCTATAAACTTAGATCTGTGTAAATCTATGGATGTGTAACCTGATAGAGAAATAGAATCATCACACTCAGAAGCCTAAATCATATTAATATCATTTTGGGTGTGTCGAGAAAACTACTTAGCAGTGCTTGGGTGAAATTTTCAAGGTGTTTAGTTTTATCCATACATTGAAGAAATATATATATTTGAGTGTCCACTGTTTGCAAGACCAGATGTGGTCTTTCAAGCTTAGAAGTGTTTGCAACCTGATAGGACATTCATTGGCTGACGAGTCATTCAACTCCTCCCTCTACCCAAATAAGTTCCAGATCTGGTTACACGAGCTGTTCAAGCCACTGCTCTTCCCCTGTCTTGTTTGTCATGTTGACTGGAGCCAAGCATATACAAGCTCTACTATTATCTGTCTTGGCATTACCTGGACTCAAGTAAAACCACTTTTCTTTCTGCCTGGTCAAGAAAGGACAATTTGTGATTTAGAGCCAAGGAGAAGAGAAGAGGACCAGCTAAATCAAGACAGGGTGGAGGGAGCTCAGAACTCAAATTCTGCTCCACAAGAGAGCTGACCCCATAGGCATGAATTCTTTTTTTTTTTTTAATATCTTTATTGATTAAGGTATCACATATTTGTCCTCATCCCCCCATTCCCATCCCACACCCCTCCCCACACATGCCCCCACCCCCCTGTTGTCCTTAACCACTGGTAAGGCTCATATGCATGCACACAAGTCCTTTGGTTGATCTCTCCCCTATATCCCCACCCTCCCCTACCCTCCCTCTGAGGCCTGACAGTCTGATCCATTCCTCCTTGTTTCTGGGTCTGTTCTTGTTCATCAGTCCATGTTGTTCATCATTTCCCCTAGATGAGTGAGATCATGTGCTACTAGAAATACACTTATAAGAACCAAAAATGAGACAAGCAATAATGGTTTTGCTGAAAGGCAAATGAATCAGTCTGTAGTGAGTTTCTTTCTGGGCCAACAGTTCTTTTGAGACCCACTTTCAATGTCCAACAGTTCCTTATGTGCACATGTCAGCAATGATATTTCAGTTCTGGTTGGTGGACAAATGTTGGTAATGCAGGTCCGACCCTCTCTGGTTTGGTCCTGGGAAACCTGCAGTGACGCATAGCTGCTGACTGCTAGTATGGCAAGGCGACGTCAGGGTCTTCCATCTCTGGACTGCTTCTTTTCTGTCTTCATGGCTGGAGTAGTCCTGTCGATTCCTCTCTGTTGCCGGAATCCACATGGTCTCGGAGTTGTTTTCTGAAAATATACAAACATATTCTCGACCAAAAGTTAATAAAGGAATATTTCCTATAAATTTGACTTGGGATCCTTTTTCATTTTTTGCCCAAATGATTTTCCTCTGGCTTGTTTTGACACCATGTGTGTTTTTCATGGGTGTCTTGCTTTTAGCATTACAATTATTTTTCTAAAGTACAAATTTTCTATATGTAATTTACTTACAGGGTATTTTTCCTTACATGATATTCTTCTACTATCCCCCCTTTTTTTGATTTAAATATTAGGAGGCTTTTGAAAATTTTTTAATGTAGTCTTGATAGCTTTTAAATTTTATTTTTTTGCACTCTAATATGACTGCTTTAGGTTCATTACCTGTTATGCAATTTTATCATGAGATGAACTATCAATAAAAATTTTAGTTAAAAAAAAATTTTAGTTAACACTTTAGGAACTGTTTTTTGTCCAGTACTATTAATTTTTCTAGAATATTCGCTTGCTTCAATTAGCCAATTTAAATTAGCCTGAAAACTTGACTACTATTTCACTGTCAAATTTATTACTCTAACAACTATCTTATTTTACCCTGTAAATATTAGTGGAAAGGATTATTTGCCTTCTTGAGTAGGCCCTGAGCATTCCTGGTGGTAGGCTGGATTTGGATATCAAAAATCCACTTCCCCTCACCATGGGTTCAAGACAACTGAAACAATTCTTGTTGCAGTGAGAGGGCAGCTGCTGTCGGCCAAGTCTCTGTCTGTTACCCGGGTCCCGATTTGAGCTGGGCATGGGACGTTAAGCAGCCATTGGGGCAGGAGACTTCCTTCAGAAGGGGTGAGGGTTCAGGCCCCTGCAAAGTTAGGGGGGTGAGGGTCTGTGCCCCACCTCTGTTGACCCCCAAGTTCTCTCCTGATGGCCCCTCTGCGACTGTGCCATAGGCATGAATTCAACTCACACGTGCTTAAAAAGTAACACAATTAGAAAGAAACATCAATGTGAGAGAGACATTGATTGGTTGCCTCCTGCAGGCACCCTGACCAGGGCCGGGGAACCTGCAACCAAGGTGATGAAGTAGAACAAAAAAATGTCTCAATATATGAAAGCCCAAAGCCAAGGAATGAAATAACTGAGCCCCTGAAAGGGTTTTAGGTGGAAACGATTGTCACATAGAAAGAAGATTTTGCTCAATTACCAACAAGATCCTCACCTATTGGAAATTATGGACTGGTGGCCCTGGACCAGAATCATGATTGACTGCTGGATTCCAAACACCAGGGCTGTGTTTCAGCATATAAATGTGAAAGATGCCTTGATTTCAATTTTATGTTTTTGAAAATTGTACACATTTAATTTAATTTTTCTGTAAAATATGATCCTATATAATGAAAGCCTAATATGCAAATCTACCAAACAGCAGGAGGACCAGTCACTATGATGTGCACTGACCACCAGGGGGCGGACACTCAACGCAGGAGCTGCCCCCTGGTGGTCAGTGCGCTCCCACAAGGGGGGCGCTGCTCAGCCACAAGCTGGACTCACAGCTGGCGAGCGCAGCAGCAGTGGTGGGAGCCTCTCCCACCTCCGAGGCAGTGCTAAGGAGCAACAAGCTAAGCCGTAAGGAGCAGTGAGCAGGTGGGTGGTAAGGAGCAAAGGATCCCAGACTGTGAGGCGGACATCCCCCAAGGGGTCCCAGACTGCAAGAGGATGCAGGATGGGCTGAGGGACAAGAATTTTGTGCACCAGGCCTCTAGTCACTAATAATATGCAATAAATATTTAATTGAGGAAAAGTAAAAAAAAAAAAAAAAAGTAACACAATTTTCCTTTAAAAAATATGTTTTTGCAGCCTGGCCAGGGTGGCTCAATAGTTGAGCATCGATCAACCTATGAACCAGGAGATCACAGTTTGATTCTGGTCAAGGGCACATGCCTGGGTTGCAGGCTTGATCCCCAGTAGGGGGCATGCAGGAGGCAGCCATCAATGATTCATCATTGATGTTTCTATCTCTTCCTCTCCCTTCCTCTCTGAAATCAATAAAAACATATTTAATGCCGAAACCGGTTTGGCTTAGTGGATAGAGCGTCAGTCTGCGGACTGAAAGGTCCCAGGTTCGATTCTGGTCAAGGGCATGTACATTGGTTGTGGGCACATCCCCGGTAGGGGGTGTGCAGGAGGCAGCTGGTTGATGTTTCTCTCTCATCGATGTTTCTAGCTCTCTGTCCCTCTCCCTTCCTCTCTGTAAAAAATCAATAATATATATATATATTTAAAAATAAATTAAATTGAATTACATATATGTATTTGCAAATAATCTTAGAAAAGAGGGTAAATTTATTCTCGTGTAGTGTCTGCCACACAATAAATCCTAATTTCATTATATGACTGTAGACATTTCCACCTGGCCATAATAATTAAAAGTTGTTAGTATTTCATAATCACAGTAATCCTATATAATAAAGAGGTAAAAAATAAAAATAATAATAATAATAATAAATAAAGAGGTAATATGCTTAATATGCCAATTGATCATCATGCCCTCACACAAGATGGCCACCCCCATGTGGTAACAAGATGGCTGCCCCAATGTAGTCACAAGATGGCCACCACAAGATGGCTGGCGGGGGAGGGCAGTTGGGGGTGACCAGGCCTGCAGGGGAGGGCAGTTGAGGGTGACTGGGCCTGCAGGGGCAGGAGGGCAGTGGGGGAGGGGGGGACCAGGCCTGCAGGAGAGGACAGTTAGGGGTGACCAGGCTTATGGGGAAGGGCAGTTTGGGGCAACCAGGCCGGCTGGGGAGGGCAGTTGGGGGGGGACCAGGCCTGTGGGGGAGGTCAGTTGGGGGGGACCAGGCCTGCAGGGGAGGGCAGTTGGGAGCAACCAGGCTGACGGGGGAGGGCTGTTGGGGGCAACCAGGCCAGCAGGGGAGGGCAGTTGGGGGTGATCGGGCTGGCAGGGCAGTAGTTAGGCATCAATCAGGCTGGCAGGGGAGTGGTTAAGGGGTGGTCAGGCTGGCAGGCAGAAGTGGTTAGGGGCAATCAGGCAGACAGGCAGGTGAGCAGTTGGGAGCCAACAGTCCGGGATTGTGAGAGGGATGTCTGACTACTATAGTCAGACATCCCCCAAGGGGTCCCAGATTGGAGAAGGTGCAGGCTGGGCTGAGGGACACCCCCCCCCAGTGCACGAATTTCGTGCACTGGGCCTCTAGTAATAAATAATATTTATGTATTACAGACCACAAAACAATTTCACAGGTACAAACACAAACAATCTCACAGTAATCTGCGAGAATTGGCAGACAGGCCTTATCAGAACTCCTATTTTACAGATGAGAAAACCAAGATGCAGATAAGTTTGTGCTAGCCAAAGGCCATTAACTTGTAACAAAAAAACTAGAACTCAAAGCCTCTAATGCAGTGGTTCTCAACCTTTCTAATGCCGCGACCCTTTAATACAGTTCCTCATGTTGTGGTGACCCCCAACCATAAAATTATTATTTTTTTAATTTCTTTATTGATTAAGGTGTCACATATTTGTCCTCATCCCCCCATTCCCATCCCACACCCCTCCCCACGGATGCCCCAACCCCCTGTTGAACTTAACCATTGGTTAGGCTCATATGCATGCACACAAGTCCTTTGGTTGATCTCTCCCCCCTCCCTCCACCCTCCCCTATCCTCCCTCTGAGGCCCGATAGTCCGATCGATGCCTCCTTGTTTCTGGTTCTGTTCTTGTTCATCAGTCTATGTTGTTCATCATTTCCCCTAGATGAGCGAGATCATGTGTCACTAGAGATATACTTATAAGAACTGAATGTGAGACGAGCAATAATAGTTATGCTGACAGGCAAATGAATCAGTCTGTAGTGAGTTTCTTTCTGGACCAACAGTTCTTTTGAGACCCAATATCAATGTCCATCAGTTCCTTATGTGTACATGTCGGCACTGACCCCTCAGCTCTGGATGGTGGACAAATGGTGGTAATGCAGGTCCGACTCCCTCTGGTTTGGTCTCGGCTGGACCCAGGGGCACGGCTTCACCCGGACCCAGGGGCACATGGCCTAACCCGGACCCAGGGGGTGCGTGGCCTCACCTGGACCCAGGTGCGCGCGGCTTCACCCGGACCCGGGACCCAGCCTTACCCGGATCCAGGGGCACACGGCCTCACCCGGACCCAGGATCCGGCTTCACCCGGACCCAGGGGCGCGAGGCCTCACCCGGACCCAGGGGCGTATGGCCTCACCCAGACCCAGGTGTGCGTGGCCTCACCCAGACCCGGGACCCAGCCTCACCCGGATCCAGGGGCACATGGCCTCACCCGGACCCGGGATCCAGCTTCACTCGGACCCAGGGGCACGTGGCCTCACCCGGGTCCAGGGGCGCCCGGCCCCACCCGGACCCAGGTACCAGCCTCACCCGGACCTAGGGGCGCATAGCCTCACCCGGACCAAGGGGGGCGGCCCCACCCGGACCCGGGACCCAGCCTCACCCGGATCCAGGGGCACATGGCCTCACCCGGACCCGGGATCCAGCTTCACCCGGACCCAGGGGCGCGTGGCCTCACCCGGACCCAGGGGCACGTGGCCTCTACCAGACCCAGGGGCGCGTGGCCTCACCCGGGCCCGGGACAGAGCCTCACCCGGATCCAGGGGCACACGGCCTCACCCGGAACCAGGGGCATGTGGCCTCACCCGGACCCAGGGGCGCGTGGCCTCTCCCAGACCCAGGGGCGCGCAGCCTTGCCCGGACCCGGGACCCATTCTCTCCCGGACCCAGGGGCATATGGCCTCACCTGGACCCAGGGGCTTGTGGCCTCACCCGGACCCAGGGGCGCATGGCCTCACCCGGACCCAAGTGCGTGAGGCCTCACCCAGACCTGGGACCCAGCCTCTCCCGGATCCAGGGGCATACAGCCTCACCCGGACCCAGGATACAGCTTCACTCGGACCCAGGGGCACGTGGCCTCACCCGGGTCCAGGGGCGCCCGGCCCCACCCGGACCCAGGTACCAGCCTCACCCGGACCTAGGGGCGCATAGCCTCACCCGGACCAAGGGGGGCGGCCCCACCCGGACCCGGGACCCAGCCTCACCCAGACCCAGGGGCGTGCGGCCTTACCCGGATCCAGGGGCATGTGGCCTCGCCCGGACCCAGGACCCAGCCTCACCCTGACCCAGTTCCCTGCCTCACCCGGACCCAGGACCCAGCAGGGTTTCGTCTTCTTGATCCCAATTCCTGTTGGTCAATTCCCTCTCAGCAATTCCTTCGGCCATTTTCTCAGAGCTCCAGGGCGGCTGCCGCAGAACTCGTTGGGCGGCGGGCTCAGCAAAGCTCCGGTGTGCCCGGGGAGTGGCGGCGGGCTGGTCCGGGGTGGCTGCGTCGGCCCTTGGGTCTGCAGCGGTGGCCGGTCGCTGAGCGTGCGCACCTGGCCGCTTCCGGGGCGTTGAGGTTCTTGAAGGACTCGGAGGTCAGCAAGCGCGGAGTCTCCCAGGGGATTGTCTGTCCGTGCTTGGCAGCGAGTGGAGCCGTCCCCTCAGCTGGAGACCGCCGGGGGAACTGCGCCGAGCACGTTCCAGGCCGCCATTGTGTCGCCTAAGCCGTAGTTCTTAAAGTGTGATCTTTGGGTCATCGGCATCAGCATCATCCCGCGTACCCCTCTCTTTTATTCTAGTTGTAGAACATCTGCTCAGCCAGCCCTCCGGTGGTTCTGGATGGTGTCTGCTCTGCTCTCCCGTCGTAGTCTCAAAATTGTTGTGGTAGGCAACAATCAGGCTTCCGCCCTATGCCTCCATCTTGTCCTCCTTTGTATAGTTAAGTCTTGATTGTTGTTGGTGTCGCTGGGAGGAATTGTCCTCCAGGCCAATTGGCCATGAGGACCCTCTGTGTCTATAAAGGAAGAGTTGCTGTGCAGGAGACACGTTTATGGGCCGGGTCTTGGTGCAGCAAGGCTTTGGCGCTCACTGAGTCTGCCTCTTGAATGTGTCCCTTATGCGAGTGGTTGAAATCTGGTGTCATCTCACACCGACCACTAGATGCCCTCGTTTCTGGGTCTCCAATGGAGTGTAGGTCAGCTACTGCCTGAGGCCACTAAGCAGGAATTACAGCAAAAACTGCAGTTTCCTCCTCCTGTCTGAGCGGCCCTGGAGCAGTCCGACTAGAACCGCAGTTTATCTGGTCAAGCTGCCACAGGGCAGGCCACCCACATGCAAAAGCCACTGCTTGGAGCCCAGGTGGGCCTGCAAAATGTGCGGGGTGGGTATGCAAAACGTGCGGGGCGGGTCCCAGGGCGGGGCGGGGTCTCAGGGCGCCACCAGGCCATGGCGTGGCGAACCGCAATGGCTGTAAGTCTGCTTTTTCTGCTTTTCACGTTTCTAAGCCCCCTTGTTCCGCACTCCAGCGCAGCAAACACTGATTGCTGGGCGCACCTCCGCAAGGAAGTTACTCCCACTCTCTGACACGAAGGCCGAGAGTCCAGCCTCTCCCTGCAGGCGTCTGGGTCTCCCGCGAGACCCCAGAAGCTGGATTTCAGGGTGATGGGGAGCTAATCTCCCCTAGGGTTGGAAAGAAAGCTGCACGACCCTTCCCCCGCCACCAGCCCGACCCACGCGCCTCCGCACCTTATCCCCTCTGAGTTCGCTCTTTCCTCTTCCCTCTTAGCTGTAAATCCACCATTCAGCCAGCTCTCCTGTGGTTCTGGGTGGCAGACGCTCTGTCCTCCAGTTGTATTTTTGAAATTGCTGTGCGCAGCGAAGTTCCTTTGTTTAACTTTGCTGCCTTCTTGGTTCTCCTCTCTCAAAATGGCTAAAGGACTTGAATGTAAGATGGGAAATCCTAAAAATCCTCCAAGTCGGTGTTGGCAGCCACCAGGGCCCCGAGGTTCTCACTGGGCAGCTCGGCCAGGTCGGTGACGTGGATGGGCCCGTCCTGCAGAAAGATGGTCTCTTCCTTCACCGAGAGCCACTGCGCCGAGTCCGCGGCCGCCGCCACAGCAGCTGCCGCGGCCGCCCACGAGCTCATGGCCCCGGCTGAGGTGCTGACTGAGAAGAGCAGCCGCCCAGCCTGGAGAGCAGGAGTAGCCGCGCTCACTAGTCCATCTTTTAGTTGTATTTCTGAAACTGCCATGCGAGGCAACAGATCAGCCGTTCACCTCCACCGCCATCTTGGCTCCTCCATAAAATTATTTTTGTTGCTACTTCATAACTGTAATTTTGCTAATGTTAATGAATCATAATGTAAATATCTGTGTTTTCCAATGGTCTTAGGCTCTACAGCACCGGTTCTCAACCTGTGGTCACGACCCACAGGTTGAGAACCGCTATAATGTGCCTTGGCTTCGGTCTTTTGGGGTGCATTTTGCTTGGGACTCTGTGAGCTTCTTGGATTTGTGTGGGTTTTTCTTCCCTATATCAGGGAAGTTTTCTGTCATTATTTCTTCAAACAGGTTTTCTATTCCTTGCTCAGTTTCCTCTCCTTCTGGCACCCCTATTATGTGGATGCTATTTTGTTTCATGTTGTCCCAAAGTTCCCTTAGGCTCTCCTCCTGCTTTTTAATTTTTTTTTTTTAGGAGTTGCTCTACTTGGGTATTTTTTTTTTCCTACCTTGTCTTCTAGCTCACTGATGTGGTCCTCTGCTTCTTCTAGTCTACTCTTGATGCTTTCTGTTGAGTTCTTTACAGCAGCGATGTCATTTTTTTTTCTTCTTGGTTCTTCTTCATTTCCTCTTGTTTCTTACACATTGTTAAATTTGTCTTACATTCTTTTCATCCACCTTATGACCATTTCTCTGAATTCTTTCTCTAACAGGTTGCTTGCCTCCATTTCGTTTACTTCCTTTTCTGGTGATGCCTGCTTTTCTTTCACATGCGGGCTGTTTCTTTATCTCCCCATGATCTCTCTTCTCCGGCTGTCTGGTTATGTAGTTCTCTCTCTCCTGCGTTGACTTAAAGGCACAAAATACAACACAACAACGTACAATGCACAAAGCACTGAACACAAATGTATTCACGATATTAATAACCCCAAATAAAGGTGACCACCAGAGAAAGGCTAATTAGAGGATAGTAAGAAAGGAGAAGAGGGGGGGAAAAAGAGTGCAAAAATGAAATTGAGAAAAGGAAAAAAACGTAAGAGAGAAAAGAAAGACAATAAGAAAGAAGAGGGGTTGCCCTAACCGGTTTGGCTCAGTGGATAGAGCGTCAGCTCAAGGGTCCCAGGTTCGATTCTGGTTAAGGGCATGTACCTTGGTTGCATCAAACAACTGATCGATGTTTCTCTCTCATCGATGTTTCTAACTCTCTATCCCTCTCCCTTCCTCTCTGTAAAAAATCAATAAAATATATTTTAAAAAAAAGGAAAGAAAGAAAAGGGGAAAAAACTATATATATGGGGAGAAAACTCCAATAGAACCGCCACTAATCCCAACACATGCCAGCAACAACAAGTACCTGGAGATGAATGCAAATTACAAACAACAATTAATATCACATGAGGTGAGGGAAAACCGAACTAAAAAACAAACAAAAACAAAACAAGAAAACAAAAAGCAAAACATTCTCACAAGCATAAAAAAATTGATATAATCAACAATCAAGCAAACAACAAAAGGACAGAGAGAAAAAATATTTTTGGATAGTGAAGAAAGAGAAGAGAGAGGTGTGCATGGATTTGGAGGAGGGGATTGGAAATTAGATATATAAGTAGGGTGAAATTTTAACAGGGGCTAAAAAGAAGGAATAGGGAAAATCTAAAGCAGGAATAGGGTAAGACAAACAGGACAACAAAAGGGGAAAAGTGAGGAAGAGAGTGATGGCATAAAGGTAAAGTTGAGATAGAGTAAAACGATGCTAAAGGAAAGATGAAAATAGAATGTAGAACACTAATCCCAAAGTAAAATAAAGAGAAAATAAAATGACACTTTTTTAAAAAAACGTAAAATAGTACTAGTAATAATACTGATTGAAAATAAAAATGTGATAATTAAAAAGGTAAAATCAAGTGAGGAAAAAAGAAAAAAAAATTTTAGTTTCTTAAGTAAAAGATGAAAAAAATAAAAATGTGCAGTAGTGAAGGTCAGTCACTTCCTCTACTGTTCTATTTGGCATGCCTGTTTCCTAGTCAGGACACTATTGAAGTTCCTTGCGTTCCACTGCTCCTCAGTGTTGTTAGCCACAGTCCTGATTTTAAGGAGGCAGTACATCTTTATTTCTTATATTTATTTGTGTTTACACAAGAGTCAATTTGTGATTCAACCCCTGGGTGGCAGTGTTTCTGGATTGACCTCTGGGTCTATAGGTCCTCTTTAGCTAGTGTTTAGATTTTGTTTTCCCTGTGGCACTTAATACCGGTTTGGGGGAGTGGGTTGCCCCAGAGCTGGTTTTCTGATGGTTATTCCCCACTCTGATTCCCAGGTTCCAGAAAAACAACTTTCCCCTGCAGTCTCTTAGAGTGTCCCCAACTGGGTGATCCTATGTATTGGGCTTAGTAATCAGAAGCAAGGATTTAAAGAGGAAAAAAAAAAAAAAAAAGATCCAGAGTAAGTGTGCGAACTCCGGGGCTGCGTGCAAGTCTGTGCAGTCTTTTTCCCCCTTGGGTCTAAGCAGCCGGCACACTTTTAAAATTTTTAGGCTGTACTTTTGTGCCCAGATCAAAATGGGTTACTTTTTAGAGTTCCCTTCTGTTAGCAGCTCTGAGGACCCCCTTCCACATTCACGGATCACGCCAGCCCCAACAGCCAAGGATTTTTCTAGGCGCAGACTTCCCCAGGTTCTCCAGCTCCAGACGTGCATGCGTTTCTCTCTCTTGTGGGTACCACAGACCTCATCTTCTCCCAGGCGAAATCTGACCTTTCCGTGAGGGGGTGTAGAGCTCCTCTGAATCTGCATGCTTGTGCCACTTGGGGACCGGTGTTCTTGGGTTCACAGCTGTTTGGTGGGTGCTGTAGTTGTAGATTCCCCGGCTTTTCAGGCTTCTGATAACATCCACTTTCCCCTTCAAGATGGGGTGGTCTCCACGTCTGAGCCAGTCGCTCTGGGAGGGAACTCAGCAGCAGTGGGGGCTGCCCGGTCAGGGGAGCCCCGTCCAGCAGTCCCCCACAGTCTCCTGGAGTATAGCTGTCCCTCAACTCACCAACAAACACTCCCCATGTGACCACACACTCTCCCTTTGTTCTCTCACTCACACACTATCTTGCAGTCTCCCTTCCTGTCGGCAGCCATCTTCCCGGCCAATGGATCCCATTCTTAAAACAATAGTCACCAGTAGAGGGGAACCCTTTTGATAAATATTCTGACAACTCTGGAGCAATAGTTATATTGATTCTTCCACATAAGCTCCCTCAGACACTTCCTCACCAAAGAACATTGCATGGGTTTCAAAATTGTTTGCAGTAGTGTTTAAGTACCCCACAAAGAGACTACCAAGGAGTAAGTCTCAGTCTGTTTGGCTAGAAAGACAGACATAATCTGGTGGTAAATTTAATCCTTGCTAATAAATCAGCCCTTTGACTTTCTGGGCAGCTTGACCAAATGTATTTGGAAGCAGAAATTTACAGTCTCCAAAGCAAGCTGTTGGCATGGGAAGGACCCAGCCCAGTTTTCCTAAAATCGCTAAAAGCCTTTGTGCAGGGGCCAAGATTTTACCTTCAGTCAGTCTTCTCTATTTCACCCCTGCGGGGGGTTGGGGCGTATTTTTGGGAGAGGCAGTAAGAATCCCACATTTAGGTGTTTTTCTTCCTAGGCTTATTTATTTGAAAGGAAACCTCAGTGGCCACAAAATCCCACCAAGGAAAATCCCAACCAAGTTTATTCCTGTGCCAACACCATTAATTCATAGTTTGGGTCAGCAATGGATAGTAGGTCTGAGAACAAGAGTGCTCTTTCTTTTGATTATCACAACTTCATCTGAACTCAAAAGGGCCTCAGTTAAGTCAGAAATTTCTATTTTTCTGGAAATGTCATTTCATTTGAATTTACAGTTCTATGGTTTAAAGAAGTTAAACTGAGTCTCAAAGACTAGAGTCAAACACTAGGAGGGAATCATAAAAGTAATCCAGGAAAACTTTGAAGGCAATCTTGCCCATCTGCAAAGTGTACCTCAATTTCCCTGGTACAAGTTCTAGAAGACACACATCCTGTAACTCCTCTGCAGAGTCAAATACAGTAAATTGTCCAGCAAAGATATCTGTCCAGCAAATAGGTGTTTGCTTAACCTTCAGTGTTCACACTATATATCAAGAAAAAAACAATTTGAGGAAAACAGATGATTGCCTGGAAAAGAACTTGCAACATGGTTTGTGGGTCAATTCAGATCTACCAGGAAGCAGATGCCAAGAAAAAAATTAGATGAGCAAGAGATGTATTGGAGGTAATAAGAGTTTTTTTTCCTCCAATATAGGAGAAAAGGTAAAAAAGTTGGCAGGAGAGTCTTCAGGTGCAATGCGCAATGCATGTATGACACCTGAGAAAAGAGGAGGCTTGGAAAGGATGAGATTCAGGTTGCAACACAGCTCTGAAAATTTCAGAGTATCTAAAAGATAACCTAAATTTTGTTAGAGATAAGGTAAAATTATTTCTATAATTTTTAGTTTTAATTTTTACATATAGTCCAAGTCACACATCTTCCTATAAAATTTTTATCCCTTTCCATAGATTTACTTAGGTAGTCTTTTTTCTGCTACTTTTAATAAAGGCACTCCTATAATTCACACAGCTTTCATTCTTCTCTGGAGTTAAGTATGAGTCAATCAATTAAAATGACTTCAGCAATAGTATTTATTTTCACAACATTCTTAGAAAGCCTGTGGTATCAAGTGAAATTAAATCTGAGGTTTTTGCCTTTGATATTAGGACAACATGCATCTGTGGTTGTCTTCTAGATATTCTTTTAGCCATCAATTATTGAGTACCTGCTTTGTGCAAGGCAACGTGCTAAGTACTATGGGAATCATACAGATGAACAGACTATGATGAAAGCATCAATACATGTGTTTTCATTCAAAGTCACTTTTAAGTTTATACCATCATCACTACGAGCAGCAGCCACATAGATCTAAGAGTATAAAATGAATTTACTATGAAAACTGGATTTAAATAAAGAACTTTGCCCTAAAATTATTAGAAAAACAGTATCTCCCATTCATTTAATTCACCTGTACTTCTCCTGGTGCATATCACCTATTACTAAATGATATAAACCCATATTCGAAAATTTTCAAAACAGGTTTCCAGCATTTTGACACATTAAAAGGAAACTTTAAGTGTGAAAGAGTCATAGACATTACTTGTTTTAACTCTGTCATTTTTAAGTTGAGGAAGATGAAGCTCAGAGAGGTAGAGTGGCTTGTTGAGGGTCACATGAATAGATAAGGATAGACCAAAATAAGAACTCAATTCTTGATTTACTCACTGCCCAGCGTCTTCCTCTCCCCTACAGCCAGAAGGAGAAGTAAGGACTATCAGTAGGAGGAGAAGTAAGGACTATCAGTCCAACCTAAAAAAAAATTATTACACCTCCAAGGCAAATAGAAATGCTGGGAAGAAAGGGGGAAAGTACAAATCTTCTTCCAGGAGTCCTTTGTTAGCTCAATTTGTGGCTGGATGAGGAGGCCATGCAAAAGAATAGGTCATGAGTTTCTTGGGGGTTAAGCATGGTAATGCTGTATGCCCTAGAAGGAAAATGATACTTTGCACTTGTATAATACCTTTCATCAATCCAACGATAATAAATAAGACTTTGTACTATCAGCCAAATATTGCAAAGTATTTAACAAATATTTACCTCAGAATCCTCAGAACAACCAAAAACGGAAAACTTTAGACAGGAAGAAAGAGAGTGCCTCTCATCCTCATAATTCTATGGGGAATCTAAGGTCAGAGGAAACTAGTCTACAAGTAGCTGAGAGACACACTGGCAGGGGTCCTGACAAGGGGAGGCATTCGGGACGCTGTTTGAGATGACCTAGACAGTGGGTTCTGAAAAGGGCGGAGGAGGCCCAGAAAAGCCCCTGCTCCCTCTCCCAGCCCAGTGAATCCATGAAGCTTTCGAGAGGTGTGGTTCTGGGTCTATAAAGGTTCTTTGAAGTCTCTTCAAAGATTGGCATATCCCTAAAAGAGTTTTTTAAAACCATGTAACCCTTCACTAAATTTTAATTGACATCTAAAATACTTTATATATTTAAATAATTGCAAAGGTTGTAATTTCCAGCCTATTAATAATATAGGTATTTTAAAATAAACTATTGCAATACTCTTTTTAAAATATCCAATTGAATCTAAAATCCAAGAATTTGAGCCCTAACCAGTTTGGCTCAGTGGATAGAGCGTCGGCCTGCGGACTCAAGGGTTCCAGGTTCGATTCCGGTCAAGGGCATGTACCTTGGTTGCAGGCACATCCCCAGTGGGGGGCATGCAGGAGGCAGCTGATGGATGTTTCTCTCTCATCGATATTTCTAACTCTCTATCCCTCTCCCTTCCTCTCTGTAAAAAAATCAATAAAATATATTTTAAAAAATCCAAGAATTTGATATCCATCATTATCCATTAAAAAAAAAATAGCCCAGCTCAGTGGTTGAGCTTTGACCTATGATCCAGATCATGGTTTGATTCCCTGTCAGGGCACATGCCCAGTTGCAGGCTGGATCCCCAGTGTGGGGAGTACAAGAGGCAGACAGTCAATGATTCTCTCTCATCATTGGTGTTTCTCTCTCTCTCTCTCTCTCTCTCTCTCTCTCTCTCTCTCTCTTCTCTCTGAAATTGATAATGCAAATATTTAAAAAATCTATATATAAACAAATTTTTCTTTAACAGTCAGAAGTTTTACATCATTCCCTTTTCTCCTTAAGCTGGTATTTTTATCCCACTTCTACATACTTTTATCCTAAATACTATATTGTTGTGCTCAAAAATATTCTTATTCATCCTGCAATAAAAATGTTTATAAATTTAAAATTTTAATTTCCTGTATTTTTGTTAGGCTAAGCTGTAGTAACAAATAGACCCAAACATGTAATGGCTCAACATAATCAAAGTGTCTTTCTTTTTCTTTTTAAAGATATTTTATTGGTTTTTGGAGAGTGAGGAAGGGAGAGGGGGAGAGAGAGAGAAACATCGATTGGCTGCTGCCTGCACACCTCCTACCAGGGAACCAGCCCACAACCCGGGCGAGTGCCCTAACTGGGAATCGAACCAGCACCTTTTGGTGCATGCGACGACGCCCAACCAACCAAGCTACACTGGCCAGGGCACAAAGTTTCTTTCTTCCTCATGTAATAGTCCTGAGTGAGGTGTCTTCCTTCACACAGTGACTAGGGAACCCAATTTTACTCCAACATATGGCTCTGCCATCCCCTAGAACAAGGGTCTAGCTTGCAGGCCTATTTTTCTGTGTCCTGAGAGCTAAGAATAGATTTTCATAATTTTTAAAGGGCTACAGGAGGAGGAGGAGGAGGAAGAGGAGGAGGAGGAGGAGGAGGAGGAGAGAGAAGCCTTATGGAGGAGGAGGAGGAGGAGGAGGAGGAGGAGGAGGAGGAGGAGGAGGAGGAGGAAGAGGAGGAGGAGGAGGAGAGAGAAGCCTTATGTGGCCTGCAAGGCTTACAGTAGTTATTTTCTGGCCCTTTCCCAAAGTTTGCCAACCCCTCTACTAGAGCCCCTTCTCACTGTGTCTGGCTGGTAGAAGGAGAAGCAAAGTACATGGAAGAGATTTTATGGGGAAAGGCCTGGAAGTGACCCTCCTCGCTTCCACTCACAGTCTGTTGACAGAAAATTACAAGGCTACACCTCACAGCAAAGGAGATGGGGAGATGCAGGCTAGCTGTGCATCCAAAAGGAGGAGAACACATTTTGGGAGGCAGCTAATAGATTCTACCATAGTCAGGCTGTAAAGTGCAAAAAGAATTTTATCATGATAATTATTATTAGTGTATAATTTATCAAAATAACCCACAGATGTGACAAATTAAGGTAAACATTAAACATAAAAAAGTAGCCCTAGGCGGTTTGGCTAAGTGGATAGAACATCAGCCTGCAGACTGAAGGGTCCCAGGTTGGATTCCGGCCAAGGGCACATGCTTGGGGTTGTGGGCTCGATCCCCAGTAGGGGGCATGCAGGATGCAGCCAATCAATGATTCTCTTGCATCATTTGATGTTTCTCTCTCTCTCTCTCCCTCTCCCTTCCTCTCTAAAATCAATTAAAAAAATAAATATATATATATATATAAAAAAAGTAAAAATTTTTTAAATATATTTTTTATTGATTTCAAAGAGGAAGAGAGAGAGAGAGAGAGAGAGAGAGAGAGAGAGAGAAACATCAAAAACGAGAATCATTGTTTGTCTGCCTCCTGCATGCCCCATACTGAGCCCACAACCCAGGTATGTGCCCTGACCAGGAATCAAACCATGACGCTCAACCACTGAGCCACACCAGCCAGGCCATAAAAAGTAAAATTTTTATTAGTTAAGTTCTTAATAAGATAGATGGGGCTGTTTTATTTTCAATTAATTGTGCCCCCAGTTAGAGCACCAATTTTATTCCTAGTTTTCATTCTTAGAAATGTTACCATCAAGAAAACTTCACAAAAATAAGAGGATTGGAATGGATGAGTTATTTGAACTTATTCATAACTTTGTAATAAATTATTTTACTCATCAAAATTTTGCATTCATAATCCATAAACTAACACTTCAATTAAGGACTCTTTGAGTGTTATGGAAAGTGTTTTATTAGAAATAACCTGCCCTAGCTGGTTTGGCTCAGTGGATAGAGCATCAGCTTGTGGCTGGAGAGTCCCAGGTTCTATTCCAGTCAAGGGCACATGCCTGGGTTGCGGGCTCAATCCCCAGTAGGGGCCATGCAGAAGGCAGCTGATCAATGATTCTCTCCCATCATTGATGTTTCTATCTCTCTCCTTCTCCCTTCTTCTCTAAAATAAATAAAAATATATTTAAAAAAGAGAAAGAAAGAAAGGAAGAAAGGAAGGAAGGAAGGAAGGAAGGAAGGAAGGAAGGAAGGAAGGAAGGAAGGAAGGAAGGAAGGAAAGAAGGAAGGAAGAAGGAGAGAGAGAAAGAAAGAATTGGATTGGTTGTCTTCCTTTTGTTAAGCTGTATGAGTTCCCTGCAAAATGATTTGGTACCCAGTTACAAAAACCATTCACTTCTGCAGTTTCTGGGAGGTTTGTTAAGAATTTCTACTAAGCCTTGGCTGGTTTGGCTCAGTGGATAGAGCGTCGGCGCAAGGACTGAAGGGTCCCGGATTCAATTCCTGTCAAGGGCACATGCCAGGGTTGCGGGCGCAATCCCCAGTGGGGCGAGTGCAGGAGGCAGCCAATCAATGATTCTCTCTCATTACTGATGTTTCTCTCTCTCTCTTTCCTTCCCCTTCAATAAAAATATATATATATTTAAAAAAATTTCTAAGATTTATCAAACAACTACCTCTGTTACCTTTTGATTAGAGGTGTCTTGCTTACTCTAAAAATTAAAATATTGGTCTCAATATACTTTTGCCAATACATTATTATCCAAAAAAATGCTTTTATTTTATTTTTTTCCATCCTCAGCAAGGATATGTTTATTAATTTGAGCAAGAGAGAGAAGAAGGGGGAGAGAAACATCAACATGAGAGAAACAGCAACCGGCCGCCTCTGGTACACGTCCCGACTGAGGATCGAACCTGATACCTAGGTATGTGTGCTGACAGGAATTGAACCCACAACCTTTTTGTGTACAGGACAACACTCCAACCAACTGAGCCACCTGGCCAGGGCAAAAAATGCTTCTATTTTAACATATTTTAAATAGTATTTTGTCAGAAGTTCGGAGCTGCTGAGTTGGCTCATTCAATTTACAGGAAATACTTTCCATACAGACTAACTGGAAAAGGCAGGCCTGGTTGTCAAATCTATCAGCTAAATCAGACTTGAATTCTTCTTTTTCTTTGACCTCAAATAACTCATCTATTGACCTCTTCTACCTGTGCCTACCTCCCAACCCAGCCAGGCCTTCACCACCCTATTGTCTGTGTCCATGGGTTATGCATATATGCATACAAGCTCATTGGTTGATCACTTCCCACCTGCGAGTGTCCCACGTCCCTCGTGGTTCAGGGTTCAGGTTCAGGGTTCGGGTTCGGGCTCTGGAGGAGGCTGCGCATAAATGAAAGATACTAGACAAGAAAATATTAATTTTTTTAAAATTTTTTTTAAAAATATATTTTATTGATTTTTTACAGAGAGGAAGGGAGAGGGATAGAGAGCTAGAAACATCGATGAGAGAGAAACATCGACCAGCTGCCTCCTGCACACCGCCTACCAGGGATGTGCCCGCAACCAAGGTACATGCCCTTGACCGGAATCAAACCTGGGACCTTTCAGTCCGCAGGCCGACGCTCTATCCACTGAGCCAAACCGGTTTTGGCAAGAAAATAATAATTTGGGAATTGGGGGCCAGACGGAAGCCCAAGGAAGGACTCCGCTTTGCTCTGGCCTTGTGATCCCTTTTATTCAGGTTTGGGATACACCCATAGCCCTTAGGCAGGCAATTCCAGTAACAGCTCTGTGACAGCCCATCAGCAAGGATTTACATAAGACTGAAAGGTGGAAGTTGCTTCAGCTACTTTTGTCTCAACTAGACAGTGGGTGTATGGCTCTGACCTTTGCCAGAGCTCAAGGTCTCCAGCCTTCCGGGTTCCTTGTCCACACCTCTCTGCTAGTGAAGACAATGAGCAGTTTCCCACATCACCCACCATCCTCTGCCTTCCCTCTGAGGTTCCACAGTCTGTTTATGCTTCTATATCTCTGCGTCTATTTTTGTTCATCAGTTTATGTTGTTCATTGGATTATACATATGAATGAGATTATGTGACACTTGTCTTTCTCTGACTGGCTTATTTTGCTCAGCATAATACTCTCCAGGTCCAGCCATGCTGTTGCAAATGGTAAAAATTCTTTCTTTTTTACTGCTGCATAGTATTCCATTGTGTAAATGTATGATACTTTTTTATCCCCTCATCTGCTGAGCAGTACTTAGTCTGTTTCCATATCTTAGCTATTGTAAATTTTGCTGCTATGAACATAGGGGTGCATATATTCTTTCTGATTGGTGTTTCGGGATTCTTAGAATATATCCTAGAAGTGGGATGACTGGGTCAAACAGGAGTTCCGTTTTTAATTTTTTGAGGAAATTCCATACTGTTCTCCACAGTGGCTGCACCAGTCTGCATTCCCACCAGCAGTGTACTAGGGTTCCCTTTCCTCCACATCCTTGCCAGCACTTGTCATTTGTTGATTTGTTGATGGTAGCCATTCTGACAGGTGTGAGGTAATACGTCATTGTCATTTTGATTTGCATCTTTCAGGTGATCAGTGACTTTGAGCATGTTTTCATATGCCTCTTGGCCTTCTGTATGTCCACTTTGGAGAAGTGTCTATTTAGGTCCTTTGCTCATTTTTTAAATTGGATTGGTTGTCTTCCTTTTGTTAAGTTGTATGAGTTCCCTATATATTTTGAAATTAACCCCTTATTGATGTATCATTGGCAAATATGATTTCCCATTTCGTGGGTTGCAAATATGTTTTTTAAATTAATTTATTTATTATTTAAGTATAGTTGGTATACAATATTATATCAGTACTGGAGGCCTGGTGCACAAAATTCGTGCACTTGTGGGGGCGTCCCTCAGCCTGGACTGCACCCTTTCATAGTCTGGGACTCCTTGCTCCTTATTGCCAGCCTGCTTACTGCTCCTTACCACTCTGCTTGCTGCTCCTTAGCGCTGCCGTGGAGGCGAGAAAGGCTCCCACCACCACCTCTGCGCTCGCCAGCCATGAGCCTGGCTTCTGGCTGAGTGGCGCTCCCCCTGTGGGAGCGCACTGACCACCAGGGGGCAGCTCCTGCATTGAGCATCTGCCCCCTGGTGGTCAGTGCTCATCCTAACGACCGATCTTTCTGGTAGTTCCACCGTAATGGTTGCTTAAGCTTTTATTATATAGACTAGATGCCCGGTGCACAAAATTCATGCATGGGGGGTCCCCTTAACCCAACCTGCACCCTCTCCAATCCAGGACATCCCTCTTACAATCCTAGACCGCTGGCTCCTAATCGCTCACCTGCCTGCCTGTCTGGTCACTCCTAACTTCCCCCTCTCTGCCAGCCTGCTCACTCCTAACTGCCCCCCTCTGACGGCCTGGTCACCCCCAACTGCTCCCCTATGCAGCCTGCTGTTCAGTCATTTGGTTGTCCCTCACTAAAGCCCCTGCTGGCCCGGTGGTAGGCAGCCATCTTGTGAGGGTGTGTTGGTCAATTTGCATATTACCTCTTTTATATAGGATACTAGGGGCCCAGTGCACGAAATTCGTGCACTGTGGGTCGGGGGTCCCTCAGCCCAACCTGCCCCCTCTCACATACTGGGAGCCCTCAGAGGATGTCCTACTGACGGCTTAGGCCCACACCCCACAGGGAGCGTACCTAAGCCGCAGTCTGGCCTCCCTTTGTGGGAGGAAACCGGGCTGGTCAGGGGAAGGCACCAGCCCCATCACCCCACTGCTGCAGCCACTGTCAGTCACCACAGCCACCAAGGTGTTTTCATCAACACGGACTCCAGTCCCTTCACCAAGAAAAAATGACAACTTTCTTTAGGCATTTTCAAGATGTGTCTTTCATAGGATATGCATTTCTTTATTTATTTTTTATCCTCACCTTGAGGGTATGTTTCCATTGACTTTAAGAGAATATGGAAGAGAAAGGGAAAGACAGAGAGAAACAGTTTGATTGGTTGCCTCCTGCATGAGCCCTGATCTGGGCCCAGGCCAGGGAGGAGCCTGCAACCTAGGTACATGCCTTTGATCAGAATCAAACCCAGACCCTGCTGTCTGCAGGCTGAGGCATTATCCACTGAGCCAAACCGCCTAGGGCAGGATATGACATTTCTTAGCCTTCCAGCAGCGGACCTTCATTTTTTTCTCCAGAAGTGTGGTGGAAAAACCCTAGATCACCTTTTTGGATTCTGATTACCCAAGTTACTAAGAATATTACCAGTGGCATACAGGAAGCTTAGCCAATGTGCAGTCAGAAAAGGTGTTTCCTCTATAGTTCACACCAATGGAGGGCTGGGCCCTGCCCAGGCCTAAAGCTCTGGCCAAAGCTTTAGGCCTGCCCAGGCCTCTCCAGCTCCCTCTGATCACCGGCTCAGCCCCTGCCCAGGCCTTCCCAGACCGAAAGCCTCTTGGGCAGGAGCGGACCCCCAGTTCCCTACAATCAATCGCAGGGGGTCCGCTCCTGCCCAGGCCGAAAGCAGACCCCCAGCTCCCTGCCCAGGTGATCAATCGCAGGGGGTCCATTGGTATATCAGGCTGAAGAAACCCCCAGCTCCCTACAATCGATGGCAGGGGGTTCACTCGTGCACCAGGCCAAAAGCCTCCAGCGCCTCTCAATGGCCGGATAGGCCACCCCAAGTCCCGCCCCCCAGCCTCCCGCCTGCCCAATCGTGGGCGTAGTGGAGTGATGGTTATTTGCATATTACCCTTTTATTAGGTAGGATTAGTTTCAGGTGTACGATATAGTGAGTGATTTGACATTTTTATACCTTATACTGTGATCATGTCACTAATTCTAATAATCATCTGTCATTGAGCAACCTAGTACAGTATTATTGACCATATTCCCCTTTTACTTTTCATCAGTTCTTCCATCTCTCTCCCCTCTGCCAGTCATTCCTTTGGTCTCTGTTTCTATAAGCCTAGTTTTATTTCATTTGTTCATTTTTAAAGAGTAATTAAGATGAGAATTGACTACTGATGGAAAGATATTCCATGATATAATTTCATAGATGTAAGTATTAATTACTCTATCCTCATTATGTAAAGGAAGTATGTAAAATTTTTACCCATGAGTGTTATCAGTGCAGCAGAGAATGTAGTAGTCTCAGAAACATTTCAGTTAACTTGGAAAGGATTTGCACATCCCGGAAGCAGCACCGGTTTAAAGGGCATCTTTCACATGTGCTCTAGTCAAAGTGGATGGCACAGGGAAAGTTGTGAGAATCCAGCATACGAGCATTTTGTTGTGTTTGTTGTACCACTCAGCCCTGCATCAGCATCAGTGTCTGCAACCTATACTGTTTGCATTACTCATGGATGAGTCTTTCCAACTAATAGTACCTGCTAGGGCTGAGTTTGGGGAATAACTGAAATCAAACAGCAGACACCATTTTCAGCATTTCAAGTGTTCTTTGAATTGCTGTCATGTGTCTCTCCCTAAAGAATTGTGGATTCTTTGACAATAATCTGGACAAGAGATGCTGAATCACTTCACCTCTGCACTGTACAACATATCTGAATCCAGAGCCTCCCAGCACAGGCCCAAATACCCCAGGTCCAACACGACACCTTACCTTGCATGGAAAGACCTGCCAGGTGATTTTGCTTAATCATTAAAGGAGGCTCTTTCAAAATCAGTACTTTAAATCATCTCTTTGTTTGCCTTTTCCTCCACTCCCCACAAGCTCTTGAGATCCTGGAGATGATATTACAAGGTAAGTCTCAGAATGGGTAAAGGGAAGAGAGGTTATTTCAAAATGGAAGGTGAAAATAAAGAAATTGTATTAAACTTGAGGCTAGTTTTCAGAAAGAACAAGTTGAAACTCTAGACACTGACTCCCTTAAAAAGAAATCCCTTGGAATGTTGCTTAACTCAGAATAAAGATTGCTTTTTAAAGAGAGATTTTTGTAGATCATGACTTTGATTAGACAAAATATTTAAGCAAGACCACATATCTGTGTTTCCTAGTTCAGCTAACAGCTGATATTCCTGGTGCCAGCCTATGACATTCCAATTTTCCTGGCCCTTCCAATTCTTATATTCTGTGATTTGAAAATTCTATAGTAAATTTGAATGCTTTTCTAAAGGTCACAGAGAACCAATAATATTTTTTTAACAAAAGGGCTATGTGGCAAAGCAGTGTTTCTCGAAGATGAATGTGGCTGTATTATGTAAGGTGGGCTATGAGGAAAAGAAAGTTGGGAGATCAGTTAGGAAGCTATTATATTTGACTCTGAGGGAGGTTACAAGAGCTTGGACTAAGGTGGTAGAAGGAAACCAGAATGACATATCTTCCTTCTTTTTATTTACTCCTTCTTTCTCATCAATAAAACTCTAACTTTATTTGGGAATCCACATCTCAGGAAAGATGACCCTATTTCTGGCTCACGGGTATATCCTGATCAGTCTAAGCCAATTACAATAGTCTACACCTTAACAGTGATTGTTTTAACAATGGACATGTGACCCAGTTTTGGTCAATGAGATGTGAGAAGTCTGCAAAGGAACTTCTAGGGAGATTTCTTTTTTTTTATTTTTTTTAATTTTATTGATTTCTTACAGAGAGGAAGAGAGAGGGATAGAGAGTCAGAAACATCGATGAGAGAGAAACATCGATCAGCTGCCTCCGCAACCAAGGTACATGCCCTTGACCGGAATCGAACCTGGGACCCTTGAGTCCGCAGGCCGACGCTCTATCCACTGAGCCAAACCGAACCGGCAAGGGGAGATTTCTTAATTCTGACTAGATGTGCCTGAGGCGGTGCCCTCTGCTGTATTTGCTCATTGGGCGTCTCATTGGGCGTCTCATTGTGATGCCCAGATCTCTGCTGTTATCTTGTAACCAGAAAGGCAGCTGCCCTGAAGGTGGGTAAACAAAAAGACAGAACAATCAGGGTGGGTCCTTGATCATATTGTCTAGCCACCCAGCCTCCCAATTTTTGAGCTTGTATCTTCAGGAGACTGAAGAGAGAAATGAGGAAGGCCAGAGGAAAGGAAGGATTTGGAGGCAAATGATGAAACTCTCAGTGTTATAAATGTTGAATGTGAAAAATAGTGGTGTTTCTAAGTGAAAATTGCCAGCACCTAATCAGAGGCATGGAAATAAAACTCAGAGGTGCTATCAAGGCCCAAAATATCAATATAAAAGCTATTTGCAGAAACTAGTATTTGGAAGGGGAAGGGGGAGGGGGAGAATTAGCCATCTCCTCATATCTCACAGCTAACTCCTTTGGGGAATCTAACATCAAAGGAAAAAATAATGATAAATGACATCTGCTTAAAGAAAACCCAGAGAGACATACCTTTGCCACCTACTCTTAAGGTATGGATATAGTTACAGTCTATTCCCCAGATTCACGGAGGGTGTTTTTTTAGACAGTTTAAACATCTCTGGGTTTTTTGTTTGTTTTGTTTTTAATTTTAGAAGACATTTATTAAAGTTGAGAACAGTGAAACAAGAAAGGGCTGGGGAAATGAGCTGAGACCGGGCTGCTTTCGCTCACTTAGAAGCCAGAGAAAAGGGGACCTTGGGGACAGGTTCAGGGGTTTGCCTGTGACGACTGCCCACTGCTGATGGCTGCCCTGGATGCAAGTCTCATGGGTGGGGTCCTATAGAGTTTAGAAGATGCATGCCTTGGAGGAAGAAAGGGGGCACACAGGTGTGTTCCTGGGACCTTTTTTTATTTAAAGGTTGTTTTTTTTTTAAGATTTTTTTGTTGATTTTTAGAGAGAGAGGGAGGGAGGGAGAAACATTGATGTGAAAGAGAAACATATATTGGCTACCATCTGCACACCCCTCACCAGGGATCAAGCCCAAAACCTGGGCATGTGCCCTAACTGGGAAACAAACCGGCAACTTTTCAGTGCACAGGACGATGCCCAACCAACTGAGCTACATCTGCCAGGGCTAGACCTTTGTTTTTGTTTTGTTTCTTATTAATTTTTTTTGTTGATATCAGAGGAAGGGAGAGGGAGAGAGAGATAGAAACATCAATGATGAGAATCATTGATTGGCTGCCTCCTGCACACCCCTCACTGGGGATCGAGCCTGCAACCCGGGCATGTGCCCTGACGGAGAATCAAACCGTGACCTTCTGGTTCATAGGTCAACGCTCAACTACTGAGCCACACCGGCTGGGCCAGACCTTTGGTTTGAGGGGTTTTAAAGGCTGGGTAATTAAGGGAGGTCTTAGGGGAGGATCTTAACAGAATATTCATCTTTCTTATGCTGATGTACCAAAATGAGGTTTATTCTTTTAACTTCATCTGTCCTTGGGTGTGGCTGGTAAAGGGCACCAATTGGGTTCTGCTATCTGTCTCCCGAGTAGGGTGATTTAAGCGATTTACCCTCTGGCTGGGGAGGAGAAGTGCAAACCAGGTATTCTTTTGGTTGTTGTTGTTAATCCTCACCCGAGGATATTTTTCCATTTGTTTTTAGAGAGAGTGGAAGAGAGGGGGAGAGACACTCAGAGAGAAAAACATTAATGTGAGAGAGACACATTGATTGGTTGTCTCCCACACTCACACCAACTGGGGCCGGGATTGAGCCTGCAACTGAGGCAGATGCCCTTGACTGGGATTGAACCTGGGACCCTTCAGTCCGAGGGGCTGACACTCTATCCTCTGAGCTAAACCAGACAGGGCAAACCATTTACTCTTAAGTGTTCCTGGTTTAGGAAAGACAGGATTTACTAGTTAGATGCAAACTACTTGGCATCTAGATTTTCTACATGGCTGCAAACTGCTGTTTAACTCTGTCTATTTCCCTATTCCAGTTGTTCTGGTTTACTAGTCTGTCTCATTCCCCGCTCAGACTCCATCCCTAAAATCTTTTAGGGGTTGTTACCAGTGAGAGGATGAGACCTCAGTTCTTGTCTTCTTGAAGGAAAGATTTCAATCAAGAGACTAAAGTGTAGGAAAGCAAGCAAGAATTTATTGACCACAGCAAAAACACACTTAGGACAGTGAAACAAGGAAGGGCATACGAGAAGCAGCAGGGGAGCCCAGGCTGGGCTGTGTTGGCTCACTGGGGAGTCAGAGAAAAGGGGGCCTTGGAGACAGGTTCAGGGGGTTAGCCCGGGACGAGCTGCCACTGCCCATTGCTCCCCTGGTTGCAGGTCTCATTGGGTCCCTTGGAGTTTAGGAGACAGTGGGGGAAGGAGAGCGGGAAAGGAATGGTGTGGGTGTGCTCCCTGGAGGGAGAGACTGCAGTGACCTTCCTTTTGAGAGCTTCTAAAGGCTGGGTTTTTAGGGAAGGATCAATAGAATATTCACCAGCTTTATGCAGATATACCAAAATGAGATTTATTCTCTTAATTTGTCTGTCCTTGGGTGTGGTTTGCAAATGGCACTAATTGGATTTCTGTTATCTGTCTCCCAAAGTAGGGTGATTTAAGTTATTTACCCTCTGATTGGGGAGGAGAAGTGCAAACCATTTACTCTTAAAGTGTCTTTGATTTAGGGAAGACAGGATTTATTAGGTGGCCACAAACTGCTGTTGAACTATCTGTCTCAGTTTCCCTATTCCGAAAGCTATGGAATTTTCATAGCTTTCTACCATGCTATAACATATTCAGCAGATAGTAGGCACTAAGTAATAACAATTCCTATAATTTTTTTTTCTAAAGTAGCTTTTCTCGCCCTAGCCAGTTTGGCTCGGTGGATAGAGCGTTGGCCTGTCAACCGAAGGCTCCCAGATTAAATTCCGGTCAAGCGCACGTACCTCCGTGCAGGCTCCTCACCCACCCGGGTCCTGGTCAAAGGCGTGCAGGAGGCGACCAATCAATGTGTTTCTCTCACATCAATATTCCTCGCTGTCCCTCTTTCATCCACTCTCCATAAAATCAATGGAAAAATATTATCAGGTGAGGATTAAAATAATAATAATAATAATAACAACAACAACAATAATAAAAGCAGCTTTTCTCTACTTTAATCTTGTAAACTGAAAAGGTACTATCAGACACATTCTGATTGACTAATTTAATAAAACAAGCAAGACCAGTCTTTCTTTGACTATAGAGCCCAAAGATCAGTTTAAGAAGCTTCATTTTTTTTTTTTACTACTGCTTACCAGGCTGGCCATGGCATTTCTGAGATTGCAAGGGCTGTTGATTCTATTTTGCTGTGAGACTAGCCACATGACACAGTCCAGACCACTGAAGTGATTGCCTGAGTTGTCCCCCTATGAAGTCAGCTGTGCCAGGAGGCTGTCAGTTGTGGAATCCTCACCAGCACATAAATTAGAGTTTAAAATGTGAAAGTTATTAATATTTAGCATGGACCTAAATCCTTGCTCTTATTGTTACTCTTGTTCCTGTCCTCCTCTCCCCCAGCCTAAGTCCAAATTTATTCCTACACCTCACTCTTCAGAAAGAAGGTAAAATATAAAGTCTCCTATCAAAGTAGATATTGAATATAAACATAAATCTCTCATTACAGAGATTTTAGTCGGAGTGACTGAATCTGCGATTGCCAGGATACAAGCTGAAATGAGGTTAGGGGTCGTTGAGAAGCCTCTGGTGCTGTGACGAAGTGTCACAAAGTGGGAGCCTGGGCGTCACAGCCCATCTGGGCCACACATGTTGTTTACATCCCTAAACACATAAAAGGTGATTAACAGTCCAAGAGGGTTTGCCAACAAAAAGAACCTTTTACCACACAGTAGTTATAATGGCCAAAATATTAAAAACCAATTTGAAAATAATGAATGGACACATTTATACAACTATTCTAAGTAAATCAGTTGACTTGAGATTCTGGCACAGAAAAATCTAATTTTTGAGAATAAATAATTACACTAAGAATATATTTTTTTAAATTACTGATTAAAGATGGCCGATTGAACAAAGGTATTTACCCCCTCCACCAAATCTCCATTAAAATATAAATAAGGGGATTTTAAAAAATTAAAGGAGAGGCCTGGCTGGTGTGGCTCATTGAAAGGTCAGGTTTAATTCCTGGTCAGGGCATATACCCACATTGTGGGTTTAGTCTCAGATTGGGGTTCATATGGGAGACAACCAATGTTTCTCTCTCACATCGATGTCTCTCTCTCTCTCTCCCCCCTTCCTCTCCAAAATCAATAAAAACATATTTTTTAAAATATTAAAAGGAGAAGGAATAATGATAGCAACAAAACTTTAGAGGCTGAATAATAGACCAGTTGGTATCTGACGTAGAAAATTGAGGAAGCTAAATCTTAAACCAGCAGATAAGAAAACCAAGGAGTAACTCAATTCCCAGGATAGGCAACCCTAAAAGCCCCCTCCGAAACGCAGCTTAGCCACTGCCTCTCTCCAAGGCAGCAAAAGACTGTGGTTTTCCTCAGCAGAGGATGAGGGACTCTAAGCCAGGATTAGGCTCCTAAGCAGACTGAGTGGGAATACTGTACTGAAAGCAGAGAGACTGAAAAAAAAAAAAAAAAAAAAAAAAGCTTTCCATAATGTGCTGTGATTCCCCAGTCCACATTCAGCTTACAGACACTGGCAGCCATGTCCTCTAGGTAGACAAGTAGATGTTTTCTCCCTAAAGAATGCAAACAGACCAAGAAAAAAGACCTGAAGGAAATGTTCATATCAATGTCCCAGGCAGATCACCTTAGCGTAAAGACTGAACTCAACTGTCTTCATCTACCTCACAGCATTTTCCACCAGCTTTAAAATATGAGTGAAGGGCAAGGATCTGAAGCAGGCCTCTACCAGAGAACATAAAGACAAAACACACAAAGATGAAAAACAAATCAAAGGGAGAGGAAACAGAGACTATGCAAGGAAGTAAAAGCTTCCAAAAAAAAAAAAAAAAAAAAGAAAAAGAAAAGAAAAAGCTGTTAATATCTTCAGAGAAGTAAAAAGATTTTATAAGAGTAGGATGGTATAAAAAAGAATCACTACAGAATAATAAAGAATGTTTGGAAATTTAAACTGTGATAATAGAGAGACAACCAAGATGGCGGCATAGGTAAACATCTGAACTTGCTGCCGCACACAACCATATCAAAACTACAACTAAAAGACAAAACAAATATCATCCAGAACCACGGGAAGGCTGGCTGAGTGGAAATTCTACAACTAGAAGGAAAGAGAAAAGCGCATTGAGTCCAGTAGGAGGTGCAGAGGTGTGGAAGTGTGGAAGTACGGAGACATGTGCAAAAGGGGCAACTGAGTACACTGTTGTCTTTTCAATTGTGAGGGAGATACAAGCTCCCGACTGCTCTGAACTCCAGTTCCAGGCGAGACTCTGATGGGGAGAAACTGGACTGTCTGGCATCTGGCCGGAACGCGAGGGTGGCTTTCTCTCAGAGGTGCATGCAGAGATCATTGTTCCTGCACAGTGCCACGGGACACAGAGACCTGGGCACCTCTTCGGGGCAAGGCTAATGGGCAGCCATTGCTGTTTGCTCTGCCCTGGTGATTCCCTGAGACCCTGCCCCACCCAGTTTACAACCCCACCCAAGCTGTGTGCAGAGGCTTTTGCATATGAATGGACTGGCCTTTTGCAATCTAAAATTACCTAACAAACTGCAGCTGGGTGAGAGAGCTCCAAAGATTCCAAAAGAAGGCCCAAGGCTCCACAGCAGCTAGCATTGCTTCACAGCTGGGCCTCATCTGGGCACCTCCAAACCCCAAACAAAGGGGAGGAACCTGCAGATCTTTCTGTACCTCCTGCTGGGTGGCCTCAGGCAGTGGCTGACTTTGCACCTCCTTGGAGATCCAAGAGCCAGTGTACCCACTGGTCAGAGTGAGACCATCCAGATTACAACTCTTCACATCCATAAGAGACACACTCAGGGGGAAGACTCAGTGAGCACCAAAGCCCCACTGAATCAAGTTCTGCCCCATAAGGGTGTCTCCAGCCCAGCAGTTCTTCCATTGTAGACACAGCTGGTCCTCCCAGCCAATTGGCCTGGAGGTCAATTCCTCCCAGTGATACCAACAGCAATCAAGGGTTAACTACAACAAGACTGTGCACTCATCCCACAAAGGGGTGCACCAAGAGTGTCCACCTCAGGTGATTGGGGATGCTGAGCCACTGGGCCCTATAGGACACCTAGCACACAAAGCCACTCTATCAACACAGGGAAGCAGCCAAAATGCAGAAACAAAGAAACAGGTCACAAATGAAAGAAATGGAGGAAAGCAAACGACTGGATATAGAGTTCAAAATCATGACTATAAGGTTACTCAAGAATCTTCTAGAAACCTCCGAGAAATATAGTGAGACCCTCAGGGATATAAAAAAAGAACCAATTAGAAATTAAGTATACACTGACTGAAATAAAGAATAATATACAGAGATCCAACAGCAGACTAGAGGATTGCAAGAATCAGTCAAAGGTTTAAAATACGAAGAAGCAAAAAATACCAACCAGAAAAGCAAAAAGCAAAAAGAATTGAAAAATATGAAGATAGTGCAAGGAGCCTCTGGGACAACTTCAAGCATACCAACATCCGAATTATGGGGGTGCCAGAAGAAGAGAGAGAGAAGATACTGAAAACCTATTTGAAGAAATAACGGCAGAAAACTTCCCCCACCCGAAAGAAATAGACCTACAATTCCAGGAAGCGCACAGAACCCCAAACAAAAGGAATCCAAAGAGGACCATACCAAGACACATCATAATTAAAATGCCAAGAGCAAAAGACAAAGAGAGAATTCTTGCTTAAGAGCAGCAAGAGAAAAACAGTTAGTTACCTACAAGGGAGTAACCATATGATTGTCAGCTGATTTCTCAACAGAAACTATGCAGGCCAGAGGGAGTGGCAAGAAATATTCCAAGTGATGAATAGCAAGAACCTACAACCAAGATTACTCTACCCAGCAAAGCTATCATTTAGAATTGAAGATCAGATAAAGAGCTTCACAGATAAGAAAAAGCTAAAGAAGTTCATCACCGCCAAACCAGCATTGTATGAAATGCTGAAGAGTATTCTTTAAGAAGAGGAAGAAGAAGAAAAAAGTAAAGATAAAAATTATGAACAACAAAGTGACAACAAATACATATCTATCAACAAGTGAATCTAAAAATCAAGTGAATAAAAAATCTGACTATAATAGAATCAGGGGCATAGAAAGGGAGAGGACTGACAATTCTCGGGGTGAGAAGGGAGTGTGGGGGGTGCGGGAAGAGACTGGACAAAAATCATATACCTATGGATGAGGACAGTGCGGGTGAGGGGTAAGGGCAGGAGGTGGGGTGGAAACCGGGTGGAGGGGAACTATGGGGGGAAAAAAGAGGACAACTGTCAGAATCTGAACAATAAAGATTTATTTAAAAAGGGGGGAGGCACATTCCAGTAAAGTTCCCTAATTTTCAAAGGTGAATAATATTATCTATTTTTTAGAATTAAGAAATCAAAATTTACAGGTTTGGTGACCAAATTATGCCCTTGTCTTCTAAATACTATAGGAGAAAGTTAAAACATCCTAAAGCACTATTTTAGAATACATGGACATTTTAATAGAATGATTTGCAAAAAAATTCAGAATTATCACATACATTTTAAATATAACAAATAGAATTTTACTCCAATAAAATTAATAAGAAGAAAACCAATAGATTCAATTTAAAAGCAGGGGTGGGTGGGTGGGAAGAGATTAACCAATAAATTTGTATGCATATATGCATAACCCATGGACACAGACAATGGGGTGGTGAGGGCCTGGGAGTGGGGGAGGTGGGAAGAGGTTAATGAGGGGAAAAGGAGGACCAATGTAATACTTAAAAAAATAAAAATAAATTAAAATGGCCAAATAAAAAAAAATAAAATAAACTGTGATAATAGAATTTAAAAACATAACAAAACTTTCTAGCAGAACTCTCAAGAAATAAAGCCAAAAGACAAAGAAAAGGATAATAGGAAAGAAGAGATAAGACAGAAGATCAATGTTGAAGGTCCAATATTTTAATAACTAAGAGTTCCAAAAAGAGAGGATTTAGAAATAATAATGGAGAGGAACTCATAATAAATCAATAATTCAAAATTTCCCAAACCAAGGGACAAAACTGCCAGATTGATAGGGCTAATAATACCCTTCCAATGGATTCAAACAGACCAACATTAAGCACATCCTTGTGAAATTTAAGAACCCTGGAGACAGGATAAAAATTCAACAAGCTCTGAGAGGGAAAAAGAAGGTGTCATACAAAGGACTGAGAGTCCCACTATTGGAAGGCAGTACAAGAAGGTAATTATTATCAAATGATGGTCGTTGGGGCCAATTCAATGCCAACAGGAATCTGCAATTGGGGATGCAGTGAAGAAAGACATTTTATTCAGTTCAAACAGATCAATTGTGATACAACTAACTGGCTGTGGAGCAGCACAATAGTGTTACAGCTCAATTACGAAGCACTAGGCTGTGAGCAGCATGGCAGTGAGCCCCCTCAGCTGGACAGCTCTGCTCTGCTCTGCCTGCTCCGGTTCCTGCTGTGCAGGTCCGCTCCCCTCCTCTTCACTCTGGTCGGGCCAGACATCTTCGGTGCTTTGTCTTGGGTATTTCAGCTCCAGCCAGGAAAACACAGCCTTCTTTCTTTTGTGGAAAGGGAAGGTGTGCCATCTCAGTCGAAGGGGGTCTGACTTACATAAACAGAAGTTCCCAGCCCTGATCCCTGATTGGTCCATCCTCATGCAGATGAGAACTCCAAATCTTCCAGATTGGTTGGTATTGGTGGGTAAAGATACTGATGGGAATATGCTGCACAACTTGGATTGGAATATGTATCCCATATGTCGGAATACAATTCCAGGAACTCCTTTATGCAGGCTGGCTCACATGGCAGGAACACAGTGCAGGCAGGCAGTTCAGTGCAGACTCCTCCTTGAAGTGCATTTTGCATGACAGCCTCTGTGCAGAAATGGCTGCTAGGCTCTGGTTTTTGTTGTTGTTGTTTGAAAGAGAGACATATTGATGTGAGAGAGAAACATTCATTGACTGCCTCCGACAGGGGATCAAACCTGCAACCGGGGTACGTGCTCTGACCAGGAATTGAACTGGCAACCTTTCGGTGCACAGGGTGACTCTCCAACTGAACCACACCGGCCAGGGCCACCGGAATTCCGTCTTAGTTGGTATCTTCTTTCTCAGGGTCCATATTATTAATCCATACAAGAGAGATACTGGTTCCATCTCTAAAAAAAAATAAAGGGAAACAGTAGGTAGAACTCTAAGGAACACTTTGAAGACATCCTAACTCCAAAACATATACTTGTAGGACAAGAAACTACAAGCAAATGCTCAATGTTTTGGAGTTGGGTTGAGAGATAGATTGTTGATAGCCAAGGATTTATTTTTAATCCTTGGTTATCAACAACACCACAATCATTCTAGCTAACCTGTGTTAGGTCGCCAAAGGAGGAATGCACGAGGCCAGAGTGGTGAGGGATTAGGATCATCAGCACACCAGGTGGCTGAGCCTGGATGGCTCCAGCGCCCAGTGAGGGGAGTCCGTGGCTTTTAAAGGACTTTTGGTGGTTTTTTTCTGGGCGGAGACTTCTTTATGCTTACCCAAAGGGGAGAGAATGGAATATGGTCACCATAAGTGACATGTGGTCAAAGGGAATATCCATAGTGAAATGACTTGGAAAGCCAGTTCCCAGGGGAGGGGTATCAATTCAACTGCTGATCAAATCTAACAACTTGGACCGGGCATCTCAGTAACCATTTCTAACACACATTCACTTATTCCTTATGACAATCCAAATAGGCAGAAATAATTACCACAATTTTACAGATTAAGTTATGCTAATTAAGTCATTGACCCAAAGGTCATTATCACTGGTTAAGAGGACAAGCTGGAATGCAAACACTAGCACCCATTTTTTTTTTTAGCTACTATGCCTTGCAGCCTTGGGAAATAATGTTTATATTTAACTATTGCAGTCACAATTTTTGTGAAGTTTAATATTTCTGCCAACACTTACTTCTTAGAGACAGCAAAAATGTGTATATCAGACTCTTTTTCCTATCTTTATATTTTGAAACTAGGGGCCCAGTGCACGAAATTCGGGGGTCCCTCAGCCCAACCTGCCCCCTCTCACATACTGGGAGCCCTCAGGGGATGTCCTACTGACGGCTTAGACCCGCGCCCCACAGGGAGTGTACCTAAGCTGCAGTCTGGCCTCCCTTTGTGGGAGGCAACCGGGCTGGTCAGGGGAAGGCACCAGCCCCATCACCCCACTGCTGCAGCCACTGCCAGTCACCACAGCCACCAAAGTGTTTTCATCAACACGGACTCCAGTCCCTTCACCAAGAAAAAATGACAACTTTCTTTAGGCATTTTCAAGATATGTCTTTCATAGGATATGACATTTCTTTATTTATTTTTTATCCTCACCTGAGGGTATGTTTCCATTGACTTTTAGAGAATGTGGAAGAGAAAGGGAAAGACAGAGAGAAACACTTTGATTGGTTGCCTCCTGCATGAGCCCTGATCTGGGCCCAGGCCAGGGAGGGGCCTGCAACCTAGGTACATGCCTTTGATCAGAATCAAACCCAGACCCTGCTGTCTGCAGGCTGAGGCATTATCCACTGAGTCAAACCGGCTAGGGCAGGATATGACATTTCTTAGCCCTCCAGCAGCGGACCTTCATTTTTTTCTCCAGAAGTGTGGTGGAAAAACCCTAGATCACCTTTTTGGATTCTTATTACCCAAGTTACTAAGAATATTACCAGTGGCATACAGGAAGCGTAGCCAATGTGCAGTCAGAAAAGGTGTTTCCTCTATAGTTCACACCAATGGAGGGCTGGGCCCTGCCCAGGCCTAAAGCCTCTGGCCGAAGCTTTAGGCCTGGGCAGGCCCCTCCAGCTCCCTCTGATCACCGGCTCAGCCCCTGCCCAGACCTGCCCAGACCGAAAGCCTCTTGGGCAGGAGCGGACCCCCAGCTCCCTAAAATCAATCGCAGGGGGTCTGCTCCTGCCCAGGCCAAAAGCAGACCCCCAGCTCCCTGACCAGGTGATCAATCGTAAGGGGTCTGCTGGTGTACCAGGCCGAAGAAACCCCCAGCTCCCTACAATCGATGGCAGGGGGTCCGCTGGTGCACCAGGCCAAAAGCCTCTGGCGGGGGCTTTTGGCCTGGAGCCGGAGCGGACACCCAGCTCCCCGCTTTCCATAGCAGGGGAGCTGGCACCGCTTTCGATGGCAGGGGGTCCGCTTGCCACGCCCACCATCCAATCAGAGCGAGGAGCTGGATGTCTGCCACGCCCACCATCCATTGAAAGCCAGGAGCTGGGTGTCCGCTCCGGCTCCAGGCCAAAAGCCTCCGGCGGAGGCTTTCGGTTTCGTGCCAGAGCAGACCCCAGCTCCCTGCAATCCGTTGCAGGGGTGTCAGCTCAGGGTGCCTATCTATGCAAATTAACCACCATCTCGGTCGGGTTTATTTGCATACTCGCTCTGATTGGATAGTGGGTGTGGCTTGACTGGTGGGCGTGGCTTGGGCGTAGCGAAGGTGCAGTCAATTTGCATATTACTGTTTTATTAGGTAGGCTAAGAAGGAAAGAGGGAGATTAGCTTAAAATTATTCTAATAAAATAAAATACTAGTTCATGAGTTTTCGGAAAAGTTTCCTCGTTAGCTGACAGAACTTTGAGGAAATCTTTTAAGGAAAGGAAAGCCTCAAAGATGAGGGCCCAAGAAAGAATAGCAATATTTCAGTTGAGCTGGGGGACTGCGCCTTAGCTCGGTGGGAACCACGCCCACACTATAGGAGGGTTTTGCACAGGACTTGTATAAGATGGCCTGGCAGCCATTTTTATGTACACAAGCCCTCCCACATGGCATTTTCCATATTAATGTGCTTCCATTGTTCTCAGTTGGGCCTGCAGTAACTTTAGCCCTCTTCCAGATGTTTCCTGACATTAGCATCCAAGATGTGCTGGCCAGCTGTCTTTAAAATTGCAGGAACTCTGTGTTGTGTGCATTAGTTATGCAAATGGAAAAGCAAGTACAAAAAGCCAACCAAGAGGATAAAAAGGAACCTGGGGAAGGGTTGGAGAAGGCTTTACTGGCACATGGAGTGTAGGTAGAAGGCCAAGAAAACAAGCTGTCTTTGATCAAGACCCCCTCAGCCTTCACCACCACTGCCCACGCACAGGGATCTGTGTCCTCAGTTCCCAGGTCAGGCCTGGGTTTCTGGAAGCTTCCCCACTCTGGTGATCTAACAGGAACACACTGATACCCACAGATCTATCAACCCTCTAATCAGTTTCTCCTTTACCCTACTTTGTTAACAAAAAACTATCTGCATAGACCAGAAAACAATTTCCCAAAGTATAGTCCTCAGTAAGTTAATACATATTTCATTTTTAAAAAGGATTGGGCAGTCAAATGAGTTTAGAAAGATGTATGTTAAAGTTAAGCAATTACCTTTCCCAAGCACTCTCAGGGCTTCTAATTGTTCATGTACACTGTGAATATGGGAGAGACGATTTCTGAGGACTAAGCCCATCTGAAAAGAGACAATGTGGCTTCTCAGCCCCAATCATCCTCTCAGAGGCTAAACTAACTGCCAACTGAATAGCTTCACAGATCTCAAACGTAACACATCGATTACTGAACGCAATTGCCTATTACTTCTGCTCGGGCTCTAGCTTCCCTTCCCTGGATTATGGCAGAATCTTCACCGTTCTCCTAAACTAGGATCATAGCAGTTGTCCTCTATTTCTTTTGTTCTCACCGCCACCCTCCTACATCTACCATCCTGCTGTAAAAGGGATACTGCTTTGACTTCGTAGTACTTCTATGGATGCGTACAGATTGCCCACCGCAGGCTAGCATTCCTAGTTGATGCCTGGACATTTCTATTTGGTTCACTACTAAATGCCGGGGCTGACCGGCACACCCTGAGCAAGAGATGAACAGATTGCTCTCATACACGTTTCTGTGAAAGATAGGGCTAAGGCCGTGGTCGGCAAACTGCGGCTCGCGAGCCACATGCGGCTCTTTGGCCCCTTGAGTGTGTCTCTTCCACAAAATACCACGGCCTGGGAGAGTCTATTTTGAAGAAGTGGCATTAGAAGAAGTTTAAGTTTAAAAAATTTGGCTCTCAAAAGAAATTTCAATCGTTGTACTGTTGATATTTGGCTCTGTTGACTAATGAGTTTGCTGACCACTGGGCTGAGGGAGTCTTTTACTGCAGTAGTAAAAGCAGTGCTGTTCACCTGCCTCGTTGGCTTTTTATTGTAACAACAGCTTGAAGTCAAATTAACCTCTAGATACAATCAGCAGGGCAAGTATCCTTGAGAAAGACCTTCTACAAGGTCTGGTCTTTAAAGACTAAACATAGAGATTCTAGCAAAACACCCCCGGGGATCAGACTTGTTTGAAAAGTCAAGGCAGGGGCTGCTGCCTTCGGCAGGGTCCCCTCAGAGGCCCCTGACCTTTCAGGGAATCCTCCTTACAGACATTCCAACCAGGTCCCGTGCTTCCCCACAACTAAACACTATATGTGGGCTTGCAATGACTGACTTCAAGTCTTCCTCACCCAACAGGCACCTTTTCCCCAACTTTTGTAACTCTCAACAATAAAGAATCACTATGTTCTCAACCCTGCTGTGTTAGCTTTCTTTTTCTTGTTTATTTTCATTTATGTTTTACTAGGAGCCCGTTGCACGAAGTTTCGTGCAATAGACCTTCCTTCACCTGGCTGCCGGCACCAGTTTTCCGCCAGCAGCAGTTTTCCTCTGGCCACCCGCCGATCAGAGCGCCGTTTCCTCTGGCCGCCAGCACGATCGGCCACCCCGAGAGGAACTCCGATCGGGAGGCGCTCTGATCAGCAGGTGGCCAGAGGAAAACTGCTGCTGGCGGAAAACTGGTGCTGGCAGCCACGCAATCGGCCACCCCAAGTTCCGCCACCAGCTCCTTCAGCCGGCTCCATCTGTCCTCTCACAGTGCCGGCCATTGGGGCCGGCGGGAGGAACGGGGGGGCGGGGACTCACTCATCCTGTCAGCCCAATTGGCCACCCCAAGTCCCGCCCCCAGCCTGCCGCTGGCCCAATCATGGGCATAGCAGAGTGATGGTTATTTGCATACTTCCCTTTTATTAGGTAGGATTGTATTGGTTGGTTCATTTTTTGTTTGTTTTATTTTTATTTATTTATTTATTTTTTTAAAATTTCTTTATTGATTAAGGTGTCACATATTTGTCTTCATCCCCCCATTCCCATCCCACACCCCTCCCCACGGATGCCCCCACCCCCCTGTTGTCCTTAACCATTGGTTAGGCTCATATGCATGCACACAAGTCCTTTGGTTGATCTCTCCCCCCTACCCCCACCTTCCCCTACCCTCCCTCTGAGGCTCGACAGTCCGATCGATGCCTCCTTGTTTCTGGTTCTGTTCTTGTTCATCAGTCTATGTTGTTCATCATTTCCCCTAGATGAGCGAGATCATGTGTCACTAGAGATATACTTATAAGAATTGAATGTGCGACGAGCAATAATAGTATGCTGACAGGCAAATGAATCAGTCTGTAGTGAGTTTCTTTCTGGACCAACAGTTCTTTTGAGACCCAATATCAATGTCCACCAGTTCCTTATGAGTACATGTCGGCACTGACTCCTCAGCTCTGGATGGTGGACAAATGGTGGTAATGCAGGTCCGACTCCCTCTGGTTTGGTCTCGCCCAGACCCAGGGGCACAGCTTCACCCAGACTCAGGGGCACGTGGCCTCACCTGGACCTGGGACCCAGCCTCTCCCAGATCCAGGGGCACACAGCCTCGCCCAGACCCAGGATCCAGTTTCACTCAGCCTCAGGGGCACGTGGCCTCACCCGGACCCAGGGGCGCGTGGCCTTGCCTGGACCCGGGTGCGCGCGGCCTCACCCGGACCCGGGACCCAGCCTCACCTGGACCCAGGGGCACACGGCCTCACCCGGAAACAGGATCCAGCTACACCTGGACCCAGGGGTGCGTGGCCTCACCCGGACCCAAGGGCGCGTGGCCTCTTCCGGACCCAGGGGCGCGGCCCCACCCAGACCCGGGACCCAGCCTCACCCGGATCCAGGGGCACACAGCCTCACCCAGACCCGGGATCTAGCTTCATCCAGACCCAGGGGCGCGTGGCTTCACCCAGACCCAGGGGCTTGTGGCCTCTCCCGGACCTGGGACCAAGCCTCACCCGGATCCAGGGGCACACGGCCTTGCCCGAACCCGGGGGCTCATGGCCTCTCCCAGACCCATGAGAGCGGCCTCACCCGGACCCGGGACCCAGCCTCACCCGGATCCAGGGGTGCACGACCTCACCCAAACCCGGGATCCAGCTACACCCGGACCCAGGGGCGCGTGGCCTCATGTTGACCCAGGGGTGCGTAGCCTCTCCCTGACCCAGGGGGGCGGCCTCACCCAGACCCAGGACCCAGCCTCACCCAGATCCAGGGGCACACGGCCTCACCCGGACCCGGGATCCAGTTTCACCCAGACCCAGGGGCGCGCAGCCTTGCCCGGACCTGGGGGCGCACGGCCTCACCCGGACCCGGGACCCAGCCTCACCCTGATCCAGGGGCACACGCCTCACCCGGACCCGGGATCCAGTTTCACCCGGACCCAGGGGCGCGTGGCCTCTCCTGGGCCCGGGACCCAGCCTCTCCCGGACCCAGGGGCGCGGCCTCACCCGGACCCGGGGGCACACGGCCTCACCCGGACCCAGGATCCAGCCTCTCCTGGACCCAGGGGCGCATGGCCTCACCAGGACCCAGGGGCACGTGGCCTCTCCCGGACCCAGGGGCGCGGCCTCACCCGGACCCAGGGGCGCGCGGCCTCACCCGGACCCGGGACCCAGCCTCACCCGGAACCAGGGACGCGCGGCCTCACCCGGATCCATGGGCACAGGGCCTCACCCGGACCCGGGATCCAGCCTCACCCAGATCCAGGGGCACACGGCCTCTCCCGGACCCGGGATCCAGCTTCACCCGGACCCAGGGGCACATGGCCTCACCCAGACCCAGGGGCACGTGGCCTCTTCCGGACTCAGGGGCGCGTGGCCTCTTCCGGACCCAGGGGCGCGGCCTCACCCGGACCCAGGATCCAGCCTCACCCGGATCCAGGGGCACACAGCCTCACCCGGACCCTGGATCCAGTTTCACCCGGACCCAGGGGCGCGTGGCTTCACCCAGACCCAGGGGCGCGTGGCCTCTCCCGGACCTGGGACCAAGCCTCACCCAGATCCAGGGGCACACGGCCTTGCCCGGACCTGGGGGCGCGCGGCCTCACCCGGACCCAGGGGCGCATGGCCTCTCCCGGACCCAGGAGCGCGGCCTCACCTGGACCTGGGACCCAGAGGGGCCTCGTCTTCTCGATCCCAATTCCTGTCGGTCAATTCCCTCCCAGCAATTCCTCCGGCCATTTTCTCAAAGCTCCGGGGCGGCTGCTGCGGACCTTGCTGGGCAGCGGGCTCGGTGAAGCTCCGGTGCGCCCGGTGTGCGGCGGCGGGCTGGTCCGAGGTCGCTGCGGCGGCACTCGGGTCTGCAGTGGCGACCAGTCGCCGGGCGAACGCACCTGGATCCAGGACCCAGCGGGGCCTCGTCTTTGAACTCCCATCGGTCAATTCCTTCTCAGCAATTCCTCCGGCCATTTTCTCAAAGCTCCGGGGCGGCTGCCGCGGAACTCGCTGGGCAGTGGGCTTGGCGAAGCTCCAGTGTGCCCGGTGCGTGGTGGCAGGCTGGTCCGGGGTCACTGCTTCGGCGCTCGGGTCTGCAGCGGCGGCCGGTCACCGGGCGTGCGCACCTGGCCACTTCTGGGGCATTGAGATTCTTGAAGGACTCAGAGGTCAGCAAGCACGGAGTCTCCCACCCCATGTCCCCCAGGGGCTCGTCTGTCCGTGCTCGGCAGTGAGCGGAGCCGTCCCCTTAGCCGGAGACCGCCGGGGGAACCGCGCCGAGCACGTTCCAGGCCACCATTGTGTCGCCAGAGCCGTAGTTCTTAAAGTGTGATCTTTGGCTCACCGGCATCAGCATCATCCCACGTGCCCCTCTCTTTTATTCTAGTTGTAGAGCATCTGCTCAGCCAGTCCTCCGGTGGTTCTGGATGGTGTCTGTTCTGTTTTCCCGTTGTAGTTTCAAAATTGTTGTGGTAGGCAACAATCAGGCGTCCGCCCTATGCCTCCATCTTGGTCCTCCTTTGTGTAGTTAAGTCTGTTTTATTTTTGAATGTGGTAAAATATACAGTATGTAACATAAAATTTACCATCTTATTCATTTTTAAGTGAACAGTTCAGTAGTGGTAACTACTTTTACATTATTGTATAACCAATGTCCAGAACTCTTTTCATGTTGCAAAACTAAAATTCTATGCTCTTTATTTTTTAAAATATATTTTTATTGATTTCAGAGAGGAAGGGAGAGGGAGAGATAGAAACATCAACGATGAGAAGGAATCATAGATCAGCTGCCTCCTGCACACCCCTCCTGGGGATCACTCACAACCCAGGCATGTGCCCTGACCAGGAATGGAACTGAAACCTCCTGGTTCGTAGGTAGACGCTCACCCTCTGAGCCACACCAGCCAGGCAAATTCGGTGCACTCCCCACTTCACTCTACTCCCATCTCCTTCTGTTTTCTATAATCCCCATGTTGCTTTCTTTATAAATTTGACTACTCTATCTAATACCTCACATAAGAGGGATCATAAGTATTTGTCTTTTTCTAACTAGCTTATTTCACTTAGCATAATTTCCTCAGGGTTTGTCTATGTTATAGGATGTTTAAGGCTGAATAACACCTGGGTTGCTTCCACCCTTGGGTTATGGTGAATAATGCTACAATGAACATGGTGTTCAAATATCTCTTTGAGAGTCTGCTTTTGATTCTTGTGAATATATATCCAGTAGTAGAATTGCTGGGTTATATGAACTATATAGGTTACTTATATGAATTATATAGGTTATTTAACATCTGCACTTGTCTGTAAAATTGATTTGATTATATTACCTATCTTGTAGGGTTATTGTAAAGATTAGATGAAGTAACACCTACAGAACACTTATAAAACATCATCATTATCCCCTTTTAACAAATAATTTGAGGCATAAGGAAATCAAGTAACCTGCCTAAGTTCACGGATCTAGTAAAAAGTGGAGCCAGGATACAAACCTAAGTTCACAGCTGAAATCTGTTATCTTAAACACTGTGCCTAAGTGATTTTACATCCCAGTTGAGTGAAGCTTTTACTGAGTAACTCCACCCAACTTGATTATGGATTGATTTCATTAGATGGCACAGTTTTGGAGGGAGCCTTAAACACCTGAAAAGAAAAAGAACAATCAGAATCTTTATGTAACAGTAAAAAGTATGACAAATCAGCAGTAAAATGTAACAAATAATTCCGCTATTATTAGCATGACTTGTCAAAAGTGATATAAACCAGGTAGATTCAACTCTGTTTTATTTTTGAGTAGCCAAGTCTCAGTAACCTGTAGAGTGTATGTCTGTGAGTAGGAGTGAGGGTGTGAGAGTTTATTTGTATGTGCTGGGAAGTGCGTATGAAATCTTGCGCCCTAACTCCACTCACCTCATCAGTCATTTGACATTTACTTTGAAGTTATTTCTCTCTCCTTTCTCTTCTTAGGGATTTATATGAAGACCATTTTTTAATAAAAAGTACATGTTTAAAATGAAAGAAGGATGTGTAATCATTATCAATAATATTTTACAACAATCACAGCTTTAAGTTCAGTACTTCCATTTCTTTCTGACAATGCTTCTAAAAACCATGTAAACAGCTAACAAGTTTCCCAGCAACTCTGCTTATCACGCAGGGAGATTACACAAAAATATGAAGTAAGCGACTTGTTCAGAGAGGCTTACTACTAATACACTCTAGTCTTTCATGAAGATGAGCACGTGGACGAATTTGGTGGTGTGGTCACTCTGAGTGAAAGTGGTTCAGCTTAGCCACATGTTTCACTGAATGCCACCAACGGCTGTGCGGTGATACCCAAGAGAGCTGCAGGATGCTTTTGTTTGGGGAAACAATGGCACTGGAACTTATTCTATAGAGAAAAACTTACTAGGTGCCCAGCTAGCTCAGTCAGTAAAGCACGAGAAAAACTTACCTTAGTTGCAGGGCATACACAATCTGACCACTAGTTCTGTCCTTTGCAGACCTCTACCTTCAGCCTTCACCAGCTGGGCTTCCATCCAGATCACTCCACTGACCCTGCCTCTGGTTTTCATCTCATCAGCACCTATCCTTTCAGTAGCATCAGTGGACTTAGTCTCTCTTCCTTGAAATATTTTCTTCTCTTGGCTTCTGGGGTCCTACTGATAGAGCTGAACTAGATGGACTCCATGAAGTTCTTTGTGTTACTTTTATAATGTTTCCTTCCATAATGTTTCTTTTGCTCTGTACCCGCCGTTCGGCAACTCTTCCTGCTGCCCCTCCCTGTAAACCGCGAGAATGTAGCAATGGCACAAACCTGCCGATAGGAATGCAGAGAGGTGGACTCAGTCCAAATTAGGCAAACTGCACAGTGCCCCTGCGTAACCAGACCCCTGATCCTGCCTCCTGACCAATCGACGGGGGCCACGAACGCTCCCCCCCCCCCCCCGCCCACTGCTTTGGACCCCCTATAAAGCCTCTGTTCTCCCAAGGCTCGCGCTCTCCCCACCTCGCCGCTGCGCCGGTGTGTGTGGGATTGAGCTCGTGCTAGCACGAATAAAGGTTCTTTGCTTTTGCATCCGGCTCGGCTCCCTGGTGGTCTTTGGGGATCACGAAATCTGGGCATAACACTACATTTTCCTGGTTTTCTACCTACCACTCATGCTGCTGTTTCTGTCTTTGACAGCTTGTCTTCCATCCATCTGACTCCGAAAGACAGAAGGCCCAGGGCCCAAAGGGATCACATCAGGTTCCTAGCCCAGAGCTCTCCATGTCCTCTCGCTGTTTACATGCCAGGTATGTTCTCCTCTCAGGGAGTTTGCACTGGCTCTGCCTGGAACTCCATTCTCCCAGGTATCTACAGTGCTAACTCTTCACCTCTTTGAAATCCTAAAGCCCACCTTCCTTATTTAAAAGCTCCACTCCTCACAAAATGAGTCCTCTCTTCCCTTTTTTATAACACTTCTCACCTTCTAAGATAGTATATAATTCCTTGCTCTAGTACCAGTATATAATACACACGAGTGGCCCAGTGCATGAAGAGGGGGAGTGTCCCTCAGCCTGGTCTACACCCTCTCCAATCTGGGACCCCTCAGTGGATGTCCGACTGCATGTTTAGGCTCGATCCCTGTGGGCAGTCGGACATCCCTCTCACAATTCGGGACCACTAGTTCCTAACCGCTAGCCTGCCTGCCTGATTGCCCCCTAACTGCTCCCTTGCCAGCCTGATTGCCCCCTAACTGCTCCTCTGCCAGCCTGATTGCCCCCAAATACCTTCCCCTGCTGGCCTGATCATCCCCAAGGCTTTTATTAGTATAGATATGATGCTGCACAGAAATTTTCACTAACCCTGCTTTACAATAAGGGCTTGACGATTGAATCATTAGGAGCAGACACCAAGATTTCCTTTCTTTGAATAGTGGAGGGAATACTTATCTTGTCTTTAAGTTGCCCTGAAATTCAAATGAGATAATGACTTAGAAAAGTATAAAAGCACCATATAAAGACAACTGTCTTTTTCATGTACTGAAAAGACAATAAAGTGGTAAAATGAAAAACACTATTTTTATTTCCCCCTTCCTTCCTTTACAGCCTGTCAGCCTGTATTTAAACTTTGAAATTTATAAAAATTTCACTCCTATTTTCATTTCTTTACATTCAATATTATTTTGTATTGGTTTCAGGTTTTATATTAGTTACAGAATAGTGGTTAGACAATCATATACTTTACAAAGTGTTCCCTGATATTTCCAGTACCCACCTGGCATCATACCATCATTACAACACTATTGACTATGTTCCCTATTTAAGTGACAATGGGTTTACAGGTTCCTTCCGGTCTTTCTTTTGTGTTGCTTGTCCTTCCTTTTCTTTCTCACTTCTTCCCTCATTTTCTTTATATAGTATCTCAATTGGCCATCAAAGCTCAGTGAAGGCACTGGGACACACTTCATCCATTTTACAGACCAGGAAACTGAGGCCAATTCCAGTTGGCTGTGGAACTTGACTCAGCACACAGGAAGCCCTCAGAGCCATGCTCTCTGCCCTTCCTAAGGGGCAGCTGCGGGGCAAACAGAACAAACCTTCCCCTCAGGCTTCCGAGCCTCTTTCTCAAGCACCTCTTCATTGCGGACGCTCCACATTCTTTCCTCTCCCAGGTCCCCCGCCCCCATTCTTTACTGCCCCCCTTCTCCGGAGCAGGTGGTAGGCTTCGCACTCACTGTGCAGGCATGCTCTGCCGTGGGGCAGGGCGGGCGCGGGCTTGCTTTTGGGCCAAGGCGGGAGCAGGAGTCGCCACCTCTGAAGTGCGAAGGCCGCCTGGGCGAGGCCGGGTTAGCGGGTTAGCGCCCGGACATTCTCTGAATTGCGTCAGCCAGTCAGGGACCCTGCAGTGCAGCACCCCACCACTGAGGTGGCGCCGCCCCTCAACCCCCGCCTCAGGGCTGCGGGTCCTTGATCCCCTGCCGGGTCCACCCGCGTCTTGGGGGCACTGCAGAACCTCTCTCTCTGCAGGCGAGGCAGATCCCTGCCCGCGGGCCCCCTGTCCCGGCCCAAGCCCCCTCTGGTGCACCCGCCTGGCCAGGTTTTTGCCTTTTATCTATGGCATTGGTGGCAGCACACTTCTAGCAAGCCTGGTACCCAGAGGGGCACAGGGTCAGTTCTTTGCCCAGAATGTTAGAGGTTGCAGTAGCATTTGCAGATGTCGCCCAGAGCCTCCTGGCAAAGGCAGTGCCTGTGTGGGGTGTCCTCAGAGAGGGACGTAAGGCACTGCTCTTAGCCCCTTGGAACACCTGCCTCCTGGCCTGCCGAACTCGCCCTGGAGCAGCTCCTCAGGCGCCCCGCAGTCGGGCCTCACGCCTCTGCTAGGTCTCCACCCTCACCTGGGTTACCTCCTTTCTTCCACATTCGGCCTCCATCCATCCCTCTCTCCTGCACTGCTTGCGCTCCAGGCCCAAAAGAAAAGAACCAAGACCAAGAAGAACAAAGCCCAAAGGAAGTGAGTATTGAACCCCCACATCCCATTCTCTGGATTTCCTCTCACACCTCCTCTCTGTGTCACATCTTGAACGGGCACCCTGCGGCCCAGCCACATGGCCTCCGGGCAGTCTGGTAGAGTCGGTCTCCGTGAAGCTGTGGATCTGTGGCCAGAGGCCCAGCCTGGGTCTCAGCAACCCCGTGCCTGCAATGGTCCCGGGACCCTGCAGGTGGAGCTTGGTGCCACTGCCCTGGCCTCCCCCGGCAGGTGGGGGTCCTGGGAGGTTGCGGGCTTGGCGCCCATCCCCCGGCTGCTTGGCGCCTGTGTATGCAAATTAACCCACCATCTTTGTTGGGTTAATTTGCATACTCACTCCTTATTAGCTGATGGGTGTTGTGGAGGTATGATCAATTTGCATCTTTCTCTTGTATTAGTGTAGATACTAATACAAAATAGGCAATTGATATATATATATTTTTAAATGTATTTTTATTGATTTCAGAGAAGAAGGGAGAGGGAGAGAAAGATAGAAACATCAATGAAGAGAGAGAATCATTGATCAGCTGCCTCCTGCACACCCCCTAATGGGGATTGAGCCCAAAATCTGGGCATGTGCCCCTGACTTGAATCAAACCCAGGACTCTTCAGTCCACAGGCCGATGCTCAATCCACTGAGCCAAACCAGCTAAGCCTTGATATATATTTTTAAATAAATGTGTTAATAGATATTCAATCTCCATGCCAACAACTGTCATTATATCTCCAACTCGACTCTATCTCCTGAGCATCAGAACCATATATTTAAATGACTACTTGACATCTGCATTGGAGTGTTTTAAAGGAATCTCAAAATTAACATGGCCAAAAAATGAACTGTTGGTGTACATCCTTCACCCAAACTGTTTTTCACAACCCAGTAATGGCACTATCATGCCCTAAGTTGCTCAGGTTAAAAACCTGGGAGTCATGGTTGATTTTTCCTTTTCCTGATGCTCTGTATCTAATCCATCAACAAGTCACTTAATTGTTGTTCTACAACATATTCTCATCTTTCTACTTTTCACCTTCTTAACTGTCATCATTCTGTTCCAGCCATTATCATCATCTCTTGCTAGGAGTACTGACATGACCCCCTCACTGGTATCCCTGCTTCTATTCATTAGCCCCAACAGTCCAGAGCAATGCATTAAGCAATCATTTAAGCAGATCCCTTGTTTTAAAAGCTATAGCATAAAACCCCAAACCTAACCACAGTCTAGGAGGTCTTTCACAAAATGTCACTCCAGTTCTGTTCCTTTCCAAAGATTAAATTCATTCTCACTGCAAAGCCCAGACATTTTCTATCCTCAATGCCTGGAAAACTCTTCTCTCAGATTCCCTCTTCTCTCAAACCTGATCAGCCAGGCCTCAGCTCAGGGTCACTCCTCAGAGATGCCTTCTCTGGTCACACAATCTAAAGAGGTTACTCTCTGTCATGCTTGTTTGCTTTCTTTTCCTCATAACATGTAGTACTCTCTGAAGTAATCTTACATTTATGTTCATTTATTTATGTATTATTGCTTATGTAAATACTCAGTACTCTAACATAACTGAAATAGCAACATAATTTGTTAATAGATATTGCCCAGTTTACTACTAAAGAGGACAGAAAGTATTTTGGAATAAGTTACACTTTAGCACACCACACAAAAAAATATCTTATTTAACCTTGAAAATAACTCTAAGAGGCAAATGTTATTATTATGTTATTGCTGATGTGGAACCTGAGGCTCAGTCAAGTTCTCTTTGTTCAGGTCACGCCACAAGTAAGTGGGGAGAAAGGTGTCTGATGCCCAAAGCTACACCCACATTACCTTCCAAACAGACACCCACATTTGACATATCCTAGAAATGAGGATAAGTCCACAAAAATTAAAGGTTTAGTTAACTCTGGGGAGGAAGAGGAACGTTAATAGTAGGACATAAGAAGCGGTCTGAAACTTATGATTTGGGGTTGGGTTGGAGTTGGGGGAATCAAAGTTCAGAATATAATTTCCCATGTACTCAATATTAGTTTTGAAACATATCTCAATTTCAAATATTTGACTTAAAAAAACTTTTTATATGTCAATCATTAGAAATTCAGGATTGTTTATACCAATTCTAAAAAAGAAAACAAACAACGAATTTCTTCTGTAATAATATGTATCCTTAATTTTTAAATCTATCAATTTATTTCACTTCTCTGAAGCAATTATCCATCCCATAAAATGGAGATAATACTAGTAGAACTTCACAGATATATCTCACATGGGAGTTGGAAGATGGGTAAATTAAACTTGTATGTGTGAATAAAATGCTCTACAAATATTAATTTCTCTTCCTATTACTTATGAAATCACAAAAAGTTAAATAACAATAACAAACAGTAGTGGAGTTTCCAGAGGAGACTACAACATATTTAACTAGATAAAATGCTTTTTTGTCTTGTTTGGGGTGGGGTGACAACATTTATAACACGTCTCCTGCCCTAGCTGGTTTGGCTCAGTAGGTAGAGTGTCCGCCTGGGGACTGAAGGGTCCCGGGTTCAATTCTGGTCAAGGGCACATGCCTGGGTTGCAGGCTCCTCCCCAGTAGGGGGCATGCAGGAAGAAACCAATCAACGATTCTCTCTCATCGTTGATGTTCCTCTCTCTCCCTTTCTCTCTGAAATCAATAAAAATATATTTAAAAAAAAATACAAAAAACATGTCTTCTTAGGAATATTGGTCCCAGGTTTGCTTACAAAGAAAATAGTGACAAACTTTGAGCATGAAATCTCTTTACTTAGTGAGGCTATTTGTATTGAATTCCAAAATTGCTGTTCAAATGCTATGAAGTCTCTGACCACTTAAGCTAAATCTAATCATAGTTGTCAAAGGAGCAAAAGGACAGATTAAAAATAACCTTAAGAAATTTGAAATTATTCTAAATATACTGTGATTAAGGGATGGCCCAATGGAAAGTAAAAATATTCTTATTTGGTATTAGGGGAAAATACTATTCTATAAATTTGTACTTTTACATTTTCACTTGGAACCATTTACTCATTGATGGTTGAGGCCTGGTTTATCACAGTAAACAGACAGAAAAGTCATATTTTATTTCCTAAATTCAATTTCTAAACTTCTTAATATCCACAATATTCTATAAGTGAACAAATGGCTACTTGAGTGGTTCTGAATATGCAGTTCAGGATAAGTTCACAAGAATTAACAGGTTTAGAAAAAAAATTTTCATAAAGGAAATTCAACAGATAATCATAAGAAAAAATAAAACTATGAGAAGTACATGCACAAGGACAAAAAATAGCTTTACTCTTTTTTTATTTTTTGGGAAATTCTTTCTATTTATTTATTTATTTATTTATTTATTTTAATCTTTACTGTTGAAAGTATTGCATATGTCTTCTTTTTCCCCTCATTCACCTCCTCCAGAACCCCCTCTCCGTACCCCAGACCTTAGTCACCCTATTGTCTGTCCATGGGTTATCCATATATACATACAAGGTCTTTGGTTGATTATCCCCTCCTCCCCCACCTTCTCTCCCAGATTCTGCACTCTGTTCCATGCAAACTTTACTCTTTGTGTGTGTGTGTGATTGTTCTTTTTTTATTTTTATTTTTTTATTGTCTAAAGTTTTACATATGTCTCCTCTCCCCGCCCCCCCTCAACGACCCCTCCACCAGCCATTCCCACCCGGGGCAAGCCCCCACCGCCACAGTGTCTGTGTCCATTGGTTATGCTAATATGCATGCATACAAGTCCTTTGGTTGTTCTCTAACCCCCACACCTCCCCTGCCATTTGTCTCTGGATCTATTTTTGTTCATCAGTTTATGTTGATCATTATAACCCACATATGAGTGAGATCATGTGATATTTATCTTTCTCCTACTGGCTTATTTTGCTTAACATAATGCTCTCCACTTACAGCCATGCTATTGCAAATGGTAAAAGTTCCTTCTTTTTTATAGCGACATAGTATTCCATTGGGTAAATATACCACAGTTTTCTAATCCACTCTTCTGCTGATGGGCACTTATGGTTGTTTCCAAATCTTAGCTATTGTAAATTGTGCTGCTATGAACATAGGGGTGCATATATCTTTTCTGATTGTTGGTTCTGGTTTCTTGGGATATAATCCTAGAAGTGGGATTACTGGGTCAAATGGCAATTTCATTTTTAACATATATATATATATATATATATATATATATATATATATATATATATATATAATTTTATTTTTAATTGACTTTTTACAGAAAGGAAGGGAGAGGGATAGAGAGCTAGAAACATCGATGAGAGAGAAACATCGACCAGCTGCCTCCTGCACACCCCCTACCGGGGATGTGCCCGCAACCAAAGTACATGCCCTTGACTGGAATCAAACCTGGGACCCTTCAGTCCGCAGACCGACGCTCTATCCACTGAGCCAAACCAGTTTCGGCCATTTTTAACTTTTTAAGGAAACTCCACACTGTCTTCCACAGTGGCTGCACCAGTCTGCATTCCCACCAGCAGTGCACGAGGGTTCCTTTTTCTCCACATCCTCACCAGCATTTGTTGTTTGTTGATTTGTTGATGGTAGCCTTTCTGACAGGTGTGAGGTAATACCTCATTGTCATTTTGATTTGCATCTTTCAGGTGATCTTTCATATGTCTCTTGGCCAGAAAAGTGTCTTCTTTCAAAAAGTGTCTATTTAGGTCCTTTGCCCATTTTTTTGATTGGATTGTTTATCTTCCTTTTGTTAAGTTGTATGAGTTCTCTGTAAATTTTGGAGATTAAACCCTTATCGGAAATATCATTGGAAAATATGTTCTCCCATGGAGTGGGCTTTCTTGTTGTTTTTTTTTTTTTATGGTTTCTTATGCTGTACAGAAGCTTTTTATTTAGATGTAGTCCCATTTGTTTATTTTCTCCTTAGTCTCCATTGCCCTAGGAGCCGTGTCTGTAAAGATATTGCTACCACATATGTCTGCTATTTTGCTGCCTATGGAGTCTTGTAGGATTTTTGTGGTTTCCCGTATTATATTTAAGTCCTTTAGCCATTTTGAGTTTGTATGGTGTAAGTTGGTGATCTAACTTCATTTTTTTTGCATGTATCTGACCAAACTTCCCAGCACCATATATTGAAGAGACTGTCTTGACTCTATTGTATGTTCATGCCTCCTTTGTCAAATATTAATTGAGCATAATGGCTTGTGTCAATTTCTGGGTTCTCTGTTGTGTTCCATTGTTTTGTTGACAGTTCCTTGTGCCAGGCAGTTTTGAGAACCATGGCTTGGTAATATAGCTTGATATCTGATATCGTGATCCCTCCAACTTTGTTCTTCTTTCTCAGGATTGCTATGGCTATTCTGGGTCTTTTTTTATTCCAGATGAATTTTTGGAGAGTTTGTTCTAGGTCTGTGAAATATGCCGTTGGTATTTTAATGGGGATTGCATTGAATCTATAAATTGTTTTGGGTAGTATGGACATTTTAATGATGTTGATTCTGCCAATCCATGAACATGGTATGTTCTTCCATTTGTTTATGTCTTCCTCTATCTCTTTTTTCAATGTCCTGTAGTTTTCCGAGTACAGGTCTTTTACCTTCTTAGTTTATTCCTAGGTATCTTATTATTTTTGATGCAATGGTAAATGGGATTGTTTTTTTTAATTGCTCTTTCTGTGGGTTCATTATTGGTATATAAAAAGGTCATAGATTTCTGGGTGTTAATTTTGTATCCTTCTACTTTGCTGAATTCATTTATTAGGTCTAGTAGTTTTTTGATGTAGTCTTTTGATTGAGTCTATGTACAGTATCATATAGTTAGAAACATTGATCAGCTGCCTCCTGCACACTCCCCACCAGGGATGCACATGCAACCAAGGTACATGCCCTTGACCAGAATCAAACCCAGGACCCTTCAGTCCGCAGGCTGACGCTCCATCCACTGAGCCAAACCAGTCAGGGCCAGAAGTTTTTTTTTATGTATTTGAGTGCTCCTGTATTGGGTGCATATATGTTTACCAGAGTTATATCCTCTTATTGAATTGCTCCCTTTAGTATTATGAAGTGACCTTCCTTATCTCCTGTTATGGCCTTCACTTTGAGGTCTAATTTGTCAGATATAGGTATTGCTACACCAGCTTTTTTTTTTTTCCATTTCCTTTCACCTGAAAAAATTTTTTCCATCCCTCCACTATCTGTCTGTGTGAGTCCTTTGTTCGGAGGTGGGTCTCCTGTAGACAGCAGATATATACGTCATGTTTTGTTATCCATTCAGCTACCCTATGTCTTTTGATTGGGGTATTTAATCCATTTACATTTAAAGTTATTATTGATAAGGACTTGTTGGTCGCCATTTTTATTCTTTATGCCTGTGTTTCTTCTTCTCTTCCTATTTCTTCTTTTTACAGCAGACTCTTTAGCATTTCTTGCATTGCTGGTTTGGTGGTGATAAACTCCCTTAGTTCTTTTTTGTCTCTGAAGCTCCTGATGTCACCCCCAACTTTGATTGATAGCTTTGGTGGATATAGTATTCTTGGATTCAGACCCTTGCTTTGCATGACTTTGTATATTTCATTCCATTCCCTTCTGGCATATGTTTCTGTTGAGAAATCAGTTGATAGTTTGATGTAGGTAACTTTCTGTCTCTGTCTGGCAGCCTTTAAGATTCTTACTTTGTCAATGGTGTTTGCCAATCTAATTATAGTGTGTTTTGGTGTCAGTCTTTTTGGTTCACCTTGTTTGGGACTCTGTGAGCTTCTTGGACTTGTGTGAGTTTTTTTCTTCCCAATATCAGGGAAGTTTTCTGACATTATTTCTTCAAACAGGTTTTCTATTCCTTGCTCAGTTTCCTCTCCTTCTGGCACCCTTATTATGTGGATGTTGTTTTGTTTCCTGTTGTCCCAATTTCCCTTAGGCTCTCCTTCTGTTTTTTAAGTTTTTTTTTCCCCAGTTGCTGCGCTGCTTGGGTATTTTTTTCCTACCTTGTCTTCTAGCTCACTGCTGTGGTCCTCTGCTTCTTCTAGTCTATTGTAAATGCTTTCTATTGTGTTCATTATTGCAGCAATGTCATTCTTCATTTCTTCTTGGTTCTTCTTCATTTCCTCTTGGGTCTTACACAGGTTGTTAAATTTGTCTTCCATCCTTTTCAGCATCGTTATGACCATTGCTCTGAATTCTTTTTCTGACAGATTGCTTGCCTCCATTTCATTTACTTTCTTTTCTGGTGATTCCTTCTTTTCTTTCATATGAGGGTTGTTTCTTTGTGTCCCTCTGTTTGCTCCTCTCAGGGTGTCTAGTTATGTAGTTCTCTCTCTACCATGTTGAATTAAATGCACAAAATACAACATGACAAGACACAACACAGAAGGCACCAAACACAAATCTATTCACTATACCAATAACCCCAAATATAGGTGACCACCAGAGAAAAGAGAATTAGGGGAGAGAAAAGGGTGTAATAATGATATTGTGAAAAGGAAAAAAAAATGTGAAAGAGAAAAAAAGAGAAGAAAAAAGAAGGGGGAAAATATATGAATATGGGGAGAAAACTCCAAAAAAAACCCATCAACTAATACAAAAAATGCAAACAACAAACACCCAGAAAAGAAGAAGGGATGCTGAATCTAAAGAGGCAGAGCTTACTGGTATTTCCAGAAGGTAAGGTAAAGGAATTGAATGGATGGGAAAATGGCCATGATTTAGTATAGAGGAGGTAGAAAGAGAATGAGTGTATAAGAATAAAAGTAAGAAACAAAATACTAAAAAAAGAAAAAAAGATAAATATATATATATTAAATATATATATAAAAGAATATATATATAAAAGAATATATATATATATATATATATATATATATATATATATATATATATAATTTTCCCTTTCTTAAATCTATTTATATATGTATTCATCTATTTTGGAAAAGGAGAATAGAGAGTAGATAGGCCTGAGTTGGTGATTTAAACTAATTAAGCTATTAATAGGAGAAGAGAATAAGAGAGGAGAGGAAAAACTTTCAAGAAAAGAAAAAAAGAGAAAAAAAAACAGACAAAGTCAGACTAGCAAACAATCAAACAAACAACAACCACAAGACAGAAAGAAAGAGAAAAGAAAGGAAAAAATTTTGGCTAGTGAAGAAAGAGAAAAGAGAAGTGTGCATGGACTTGGAGCAGGGGAGAGGAAATTAGATATATTAGTAAGATCAATTTTTAACAGGGAGTAAAAAGAAAAGATAGAGAAAAACTAAAGCAGGAACAGGGTAAGAGAAACAGGATGAAAAAGGGGGAAAGTGAGGAAGAGAGTGTTGGCATAAAGGAAAAATTGAGCTAGAGTAAAATAATCTATATATATAAGGAGCCAGGGTCCATAATGACCAAGGCTTGACAGAACACCGCAAGTCAGTGCTAGATTGCCATGGTGACCCAGCACTGACCTCTGCTGATGCGGGCGCAGCAACCCAGCACTGACTGCTGAGGGGGCTGCGGATCAGGTCCAGAGAGAGGCTTGGAGAGAGAGGCGGTGTCTGATCGCCAGCCTCCATGGCAGCTGTTGATCAGCCATTGCCTCTCTATTTGTCTCCTGGTTTTGCCATCAGCCATGCCTCTGTTTCTCTCTGGGCCTCTTCTGGGGCTGCTGATCAGCACCGCCTCTTTGATCAGGCCCAGAGATAGTCCTGGAGACGCTGACTGGCATAGAAACTGACCAATCAGAACCAAATCTAGGTGAAGTGCCAGGAGCCAATGGCTGCCTAGGAGGTGGAGCTTTTGACGCTGACTGGCATAGAAACCGATGAATCAGAACCTAATCTGTGTGAACTGCGAAGGCAGAACCTAAGGTGGGGCCTGAGGAGGGGTTTTAAGGGCAACAGCTGTTTGATGTAAGGTGTAAGAAAGTGGTTCAACTTTTTAATAACTGGTTTGGCAGTATAGTGCATATGGCTGGCTATCAGTCCAGATATAGGGATTATGTATTTTTGTCTGCCAAGAGCATCTCCTCCTGCTGAAAAAGGCTCCCCTCCTCCCATTTAAGCAATCCTATCCTATATAATCTATCTATACTATTAAAGGGTAATATGCTAATTAGACCGGGTTGACCAGCCATTTTCCGGATGTCTGACTTCCTTCCAGACAAAGCCATGGTGGTGGGGGCAGAGGCAGAGACAGTTAGGGGCAATAAGGCTGGAAGGGGAGGGCAGTTGGGGGCAAGATCAGGCCAGCAGGGGCAATCAGACCAGCAGGGTAGTGCAGGCCAGTTAGGGGCAAGATCAGGCCAGTTAGGGGCAATCAGACCAGCAGGGTAGTGCAGGCCAGTTAGGGGCAAGATCAGGCCAGTTAGGGGCAATCAGACCAGCAGGGTAGTGCAGTTGGGGGCGAGATCAGGCCAGGAGGGGAGGGTAGTTAGGGGCAATGAGGCAGGCAGAGGCAGTTAGGGGTGATCAGGCTGGCAGGGGAGGGCAGTGGGGGCAACCAGGCTGGCAGGGGAGGGCAGGTAGGGGTGATCAGGCAGGCAGAGGCAGTTGTGAGTGAGATCAGGCAGGCAGGCAGCTGAGCAGTTAGAAGCCAGCAGTCCCAGATTGCAAGAGGGATGTCCAACCACCGATTTAGGCCTAAACTGGCGGTCGGACATCCCCCAAGGGGTCCCCGATTGTTGAGGGTGCAGGCTGGGCTGAGGCCCCCCCCCCTACCATGCATCAGACCCCTAGTGCTAAAATAAAAATAGAATGTAGAACACTAATCCAAAAATAAAAGAAAAGAAAGAAAAAATAAAATAAAATAAAAATGGTAAAATAATAGTGATAATAATAATAATTAAAAATAAAAATATAATAAGAAAGTAAAATAAAGTGAGGAAAAAATTATTAGTTTCTTAAGTAAAAGATAAAAAATAAAAAAGTGAAGTAGTGAAGGTTGTTCGCTTCAGCAGAGCTTCAGAGACCCATGGGGGCTGGTTTAAGACCCCTCTCCACTTACTGTTCTTCCTGGCACATCTGTTTCCTGTCAGTAGTCAGCACAGTGTTGAAGTTCCCTGCGATCCACCACTACTCTGTGTCATAAGCCACAACTTTGTTTTCAAGTAGGCGGGATCTCTCTGCTCACTTTGTTTCTCTGCCTGCCTTCAGTTGTATTTGCACAAGTGTCTATTTCTGACACAGCCCCTGGGTGGTGATGTTTCTGTAATAGTTTCTGGGATCAAATGGCCCCTCAACCCAGTGTTTAGCCTCTTCTTTCCCTGCTGCACTTAAGACTGGGTTGGAGGGATGGACTTTCCCAGAGCTGGTTTCCTGCTTGTCTCTCCCTATTCTGTTCCCCAGTTTCCACAAAAACAACTTTCCCCTGCAGTCTTGGTGAGTGTTTTTAATGGGAAGATCCTATGTACTGGGCTTAGCAAGGAAAAGCAAGGAAGTCAAAAAGACAAAGCAACTGTGCTGCCCCGTGTCTTTCTCCCCCCGGCACTGTGCAGCTGGTATAGCACTTCAGGCTGCCTTTCTGGGCACAGTCTCCCATGGCTGTGGGCTTAGATCTAGAGTCCCCCTTGGCCAGCAGCCCTGTGGACCCCCTTTCATATTTGAGGGCTACACTGACCCCAAGGGCTGCGGATTTGGTGGAGTGCAGTCTCCCTCTGAGACTCTAGACCCCACTGCGTGCATTTCTTCCTCCAGCTTGGATCTCAGATCTCACCTCTCTCCAGGCGAACTCTGACCTTTCTGTCCATGGATTGCCTCACCAGCTGTGTTTATTTCACCAATTCCAGGTGGATGTTTTTTAATTCAGCTGTTCCTTCTATTCGCTGTGTGAGAAGGCACAGGACCCTATTGCTTATTCGGCAGCCATCTTGTCTCCCCCTGGACAAACATTTTAGGTGCCCACAGCCAGGGAGGCTGGAGTCTCGGTGTTTGTGGGTTCATAGCTGAGGCAGCTGGTCCCTGGGCATTGTGGCTGTAGGGTCCTGGGAGGTCTCCGAGGTCTCCCCAGTTGAAGGTAAGACTGGGCTTCTGATCATAGCCGCTCTCCCCTTCAAGATGGCACAGCCTCTGCGGCAGAGCCTGCCGCTCTGGAGGAGATTTTAGCGGTAGTAGAGGCTGCCTGGCCAGGGCTCCCCAACAGTTCTGTGGAATATAACTGTCCCTCACTCACAAAAACAGACACTCCCTGCACATTCACACACTCTCCTTTAGCTCTCTCACTCACACACTTCTTGCAGCCTGCTGTCCCATTGGCTGCCATCTCCCCAACTTTACTCTTTTTAAAAAAAATCTGTCCCTAGCAATCATTGTCGGCCATTTATTGATTACTTATCATGCAAATGGCCTGGTCTCATTTATCGATCTCCTAGAGGTAACTCTACTTTGCAACTATATGGTGCTTCTTTCTCCTTAGACGGCAGTTTCACTTCTACTATCTCACTTTATAAGCTTTGAAAGCTACAATAAGGACTAGAATTTTAGATAGTCTTTAGCCTAAAAACAAGAACAAAAATAGATTATGAACTAATTGTTTACAGGGACAATTCCTTGAATTTCACAGATTGGTAAAGGGTAGCAGACTTCTGCGTAATCATTACTTTCTGTCTCTGGTGGGTGTGGTGAGCCATCAGGAAAAACATTAATTATCAGAAAGAGCAAAGCTGAATTGTTCCTTTAAGCTTCTTCAAGGTGCTGGAGCAAATCCAGAGAAAACTTTGATGTGGGAGATGAAAGGATTTTTGTCCCAGATAAGTGAGCCTTAAGAGTCTGCCCTCTGGTGCCCAAGAGGTGAAAAACAGGCTGACAAGTCCAACGTAATCAATTTGTAAATGTGAAACTTGTTAATTCCCTGATTAAGTGTGGGGTGGGGTTAGTGACGAAGAATATTTTCAGTTTGAGAAAAAGACATAAATATTCATACATTTGGAAAATGGACTATAGTAACTAAGTATTTAAACATTTTTTTAAGCATTTATGTATCTCTCCAATATTTTTTTCACTGTTAATAAAATGAGTAACATTATTCTCCTCATTTTGGAAAGAACAGAAATTTTCCATCATCCAGGTGTATTTATATTGAAAAACAAGTGAAAAACAGGGGAGCTTACACAAAATTCCATTCCTAAAATGCTGATTCAGGAAAACTGAACCCAAATATGTCATAAAACTGCTTATTCTTTTACCCTGACATACCTATACTGATACTACTAGATCAAGGCCCCAGAGATTTTGTAAAGTCTATGTGACTATCAGAAACTTAGAGGGCCTTTCATATCTCACAGATGTTTGTGTGGTTTTTTTAGAACCATCACAATAATCTTGGAATTTAAGATCTCAGGGAAGTGGGATTTTTTTCTCAGGGAAGCAGATCAGAAAAAAGGAATTGAGGAAGAAAAGCAAGAAAATAATGGGAAGTGGGAGGTCATTACCAACCACTCACTCAGGCATGGGCCACTCACCTCTGCTCTCATGGCAAGCTCAATGGCTCTCAGGAACTTTTCTCTGGATTTTCTTGCTATCTTATTGAGAGCCCTTTATTTTCAAATATTTTCCATTTTTAAAATTCTGGTAAAATAAACACAAGTAAAATTTATATCTTAACAATTTATTTATTTATTTATTTATTTATTTATTTATTTATTTATTTTAATCTTAGCCATATTTAAATGTGCAGTTCAGTGGTATTAAGTACATTCATATTGTTGTGCAATGGTTACCACCACCCATCTCCCAAACTCTTTTCATGTTGCAAAACTGAAACTCTATCCTCATTATACAACTCCCCATTCCTCCTTGTCCCTAGTCCCTGGCAACCACCATTCTATTCTCTGTCTGTATTATTTTTCTATTCTTTATTTAATCTCTGCTCTAATCTTCTTATTTTCTTCCTTCTGCTAGCTTTTTCTAGTTCCTTAAGTTTTAAAATTAGGCAGTTGATTTGAGATAGTTCTTGTTTTTTAATGTAAGGACTTATAACTACACATTTTCTCCTTAACTCTGTTTTCACAGTATCTCATAAGTTTTAGGTTGTGCTCTTGTTTTCAATCATCTCTATTTTCTAGTTGTGTGATTTTTTTCTTGGATCCATTGTTTGTTTAGTACGTGTTGTTTAATTTCCACAAATTTGTGTGTGTGTTTTTAATCTTTATTGTTAAAAGTATTACATATGCCTCCTTTTTTCCCCTATTGACCCCCTCCAGGCCATCCCAACTCCCATCCCAGGCCCTCACCACCCTACTGTCTGTGTTCATGGGTTATGCATATATGCATACAAGGTCTTTGGTTAACTCCCACCCACCCACCCTCCCCAGCCTTCCTTCTGAGATTCTGCACACTGTTCCATGCTTCCATGTCTCTTGATCCACTCCATTCTTCAGTTTATTTTGTTAATTAGATTCCATATATGAGTGAGATCATGTGATACTTGTCTTTCTCTGACTTATTTCATTTAGCATGATACTCTCCAGGTCCCTCCATGCTGTCTGAAAGAGTAAGAGATCCTTCTTTTTTACTGCTGCATAATATTCCATGGTATGAATGTACCACAGCTTTTTTATCCACTCATCTACTGATGGGCACTTGGGCTGTTGAAGATCTTAGCTACTGTAAATTGTGCTGCTTAAACATAAGGGAGCAAACATTATTTTTGATTGCTGTTTTGGGTTTCTTAGGATATATTCCCAGAAGTGGGATCACTGGGTCAAATGGGAGTTCCATTTTTAATTTTTTGAAAAAACTCCATACTCTTTTTAATAATGGCTGCACCAGTCTTCATTCCCACCAGCAGTGTGCTAGCATTCCATTTTCTCCACATCCTCATCAGCACTTGTCATTTGTTGATTTGTTGATGGTAGCCATTCTGACAGGTGTGAGGTGAAACCTCATTGTCATTTTAATTTGCATCTCTCTGATGATGAGTGACCTTGAGCATTTTTTCATGTGTCTCTTGGCCATCTATATCCCCAAGGTTTGATATTTTTGCTTTGTTTTTGTTGCAGGCTGTCTCTGTACCAAGGATCAGCCTGAGGTGTAAACTTAAGTTCTTCTCAGGTCTCTTACGAGTCTGCACCTTCCCCTAGGTACGTGCAGTGACCTTCTAACTTGCCCTTCCATGCATTTGCTTATTTATTTTTTAAAACATATTTATACTAGAGGCCCAATGCATGAAATGTGTGCAAGGGGCTCGGCCCTCCCAGCCCCGGCTGCCTTGGCCAGCCCTTCTAGCCTCTCGCAGCCCCGGCCGGCCCTCATAGCCCCTCACAGCCCCTCGCAGCCCCGGCCGGCCCTCACAGCCCCTCACAGCCCCTCGCAGCCCCGGCCGGCCCTCATAGCCCCTCGCAGCCCCTCGCAGCCCCGGCCGGCCCTCATAGCCCCTCACAGCCCCTCGCAGCCCCGGCCGGCCCTCATAGCCCCTCACAGCCCCTCGCAGCCCCGGCCGGCCCTCATAGCCCCTCACAGCCCTTTGCAGCCCCGGCCGGCCCTCATAGCCCCTCACAGCCCTTTGCAGCCCCGGCCAGCCCTCATATCCCCTCACAGCCCTTTGCAGCCCCGGCCGGCCCTCACAGCCCCTCACAGCCCTTTGCAGCCCCGGCCGGCCCTCACAGCCCCTCACAGCCCTTTGCAGCCCCGGCCGGCCCTCACAGCCCCTCACAGCCCTTTGCAGCCCCGGCCAGCCCTCATAGCCCCTCACAGCCCTTTGCAGCCCCGGCCGGCCCTCATAGCACCTCACAGCCCCTCGCAGCCTCAGCCAGCCCTCATATCCCCTCACAGCCCTTTGCAGCCCCGGCCGGCCCTCATAGCCCCTCACAGCCCCTCGCAGCCTCAGCCAGCCCTCATATCCCCTCACAGCCCTTTGCAGCTCCGGCCGGCCCTCATAGCCTCTCGCAGCCCTTTGCAGCCCCGGCCGGCCCTCATAGCCCCTCACAGCCCTTTGCAGCCCCGGCCGGCCCTCGTAGCCCCTCACAGCCCCTCGCAGCCCCGGCCGGCCCTCATAGCCCCTCACAGCCCCTCGCAGCCCCGGCCGGCCCTCATAGCCCCTCACAGCCCCTCGCAGCCCCGGCCGGCCCTCATAGCCCCTCACAGCCCTTTGCAGCCCCGGCCGGCCCTCATAGCCCCTCACAGCCCTTTGCAGCCCCGGCCGGCCCTCGTAGCCCCTCACAGCCCCTCGCAGCCCCGGCCGGCCCTCATAGCCCCTCGCAGCCCCTCGCAGCCCCGGCCAGCCCTCATAGCCCCTCACAGCCCCTCGCAGCCCCGGCCGGCCCTCATAGCCCCTCACAGCCCTTTGCAGCCCCGGCTGGCCCTCATAGCCCCTCGCAGCCCTTTGCAGCCCCGGCCGGCCCTCATAGCCCCTCGCAGCCCTTTGCAGCCCCGGCCAGCCCTCATATCCCCTCACAGCCCTTTGCAGCCCCGGCCGGCCCTCATAGCCCCTCACAGCCCTTTGCAGCCCCGGCCGGCCCTCATAGCCCCTCACAGCCCTTTGCAGCCCCGGCCGGCCCTCACAGCCCCTCACAGCCCTTTGCAGCCCCGGCCGGCCCTCATATCCCCTCACAGCCCTTTGCAGCCCCGGCCGGCCCTCATAGCCCCTCACAGCCCTTTGCAGCCCCGGCCGGCCCTCACAGCCCCTCACAGCCCTTTGCAGCCCCGGCCGGCCCTCATAGCCCCTCACAGCCCCTCGCAGCCCCGGCCGGCCCTCATAGCCCCTCACAGCCCTTTGCAGCCCCGGCCGACCCTCATAGCCCCTCACAGCCCTTTGCAGCCCCAGCCAGCCCTCATAGCCCCTCACAGCCCTTTGCAGCCCCGGCCAGCCCTCATAGCCCCTCACAGCCCTTTGCAGCCCCGGCTGGCCCTCATAGCCCCTCACAGCCCTTTGCAGCCCCGGCTGGCCCTTGCAGCCCCTCGCAGCCTCAGCCAGCCCTCGCAGCCCTGGCTTCATCTGGAAGGTCATCCAGATGGTTGTCTGGAATGTTGTCCGGATGGTCGTTTGGCTGTTTGGTCTAATTAGCATATCAGCTCTTTATTATATAGGATTGATTTCAGAGAGAAAGGGAGAGGGAGAGAGAGAGAGAAACATCAATGACGAGAGGGAATCATTGATCAGCTGTCTCCTGCATGCCCCCTCCTGGGGATCTATCTCGCAACCCAGCATGTGCCCTGACTGGGACTTGAACCTGACCTCCTGGTTCACATTGGCTGGGCTGCATTTGTGTTTTGAATATCCTAGTCATCAATGTATCTGGCTTCAAGGGGGGAACCTCTCTGCAAATGCTGCCCTGCAGTGTTAGGACTGGTCTTTCACAGCAGGTTGCTATTAGTCTCCCTTGTACTGATTTGTCTCACATGTACTAGTATACCAAACCTCTTTTCTTAATTTCATACTAGATTGGGGAAAAGAGACTAAGACTTTAAACATGAATTTATTGAATGTTCAGAAATAACAAAAGGAAAATACAACATAAAGGACTACTTACAAGTCTTAGTAGATGCGGTCCCCTCAGAATGCTCAAATCAAGATCGTGGACTCTCTGCCTGACTCCCTGAGATCCCCAGTAAGGGAGGTGTCAGCTCTCCCTTTGTATGTGGGTCCTGAGCCTGTTTCTCCTAACTGGAATCTAAGCTCCCCAATTCTCTCAGGCTATGAAAGAAAGGCATATGTCTTAACTTTAATCAAAGCCCACCCTGGCTGTCCACCTCCAAATGACAATGGGAATGTCCACTCCCTTCAGGAAATGTATTTACCTTTTCATTCAGAAAAGTGTGGTTTTGACCCAAAAGGTAGTAAGAACTCAAGACATTTTTCAGTCTGGATTCTTCAGTCTTAGGACAAAACCACGTGTGGCAGGAAGGGTCACCTGTAGTCACTATGGATCACAGATAATCAAACCCAGTTCCATAAGGCTCAAGGTGAGGATCTGACCTTCACACCTTTCCCAGAATCCTCAGACTTGCTCTTGATTGCTTGTGAACAACCCCTTAAATAACAGCACACATCACAATCCCTCAAGAACACATGAAATTTTACTGGGACAAAGTAGCCTAATCCCATACTTAACAAAGACACGTCACTGTAAGGGAATCACAATCTGAAGACATACAAGTCTTCTAACCATGGTGGCCATTGTCATATAGCCAGCCAAAATAAGTTTGTTCCTCAACTAAAAAATCTCCCTCTTAGAAAGTATGTCTGAGATTTGACTCAAAATTACATGAGAGTGGGAATGGGTGACACAGAGCAAAGTGTGTGCAGGTGTATGGGGGTGATGAAAAAAAATTGCCCATGAATTAATCATTATTGAAATTGAGTGATGGACATATGAGGCATATTCTATCTACTTTTGTACATGTTTGAAATCTTCTATAGTTAAAAACATCAACAACTGCATCTCTGCAGAGGGTTTGCCCAAGATATTTCATCACTGGAAGATCTCTCTGTGTTTTCCAGAATAATGGGACCTGCAGCCCTGTAGATGAAATCAGTCTCCACCTCTTGCAAATAAGCTTACTCTCTCCCTCCACATATTTACTCAATGTACACATTCTGGCTGCTGAGTTCTTCCTTACAAGAACTCTCTTCAAGGGAACTTCTCATAATCAGCCCTAGGATGATGGTGCCTGGGGGTCTTGTTCTCCTTTCACTGTGTTTAAGATATGCTATCTTGCTAGGTATATAGACAGAGGATTCAGGCACTGCATTTCTAAATGGAAAAAATTCTACCTGTGTTATTTTATTCCCCCTTTCAAAAGAATTTTACTGGTACAATTTGAATGGAAAGGTGTCTGTTCAAGGTGGCTTGAAGAATGACTGTCTGGCCACCAGGACAGGATAACATCTCTGGTCTTAGTAAAGATTATGGCAAGGGCCTTGTTCTGGAATGTGGTCCTCGGTTTTATAAACTCATAAACTGAAATGTTAGCACACAATGAGCTTCCAAGGGCTGGTGAATACCAATAATAAACTTGCAATGGGGACTTAATTACAAGCAGACCCCAAATCCATGTTTGCTGGTTAGCAAATTTCTGCCTATGGGAAACTTTTTATGCAAAGCCAAATTATAATCAGAGGGGCATTTGGTGAGAGCAACTCTAGGACAGTGAGTTTTCAACTGGGGAGATTTAGCATCACCTGGGGGATGGGGAGAGGGAGGGAGCTTTTAGAGAAATTTTTCTATGTGCTGTTTTTTTGTGTGTGTGTTTGTTTTTAGCATGTCATTAGAAATGGCATACTCAGTGTTATCATTCAATAATATATTTTTGGGGGGATTTAAGCCCTATTTCTTTCATAATGAAAATTTTACAAAGCAAAGTTCCATAGAATCTTCTTGGCTGGTGACACTGTTTGGAGGGTGGGAATCCACAAATCAGAATCTATGGAGGGTCTTAGACTTTTTGTTTTTCAAAATGAGGCAAGAAGACATTGTTCACTGAGGCACTAGGCAAAACCCATACATGCGGCAACTTACATTCACAGGATGCAAATCAAATTTTCTGTTCTCAAGTTCTTTCTCACTAAATAATTTTGTGGTTAATATAATCGTATTTAATTTATGATTAGTCACTAACTATGGGAATTGATGTAGAAATGTATTTATGTTACTTATAAAGTATTGTGTACTTTATAATATAGTATCTATATATATATAAAAGCCTAAGCGACCATTAGATTGTTTGACTGCACTGACCACCAGGGGGCAGACATGCAACGCATAGGCATGGAAACATGGAACAGACTGATAAATCTCAGAGGTAAGGAGGGGGGGAAGCGGGGAGAAGATTACCCAAAGATCCTATATGCACACTAGAGGCCCGGTGCATGGATTCGTGCACCGGTGGGGTCCCTCAGCCTGGTCTGCGGGGATTGGGCTGAAACCAGCAGTCTGACATCCCCCGAGGGGTCCTGGATTGCAAGAGGGCGCAGGCCAGACCGAGGGACCCCACCAGTGCATGAATCTGTGCACCAGGCCTCTAGTAATCTATAAAGTACTATTACAGTTTTGTAAGCAAATTCTGCAGCTAGGCCAAACCACTATGTGGTGAAAGCAGACATTTGATTGTCTCTGCATTGATTTTTCTTCCCTCCTCCTTCCTCAAACACCTTACTTTCATTTGAGGATTGTTATGGTTCCTGAGAAAATGACTCTACTCTTGTTCTAGCACATTACAACCCTTTGAACACTGGTTTGTAACCTAAACCAGTTCAGTCAAAGTGAATCTGAAAACATTTTCTAAAACTGATACTGAGACAAAGATGGGTTTGCTTTCTGGGTACCTTTAGCAGCTGTCATCTTTGGCCATGAAGAAGGCCTAAATTTGGAGAAAGGTAATACTAAGACAGGTGAGAGAAGCAGAGAGATTAGTGGTGGTCACTGGGCCACTGGGTCAAGTTTGCTGAAACCACATCTATTTCTGGACTTGACAGTTACTTATACCAATGATTTCTTTTTACTGTATCAGCCATCGTTAGTTGTAGTTGAAAGCACGGGTGGTGCCAGGGCACTGCTGAACCTGGAACGTTTGAGTTTCTTGTTCTCCAACAGGCTCAGTGTAGCAATCAGAGAGGAAAAACTCCAGCAACTATCATGTTAACTTTTGCTGTATATCAGAATGATGTGGAGAGCTTTTGCAAATTTCAGGCCAATTAAATGAGAACCTATGAAGGTGGGACTCAGGAAACAGTAAATTCAAAGGGCATCCTAGGCTGAGAACCACTGGTCTCAGTAAGTATCTGGCTCTGTCTACTCAATGGCATCTGCAGACTCAATGACCTCAATGTCTTCCCACTAAAGGGGGAAAAAAGGCTGACTTATAACTTATGAGGTTAATGCAAACTATACAAAATGTGTGCAAATTTTGTATCCTCTTCATTTCATATTCCTTTCTCCTTTCACATTAATAGGAGCTTACCATTTACTAGTCACAGTGAAAGACACCAGGGATACAGAGGAAAACAAGAAAAATACATCTCCTACAATCCAGAAAAAATAGGTAATTAAGTTATTAATTACAACAAAATCTGTAAAATTTATGGTAAGGGCAGCATGTGGCACTATGTAAGCATAACAGGGCTCCTGCCCTCCTGGAGAAAATGAAATTTAAGCTAAAACCAGAGAAATGCATATGAGTTACCTTGGTAGATGAAGGAAGTAAACCCAGATAGTGGAAGTGAAGGAACTGAAAGAACACAGAATGAAGAAGGTGAGAATGCTAGAGAGATGAGGTTGGAGATAAAGACAAGGAGCCAGGACTTTATACCAAAAGCAATGTAAATCAACTGAAGGGTATTAAGCAGCAAAGGATGTGGTTTCTCTCTGTCTTTTTTTTTTAATTATTTTTATTGATTTCAGAGAGGAAGGGAGAGGGAGAGATAGAAACATCCATGATAGAGAGTCATTGATCAGACCCCCGTTCCCACCTCCCAGACACTTCCCTCTCCTCTCCGGCCCCTCCACCTCCCAGCAGCTCCCCTGTGTTCCTGGCCTTCTCTCCTTCCCTTAAAAATATAAGGAAAAAAAAAAAAAGAGAGAGAGAGAGAGTCATTGATCAGCTGCCTTCTGCACACCCCACACTGGTGATCAAGCCCAAAACCCAGGCATCTGCCCTGACCAGAATCAAATCATGACCTCCTGGTTCATGGATAAACGCTCAACCACTGAGCCATGCTGGCTGGGCTGTGATTTCTCTTTTTAAACAATAATTCTGGCTGCTGTGTAGGAAATGCATGGGAGTGGGGGATCAGCAAGCTTAAGAGGGAGTCAGAGAGACCAGTTAACTGGAGGGAGATACAGTAGCCCAGGCAAGAACATGGAGGCCACAGGAATGGAGACATGTGGACTAATATGAGTGATAGTTAAGAAGGTGGAATTGATAGGAGTTGGTAATTGACCAGCTTATGGTGACTGAGGGGGAAAGAGAAGCCAAGAGTGACACTCATATCTGTGATTTGAGCAACTGTCTGGATGGCAATGTCATTCCTTCTTTTTAAATCCTGACCTGAGGACATGCTTGGAGAGAGAGAGAGAGAGAGAGAGAGAGAGAGAGAGAGAGAGAGACTGAGACTTATGGGTTGCCTTGCATATGCTCCCTGACTAGGTAGGAATCAAACTGGCAACCTTTTGGTAGGCCGGACAGTGAGTCGTCCCTCTGGCCGAGCACAATGTCATTTATTGAATAAAGAATACTGGAGAAAATGAACTTTGTAGGAGATGAGTTGAATTTTGCTCATCTCAAGTTGGAAGTACCTTGTATTTTATTATTATTTTAAAATATGTTTTTATTGATTTTTAGAGAAAGAGGAAAGGAGAGGGATAGAGAGACAGAAACATCGATGAGAGAGGAACATCATCGATTGGCTGCCTCCCGCATGCCCTACACTGGGCATTGAGCCTGCAACTCAGGCATGTGCCTTGACTAGGAATCAAACCATGACCTTTTGGTTCACAGGTTGACACTCAACCACAGAGCCACACCAGCCAGGCCTGAGTGCCTTTTAGACATCTAAGTGCAGAGAGCTGATAGGAAGTTACATGTGTTTCAAATTCAGAAGACTAATATGGGCTATAGTTGATAGTCATCAGAAAATGAACATTAATCGCCCTAGCCAGTTTGGCTCAGTGGATAGAGTGTTGGCCTGTGAACTCAAGGATCCCAGGTTCAATTCTAGTCAAGGGTACATGCCTGGGTTGCGGGCTCAATCCCCAGTAGGGGCATGCAGGAGGCAGCCAATCAATGATTCTCTCTCATCATTGATGTTTCTATCTCTCTCTCTCCCTTCCTCTCTGAAATCAATAAAACCATATTTTAAAAAAGAAAAGAAAATGAACAGTAATTAAAACCAAGAGAATGAACCAAATTACCTGGTACAAGTCTGTAGAGAGAAATGGCTTAGGACGAAGCTCTGAGGAAAATCTACAACTCAGAGGAGAATCGAGGACAGAGTCTTGCAAGGAAGAACGAGAACACATTGCCAGAGATGTTGGAGGCAAAACAGGAGAGTGTTTTACGCACACACACACACAAGGATGGGGAAAGACATAGTGATACATCCACCAAATACTAACGAAAGATCTAGTAAGATAAGGACTGAAAAATGTACGCTAGATTTAGTAACATGGAAGGTCCTGGAAATGTTACCAGGAGTGTCTTTGAAAGAGAATGTGAACTTTTTCAAAAGTTAATGAAATGGATAAGAGAGAGTGTGGTAACTGAAAAGGCATGTGGGTCAAGGATCCAGAAATGCCTCTTCTACTAGATTGGAGAAAAGAGGAGTATCAGTGTAGAGAACAGAGAGGATTGTACGTTTGTTTACGAGAAGTGGAGAAAATTCCTATCTGGTCACTTATATTCTGTGAAGGATGCAATCATCAACAGAGAATAGGAGGGGGTGGTGGGTGAGTCAGAGGTTTAAGGGGAGAAGATTTAAACTAGTTGCTGAAAATGGGAGACAGTTGACTAGGGAAACAGAAGGCTAGATTGGCAGTGTTAAGAGCTTAGTTGAGATTGAAGATATTTAATATATAAACTTGATAGTCTGTGTGATTCTGCATATTTTCTCCTATAGGTCTCAGCACCCCATGAACTGTCAAGAAAAAAGATGGACAGTTGAATTCACCTATGGTGGGCAATATAGGTGAAATGAAAAGGATTTAGAATATTGGCAGTGATGGGTTGTTTGAAGTGATGGATTGTGAATCCAAGCTGGATAGGGAGGGAAATACAGATAGGCAAAGGCTGTCAAATAGAAAGTAGGGTAAGAGAATTGAGGGCCCATTTGAAGCTCAACAACTTGACTGTTGGAAGTAAATGACCAATGAGCTGGATCAATTTCAAAGGATAGGATGTCTACAATTGTGACTTCAAAAATAGAACAGTTCAGGTGGGGACAGTATCCAGAATGTACCCATGGGAACAAGAGGCTGAAAGAAACTGGGAAGACCTTAGGAAATGAGATTCAGGAAACGAAGCCAAACTGTTGGATGGATCACCCACATGCCCAGTTTGATGGAAGAACATGGGGGAGAACAACCGGAAGCTAAAAGGCCTTTCAGAATCTTGTGGCTGCCCATCCTCTGATCACTTCTATCCTCACGTAACTCCAGCCACACTAACCTCCTCACACTTACCTCAGGGCATTTTATATACCTGTTCTTCAGTCTGGAATACACTTCCATATATTCCATAGTTCACTCCTTCACTTCACTTAGATTTATACTCCAGCATCACCTCTTCAGTTTTCTCTGACTAGTCTACCTCAAATGGCAGCTCTTGACTCTGACCCCACACTTTAAACCCTAATCTGTTTTTATTTTTCTTCAGAAGACTTAGCACAACCCAAAATTATAGTAAACAAATATTTTTATTGATTTCAGAGAGGAAGGGAGAGGAAGGGATAGAAACATCAATGATGAGAGAGAATCATTGATTGGTTGCCTCCTGCACGCCCCCCAGTGGGGATTGAGCCCACAATCCCAGCATGTGCCCTTGACCGGAATCGGTCCTGGGGCCCTTCAGTTCGCAGGCCAACACTCTATCCACTGAGCCAAATCAACTAGGGCACATTTATTTTCTTTTGTTATCTACTATTGGCCCAGTGCACAAAATTTGTGCATGGGGGGCGGGGAGAAGGGGGTGTCCCTCAGCCCGGCCTGCACCCTCTCCAATCTGGGACCCCTGGGGGGATGTCCGACTGCCGGTTTAGGCCCGATCCCTGGGATCGGGCCTAAACCGGCAGTCGGACATCCCTCTTGCAATCCAGGACTGCTGGCTCCTAACCAATCATCTGCCTGCCGGCCTGCTTACCCCCAACTGCCCCCCCATTGGCCTGATCACCCACAACTGCCCTCCCCTCTTGGCCCCTAACTGCCTCTACCTTGGACCTGCCACCATGGCTTTGTCCAGAAGAATGTCCAGAAGGTCTCCTGGAAGGTCTCCCAGTCTAATTAGCATATTACCCTTTTATCAGTATAGATAGAGGCCTGGTGCACGTGTGGGGGCTGGCTGGTTTGCCATGAAGGGTGTCCCAGATCAGGGTGGGGGGTTCCCTTGGGGGCCGGGCGGCCTGGGCGAGGGGCCTGTGGTGGTTTGCAGGCCATCCACACCCAATTGGGGTGGGGGTCCCCACTGGGGATGGTGCCGGCCTGGCCGAGGGGCTGATGGCTGTTTTCCGGCCAGCCACACCCCCCCAGTGGGGACCCTCACACCCTGGGGGCATGGCCAGCCTGGGTAAGGGGCTGAGGGCCATTTTCAGGCTGGCCACACCCTCTTCAGGGTGGGGGTCCCTGCTGGGGTGCCTGGCCAGCCTGGGTGAAGGGCTTATGGCTGTTTGCAGGCTGGCCAAGCCCCTCAGAAGGGACCTTCACCCCATGGGGGCATGGCCAGCCTGGGTAAGGGGCTGAGGTCCGTTTTCAGGCTGCCCACACCCCCCAACAGGGACCCTCACCCCGATGGTAGAGTGGCCAGCCTGGGTGAGGGGCTGAGAACCGTTTGCAGGCCCCTCTCTCGGTGGTCGGCCTGGGTGACCCAAGCCTCCCGCGCGCTCAGGCCAGCTCCGTGGCCACCGCCCACAGGCCTCTCCTTCAGCGGCTGGCCAGGGGGGGCAAGAAGCTTGGGTCACCCCCAGCGACATAAGCCTGCTCCGTGGCCGCCACACCCACAGGCTCTTCCTTTGGTGGCTGTCCCAGGGGGGCGGGAAGCTTGCTTCCTCCATCGCCGGGGGCGACCCAATCCTCCTGCCCACTCTGGCTGGCTCCATGGCTGCCGCCATCTTTGTCCTGCTAATTTGCATATTCCCTCCTGATTGGCTGTGGGTGTCATGGAGTGACAGTCAATTACCATATTTATCTCTTATTAGTATAGATCCCACCATTAGAATGTAAGCTCAATGAGGGCAGTGATTTTTCTCTTGTTACCATTGTATTCTCAGTACCTAAAACAGACCCTGGGATATAGTAGGTGCTCAATAAACACTTGTTGAATAAATAGAGGATAGAAAAGAAGAAGAATCCAGGAAGTACATGAAAGGCAGCTATTAATGAACAGCATACATTCTAATGAGCTGGGGCTTTGAAACAAGAGTGAAAAGGGAAAGTTTGAAAGGCACAATGGGTAAATGACAATGACACCTCCTCTTCCATTCCTGAAATACCCAAAGCTCCAGAGAACACCCACCTCCACTAAAAAAGGCAAAAGGGAAGTGGAACCTGAGGAGAGAACCAGATCTACAGTGACAGTGGGTCATTCTGCACAGGAGCCACAAAAGGCAGCAGCCACAACCCATACCACAGCAAAGGTGACAAAGGTGCAGTCTCTGATTTCCCACTTCTGTGCCTTCGTTCATATTCATCTCCTGCTTAGAATGCCCATCTTTCCCATCTATCTGCTCAAATCATGCCCTCCTCTCAACAACTCAAATTTTTTCTGACCACTTCAGGCTTAAGTGCTGTTTCCCTATGCTGAAGTTCCAGAGAGCTTACTGTATGTACTATTCACTCACTCACATTTACTCATTCATTTATTAATCTACACGAATAAAAGAGAAACATGCAAATTGATCGTCACTCCACTATGCCAGCCAGCCAATCAGGAGTGAGTATGCAAATTAACCCAACAAAGAGGGCAGCAGCCACAGAGCTGGAGCTATCAGGAGGCTTGGGTTGCCCCTGGCAATGGAGGAAGCCAAGCTTCCTGCCTGCCCTGGCTGGCCCTAGCCTCTGCTCAAGGCTACAAAGTTTCAATTACAGAAGATAAATAAATCCCAGTTACCTGCTTCCAGCCGGCCCTGGCCTCCACTCAAGGAGGTGCTGATTAAAAAAAAAAAGAGGGGCTGGGAGCCTGGATCAGCGGGGGGTGTGGCCAGCCTGAAAACAGCCCTCAGCCCCTAATCCAGGATGGCCAGGCACCCCAGCAGGACCCCCCCACCCTGAAGGGGTTGTGGCCAGCCTGCAAACAGCCATCAGCCCCTCACCCAGGCTGGTCAGGCACCCCAGCGGGGACCCCACCCTGAAGGGGGTGTGGGCAGCCTTAAAATGGCCCTCAGCCCCTCACGTAGGCTGGCCATACCCCCATGGGGTGAGGGTTCCTGCTGGCGGGCATGGCCAACCTGAAAATGGCCCTCAGCCCCTCACCCAGGCTGGCCAGGCACCCCAGCAGGATCCCCCTACCCTGAAGAGGCTGTGGCCAGCTTGAAAACAGCCCTCAACCCCTCACCCAGGCTAGCCACGCCCCCCCAGCAGGGACCATCACCCCATTTGAGCAAGACTGGCTTGCAAACCACCACAGGCCCCTCACCCAGGCTGCCTCACACCCCAATGGAACCCCCACCCTGACCCGAGACACCCTTCAGGGCAAACCAGCTGGCCACCACCCATACACCAGGCCCCTATCTATACTAATAAAAGGGTAATGTGCTAATTAGACTGGGAGACCTTCCAGGAGACCTTCTGGACGTTCTTCTGGACAAAGCCATGGTGGCGGGGCCGAGGCAGAGGTGGTTAAGGGCAAGAGGGGAGGGCAGTTGTGGATGATCAGGCCAGGATGGGACGGCAGTTGTGGGTGATCAGGCTGGTGGGGGGAGGGGCCGTTGGGGGTAAGCAGACCAGCAAGGGGGCCAGTTGGGGGTGAGCAGGCAGTCAGGGGGGGTCAGTTGGAGGTGATCAGGACAGCGGAGGGGGGGCAGTTTGGAATGAGCAGGCCAGCAGGGGGGCAGTTGGAGGCAAGCAGGCCAGTGGGGAGGGAAGGTGGGGGCGAGCAGGGGAATTGATTGGACATGTATCAGGTACTCTCCAGAATCAAGGGGCAGCTCTGAGACTATCCTTATAGGACAAGAACAGGAATGTCTCCAGGAGGCCATGTAACAGGTCAGCAAGTATCTTGCAGCTGCCATACCACTCTCTCTGATTCCTCAAATTTCAAAGTCCCAAGAAGCTCAGCGTGAATAGTGGAAGGCATGGACTCTAGTCTGACAGTCCCACAAAACTCTATTTAATGGGGAAGAGATTACTCCCCAAACATAAATGGGAGTGTAATTACCAAAACAGCAAAACCGATAAAGGGAAAAAATGCCTTCTCAATATGCCTCGCGAGCTAATCACTACCTCTTGTGTATGCAGAGCTCCTAATTTGCTGTATCCAGCCTGTGTGTAATCATACATTGACTGAATCAGTGTTGCTTACCTCTCATTTCCTCTGTCCTAGGCATTCCAGAGCAGGGGCTGTGGCAGCTGCATCACCTGAAGACTGGGATCCCAGAGACCCCTCAGGACACTATTTCAAAATTAGTTTACAATATCCTGAGGAGTGAACTTAAACTAAAGGAAATGCATTTTTTCTATTCCACTACAGGCAAGTTTTATACAATGTTCAGTATTGTATATTTTTTGTTTTTGTTAGTATTATAGATATCCCTTTACCCCCTTCCTCCCAGCCCATACCCACCCCCCAGATTTTCATTACCCTATTGCCCATGTCCATGGGCTATGCATATAAGTATGTAAGTTCTTTGGTTTATTTCTTCTTGTCCCCCAACCCCATGTTCAGTTTTATTTAAATGAAAAATATACAAAATGAATATAGGAAAGCATAAATCTTTATTTGCTTTCCCATCTTCTCTAAATCTATAAAATGCCCACAGAACACTTCTCATTTTAGTAGGAAATCTTTTAAATAAAAATAAAAATAATACCAATATAATTTTTTGGAGTCGATTTCAGTTAAGTGTCTCTTCAACAGTTTAGCTGACTAGTTCCCTAACTAGTCTAACTTCCTGAATAAGACTAAAACTAAAACACTGGAGGATAACTCTACTAATAAATGGCTTAGGAAGAAATCACCCTCACACTTTTCTAACTTGTATCTGGGAAGATAAGTCTAGAAAGCCATCATTATAGAAAATACATTACTAAATCTGTCAGAGGTTCTCTTATAAACACTGTAAAATAAAATATAAGATTATTTTCATTGCAAGAGCAGGAATACTGTAAAAAGCAAAGGAGTGTCCATACAATGGAATATTACTAGTACTCAGCCATAAAAAGGTATGAAGTACTGACACATGCTACAACATGAACCTTGAAAACATGATCCTAAGTGAAAGAAGACTGGCACAAAAAGCCACATATTGTATAATTCTACTTATATGAAATATTCAGAAGAGATAAATCTACAGAAAGACTAGTGATTGCCAGGGACTAGAGCAAGCATGTCAAACTCGAAGGCTAACATGGGCCAAATAAATAAGGTTTAAGTTTATATGGGCTGCAAAAAAACAAAAGCTTCAATTTTCGTAAAAACATAGGTTTATTTCAATAGAGGCATGCTGAATACAAAGGGTTGAAATAAATGAGTAATTGTTAACATAATAGAACATTTTAATAAAAATTAATATTTTTTCTTGAACATTAACTTACCAGACACTGAATAACTGTACAAATTAAAAAGCATAATGCAAATAAACCTATTCTTCTTATTCTCCAAAAGCAAAATATTTCCTGTTGCGCACACCAAACAAGTCAGTACAAGACTAATGTCGTGGCAATCGGCTGTTAAAATATTAGCTGCTAGTATTAGTGGAGAGAAATGGTGCACCTGCACGTAAGGCAAACGTTGTTGTTCATGATTAATAATCCTATATAATAAAGAGGTAATATGCAAATTGATCATCACTCTAATACACAAGATGGCTGCCACAAGATGGCTGGCAAGGGATGGCAGTTGTGGGTGATCAGGCCAGCAGGGGAGGGCAGTTGGGAGGGACCAGGTCTGAAAGGGAAGGCAGTTGGGGGGGGGGGGGGAACCTGGACTATAGGAGAGGGCAGTTGGGAGGGACAAGGTCTGCAGGGGAGGGCAGTTGGGGGCGATCAGGACGGCAGAGGAGGGCAGTTAGGGGCAACCAGGCTGGCAAGGGAGGGCAGTTAGGGGTGACCGGGCCAACAGGGGAGGGCAGTTAGGGGCAACCAGGCTGGCAAGGGAGGGCAGTTAGGGGTGACCAGGTTGGTAGGGGAGGGCAGTTAGGGGCAATCGGGCCAACATGGGAGCAGTTATGTGTCTATCACGCTGGCAGCAGAGTGGTTGGGGCAATCAGGCAGGCAGGTGAGCGGTTGGGAGCCAGCAGTCCCAGATTGGAGAGGGTGCAGTCGGACATCCCTCGAGGGGTCCCAGATTGGAGAGGGTGCAGGCTGGGCTGAGGGACACCCCCCCCCATGCATGAATTTTGTGCACTGGACCTCTAGTCTACACTAATAAAATACAAATATGCAAATTGACCACACCTCCACGACACCCACAGCCAATCAGGGTTAGCATGCAAATTAACCCAACATAGATGGCGGGTTAATTTGCATATGCAGGCACGGAGCGGCCAGGCGGGGTGGGACGCCTGCTATGAGGAGAGGGCAGGGGGTGGAGGGAGCTACAGGAGCTGTGCTCCGGCTGGAGTGAAGAAGACCGAAGGCTCCGGCCGGAGCAAAGAAATCACGCTCACACTTTTCTAACTTGTATCTGGGAAAATAATTCTAGAAAGCCATCATTATAGAAAATACATTACTAAATCTGTCAGAGGTTCTCTTATAAACACTGTAAAATAAAATATAAGATTATTTTCATTGCAAGAGCAGGAATACTGTAAAAAGCAAAGGAGTGTCCATACAATGGAATATTACTAGTACTCAGCCATAAAAAGGTATGAAGTACTGACACATGCTACAACATGAACCTTGAAAACATGATGCTAAGTGAAAGAAGCCTGACACAAAAAGCCACATATTGTGTAATTCTACTTATATGAAATATCCAGAAGACTCTGGCCGGAGCGAAGACGGAAGGCGGCGGCCAGAGTGAAGGCCTGGGTCCCGGGTGCCGGAGGAAATCTGGTGCCAGCAGCCAGGGGAAGGAAGGCCTATTGCACGAATCTTCATGCAACGGGCCTCTAGTGTCTCTATGTAATAGAGGAATATGCAAATTAGCTGAGACACGGTAATGTCACAACCGAAAAGCAGGGACCTGAGACTGCATGGTGCCTGGCCAGGGCGAGGGACCTCAGGCTGCACCCCCTGTCCAGTGGGTCTTGATGGGGAACCTCAGGTCACACCTCTTGCCAGGCAGGGCTTGATGGGGGTCCTCAGGCTGCACCCCCAAACCTAGCGCCAGGCTGGGAGACCTCACCTGGCGGGTCTTGATGGGGGACCTCAGGTCACACCCCTCACCCCGGCGCCAGGCTGGGAGACCTAAGGCTGCACCCCCCTACCCCGGCACCAGGTCGGTAGACCTCAGGCCATGCCCCCCGCCCCGGCGCCAGGCTGGGAGACCTTGCCCGGCGGAGCTTGATGAGGCACCTCAGGCCACGCCCCTCACCCAGCGGGGCTTGACGGGAGACCTGAGGCCATGCCCCTCGCCTGGCGGGGCTTGATGGGGGACCTCAGGCCACAGCCCCCTGCCTGGCAGGGCTTGATGGGAGACCTCAGGCCGTGCCCTGGCCCCGACGCTGGGCTGGGAGACCGCAGGCTGCGCCCCCCACCCCAGCACTGGGTCAGGGGACCTCAGGCTGCACCCCCTGCCCAGTGGGGCTTGACAGGGATGGAGCCAGCCGGGTCTGGGTCTCACCCAATGGGGGTGGGGCCAGCGGGTCTAGGTCTCCTGTGTTCTCGAACCGTGTACGGGTAGTGGGCGGGGACTTGACTCTAGGTCCCGCGGCATGCCCAAGACTCTGACAGGAGGGAGATTTTATATACATTTTACTAATTTTCTTTCATCTCTGACACTTCTATTATAGAGAAAGGGCAAATAGCAATATTAAAATATTTCCTCTAATTAATTCCCTTTTAATGTGCATGAATTTCGTGCACCGATCCACTAGTTATGTATAACAGGATATTGTAAAAATTAAGTTACGAAATTTTTATTAAAACGTTTCTTACATACTGTCATATTGGCTGGGGCGCAAAAATATTCGTTGTGGGCTGCACGGGGCCCGCGGGCCGCAAGTCTGACATGCTTGGACTAGTGAGAGGGGAAATGGAGAGTGACTGTTAATGTATTTGGTTTCTTTTTGAAGTGATGAAAATGTTCTGTAATCAGATAGTGGTGATTATTGTACAATTTTGTGAACATACTAAAAACAACTGAATTGTACACTTTGAAAAGATGAAATTTATGTGAATCATTTCTCAAAAATAAAATTTTAAAGGAAAGGAGGAGGCTTAATGAGAGGTTTGGCATGAAAATAAATTGTTGTAAGGGCCTAAGAAAGGCATGGAATTCTGTATTCATATCAAGGCAAAGACAAAGAGAGGGAGAAAAAAAGCACAGAAAAAAAAAAAAGATCTGGGGGTCAATAAGGGGGAGAGAAGGGGGACATCTGTAATAAAGATAAATTTTTAAAAATTCCCAATAAACATTTAAAAAACATTTAAAAAAAGGTTTTAATTACATGGCTTATATCATGAGACAAATCATTTTTGACCTTTAAGTACTAAAAAAATTGCCTGCAGCCATTCTTTGTTCTTAGTCTATGAACTGTGCAACAGTCTCAGCTGCAAACCAAGCAATTTTATGATGTTGCAGCACTTAAACTGACTAGAGCTTTTTAAGAACTTTTTATTTGGAATAAAAGCACGGTTTGCAGATCATGCCAGAAAATCATATCCTAACCATCTATATTTGCCCCAATGAAACTCAAAGACTTCCCTGGATTTTCTTTTCCTCATTCTCTGAATTTTAATCTGTGTGTTTTTAGTCTTTGAGTTAACTGAGAAGCCTTTTCATTCTGTGAACTAAGCACATTCCTTCAAAACCACAGGCATCCACTTCTCATTGGATTTATGACAATCACAACATTGGCATGCAGGTAAAAAAAGAACTCAATTTGCTTTTCCCATCACACCTCTGATTACCTCAGGGAACCCCACTTCAATGGGAAGGGAGGAAGGATAATTTCTGGCATTGTAACCATGTCCAGGTATTCCACAATATTATGTAGTGATCTCCTCTTTCCTTTGCACATTTCTACAGCTCTAGCCAATAAATCATGTTTTTGACTTCCAGAAGAAGGTGGAGTTTCAAGGAAAAGAGGTTCCAGTAGATAGCAGCACAGAACATACCTCTTTCAAAATAGCTCCCTTAGGAGACTCCTTTCTGCAGCCTAATGAGTTTATGGATTAAACTATTTTCAAGGATGAATAGGCTGAAAAGCATGGGAGCATTCTAAGTTGAGATTAGGACTTTACCCTTTGTTCAACACACAACATGGATCACTCTAAGCACTTAATAAATATTTAACAAAACTGAGTCAGTACCATTATCTAAAAGAGCTAGACAAGGCTTTATATTTGCTGTGTTTTTCTGATCAACACAATGCCATACATAAACTGGTGAATTATAGTTCAATATAAGAGAGTAAAGAGTAAGAAAAATAAAAGTAAAAGACGTCGTGGTTTGTGAGAAAGGGCAAAAATCTTTTTTCTCTGTTGCCTCTATTTAGCTGGTTGTTGGCAGACTGTTTTGCAAGAAAAGATACAACTGCAAGAGAAGAAAATGAAAATTAAAATCTTTGCAATTAAAAAGCATCAATTTAGCCCTGGCCAGTTTGGCTCAGTGGATAGAGCGTCGGCCTGCGGACTCAGGGGTCCTGGGTTTGATTCCGGTCAAGAGCATGTACCTTGGTTGCGGGCACATCCCCAGTAGGGGGTGTGCAGGAGGCAGCTGATTGAGGTTTCTCTCTCATTGATGTTTCTAACTCTCTCCCCCTCTCCCTTCCTCTCTGTAAAAAATCAATAAAATATATATATTTTTAAAAAGCATCAATTTATAACCCATGGACACAGACAATAGGGCGGTGAAGGCCTGGGGTGGGGGGAGGGGCTGGCTGGAGGGGGTCAATAGGGGGAAAAAGGGGACATATGTAATACTTTCAACAATAGTTATTAAAAAAAATAACAAAACCTAAAAATAAAATGCATCAATTTAGCCTGGCCAGCAATGTGGCTCAGCAGTTGAGCTTTGACCGATGAAATAGCAGGTCGAGGTTTGATTCCCGGACGGGGCAGGGCACATGTAGGGTTGTGGGCTCGATCCCCAGTGTGGGGCACGCAGGAGGCAGCCGATCAATGATTCTCTTTCATCGATGTTTCTATCTCTCTTTCCCTCTCTGAAATCAATAAAAATGTATTTTAAAAAATAAATTAATTAAAAGCATCAATTTGGGCTCAAGCACAGTGAAAGAGCATGGCCTCCAACTCTGATGGCCACATAATTAGTAATATTCCTAATGATAACAGACAATCTCTCTATATATAAAAGCCCAAAATGCAAAATGTCCCCTTGGGAGTTCAACTAATTGGGAGTTTGATTGCTAGCTATGATGTGCGCTGACCACCAGGAGGCAACATGGAACGAAGGTCGGTAGCCGCAAGGGACCCTACCCGTGCACGAATTTTGTGCACTGGGCCTCTAGTTTACAATACAATTATTTTAAGAACTCATATAAAGTTGCTTGTGTTTAAAACAGCAACAACCTGAGCATAAGCCACATTCAGAATACATTAATGCAGATTTTTGTATTCCTCAAGCTCCTTTTCAGATTAAGCCCATTAAGGAAATAGAACTACCTTTCTTATACTTCCCCACTATGGACTCATCTCTATCAAGCATAATTAATCATTTGAGTTCCTGGGCAGAGCAGTGGAGTTATATAACCATAAAACAAAGAGCCATTACTATTCAGTGATCATATATGTACTTTATTGAAATAAAGTATGTCATTGTTTTTTCAACTCCATAGTATACTGTTTTGCAAATATGGGACATAATGGGATAATTCTGCTTTTATAATTAAAACATCATTTTCAAAGTTTGTAAAGCTCACTGAACTAACCACATTAATGACGGAGTTGGGATTGCTTGTTTTTAAAAATAAGTTTTCAATTTTGAACAGTCACAATGGTTTAAAAAGTGAATATATTTAGAGGCAAGTGTTTTATGATACCCTTTTCACCAAAATATTTTCTACTATCTTACCTTATAATAGACAAATATGCAAATTGACCGCACCTTCGCCACATCCAAGCCACGCCCACCAACCACGCCCACCAGGAAACCGTTGCAGGGACGTTGGGGTGTGGCGGAGCCCAAGGCCGGGAAAGCCTCGGGCAGAGGCTTTCCCCAGCCTTGGGCACCAGCGGGGAGCCTGCACGGATTGCAGGAAACCACTGGGGGTCGGCTCCTGCGATCCCTAGCAGGGACGCTGGGTGCCGCTGAGCCCAAGGCCGGGAAAGCCTCGGGCGGAGGCTTTCCCGGCCTTGGGCACCAGCGGAGAGCCTGCACGGATCACAGGAAACCACTGGGGATCGGCTCCTGCGTTCCGTAGCAAGGATGTTGGGTGCAGCCGAGCCCAAGGCCACCACCCGGGGCCAAGCCCGGACCCTGAAAAAGGCAGAAGGCGGTGGCCACAGCCAAGGCCTGGGTCCCTGGTGCCGGCAGAAAACTGGTGCAGGCAGCCAGGTGAATGAAGGTCTATTGCACGAATCTTCGTGCAAATGGGCTACTAGATTGTGACATAAAGGAAAAGAGAGAATAACCTAGGATTATGGACACTGTGAAAGGTAAACTAAGGAGGGACTTAATCAAATATATATTTTAAAAATAAGCACAGAGGCGAGCTACATAAATTATAGCAGGAATACTTTAATATAGCAGCTGGCAGAACTTCCTAACCATAAGGGCTGTAAAAACTACAAATGTGTTGCCTTTGGAGATTAAAAACAACACAGATAATTCTTCGGTTAGATGTACTATTACCTGAAAAAAAGAGTTGGCTTAGATAATATTTCGAGCTTCCCCTGCCTTTTTCACTAGTAGGGAGAGAAAAAGATAGAAAAAAGGGACTCCTGACCAAGTTTCTGTATAAAACCCTCACCCTGACCACCTGAGTCCTTTGGGGATGACTACTTTTGAATAGTTGAATTTTCTGGAGAACTATGTGTATATCATTCCAAGAATTAGAATTCGGATGAAATATTATTTAAAAATGTACTTAAATTCCTTGATCTTTTTTTTCTCCTTACTTCAAATTTCAAAGTTGTTTTTTGTTAATCCTCACCCAAGGATATTTTTCCATTGATTTTTAGAGAGAGTAGAAGAGAGGTGGAGAGACACAGAGAGAGAAACATTGATTTGAGAGAGGCACATTAGTTGGTTGTGTCCCACACACTATGGGCACCAGGGATCGAGATACATGCCGTTGACCAAAATCGAACCTAGGACCATTCAGTCCGCAGGCCAACTGAGCCAAACTGGCTAGGGCTCAAAGTTGTTGTTTTTAATATTATGAGTTACAAACTCGTTCTAGAAGTTAAGGAGGAAAATAAATGGCCATAATCCTACTATCCAGAAACTAATAGATAACATTTTCTATTTCTTGAATTATGTCTCAGTGAATATGAGACATAATTCTCTATATGAGTATTTTCTAAAGCCTGGTACTATGATAAACATTCTATATACATGGTCTCACTTAAGCCAATAAAGAAGGTATTATTATTCCTATTTTAGAGATGAAGAAAACAAGACTCGGGGAATTTATCAAGGACCCATAAGCCACAGAGCCTAAATTCAAACCCTTTTATCCAGCTCCAAAGGCTGACCTGTTAACTTTTTTTTTTTTCATGGCATTGTAGCCTAAAAGGTCACATATTGTTATGAATTTTAAGGGCCCCCATATATGCATCCTTGACATACACGCTTAATGATTTTCAAACTTTCCTTACCGTCAAGTTCTTATTTTTCAGTTTTCAGAGAAGATCTATTTTCTTCTTACCACTTCCCCATCACCTTTCCAATCTGTTGCTTTAGATTTGTGTAAGTGTGGACATATCAATAACAAGCTAATTGAAATCTTGTGAAACACAAAGGAGACTTCTAGTGGGTAAAGTATATATAGACTGTGTGACACATATTTATTTCCTTCTCACAGCTTTGTCTGGGTTTAATGAAGGATATGACACTTAAGTCTAAACAAGCATCAGCCAATCCTGAAAAATCAACACAATAATAATCCAAAATCTATATATATAAAACCCTAATATGCAAATAGACCGAACAGCGGAACAACTGAACAACCGGTCGCTATGACGTGTGCTGACCACCAGGGGGCGCACGTGGAAATATGGCAGGTGTTGGCAGCAGGCGGCAGAGCTCGGAACATGGCAAGTGTCAGCTGCGGTGGGATGGTGGAGCAGGTGAGCAGGGGCCAGACCAAGGCGGGGCCATTGCTGTCATCGGGGCGAGCCTCTGGTGGTTACTGAAAATTCTTTGCTCCCACGTGCTGCGGACTCGCCTGGTGCTTGCACCTGCTGCCAGCACCGGAGTCACCGCTCACATCTGCTGCCACCACCCGGCGCCAGTCCCGATCACTTGGCGCCACTTGGCGCCGTCAGCAGGTGCAAGTGGCGGATGCCAACCCTGATCGCCCCTGAGGGCTTCTCCACCTTCCCCTGCTCCTGAGGGGCGATTGAGGCAGCAGCCCCTGCTTACACCTGCTGCTGGCGCCGGCCCCAATCACTCTGCACCATCAGTGGGTACAAGCAGGGCCAGCGCCATCAGCGCATGGGAGCCGCAGCGGTGAGAGCGGGGCTGCCAGCAGAGGGGCCGGAGGCCACGGCGGAAGGGGCTGGGCGGGAGCGCAGAGGATGGGCTGAAACCCGCCCCTATTCCCTACCACAGCCTCGCGGCCCACAGTTCCTTTCAAGATGCATGAATTCGTGCACTAGGCCCCTAGTGTTTTAATAAGAATTTAGATAGTTATAGATGGAAAGGCACATTACTCAGAGTCAGAAAGCTTGATCACAGAGGAGAGTAGAACAGTGAATGCCTCTGCAGAAAATATGTTCATATATAAGCTACCAAAAAAACCCCAAAATCAAGTGGCATAAAACCAACAAGGCAGAGCTGCCTACAGGGTATGGAGTGTTTAAACAAGAAAGGGAAGAGGCTCACTAGATGGCCTATACTAAAAAGTGAGCCCAGGTTCAAAAAGATGTTAGGAGACTGCTCCCAACTCACTCTGGCCCCAAAAGGTAAAGAAGGCAGAACATCAGAAAGAATAATGGAAAAGAGAGAGAGGAGGCCAGGAAAGTTTGATACAAATGAAAGAGTAACACATGCTTTCTTGTTTAGATTGGCGTTCAGAACAGTGGATATGAGGTGGAAGAAAGGTTGCCCTGAAGGGACACAGGGCTATTATTTCAATCTTGGCTGGGGTCAGTCCTGCTTATCTTCCACCAAATATGGACAAAGAAGCTGCCTCACAGAGCTTTTTTTTTCATCGCAGAGCTATTTATATCATCTAAACTTGGCAGACATGTTGCTCTAAAACCCGATGACATACGCTATTTCATGTAGTTTTCGTTTGTGAGATAAATATGAAATCTTCATTACTCATGTTATCATTATAATTAAAAATTATTTGATTATGGTTTGCTAGTATCTGATCTAGTTATTTCATAACTGCAGAAATATACCTCTGGGAAAGGGCTAACCCACATGCCTGCAAGGGCTGATGGGTGGCAATTTCTACTGTGCTTTTCTTTCAATGGCCCGTTTCCTGATAGGCTCTCTCATGAGAGAAAGAAACATGATGTCACTCTGACCTAAAAATCTCTCATTCTCAGGAGGCAAAGTGTTGGCAGAGCCTAGAGTGCAGCTTAAAGTCTCATGGTTCTTAGGCCTTCCTGGGTTGTTCCAGGGGGATGACACTCTCAGAATAAGGCCCTGGACAAATATTTAAGACTGAATCCCACTTCCATGTGATTTTTCTCTGTAAGTCTTCTTTTTTCCTTAAGTCTCCCTGTGTCCCTGTACTCTAACAAGTTGACCTGACACACCAGCATCTGAGTTTTGCAGGCCACACAGCTTCTGGTTACCTACTAAAAAACAAAACAAAATAAAAATCCAGTTTGTAAGGAAGAAAGCCTGGAATGTAGTAAACATGGTCTTCCTTTGCCTTCTTTATACTTTATTTAAACAAAAATATAAAAAGTGACTGTAATTTTTAGTCAGATAATTAAGAATCAATTATGTTACTCCTGCACGCATTGTTTATAAATGTAAATGACAGCATGTCTCTTAGATACTTTGGGTACTCAGGAAAAAGTAGTCCTTGATAAAATATAATATATGACTGCACAGATTTGATTATTAAATACTTAAACTAATTAGCCACGACAACTCAAACTTAAGCAATATGCAAAGAAAAATGCATGAACTGCCTAAGCTATAGAGTATTTAAAAAATTCATATTTATTTCCAATTATTCTGTGGCTATTAACATCCATGAGTTGCTTTTAAAGTTCAAAAACACTGAACTGTCTAGAAACATTCTGAATAGTAATAGTAATACTGCTAATTTTATTTTCAAATTTTGGTCAATAAGGAGGAAAATAATAAAGTTAAGTAGTCAAAAGAAGTACTAAGAAAAGTATAATCATTCATATATATAGATAATATGAACAGTATAGATTCACTTTCAGCTGATTCAATCCTATTTACACATTTCAAATATAAAATACATCCTAATTGGTCAAGAAGTTGACCACATTTAGCACCAGGAAAGAAACTTTATGTTAGCTTTTGAACATGACTTCATATTTTGTCATAGGAAAAAAGCTTTCATAGAATCTGTATGTAGTTATCACTATCAATTAACTAAAAAAATAGTTTTTTAAAACTAACTGCTGCACATCATTAATTCACAAGCAATTAAAAAAGAAATAAACCTTAAAACCAGGACTACTTGATACTGCGCACGACTCTCCTACAGTGGCTTGTTTTCATCTCCTCCAATGCTTGTTCCAATTGCTGAACCAAGTGCAACAGGGTAGCTGGATCTGTCTGCAGAACTTTGGTGTTGCGATCTCCATTCTGATTAAGGTGTAGCTTTATAGTCACCGATGGTTTTATCTGTTGCCTGAGGCTTCTGCTTGAAAGCTTGATTTTAAATAGAATAAGAGCATAATATCTATTTAATAATCAAGCTGAATACATTACATTTATAATTACTTATATCATGTACAAAAATAAAACTTCAGATAAAGCATAGACTTCAAAATAAAAAGTAAACTTTAAAACTTTTTTGGGGCAAAAAAAAGAAATCAGAACATACATGCAACCTTACAGTGTGGAAAATTTTCTTAAACATGATATAAAAGGCACAAACCATAAAGAAAAAAGTGACAAATTTAACTATTTAAAATTATTAAATTTTCTTCAAAGGATACATAAAGATGGTGGAAAAACAAGCCACAAACTGAGAGTATTTTGTAACACATACAAGCAAAAAAAAATTAGTATCCAGAATGCATGAATAACTGCTCTGATTTATAAGGAACAAACATAAAACCAAGAGAACATACAGAAGACTTAAATAAGCACTTAACAAAAGAATAAAACAAACAGATAAACAGGAAAGTATGCTCAACTTTATTAGAATCAAGAAAATGGCCAATAAAACCATAGTGAATCATGCATGTTTCACTAGCATGATTAAAAAGCTTTCCATATGGAGCACTGCAGGTGATGGGAATAGAAACTCTCATCCACTGTAAGCGAGTAAAAAAATATAAACAAAAATTAACAGAAAATTCAGGTTACCTCCAGGATGCTGGGAGGGGTTCTGATTACGGGGGGAGATTCAAAGGTACTGGTTTTGTTCTAGTTCTTCAGCTTGGCAATTGGGTACTTGTTTTATTATTCTTCTTAAAACTGAGTATCTATAATCTTTCATTTGTATGATCTATTCCAAAATTTAAAAAATAAGCACTATTGTCCTGGTCAGGTGGCTTGGTAGGTTGGCACATTATCCCATACATCAAAAGGTTGCAGGTTTGATTCCTGATCAGGGCACATAACTAGTTTTTGGGTTCAATCCTGGTCAGGGTGTGTATGGGAGGCAACCAATTGATGTTTCTCTCTTACATCAATGTTTCCCTCTTTCTCCCTTCCTCTCTCTCTAAAATCAATAAAAACATATCCTCAGGTGAGGATTAAAAATAAAAGTACTAGTGATATATTATTAAAAGATAAAAAACTACTAGAAACAATGACCAACTTGGAAATTATGGCATTTAACCCAACACCAGAATGTGTTCTCTACAGACGATTTTCCATTAAAAGGAATCAGGACCTCCTTGAATAGCTGATTCAATTGAAGTCTGGGATAGGAATTGTACAAGATGAACCTGAAACATCTTGTTATACAAGAAAGCAAGATTGTTATCTAAAACTACTGGAGTAATGTCAAAAGGACAAGAAGCCAAACTGAAGAGATTTCCAAGTGAGTGACAAATCTAAACCGAAGATTTCAGGATTAACTTAATACCACAACAGAACATTCTAACTAATAACTTCTTCCAATTAATTCTGGATCATTTGTACATCAAAAAAAAAACCCCAAGAATACTGATCCAATGCTGAAATTTAATGTCTCAAAATAATTGGGAAACAATAAATTAATTCCTTTGGGTGAGTTAGTCTCCAAACATAAAATAGGTATTTGTAAGGCAAAGTATCTCTTAAAGGTCATTTCTCTAGTACAGAAGAATAAATATGATTACTGGAAATACTACTTATTCATTCAGTTATGCATTATTTATACTTCTTTTCCCTCTATATCTGCACTGACAGATAGGGACCAAATGTATCTAGGTGTAATTAAGCCAGGAATTTTTTATTGAAAGACTTAAGGTCACTCAATCTATCCTCCCACTTTTAGATAACATGATTTCTATTTTTTAAAAAATATATTTTTATTGATTTCAGAGACAAAAGGTGAGGGAGAGAGAGACAGAAACATCAATGATGAGAGAGAATCATTGATTGGCTGCTTCCTGCAAGCCCCCTATTGGGGACTGAGCCCACAAATTGGGCATGTGTCCTTGACCAGAATCAAACCTAGGACCCCAGTCCTCAGGCCGACGCTCTATCCACTGAGTCAAACTGGTTAGGGCAACATGATATGTATATGTACTTATAAGATACTTATCTGTACCATTTTTAAAATTTTCTAGATAAAGATTACATAATACTAGACACCCAGTGCACGAAATTCGTGCATGGGGGTGGGGCCCTCAGCCTGGCCTGTACCCTCTCCAATCTAGGACCCCTTGGGGGATGTCCGACCACCAGTTTAGGGTTCGGGCCTAAACCGGCAGTTGGACATCCCTCTCACAATACAGGACTGCTGGCTCCTAACCACTCCCCTGCCAGCCTGATTGATGCCTAACTGCTCCCTTGCTGGCCTGATCGCCCCCAACTGCTCTCCCCTGCCAGCCCAATTGACCCCAACTGCCCTCCCCTGCCAGCTGGATCATTCCCAACTGCCCTCCCCTGCCAGCCCAATCACTCCCAACTGCCCTCCCTTGCCGGCCCGATGATCCCCACTGCCCTCCCCTGCTGGCCCGATGGCTCCAAACTGCCCTCCCCTGCTGGCCACATGCTGCCCTCCCCTGCTGGCCTGATGGCCCCCAACTACCCTCCACTGCCGGCCTGATGGCCAACTGCCCTCCCCTGCTGGCCTGATGGCCCCCAACTGCCCTCCCCTGACAGTCCGATGGCCAACTGCCCTCCCCTGCCGGCCCGATGACCCCTAACTGCCCTCCCCTGCCTGCCCGATGGCTCCCACTGCCCTCCCTTGCTGGTCTGATGGCTCCCAACTGCCCTCCCCTGCTGATCTGATGGCCCCCACTGCCCTCCCCTGCTGGCCTGATGGCCCCCAACTGCCCTCCCCTGACAGTTCGATGGCCAACTGCCCACCCCTGCCGGCTCAATGACCCCTAACTGCCCTCCCCTGCCGGCCCGATGACCCCTAACTGCCCTCCCCTGCCGGCCCGATGGCTCCCACTGCCCTCCCCTGCTGGTCTGATGGCTCCCAACTGCCCTCCCCTGCTGATCTGATGGCCCCCGACTGCCCTCCCCTGCCGGCCTGATGGCCCACAACTGCCCTCCACTGCCGGACCGATAGCTCCCAACTGCCCTCCCCTCTAGGCCTGGTTGCCCCCAACTGCCCTCTCCTGCTGGCCCGATGGCCCCCAACTGCCCTCCTCTGCAGGTCTGATCACCCCAACTGCCCTCCCCTGCAGGCCTGATCACCCATAACTGCCCTCCCCTGCAGGCCTGGTCGCCCTCAACTGCCCTCCTCCGCAGGCGTGGTCGCCCTCAACTGCCCTCCTCCACAGGCCTGGTTGCCCTCAACTGCCCTCCCCTGCCGGCCCGATCACCCCTAACTGCCCTCCCTGCTGGCCATCTGGTGCCGGCCATCTTGTGATGACATTGCATGAGGGCATGACGCCACCTAGGCTTTTATTATATAGGATATCTAACAAACACCTAGTAAGATAAAATTACACCTAATTCTTTCTCAGAAAGAAACTGAATGACACTCAGTAGTACTACCACAGGATAAAGAACAGTATCTATCCCACAAAGTTCTTGATATGAGCTTATTTTTAATGGGGATGAAATTCTGCCTTCTCCCTGTAAAAATAACAATAGCAACTTTAAATACATTAGTGCTAAGGTAACATCCTCCTCCACCAATGCCAGATGCATTCAATTTACTGATGGTATTAATAAAGGTATTAATTATGTTTGTAATTTATGAAGTACAGGAAGTGTTTTGGTTTTTTTTAAGAAACTCAACTATGATTAATTTATTTCCCATAAGCAACTGCACAATAATTAGATGGTTCACTACCAATCTCTACAAGACAAATCAGTTACTCAAAAATGAAAGGTTCTGTATTGTTACTAGTTACCTAGCCTTTTCGCTGGTTTTCATTTGATAAGTCTTCCTCCCAAAGCAGAAAAATCCACTCCAGTTAAAATCACTTGTAATAATTTCAACTAATGTGCACACAGAATCAATTAGTTTTCTGAGTAGCTTTTTTAGCACTTAAATGCATTTCACCCACAGAATTAATTAGTTCTCTGAGTAGTTATTTTAGCACTTAAATTCATTTCACCATGAGGCAGTATTCATTCAGTACCCCCTCAACTTTAAACTGTATTAATTCTTGCAGTAACCCAGCTATTCAAACTAATTTCACTGAATAAATGAGCTTTCTTGAGTTTAATTTTAGAAAATTCAATTGCTTATCCTTCTAATTTCTAAAATGTCTTTATAATGAAAAACTCAAAATCAATAAAGCAAAAAAAGAAAATTCTAAGGGCTACTGGACCCCAAGATTCAGAAGATATCCCCACACAAGAGAGGTAAAAATGTATAAGATAAATTACCGCTGAGCCTCATGAACATGACCATCCCTACTTCTCCTCCACCTGGTTATTATGAAAGGACCTAAACATAAAGGCTTCACCAATGATCTCCTCCTCCCCAAGAGCTCTGCAGGACTTGCTGCTTAACCTGTACCTTGTCCTTTGCTGTATCCACAGCCCATGATAGGTATACAAGAAATATTTGATAAATCATTTCTTTAAGAAGGTGCTTACCACCACTAGCCACCCTCCCAACTGTTTTTATATTTAGCAGTGAATTCCTGTTATGTGCCAGGCACTATGCTGGGGACACAATTATTAACAAGACACAGTACCTGCCCTCATGGAGTCTATAATCTGGTTTATGCCATATCCTGTGTTAATATCTATTCAAGTACTCATCAAACTAAATTATAATTGCTAAACTCCTCTAGCAGAATTTCTATAACCTATTTGGACCACCTATTCAAGTCAGGAAGAATCCAATATAACAGTGGTTTACAAACTTTTTTGCATATTAGAATTACCTGGATAAATGGAGAGCTTTTAAAAAAATTCCTAAACCCTGGCCATTACGGTTCAGTTGGTTAAGCATCATCCCATGCACTGAAAGGTCACCAGTTTGATTCTGATTCTCCATTAGGGCACATGCTCAGGTTTCAGGTTACGTCCCCAGTCAGTGTGTGTGGGAGCAACCAATTGACGTTTCTCTCTCACGTTGATGTTTCTCTCTCTTTCTCTCCCTTTCCCTTCATCTCTCTCTAAAGTCAATAAAAACATATAAAAAAAAACACAAAAAACGGATGCCCTGGCCAAACCCCTTACCAATAAGTCAGAATCTCTAGGGGAGTGGGGTGCGGAATGGAGCACAGAATTTTTTAAAGCTCCCAGGTCATTCCAATATGCAGTTCAGTTTGGCTAGGCTAGTGTGCTAAAAACCACATATTCCAGCAGTCACCAACCAGTGGTCCACGGAGGTCCGAAAGGTTGGTGACTACTGACATATTCAACATGCTCATTCCCATATGCATGTGGGCCTTTACAGCTTACATTGTTTCCTCTGTCAAGAATATTTATCCTGTTTTTTTCTATTTATTTATCCTTCTGAGATCTCACCCCATTTTGTTGAAACTTTTCTGGATCATTCCTGTATATATTAACTGAACTACCTGAACTATAGCTTTTTTTGAAATACTCATGTGTATCTTGATTTACACAATTCTATTCTTTTCCCTCCTCCAAAACCATCTATCTATATATATAAAACCCTAATATGCAAATAGACCGAAAGGCGGACAACTGAACAACCGGTCGCTATGATGTGCACTGACCACCAGGGGACGCGCGCGGATGATGGCAGGTGTTGGCAGCAGGAGGCAGAGCGTGGAAGATGGCGGGCATTGGCCATAGCGGGATGGTGGAGCAGGTGAGTGGGGGCACCAGACCAAGGTGGGGCACTGGTCACTGTCATCGGGGCAAGCCTCTGGTGGTTACTGAAAATTCTTTGCTCCCAAACACTACGGTCTGCCGAGCACTTGCACCTGCTGCCAGTGCCTGGCGCCGGCCCCGATCACCCCTGAGGGCTTCTCCACCTCCCCCTGCTCCTGAGGGGCGATCGGGGCAGCAGCTGACACTCACACCCACTGCTGGCGCCGGCCCCATCATCCCGTGCCGTCAGCAGGTATGAGTGGGGCCGGTGCCATCAGCACGTGGGGGCAGCGGGAGTGGGGCTGCCATCAGACAGGGGACTGGGGGTCACAACGGGAGGGACCAGGCCGGGGTGTGGAGGATGGGCCAAGACCCACTCCTGAGCCCACCACAGCCTTGCGGCCCACAGTTCCTTTTAAGGTGCACGAATTCGTGCACTGAGCCCCTAGTACTATATAATAAAAGCCTAATATGCTAAGTGTCCGACCATTTGACCAGTCGCTATGATGCACACTGACCACCAGGGGGAAGACACTTCAACCGGTTTGTTAGCTTGCTGCTGGGGTTTGGCCAATCGGGACTGGGAGAGACGGGCCGGACATGCCCTGGAGCCCTCCCGCGGTCCCTCCCCGGCTGGCCGGCCCCAATCAGCCCCAATAGGGACTGGGCAACACGGGCTGTACACACCCTGGAGCCCTCTCGCGGCCCCTCCCCAGTCCCGATCGTGCACCAGTGGGGTCCCTCGCAATTCAGGACCCCTCGGGGGATGTTGGAGAGCTAGTTTTGGCCTGATCCTCGCAGGCCAGGCTGAGGGACCCCAACGGTGCACGAATCTGAGCACTGGGCCTCTAGTATTTCATAACTATCTTTAATTACTAGTTTTTTGAGAACATCTAATATTCCTAAATGAAAATATCTTTTCCAGCTGAGAAAGCATCTTACACTTTAGTTTCCCAAAGCATTTAGCAAAGCAAATGGATGACAATCAATAAACATGTCTTAATCTGTCACTGCTTAAGGGTTACATGCAATAGTCTGAAAACTCCCTTTTGGTTATCTATATGGCTTTAAAAACAACTGAATCTCACAAATGTAGTATGTACAGAAGCCAGAGCCAGGCACAAAAGAACACTGCTGAATCATTCCATATACAAAAAGTTAAAGAGCAGCAAAAGTAATCTATGTACTAGAAATCAGGAAAAGAGAAAAGGGGAAGTAGTTGGCAGGAGGTGAGGAAGGCACTTCTGGGATGCTGGTTATGGGTAAGTGTTGGTTTCATGGGTGTTTTCACCATGAGATAACTCACTGAAATGTACATTCACTGACCTGTGCACTTTTCTATATGTGTATTTATTTAAACAAAAAAGTTTTAGCCGAAACCGGTTTGGCTCAGTGGATAGAGCGTCGGCCTGCGGACTGAAAGGTCCCAGGTTCGATTCCGGTCAAGGGCATGTACCTTGGTTGCGGGCACATCTCCAGTAGGGGGTGTGCAAGAGGCAGCTAATCGATGTTTCTCTCTCATCGATGTTTCTAACTCTCTATCCCTCTCTCTTCCTCTCTGTAAAAAATCAATAAAATTTAAAAAAATAAAAAAGATAAAAAAGATAAACAAAAAAGTTTTAAAAAATCTAAGCATCACTAAAGAAAATCTGCATAATCATCTCCTTTTCCAAAATAACCTATTTCTTACAAACTTTGCAAATTAAACTGATTTGACACATTAAAAATATAAGAAACCAGTTTGGCTCAGTGGATAGAGCGTCGGCCTGCGGACTGAAGGGTCCCAGGTTCGATTCCGGTCAAGGGCATGTACATTGGTTGCGGGCACATCCCCGGTGGGGGGTGTGCAGGAGGCAGCTGATCGATGTTTCTCTCTCATCGACGTTTCTAACTCTCTATCCCTCTCCCTTCCTCTCTGTAAAAAATCAATAAAATATATATATTAAAAAAAAATAAGAAAATGAACTATTTGTGAAATGGCCTGAAAAATGAACATTAAAAAACTAAAGTTTCAGGCCTTAACCACACTATTGTCTGTGTCCATGGGTTATGCATATAAGTTCTTTGGTTAAAAGGCCTTGGGAGGGGGTTGGGATCGGGAGAGGGGGTCAATGGGGGGGGGGGGGGAGGGGGAACAAGGGTACACCTGTAATATTTTCAACAATAAAGATATATTTTAGAAAATGTTACCTAACAGACAAACAAATAAAACCTCTCAAGTTTCAAACCAGAGTTTGGTTAAGTTGGTAAAGAATAGGCCTAAAGACATAAACCTAAAATTAATCTTGTATCTAATTCAGATTAATAATAATAAAAAGCCATACCTGTACATCTAGTCGCCATTCAAGGCTGTGGTAACTGGGGAGGTCTGGTGCCAGTTCACTCAGGATAGTTCTGATCTCCTTTCTGTTATCCAGATAAAGCTGAAGCAACAATTTGTTCAATTCTTCTGAGAATCCCAGAACAAAAACAGAGTCTTGGAAATCCAGTTCAGAAATCTAAAGTGATTGAATTTAACAGAACATCAAAATTGATCTTTGTCTAGAAAATGCTAAAACAGTTGATATAAACAAAAGAATATGAAATCCCCGAATTCTTTTGGTAAATTCCCAAATTCTGTCTGGTAAAAGAAACAACACTCCTTAGTTAAAGGCAACCCTTCTCACTATTTTAAAATCCGAGTTTCTGAGACATAAAAGTACTTAATGAAAGTATATAGAATTATTAAAATGCCCTGTTTTCTCTCCTGTTCTTCATCATGCCAGATGCTGCTAATATGCAAAAAAGTAAATCATTATATTCTCCCTCTCTTAGGATACATACTACGGTATATGGTTCAGTAACTAGAGGCCCGATGCACGAAATTCATGCAAGAGGTCTTCCCTGCCTCCCCCCCACCCCCCCACCCCCAGTAGGCAGTCACCGGGGACGGGACTTCCCTTGCAGCCCCAGCTTTGTCTGGAAGTTCCGGTTTAATTAGCATATTATGCTTTTATTATTATAGGTGGAGGTATTCATGAAAGCAGACTCTTAGTCATATTGTTTAGGCCTGCCTTCATCAAATAAAAAATAAGCCATGAATAACATTACTGAAATAAGCAGGTATTTGCCAGGACTATGATGTAGAGGAGTATGCATGACCTTCTTAAGGTTTGGGAAATGCAAGACAGTCCACAGAAGCCCTTACCATGAGTTTTTTTTGTTTGTTTGTTTGTTTTTATATTTTATTGATTTTTTACAGAGAGGAAGGGAGAGGGATAGAGAGTTAGAAACATCGATGAGAGAGAAACATCGATCAGCTGCCTCCTGCACACCCCTACTGGAGATGTGCCCGCAACCAAGGTACATGCCCTTGACCGGAATCGAACCTGGGACCTTTCAGTCCGCAGGCCGACGCTCTATCCACTGAGCCAAACCGGTTTCGGCCCTTACCATGAGCTTTGAGCTTTCAGTGAGCAAGTATATTAATCCTTCCACACCATGCTGGACAGTGTCACTACTCACATTGAGTTTTCCTGAGGAAAAAGCAAAAATGAGCAAATAAATTATTGTGTGGTTTTTATCCTTTTATTCAAACTCTTATTTAAGACTAAATATTGCCCATTATTCCTTTTTTCCCCCCAAACACTGCAATTAAAGATAATGAGTTGGTAACAGCGTCCGCGCCTTCTCGGCTCCCAGCCCAATGCCTTCAGCAGTGCCTGAGGTAACCTTCACCAACGCAGACCCCGCGATCAGCGGGCCCGGCCCCTCCAGTGCGCGGCCCCTCAGCCTGCGGCAGGGGGCGCCACAGGGACCGACCACCTGAGAACCTGCCCTCGTGCAGCGGGAAAAGCAATGCCTCACCAAAAGAAGATGTGTCAACAAGGAATAATAACCAAACATTTGGGTGATGGGCTCACCGGGCTAGCCCGCACACTTGGGCGAGCGCAAGCCTCACAGTGTGCCCGCGGACGGTAGTACGTCTATTTCACACGCGAGGAAGCTGACTAACGGAAGCTCTACAATCCTCAGCTTCTTCGGAAACCCGCAGGACCCGCGCCCGGACCGAAGGGCCCTCCCGGTTTTACTCTACCACAAGGGCACCAGACCCTCGGGGTCGCCATGACCCCTCTCCCAGGGCTACAGACAACGGCCGGCACAGCCGGCAGCGCCGCGCCCCTTTGCTCTTACTGGCGGCGCCCTCGTAGATCTTGGGGTTCGCGCCTCGCCTCAGGAACTCCACCGCAATCCGCCCAAACTCGGCGACCACTGCAACGAAAGCCAGGAGGCCGTGAGCACCGGGCGCTCCCGCGGCTTCCCCCCCCCCCGGACCACACAACGCCACCCCCGCCGCCGCGCCCCGCGGCTGCCCTCCCGGACCACACAACGCCACCCCCGCCGCCGCGCCCCGGACCCGAGCTGTCCACTCGCGGCAGAAAGGCCAGGTGCTCCCTGTGCTCCTCGGACAGGTCCAGCAGCATCTTCGCCGGGCCGCCACCTTCCCTTCGGCGCAAACCCCGCCCTCGCCACTTCCGGTCCCGCGTCCGACCGCGAAGGAGGTCCGACGCCTCCGCGGCCCGAGCTTTGGGTTCCGGGCTGTGTTGGTCCCCTGCCCCGAAGAGCCCGGTGGTGCGTCCTGCGGCGCGGGGGTTAGCGGACTCTTCTGATCGCAAATATCAAATATGTAGCAGGCTGCGGGGCAAGCTGCTAGGCTCTATGGGAGACAAAAAGGTGTTTAAAATCCGAACGCCCCCCCCCCCCCCGCAGAGCTTACATTTATATCAATAGCTAACAGTTACTAAGCACTGCGTCAGGAACTGTTCTTACCATTATTGTTCCCGTTAAAGGTAAGGAAACAGACTTCTTCCTTTACATTTTTTTATTACAAATATACATTTCTTTTACAAATTAAGAAGGTACAGATTAGCAAAACTATACACAGGTTTTTTTAAAAGACAAGTTTGAATCATATTATATTTACATTTATAATGGTGTTTTTTTCCATTTAAAGCATACCATGAAATACTATTTACAATTAACTGGTCTTCTACAAAAATGATTAAAATTTTTTTTTATTGATTTCAGAGAGGAAAAGAGAGGGAGAGATAGAAACATCAATGATGAGAGAAAATTATTGATCGGCTGTCTCCTGCACACGCCACACTAGGGATAGAGCCTGCAACCTGGGCATGTGCCCTGATGGGGAATCCAACCATGATCTTCTGGTTTATAGGTGGATGCTCAACCACTGAGCCATGCCCACTGGGATACAAAATCACTTTTAATGTTAGCATGTTACTCCATTCTATGAACATTTTATAATTATATTTTCAATAATGGTTAGATATTTAGCTTCCTCTTGCTACCCCCTTCTCTTCATTAATAGCTTTTAGAACCAATAAAGCAGCTTTCTGATGTTTTCTCTTAGTTTTTGAATTTACTGAAGCTTCAAAGGGTAGCAGTAGCAAACACTAAAATAAAAACTGTTCTTGGCTGAAACTTTTTCTCCCACATTGATTTTCAGAGAGAGTGGAAGACAAGTGGGGGGTGGGGGTGGGGGAGAGAGAGAGAGAAAGAGAGAGAGAGAAACTGACTCCTGAGCATGCTCCCCAACCGGGGCTGGAGAATTGAACCTGCAAGCCAGGTACATGCTCTTGACAAACCTGCAACCCTTCAGTGTACAGGCCTACGCTCTAACCACTGAAACAAGCTAGCCAGGGCACAACCGAAGCTTTTACAGACTACTAGAGGCCCAGTGCACAGATTCGTGCACCGGTAGGGTCCCTCAGCCTGGCCTGCACCCTCTCACAATCCGGGGCCCCTTGGGGGATGTCGGACTGCCAGTTTTGGCCCGATCTGGCCTGCGGGGATTGGGCCAAAACCGGCAGTCCAACATCCCCCAAGGGATGTAGTAGTGCACAAAGCGGCAGATGGCCGGGGAGGAGCCCGAGCCCAGGCTGGGTGCCGCGCTGCGCCCACTCATCCTGGCCCGCTGCACCTGCTGCCACTGCCGCCTGGTAGGCTTGCTGAGCAGCACTCCAGCTGTGGGAGCACACTGACCACCAGGGAGCAGCTCCTGTGTTGAATGTCTGCCCCCTGGTGGTCAGTGTGTGTCTAGTGACTGGCCAGTTGTCCAGTGGCTTACTAGTAAGCTTTTATATATATAGACTAGGGGCCAAATGCATGAATTCATGCACCTTGAAAGGAACTGTGGGCCACAAGGCTGCAGTGGGCACAGGGGCGGGTCTCGGTCCATCCTCCACACCCCCACTCCGGCCCCTCCACCACGGCCCCCTGTCCCCTGTCTGCTGGCAGCCCCGCTCCCAATGCTGCCACTCCCACGCGCTGACTGCACCAGTCCCGCTTGCACCCGCTGATGGCATGGAGCGATTGGGGCTGGTGCCAGCAGCGGGTGCGAGCGGCGGCTGCAGCACCAATTGCTGCTCAGGAGCAGGGGAAGGTAGAGAAACCCTCAGGGGCAATTGGGGTCGGTGCAAGGCACCTGCAGTGGGTGTGAGTGGCAATTCTGGTGCCTGCAGTTGGTGTGAGTGCCCGCTGGTGGGACCATGGCGCGTGGGAGCAAAGAATTTTCAGTAACCACCAGAGGCTTGCCCCGATGACAGCAACCAGTGCCCTGCCTTAGTCTGGAGCCTCCGCTCACCGGCTTCACCATACTGCCACGGCCGATGCCTGCCATGTTCCGCACGTGCCCCTGGTGGTCAGTGCACGTCATAGCGACTGGTTGTTCGGTTGTTCCGCTGTTCGGTCTATTTGCATCTTAGCCTTTCATTATATAGGATTAGTTTGCACAGAGCTTTTGTATATGTTACCTTATTTCTCTTATTTAATACTAGAGGCCCAGTGCACGAATTCATGCACAGGTGGGGTCCCTCGGCTTGGCCTGCTATCAGGCCTGATCGGGGCCATTTGGGCCTGCTGGCCAGGAGGAGGGACCATGGGAGGTTGGCTGGCCATGGGAGGTTGGCTATGGTAGGGCACTGCATTGAGCCTCTGTCCCCGGTGGTCAGTGAATGTCATAGTGACCAGTCGACCGGTTGTTCAGTTGACCCGTCGTAACGGTCGCTTAGGCTTTTATATATATAGATAGATGTTCAATAGCCCTTAACTTGTTCTTACAGATGAAGAATCAAAGCTCCCAAATTACATATTAAGCTAGTGACAGTGGGAAGGAGAGGATCAGATCTCTTGACCACTTGTTCCAAAGCCCATCATTCTACACAGGAGGACGAAAGCTAAAGGTTTGTAACAAGTTGTGTGAGTGATTATAAATTAGGATAAAGAAGATTTATCTTGTAGAGCTCAGAGCAATTTATTTTTATGTGTTGAATATGGTGTGAAAATTCAGTTCCTTTCCCAGCTCTCCCTCTCACCTGCTGTGGTTCAAATATAAGAGTATACAATTGCTCATTGGTAGGAATATGACTCTCTAAATCTCACCCTCTTTGTATTTTGTTGGGAGAAATGTAGAGAGAGAGAGAGAGAGAGAGGGAGTTCTTATTTATCTTATAGCATCTAGGGATGGAGATAATTCTTTCCATAGTATGAATCTCCTGGGCAAAAATGAAAATTAAAAGTTTCTTTCTTCTTTAAAAAAAATTAAAATTAATTAAAAGGCATTATTTTTAAAAGTAAAAATATAAATTGCAAATTGGGAGAAGATATTGCAACATAAATAACTGATACTGGATTAGCAAGCAGAATATATAGGAACTGCAAATCAGTTTAGAAAAGAAAAACAACCCAAAAGCAAAATGGGCAAAGACATGAATAGATACTAACAAAAGATGAAGTTGTTGCAGAAGACCAAAGACAAACCAAGCACAGCCTTAAAGAAGAGGAGGGACACTGTTTACTACACCGGCGGACTCAGGGAACAGCCTTCCAAATCTGAGTGAAGGAACATACATGGGGCTTTCCTTTATATCTCCCTCCCTGTGGTCTTTGTCCCACAAACATGGATTATGCATCCGGTCCTTTTCGTGGGCCTTGCAAGAAAGCCCCCAGGTGTTGGGGGTCTCCAGGCCATATCTGATGGTCTGGCCTGGCGTCAGCATTAATAACCCTCCCTCTGGGGCAGTGCACTGTTCACAGTAACAGGTTCTGCAAGACCAGTATCTGGGAAGGAGGTAGTGACTTAATTATAGGTTATCAAGAATGTACACTGAGCTTGCTGACATGGATTCAGATCACTATCCCCTAAATATCAGGGTTACATTGGAATTAGCCCCTTTTAGCCTTCTCAAAGTAAAATATCAATAAACAAAAAATCTTCTCAACCTAATAAATTGGTCAGAAAAGCAAACTACAATTTACAAGATACAATTTTCGTGGGCCAATTTGTCAACTATATAAAATTCCAACAAAATCAAGTACTTAGAAAAGATAGGATTGATAGGATTTCTTATATTCTACTCACATTGCAAACAATTTTATTCTCTTTTAGAAAATAATTTTCCATTGTCTAGTAACATTAAAAATTGTGCATGATCTCCTTCAGCAATGTCAACCTTAAATATGCATGTGCTTTTAAAAAAATGCTTTATTATTTAAAGTATTATCTTATGTCTCCTTTTTCCCCCATTGACCTCTTCCCGGCCACTCCCACACCCCAGCACATGCCATCACCCACCTAGTGTCTGTGTCCATTGGTTATGCTTATATGCATGCATACAAGTCCTTTGGTTGCTCTCTTACATCCCACCACCCCTGCCTTCCCTCTGAGGTTTGACGGTCTCTTTGATGCTTCTCTGTCTCTGGATTTATTTTTGTTCATCAGTTTATACTGTTGATTATTTTCCACAAATGAGTGAGATCATGTGATACTTGTCTTTCTCTGACTAGCTGATTTTGCTTAGCATAATGCGCTCCATGTCCATCCATGCTGTTGCGAATGGTAAGAGTTCTTTCTTTCTTTTTTTACAGCAGCATAGTATTCCATTGTGTAGATGTACCACAGTTTTCTAATCCACTCATCTGCTGATGGGCACGTAGGCTGTTTCCAAATCTTCACTATTGTAAATTGTGCTGCTGTGAACATTTGGATGCACGTGTTCTTTCTGATTGGTGTTTCTGATTCTTGGGGATATATTCGTAGAAGTGGGATTACTTGGTCAAATGGGATTTCTATTTTTAATTTCTTGAGGAAACTCCATGTTGTTTTCCACAGTGGCTGCACCAGTCTGTAGTCCTGCCAGCAGTGTACGAGGGTTCCCTTTTCTCCTTTTCTCCACATCCTCGCCAGCACTTGTTGTTTGTTGATTTGTTCATGATAGCCATTCTGACAGGTGTGAGATGTTACCTTATTGTCGTTTTAATTTGCATCTCTTGGATGATTAGTGTCTGAGCATTTTTTTCACTTGTCCCTTGTCCTTTTATATCCTCTTTCCCTATAAATTTTGGAGATTAAACCCTTATCAGATGTCACATTGGCAAATATGTTCTCCCATGCAGTGGGTTATCTTATTGTTTTGTTGATGGTTTCTTTTGCTGTGCAGAAGCTTTTTATTTTGATGTAGTCCCATTTGTTTATTTTCTCCTTCGTTTCCATTGACCTAGGAGATGTGTTAGTAAACATATTTCTACGAGCTATCTATATATATAAAAAGCCAGCGACAAGAACACCGTAACGACCATAATGACCGGTTTCTATGACGCCTACTGTGGCCAACGAACTAGACCGATCAGGGGGTGGGGCCGGCCGGCCAACCTCCCGCAGCCCCTCCTCCTGGCTGGCCCCACCCCCAATCAGCCCCCATCACCCCGATCAGCCTGCGGCCCCTCTCCCCAGCCAGCTCTGCCCCTGATTGCCCCCCACCCCACACCAATCATGGGTGGGGCTGGCGGGCCAACCTCCCACAGCCTCTCCCCCGGCCACTGACCCCAAATCAGCCCTACCACCCCAATCAGGGACGGGGCCCGCTGGCCAATCGCCCGTGGCCCCTCACCCCAGCTGGCCCGGCCCTGATCGGGGCGGGCCGGCCAGCCAACCTCCTGCCAACTCCTCCTCCTGACAGACCTGGCCCCAATCTGCCCCGATTGGGGCTGGGCCAGCCAGACCCCACCCATGCACAAATTTGTGTACTGGGCCTCTAGTATCTGATATTTTGCTGCCTATGTATTCTTCTAAGATTTTTATGGTTTCCTGTCTTATGATTAAGTCTTTTATCCAGTTTAAGTTTATTTTTGTGAATGAAGTAAGTTGGTGGTCAAGTTCCTTTTTTTTGCTTGTATCTGTCCAATTTTCCCAACACCATTTATTGAAGAGACTGTCTTGACTTCATTGTATATTCTTGCCTCCTTTGTCAAATATTAATTGAGCATAATGGTTTGGGTCAATTTCTTGGTTCTCTGTTCTGTTCCATTGGTCTATGTGTCTGTTCTTGTGCCAGTACCATGCTGTTTTGAAAACAGTGGCTTTGTAATATAATTTTATGTCTGGTATTGTGATCCCTCCAACTTTGTTCTTTTTTTTCTCAGGATTGCTGCAGCTATTTGGGGACTTTTAAAAAAATATATGTATATTTTTTATTATTTCAGAGAGGAAGGGAGAGGGAGATAGAAATATTAATGATCAGAGAGAATCATTGATCCGCTGCTTCCTGCACACCCCCTACTGGGGACCAAGCCCGCAACCCAGGCCTGTGCCCTTGACTGGAATCCAACCCAGGATCCTTCGGTCCACAGGCTGATGCTCTATCCACTGAGCCAAGCTGGTTAGGACTTAGGGTCTTTTTTTATTCCATATACATTTTTGGAGAGTTTGTTCCAAATTTATGAAATATGCCATTGGTATTTTAGTGGGGATTGCGTTGAATCTATAGATTGCTTTTGGTAGTATGGACATTTTAATGATGTTGATTCTACCAATCCATGAACATGGTATATTCTTCCACTTGTTTATATCTTCTTCTATCTCTTTTTTCAACGTCCTATAGTTTTCAGAGTACAGGTCTTTTGTCTCCTTAGTTAAGTTTATTCATAGGTACCTTAATTTTGTTATTGCAATGGTAAATGGTATTTTTTTTTTTAGTTTCTCTTTCTGTGAGTTCATTATCCTATATAATAAAAGGCTAATATGCAAATTGACCAAATGGTGGAACAACCGGTTGCTATGATGCGCACTGACACCAGGGGGGAGATTCTCAATTCAGAAGCTGCCCCCTGGCAGGCAGACATCCCCCGAGGGGTCCCAGATTGTGCAAGGGTGCAGGCCAGCTGAGGGACCCCTCTGCCCCCCAGTGCATGAATGTCGTGCACCGGGCCTTTAGTTAGTGTATAAAAATGTCATAGATTTCTGGTTGTTAATTTTGTATCCTGCTATTTTGCTAAATTCATTTATTAAATCAAGTAGTTTTTTTGATGGAGTATTCAGGGTTTTCTATGCACAATATCATGTCAGCTGAAAATAATTATGGTTTTACTTCTTCTTTTCCAATTAGGATGCCTTTCATGTCTTCTTCTTCTCTGATCACTATGGCTAGCACTTCCAGTACTATGTCAAACATGAGTGGTAAAAGTGGACATCCCCGTCTTTTCCTGGTCTTAGGGGAAATGGTTTAAGGTTTTGCCCATTGAGTATGATGTTGACTGTAGGTTTGTCATATAAGGTTTTTATTATGTTGAGGTATGATCCCTCTATTCCTACGCTGCTGAGAGTTTTTATCAAGAAAGGGTGTTGAATTTTGTTGAATGCTTTTTCTGCATCAATTGAAATGACCATGTGATTTTTGTCTTTCAGTTTGTTTATGTGATGTATAATGTTTATTGATTTGTGGGTATCGTACCAGCCTTGCATTCCTGGAATAAATCTCACTTGGTTATGGTGTATGATCTTTCTAATGTAATGCTAGATCCTACTTGCTAGAATTCACTTGGTTATGGTGTATGATCTTTCTAATGTAATGCTAGATCCGACTTGCTAGAATTTTGTTGAGGATTTTTAGCATCTATGTTCATCAGGGATATTGGCCTGTATTTCTCTTTCTTTTTAGTGTCTTTATGTGATTTTGGGATTAGGGTAATGCTGGCCTCATAAACAGAGCTTGAAAGTATTTCTTCCTCTTGAATATTTTGAGGAGGTTAGGTTTTATTTTATTTATTTATTTATTTTTTAATATATTTTATTGATTTTTTACAGAGAGGAAGAGAGAGGGATAGGGAGTTAGAAACATCGATGAGAAACATCGATCAGCTGCCTCTTGCACACCCCCCACTGGGGATGTGCCCGCAACCAAGGTACATGCCCTTGACCGGAATCGAACCCGGGACCTTTGAGTCCGCAGGCCGACACTCTATCCACTGAGCCAAACCTGTTTCGGCGGAGGTTAGGTTTTAGTTCTTCTTTGAATGTTTGGTAAAACTTCCCTGTGAAGCTGTTTGGACCAGGGCCTTTGTTTGCTGGAAGTTTTTTTTTTTTTTTTTTTTTTTTTTTTAATTACTGCTTCAATTTCATCCATAGTTATCAGGCTATTTAGATTATTTTTATTCTTCTTGATTGAGTTTTTGAAGATTGTATTTTTCTAGGAATATGTTCATTTCATCTACATTGTCCAGTTTGTTGAAATACAGTTGTTCATAGTTTTTGTTTGTTTGTTTGTTTGTTTTACAATCCTTTGTATTTCTGTGGGGTCAGTTGTTACTTCACCTCTTTCATTTCTGATTTTGTTTATTTGGGTGGGTCCTCTCTCTTTGCTTCTTGGTAAGCCTGGCTAAAGGTTTATCAATCTTGTTTATCCTTTCAAAGAAACAGCTCTTGGTTCTATTGATTTTTTTATTGTTTTGAATTTTTTTTTTTATCTCTATGTCATTTATTTCCGCTCTGATCTTTATTATTTCTTTCCTTCTACTTACCCTGGGCTTTTCTTGTTGCTCTCTTTCTAATTCTTTAAGTTGTAGGGTTAGATAATTTATTTCCAGTTTTTCTTGTTTTTTGAGGTAGGCCTGTAGTCTTATGAATTTCCCTCTCAGAACTGCTTTCACTGTGTCCCATAGATATTGGATGTTGTGTTTTCATTGTCATTTGTTTCCAGGATTTTTAAAATTTCTTCTTGGATCTCTTTGGTAACCCAGTCATTGTTTAATAGCATGCTATTTAGCCTCCATGTGTTTGATTTTTTAAAATTGTCTTTATCTGTTTTTTTATTGTAGTTGATTTCTAACTTTATGCCATTGTGATCTGAGAAGATGCTTGATATGATTTTAATCTTCTTAAATTTGAAGAGACTTTGCCTGTGTCCTAATATGTGGTCTATCTGTAAAAATGTCCCATGAGCACTTGAGAAGAATGTAATGTTCTGAAGATCAGTTCCGTCTGATCTAGTGAGTCGTTTAGGCTTGTTGTTTCTTTGTTGATTTTTTTGTCTATAAGATTTATCTAGTGATTTCAGTGGGGTATTAAAATCCCCTACTATGATTGTATTGCTGTCAATCTCACTCTTGATATCTCCCAGAAGTTTTTTGTTTTGTTTTTATAATGTATTTGGGTGTTCCTGTATTGGGTACATATATGTTTACCAGAGTTATATCCTCTTGTTGTATCGATCTGTTTAGTATTATAAAGTGGCCTTCCTTATCTCTTATTATGGCCTTCACTTTGAGGTCTATTTTGTCACATATGATTTTTGCAACCCCAGCTTTTTTTTCCATTTCCATTTGCCTGAAAAAAATTTTCCCAACCCTTCATTTTCAGTCTGTGTGAGTCCTTTGTTATGAGGTGGGTCTCTTGTAGACAGCATATATATGGATCATGTTTTCTTATCCATTCAGCCATCCTATGTGTTTTTATTGGAGCATTTTATCCATTTATATTTAAGGTTACTATTGATAGGTACTTATTTATTGCCATTTTAATTCTATATGCCTAGGTTTCTCTCTCTGTGTTTCTTCTTGTCATTTCAGCAGGCCCTTTAGCATTTCTTGCAGTGCTAGTTTGGTGGTGATGAACTCCTTTGGTATTTTTTTGTTTCTGGGAAGCTCTTTATTTGACCATCTATTTTGAATGATAGCCTTGCTTGATATAGTAATCTTGGTTTCAGATCCTTGTTTTCCATTACCTTGAGTACTTCATGCCATTCCCTTCTGGCCTGTAGAGTTTCTGTTTAGAAATCAGCTGATAGCCTTTTGGGAGCTCCTTTGTAGGTATTTTCTTTTCTCTTGCTGTCTTTAAGATTCTCTCTTTGTCTTTAATTTTTGGCATTTTAACTATGATTAAATGTGTGGGTCTGAGTGTGGGTCTGTTTGGGTTCTTCTTGCGTGGGACTCTCTGTACCTCCTGAACTTGTGTAACTTTTTCCTTCACCAGGTTAGGGAAGTTTTCTGCCATTATTTCTTCAAACACATTCTCTATCCTTTCCCCCTTTCTTCCCCTTCTGGCACACATATAATGTGAATATTGTTATATTTCATGTTGTCCCACAGCTCCTTTAAGCTGTCCTCCTGTTTTTTTAATTTTTTTTGTTTGTTGTTTGTTTCTCTGATTGAGTGATTTTTTTACCCTGTCTTTTAATTCACTGATCCAATCCCTAACTTCCCCTAATGTAGTGTGTGTTCCTTCCAATGTGTTCTTTATTAGTGCTATGTCATTCTTTATTTCTGACTGTTCTTTTTTCACAATTACTATATCTTTTCTAATGCTGTAGAGCATTTTTACCATCATTATTCTGAACTCGATATCAGATAAGTTTCTTATCTCCATTTCATTTATCTCTTCTTCTGGAGAATTCCCTTGTTCTTTCATTTGGGGGTTGTTTTTTTCTCTCTCCCAATTTTGGCTTCCTGTTTGGGTTTGTGTCTATGTATTAAGTAGATCTGCTAGGTCTCCCAATCTCTAGTGCAGGACAATGTCAGATGCTGTTTCTGAATTGCCCTGAGTACCCTGCTTGGGGATTTCAGCAATCCACAGCTTGTGGCTCCCTCTGCTGAGGCTGGATGCCTTTGAAAAGAATCTAGATGTGGAACAGGGTCTGCTTTTCCTAATACCAAGCCCAGAAGGAAGTCATGCAAAGCCTCAAAGACCCCAGATATCTTCCTCTGCCTTCAGTCTGATTGTTATCAGTCTTGATTTGCCTTAGTCTATGGACCATAAGGTGGGGAGAGAGTTCTTTCACCAGGGTGTGGCGACTGCCTTTCCCCCAGGCCAAAACCACCTGGATAGTAAAGATCAGTAGGAGAAAGATGTCCTCTGCAGCATGAGGAATGATTCAGCACAGGATACCAGGGTGGATGCCTTCAGAGCCCACAATCCTAGACTCTCGTCACACAGGTCCATTCTATCTTACCTCTGGTAGAGCCCAAGGTGAATGCCTGCACTCGAAATTTTGTGTGTTGGCCCTTTAAGATGGTGTGTGCATTCCCATTTGTTTTTGTCTGGCAGATAGAAACCCTGGTGCTTTTCATAGCCAGGTGTTAAGTGAACACCTTTCTCAGTTCTGTTACTCTGGGCTGGGGATCCCAGCTTGGGGTTTAGAGCCCAGAGCTCTCATGGGAACCCCCCACAGCTGAGATGTCCCTCTGGACCTTCAGCTGCTGTCTGTGGGAGCCTGGCTATCCTTTTCTTGTCTTCCACAGTTTCTACCAGTCTCTGTGTGGTCTCCACTTTCCATCCTTGGTTATCAGGGTTCTCTTCACCTAATCTTCAGTGGATTTTTCAGGATGGTTTTTCTGTATTGTATTTATATTTCTAGTTTGGTCCTGGGAGAGTGTCCGTGTAGCTTCCACTTACTCTGTCGCCATTTTTTTTTTTAGGGGTCAGAACAGATGTTTATTGTCGGAGAAAACAGATGCCAACAGGCCCAGGACAGAAGACATGGTGACGAGTGTGGGGGGCAGTGGAAGTAGCCAGGAACCAGTGCGGCACCGTCTGTTGGGAGACTAGGTGGACGCTAGGCCATAGGAGACACAGAAAGTAGAGAACATCCTCTGAGGATGTGAAGGAATCATAAAGTAAAAGTCAACAACTCTGACTAGTTAGAGTTAAATTTCTGGACAATAAATTAACAGTGGGAAGCACCAGATTGGTGTCTGCACCACCACAGGCCCAAGGCCACCAGCCATGTGTGAGAGAATTTACGGCCATGGCCACCTTGAGCCCAGGATACATGGTCATGGATGCTCTACCCAGGGGATGGAAGGAGAGGCCAATGCACTGAGTGCCCAAGCTCGCTAGGAAACAGACACCAAGAAGTACAGACACAGAGAACAGAGAACCAGAATGCCATGTGGGTAAGGCTACAGTGATCCGGGGCACACGTGGAGCAGTGTGTGTGACCCAAGTGGGCATTCCCAGTGCCAAGACCCAGGCATTCACTGGAGCTGAGGCACCCTGGGTGCTTGCCCGGAGGGATGGTGACTTCAGGCCTCAGAATCTGTCGCCATTTTTAATCCTTTTAAGTAAGCTATCTTCCTAACCTATCTTAATTTGGGGACTAAAGTAAATAAAGAACAAATACTCAGTATTTTTTTAGTTGATTCTGTCAGAGAACATTGTTTCATATTAATTGCCCTCCATATTATCTCCTCATATTTTTCCCCCTCTATCTTATCCACCTTCCTTTTCCCTTTATTTCCCCATATTCCTTTCTCCTTCTTAAGCATTTCAGCTCCAGAATTTTTGCACCAGGTATTTGCTTGTCTGTGTTTCAGTGATATATAAAATATTATCATCCCTGCAAGGACTCACAGTTCAGTTCAGCAGACTGTCAAGGGCCTGAGATGTGGTTTTTTTAAATTTAGTTCACTTTTTAAATTGGATTACAAAATGCATATAAAAGGGTACAGATAAAAAACACTTCTTGTTGAATTTTCTCAAATTGAACACATTTATTAACTCTGATGAAAAAAAAATTAAATGTTATTAGTACCTCAGAAACTCTCCTGTGCCTTCTTTCCATCACTAGCTCCTCTTATGGTCTCTACATTGAATTAACATGTACCGGTATACACATGCTGCCTTATAATATCTCTTTAGCATCACCCTTGTATTTTCTTTTGTATTAACCTTATATGTGCCCCAACCTCTTAATATTTAACTAGGAACTTAAAGGTATTTTTAAATTTTATTTTTTAAAATACGTTTTTATTGATTTTTAGAGAGAGAGGAAGAGGGATAGATAGAAACATTGATGAGAAACATCGATTGGCTGCCTCCTGCTGCCCCCTACTGGGGGGTCAAGCCCAAAACCCAGGCATATACCATGACAGGGAATTGAACTGGTGACCTCTTGGTTCATGAGTTGATGCTCAACCACTGAGCCACACCAGCCAGGCAAAGGTATTTTTAAAAAATAATTTTTAATTAATTGATTAGAGAAGAAGAGAGAAACATTGATTTGTTGTTCCACTTAGTTATGCATTCATTGGTTGATTCTTTTTTCCATTTTTTAATTAAGGTATTACATGTGTACATATCTTCCCAATGCCCCCCCACCCACTCCCATACATGCCCTCACCATTCAGTGTCTTGCGTCCATTGGTTATGCTTATATGCATGCATACAAGTCCTTTGGTTGATCTCTTATCTCCCCCACCTCTCCCTAACCTTCCCGCTGTAATTTGACAGTCTGTTTGATGCTTTACTGCCTTTGTATCTATCTTTTCGTTCATCAGTTTATAATATTCTTTATTATCCATAAATGAGTGAGATCATGTGATATTTTTCTTTCATTGACTGGCTTATTTCACTTAGCATAATGCTCTCCAGTTCTATCCAGGTTGCTGCAAATGGTAAGAACTTCTTTTTTATGGCAGCATAGTATTCCATTGTGTAGATGTACCACAGTTTTCTGATCCAGTCATCTGCTGATGGGCACCTAGGCTGTTTCCAAATCTTAGCTATTGTAAATTGTGCTGCTATGAACATAGGGGTGCATATATCCTTTCTGATTGGTATTTCTGTTTTCTTGGGATATATTCCTAGGGGTGGAATTACTGGATCAAATGGGAGTTCCATTTTTATTTTTTTGAGGAAACTCCATACTGTTCTCCACAGTGGCTGCACCAGTGTGCATTCCCACCAGTAGTGCACGAGGGTTCCTTTTTCTCTGCATCCTCACCAGCACTTGTTGTTTGTTGATTTGTTTATGATAGCCATTCTGACAGGTGTGAGATGGTACCGCATTGTCGTTTTGATTTGCATCTCTCAGATAATTAGTGACTTTGAGCATGTTTTCATATGTCTCTTGGCCTTCCTTCTGTCTTCTTTTGAAAATATTCTATTTAGGTCTGTTGCCCATTTTTTTTATTGGATCATTTATCTTCCTTTTATTACATTGTATAAGTTCCCTGTAGATGTTAGAGATTAAACCTTTATCAGTGGTAACATTTGCAAATATGCTCTCCCATAGAGTGGGCTTTCTTGTTGTTTTGTTGATGGTTTCTCTTGCTGTGCAAAAGCTTTTTATTTTGATGTAGTCCCATTTGTTAATTTTCTCTTTAGCTTCCATTGCCCTAGGGGTAGTGTCAGTGAAGAAGTTCTTTTGGCATATGTCTGAGATTTTGTTGCCTGTGGATTCCTCTAGTATTTTTATGGTTTCCCGTCTTACGTTTAAGTCCATTATCCATTTTGAGTTTATTTTTGTGTATGGTGTAAGTTGGTGGTCTAGTTTCATTTTTTTGCATGTATCTGTCCAATTTTCCCAACACCATTTATTGAAGAGATGGTCTTGACTCCGTTGTATGCTCTTGCCTCCTTTGTCAAATATTAATTGAGCATAATGGTTTGGGTCGATATCTGGGTTCTCTATTCTATTCCATTGGTCTATATGCCTGTTCTTATGCCAGTACCAGGCTGTTTTGAGAACAGTGGCTTTGTAATACAGCTTGAAATCTGGTATTGAGATCCCTCCTACTTTGTTCTTTATCAGGATTGCTGTAGCTATTCGGAGTCTTTTTTTATTCCAGATGAATTTTTGGTGAATTCTTTCTAGGTCTGTGAAATATGCCGTTGGTATTTTAATGGGGAGTGCATTGAATCTATAGATTGCTTTGGGTAGTATGGACATTTTAATGATGTTGATTCTACCAATCCATGAACACAGTATGCTCTTCCATCTATTTATGTCTTCATCTCTTTTTTCAATGTCTTGTAGTTTTCTGAGTAGAGGTCTTTTACCTCCTTAGTTAAGTTTATTCCTAGGTATCTTAAATTTTTTTGGTGCGATGGTAAATGGGATTGCTTTTTTAGTCTCTCTTTCTGTAAGTTCACTGTTGGTGTATAGAAATGCCATAAATTTCTTGGCATTAATTTTGTATTCTGCTACATTGCCGAATTCATTTATTAAGTCTAATAATTTTTTGATGGAGTATTTAGGGTTTTCTATGTACAGTATCATGTCATCTGCGAATAAGGACAGTTTTACTTCTTCTTTTCCAATTTGGATGCCTTTTATTTCTTCTTGTCTAATCGCGATGGCTAGTACTTCTAGTGCTATGTTGAACAAGAGTGGTGAAATCGGGCATCCCTGTCTTATTCCTGTTCTTAGGGGAAATGGTTTTAGTTTTTGCCCATTGAGTATGATGTTGGCTGTGGGTTTGTCATATATGGCTTTTATTATGTTGAGGTATAATCCTTTTATTCCCACCTTGCTGAGAGTTTTTATCAAAAATGGGTGTTGGAATTTGTCAAATGCTTTTTCTGCATCAATTGATATGACTATGTGGTTTTTAACTCTCAATTTGTTTATGTGATGTATCACGTTTATTGATTTGCGGATATTGTACCATCCTTGCATCCCTGGGATAAATCCTACTTGGTCATGGTGTATGATCTTTCTGATGTACTGCTGGATCCCATTTGCTAGAATTTTGTTGAGGATTTTGGCATCTATGTTCATGAGGGATATTGGCCTGTAATTCTCTTTCATTGTATTGTCTTTATCTGGTTTTGGTATTAGGGTGATGCTGGCTTCATAGAAGGAGCTTGGAAGTGTTCCTTCCTCTTGAATTTTTTGGAGTAGTCTGAGGAGGATAGGTTTTAGTTCTTCCTTGAATGTTTGATAAAACTCCCCTGTGTAGCCGTCTGACCCTGGGCTTTTATTTGCTGGAAGCTTTTTAATGACTGCTTCAATTTCTTCCATAGTTATTGGCCTATTGAGGTTTTTGGATTCTTCCTGATTGAGTTTTGGAAGGTTATATTTTTCTAGGAATATGTCCATTTCATCCAGTTTGTCTGGTTTGTTGGAATAGAGTTGTTCATAATATTTTTTAACAATCCTTTGTATTTCTGTGGGGTCTGTTGTTATTTCTCCTCTTTTATTTCTGATTTTGTTGATTTGGGTTCTCTCTCTTAGCTTCTTGGTGAGCCTGGCTAGAGGTTCATCAATCTTGATTATCCTTTCAAAGAACCAGCTCTTGGTTTTGTTGATCTTTTGTATTGTTTCTTTGGTCTCTATGTCGTTTATCTCCGCTCTGATCCTTATTATTTCCTTCCTTCTGCTTACATTGGGCTTTTCTTGTTGCTCTCATTCTAACTCTTTGAGTTATAGGGTTAGATAATTTATTACCATTGTTTCTTGTTTTTTGCAGTAGGCTTGTAGAGCTATGAACTTCCCTCTCAAGACTGCTTTCGCTGTGTCCCATAGATTTTGGATTGTTGTGTTTTTATTGTCATTTGTTGCCATGAGGTTTTTTATTTCTTCTTTGATCTCTCTGGTAACCCAGTTATTGTTTAATAGCATGCTATTTAGTCTCCAAGTGTTTGATTTTTTTGGATTGTTTTTATTGTAGTTGATTTCCAGTTTTATGCCATTGTGATCTGAGAAGGTGCTTGATATGATTTCTGTCTTCTTGAATTTGAACTGACTTTGCCTGTGTCCTAATATGTGTTTTATCCTTGAAAATGTCCCATGTGCACTGGAGAAGAATGTATATTCTGTAGCTTTGGGGTGCAATGTTCTAAAGATGTCAATTAAGTCCATCTGATCTAGTGTGTCATTTAGGATTGCTGTTTCTTTGCTGATTTTTTGTTTAGTTGATTTATCCAGTGGTGTCAGTGGGGTATTAAAGTCCCCTACTATGACTGCATTGTTATCAATCTCTCCCTTGATATCTTCCAGAAGTTGTTTTATGTATTTGGGTGCTTCTGTATTGGGTGCATATATGTTTACCAGACTTATATCTTCTTGTTGAATTGCTCCCTTTAGTATTATGATGAGGCCTTCCTTATCTCTTGTTATGGCCTTTTCTTTGAGGTCTATTTTTATTAGATATAAGTATCGCAATCCCAGCTTTTTTCTCATTTCCATTTGCCTGAAAAATGTTTTTCCATCCCTTCACTCTCAGTCTGTGTGAATCCTTTGTTCTGAGCTGGGTCTCTTGCAGTCAGCAAATATATGGGTCATGTTTTCTTATCCATTCAGCTACCCTATGTCTTTTGATTGGTGCATTTAATCCATTTATGTTTAATGTTATTATTGACAAGTACATGTTTGTTGTCATATTTTTCCTTAATGTTTGTGTTTCTTCTTGACTTTCTCTTTCTTCTTTTTACAGGAGTCCCTTTAGCATTTTTTGTATTGCTGGCTTGGTAGTGATAAACTCTCTTAGCCCTTTTTTGTCTGTGAAGCTCCTGATTCCATCTTCAATTTTGAATGATAGCCTTGCTGGGTATAGTATTCTTGGGTTCAGTCCCTTGCTTTGCATCACTTTGTAAATTTCATTCCATTCCCTTCTGGCCTGGTGTGTTTCTGTCGAGAAATCCGTTGATATTCTAATAGGAGAACCTTTGTAGGTAACTTTATGTCTCTCTCTGGCAGCCTTTAAGATTCTTACTTTGTCATTGGTGTTTGCCAATTTAATTATGATATGTCTTGGTGTCGGTCTTTTAGGGTTCATCTTGTTTGGGACTCTATGTGCTTCTTGGACTTGCATGTTTTTTTTTTTTCTATTCCTTGCTTCTCTTCCTTTCCTTTTGGTACCCCTATTATGCGAATATTGTTGTGTTTTGTCTTGTCCCAAAGCTCCCTTTGGCTTTCCTCTTGCTTTTTAAGTCTTCTTTCCAGTTGCTGCTGTGTTTGTGTGTTTTTCCCTACCTTGTCTTCTAATTCGCTGATGTGGTCCTCAGCCTCTTCTAGTCTACTGTTTAAGCCTTCCATTGTGTTCTTTATTGCAGCTATGTATTTCTTCATCTCCTCTTGGTTCTTTTTCATGTTAGCGACATTCTCATTCAGCTCCTCATAATTCTCATTGAGTTGCATGTGTTTGTCATCCAGCCTTTTAAACATCCTTATAACCATTACTCTGAATTCTTTCTCTGTTAAGCTGCTAGCCTCAATTTCATTTAACTCCCTTTCTGGTGATTTCTCTTTTTCTTTCCTTCGGAGGTTGCTTTTTTTGTCTTCCCATATCTTCCTGTAATGTTTTAATTGTAGATCCAATTGCTTTGCTACCCGGGTTCTTTTGGGGATGGTGCTACTGGTGTAATCTCTCAGTTCTCCTGGGCTTAGTAATCTAGTGTAGCTCCCTACTTGATCTATTTGGGTTCTCTTGATGTAGGCCTGCGAGCTTGAGAGGCACAACTGCGGTGTCTAGAAGTCAGCAGCTGTGGATGGGAGTGTCCGAATTTTTGCTGTATGCAACCTTAGTTGAAATCACGCATGTCCAGTGGGGACTCACAGTGGCACCCAGGAACCGTCTGTTGGGATGATGGGGTTCAGGGGTTCACCACAGTCATGCCCTCTGGAAAGGCATGACTGTGGTGTCCAGAGTTCTGTTGTTGTGGGGTGGGCAGACTCAGCTTTTGTTGCTGCACCTGTGGTGGATAGGCGCTCACTCCCAGTGGCGGCTCACAGGGGCACCCACAGTATGTTTGCCTGTGAGACACACTGAAGCTCTCAGAAGGGCCCTGGCAGTGAAGCCGTGTAATTGAGGCACCTGTGGGCAGGTCTCCAGGATGAGTGAATTCAGAATTTCTACTGCCAGTGGGGAGGGTGCCACTGTTTGTCCAAGATCACACCTAGGGAGAGCTCACAGTGGCTCCCACTAGCGCCCTGTGGGTAGATGGGCTCAGGGTGCCTGCCTGTTGGAAATTCGCATCTGTGGAGGTGTGTTTGCCGGTGCAGAGCTCTGACTCACTCTGAGGGGTCCTGGCACTGAGGTTGAGCAGCTGGGGTGAATGTGGGCAGTTATTCAGGAAGAGGGAGTTCAGAATTTCTACTGCGGGGCAGCGTGTCCTTGTCTGTACAGAATCACACCCAACAGGGGCTCAAAGCAGCTCCCCAGAGGACCCTGTGGATATATGGGCTCAGGGTGCCTTCCCTTGTCTGTGGTGGTGAGTTTGCCTGCGCAGAGCTCTGACACACTCTGAGGGGTCCTGGCACGGAAGTTGCACAGCTGGGGTGTCTGTGGGCAGTTATTCAGGAAGAGGGAGTTCAGAATTTCTTCTGCAGGGCCGCGCACCCTTGTCTGTACAAAATCACACCCGCGGGGGTTCCCAGTGGCTCCCAGGTGCTGCCTACAGAGTGGTGTGCCCTGGCTGCCTGCGCTGCGTGAATGTTTTGTCCGGAGTTCTGCCACTGGGGAGGGGGAGGTTGCACTTACTGCTGCCGAGCAGTCCACCTTTAGAGGTGGAGGTCCCAGGGTCTGTGGGTCTGTGGGTGGGACAGCAGGATTTTGGCTGGAGTGGCTGCTGGGTTGCAGGGCAGTTCCAAGGCCTGTCTGGGTGGTGGTGCTGATGAGTTCCTAAAAAGGCCGTTCTCCCCTTCAAGATGGCGTGGGCTCCGTGCTGGAGTCCCGCAGTGTGGGGAGTGCCCACAGCGGTGGTAGTCTCTACTTGTCAAGGAGAGCCTGTCTGCCAGCCCCTGCTGTTCCTGAGAGATTTAACTGTCCCTCACTCACTCACTCACACATACACCACACACATCCACACACTCTCCTTTCACACCCTCACTCGCTCACTTCCTCTCCCTCACCTCTGTCCTGCCAGCCGCCATCTTCTGCAGTGGGTTGATTCTTGTATATGCCCTAACTGGGGATCGAACCCACCTTGGTGTATCAGGATGATGCTCTAAACAACTGAACTACCCAGCCAGGGCCCAAAGGTATTTTTTTAAAGTGAGCTTTAACTTTTAGGTGCTTCAGACTGTTATAAGAGAATCTATTTTTAAAAAATATATATTTTATTGATTTTTTTTTACAGAGAGGAAGGGAGAGGGATAGAGAGTTAGAAACATCGATGAGAGAGACACATCGATCAGCTGCCTCCTGCACACCCCCTACTGGGGATGTGCCCGCAACCAAGGTACATGCCCTTGACCGGAATCGAACCTGGGACCCTTCAGTCCGCAGGCCAACGCTCTATCCACTGAGCCAAACCGGTTAGGGCGAGAATCTATTTTTAAAATCTTCCTAGTGTATAAAAGAAAACACAAAATATTAAGAAAAAATTAACAAAAGCTTTGTAAGACCTTGGCACCAAAATTAAAAAAAAAAACATTAATGAGAGTAATTAAGAAAGACTTAAATGGGGACATATAGCATAAATAGAGAAATATATCATGGGTTGTTGTAAGATTCATTATTATTAAGATGTCAGTTATGCCTAATCAAGATCCCAGCAGCCTTTTTTTTTAAATAGAGAATGACAAGACTATTTAAAAATTTATATGGAAATGCAAAGAACTGAGAAAAGCTAAAACAACTCAAAAGAGAACAAATTTGGAGTATTTATACTATGTGATTTCAAGATCCACTCTAAAACTACAATCATTAAGACAGTGTGGTATTAGTATAAGGATCTGTAAATAGATCTATGGAACAGAATAGAGAACCCAGAAATTTATCCATACATATATTACTAATTGATTTTTGACAAAAGTGCCAAGGTAATTCAATGGAGGAAAGGAAAGTCTGTTCAACAACTAGTTTTAGAACAATTTGAAAAACTGTTAAATGGGAAAAAAATGAGTACTGGCCCTCATTTCACATCACACACACACACACACACACACACACACACACACACACAAATAATTTGAGATAAATTATAGACCTAACATAAAAACTAAAATTATGAAACTTCTAGAAGAAAACATATGAAGATATTTTCATGATTTTGAACTAGGCAGAAAGTTTTCAGCAAGCATGAATCATAAAATGAAAAGGTGATAAATTCTACTTCATCAAAATTAAAAACTTTTATTCATCAGACACTATTAATAAAATAAAAAACTGAGCCACAGATTGGTAAAAAAAAGTTAGCAACACATATATCTGATGAATTTGTATCATGAACATATAAAAATCTTCAATTAACAAATGGTTCAAAGATGAAAAATCCAATACTTCAAGTTTTTAAAAAGTGTCCATTTACACTTCAGAAAAGAAGATATACAAATGGCCAATAAGCACATGAAAAAGCACTCAATATCATTAGACATCAGGGAAATGCACATTAAAATCACAATGAACCCTGCCTGATGTTTTTCAGTGGTTAGAGTGTGGGCCATGCACCTTTTGGTTCGTATGCCTGGGTTGCAGGTTCCATTCCATCCAATCAGGGTGGGGCACAACCAGTTGATGTTATTTATCACTTTCTCTCCCTCTCTCTCCTTCCCCCTCCTTCCTTCCATCCCTCCATCCCTTCAACTCTCTCTAAAAAAATCAATGGAAAAATACCCTCGGGTGAAGATTAACAAAAAAACAATAGTTGTCATTTCTTTTTTTTCCCCAGTGGAGGATTTATTGGCGTAGATGTAACCATATAAAAAATGTTATAAAAAACACAGTCACGATGTGCCCTCCCCGCAACCTCCCACCCTAGACCCAGGCCCCTAAAACCCCCTTCTGAGGAAGGGCAAGGAAGGGGAGACCTGAAACTACCCAAGAACGCCGCAGCCTCTGGCCCTGCTGGGGTGGGAGAAAGAGGGTATTGTCTCAGCACATTCTGTAGTCAGTGGAGCAAAACAGCTCCACACAGCTGGCTCTTGAAGTCTGGGTCAATAGTGAAGTTCAGGTAGCGATTATTCTTGGCATTGGGCCGCATGCTAGTGGTGCCATAGATCTCCTCTCCTGTCTTCACCATTAGGTAGTCTTCCATGTAGAGCACTGTCTGCTTCCAGTGCATGTATGGCATCTCAGGGCTGGGGGAGAAGCCGGTCCTCTTGTGGCAGTGGGTGAACTCGATGTTGATGTAGGCCACCAGGGCATGCACGTAGTTGTGCTGCTTCACTTGTAGGCAGCAGGGAGGGGTGAAGGTGAAGTCTCCCACTTTTGCAGTGTAGATGTCCATCTCCTTTATGAGGAAGGTGTTGATGACTAGCTGCTTGGGGTCCACCACATCCACCAAGGGCTCCTTGAAGGCCAGGTATTTCATGCAAGACATGTCAAAGCCATACACGTTCTCCCACCAGTGGATCTTGTAGTCTTTATACTGCCAGTCCTCCAGGGCTGTCATGTTCAGCGTGGCTGGGCCTGAGAAAATGAGGCCATTGGGTGCCACCACATCTTGAGCATAGAGCACAGTGTTGAGCATTGACTGATAGAAGAGACAGTAGCCCATCCACTCATTGATTATGTCAATCTTCTCCACTGGAAGCTCCGCCTTCTCTACCTTTCCCTTGATGATGGTCACCACACAGTCTAACCTGTTGGCTTTGATGATCTTCACTGCATAATCAGAGATACCTACTGGAACACTCAATTTCCATGACCTTGCGGGCCTAGCCTTGGCAGCAAACATACAGAGAATCCTGTGCCTGACCCGTGTGCAGCACCATCTTGGCCTTGAAGAGGAGCTGGTTGTGAAACATGGAGGTGCACATCTCCTCTTTTAGCATCTCCTCATGGCTGCCAAAGTGAGCGCAGGAGTCAAAGTAGTAATCTTTGGAGGTCATGTCCAGAGCATTGGGCTTCTCACTGTTTTCTGCTTGGCCACAGGGAACTCCAGCTGCGTTGGCTGTTGCCATCTTCCAGAGATGTCATTTCAAACCCATTAGAATAATTAAAAGTCAAAAACACTGATGACACCAAATTTTGGCAAGTATGTGAAGCAACCAGAACAGTTGTACATTGTTAGTGGAAGTGTAAAATCATACAACCACTGTGGAGAACTGTTAGACAGTTTCTTTTAATGTTAAATTTATATTTACTCTATCATCCAACAATTCCACTCCAGGTATTTGACCAAAAGCAATGAAAACATGTATCCAGAAAAAGATATTTTACAACAATGTTCATAGCAGCTTTATTGGCAATGTCCCCTAACCTGAAGCAACCCAATTGCCCATGTAGTTGAATAGATAAATCATAGTGCATCTATCCATACAATGGCATACTACTCAGCAATAAAAATAAAATGAATACCATAATGAGACATGCAACAATGTAAATGACTCTTAAAATAATAAATTGAGAAAAACCTGGGCACACAAATGAGAACCTATATGATTCATTTGATTGAGAAAGTTTAGCTATGAAGATAGAAATCAGAATAGTGGTTGCCTATTGGGGATTGGGATAGGTTTGGAAAGAAGCTTAAAGAAACTTTGGGGTAATGGGATTATTCTACCTCTTGATTGGAATACTGGTTACATAGATGTGTATATTTGTCAAAGTCATTGAGTCTTACATGTAAGATCTGTGTGACTCACTGGATGTAAACTTTACCTCAGTTAAGACAATTAATAGAAAGCAATCTTTTAGTAGATGTTCAAAAGATGTCTGAGACCAGTACTAGACTTAGATTGTATTTTTAACTCTCCTTGGAACTGTCCTTATGTAGAATTTCTTAAATTTTATTTTTCACTATATACTGCATTCATATGGTTTAAAAAACAAAAACATTCAAACAAATCCTGGGGGTGGAGGGAGAAATAGTAAAAATTCTTATTTCTGTCCTTGTTTCTAATCCTCCCAGTTTCCTCCCTGAAGGCAACTACTATTCTCAGTTTCTTATGAATTCTTCCTCAGACTCTTTATGCAAAAACAAATGCCCTAAGTTTGATAAGTCCAAGAAAATATGGTGCTTAACATGAAATACCTTGTTGATCGATATGTAGCATTAGAACTGTGATTAGAAATTATAGCATTAGAATTGTTATTAGAAATTTTAACATTAGAACTGGAGGTCCTATTTGACCAATTCTTCACCCAAACTAGGGTTATCATGACTTTTCAAAGTGCAGTTTCCAGAGGATTTTCACATGCTGTCAGTCCTCCTTGGGTAGTCAAGTTAGAAATGCTCTTTTTGGCTAAGACTTTTGCTATTTCTAACTGCTGAAGCCATCGTTTCTCTTTAAAAGCACTGTAAGAAAACAAGATTGATTGATTTATTTCACTGATGAAGTTCAAGCTTTTATTTTATTTTTAATTTTTATTGAATTTATTGGGGTGATATTGGTTAATAAAATTATATAGATTTCAGGTATACAATTCTATAATACATCATCTGTATATTGTATTATGTGTTCACCACCCCAGGTCAAGTCTCCTTCCATTACCACTTATCCCCCCTACCCCTACCCTCTTTTACCTCCCCGGCCCCTTTTTCCCTCTGGTAATCACCATACCATTACACATCTGTGTCTGTGAGTTTGTTTGTTTTTCCTTTGCTTAATCTCTTCACCTTTTTCACCCAGCCTGGTTTGGGGTCAGGATCCCATGCTTATCAGGGGAATCTTTGCAGCTAAGATATCCCTCTGAAATCTTAGCCACCGCCGCCCATGGGAACAGGGCCAGCCCTTTTCATGCCCTGCCCTCCTGCCAGTCTTGATGTGGCTTCTTCTGTAATTCTTTGGTTATAAGACTTTTCTCCAGCTAGTCTTCAGTTGGTTTTTCAGGTTGATTTCTCTACATTTTAGTTGTAATTCCAGTTTGGTCCCGTGGGGAGGGTAGTGTAATATCCACCCACTCCAGCACCATCTTGGATCTCCAAGACATAATTTATAAGGAGGTCCAATCTTCTCTCATTTATAGCAGAAATTATGGAAATCTTTAGGTCGATTTTTGTAGCTGTGGCTAGTTTATCTTTCCACATGAGTTAAGATGTAAAACAGGAAAGAGGAATCTTTATATTTTTTTATTATTTTTTTTAATTTAATAAATCTTTATTGTTCAGATTATTACAATTGTTTCTCCTTTCCACCCCCCCCCCCATAGCTCCCCTCCTGGTTCCCACCCCACCCTCTGCCCTTACCTCCCCTGCACTGTCCTCATCCATAGGTGTACGATTTTTGTCCAGTCTCTTCCCGTATCCCCCACACCCCTTTCCCTGAGAATTATCAGTCCACTCCCATTCTATGCCCCTGATTCTATTACATTCACTAGTTTATTCTGTTCCTCAGATTTTTAATTCACTTGATTTTTATTTTTTTTTCTTTATCTCATTTATTTTAAACATATTTTATCGATTTTTTACAGAGAGGAAGGGAGAGGGATAGAGAGAAACATCGATTAGCTGCCTCCTGCACACTCCCTGCTGGGGATGTGCCCACAACCAAGGTACATGCCCTTGACCGGAATTGAACCTGGGACCCTTGAGTCCACAGGCTGATGCTCTATCCACTGAGCCAAACCGGTTTTGGCTAATTCACTTGATTTTTAGATTCACTTGTTGATAGATATGTATTTGTTGTTCATAATTTTTATCTTTACTTTTTTCTTCTTCTTCCTCTTCTTAAAGAATACCTTTCAGCATTTCATATAATACTGGTTTGGTGGTGATGAACTCCTTTAGCTTTTTCTTGTCTGTGAAGCTCTTTATCTGACCTTCCATTCTGAATGATAGCTTTGCTGGGTAGAGTAATCTTGGTTGTAGGTTCTTGCTATTCATCACTTTGAATATTTCTTGCTGCTCCCTTCTGGCCTGCATAGTTTCTGTTGAGAAATCAGCTGACAATCGTATGGGTGCTCCCTTGTAGGTAATTAACTGTTTTTCTCTTGCTGCTTTTAATATTCTCTCTTTGTCTTTTGCCCTTGGCATTTTAATTATGATGTGTCTTGGTGTGGTCCTCTTTGGATTCCTTTTGTTTGGGGTTCTGTGCACTTCCTGGACTTGTAAGTCTATTTCTTTCACCAGGTGGGGGAAGTTTTCTGTCATTATTTCTTCAAATAGGTTATCAATATCTTGCTCTCTCTCTTCTTCTGGCACCCCCATAATTCAGATGTTGGTACACTTGAAGTTGTCCCAGAGGCTTCTTACACTATCTTCAAATTTTTGGATTCTTTTTTCTTTTTGCATTCCCGGTTGAGTGTTTTTTGCTTCTTTGTATTTCAAATCTTTGACTTGATTCTTGCATTCCTCTAGTCTGCTGTTGGGTCTCTGTATAATATTTTTTATTTCAGTCAGTGTATGTTTAATTTCTAGTTGGTCCTTTTTCATATCCTCAAGGGTCTCGTTAAATTTATCAGCCTTTTCTAAGAAATTCTTGGAAAACCTTATAACCATGGTTTTGAACTCTATATCCAGTCGTTGGTTTTCCTTCATTTCTTTTGTTTGTGATCTGTTTCTTTGTCTCTACATTTTTGCTGCTTCCCTGAGTTGGTAGGATGGCTTTGTGTGCTAGGTGTCCTATATGGGCCAGTGGGTCGGCCTCCCAGTTACCTGAGGTGGACACTCTTGGTGCACCCCTTTGTGGACTGTGTGTACAGCCTTGTTGTAGTTAAGTCTTAATTGTTTTTGGTGTCACTGGGAGGAATTGACCTCCAGGCCAATTGGTTGTGAGGACCAGCTGTGTCTATAATGGAAGAACTGCTGCGCTGGAGACACACTTATGGGGCAGGACTTGCTTCAGTGGGGCTTTGGTGCTCACCGAGTCTGCCTCTTGAATGTGTCACTTATGGATGTGAGTAGTTGAAATCTGGTGTCATCTCACACTGACCACTAGATACACTAGTTTCTGGATCTCCAATGGGGTGCAGGTCAGCTACTGTCTGAGGCCACCCAGCAGGAGCTACAGCGAGAACTACAGTTTTCTTCTCTTTGCTTGGGGTTTGGGGGTTTTGGAGCTGTCTGACCAGAGCTGCAGTTTGTTAGGTTAAGCTGCGATAGGGCAGGCCATTTATATGCAAAAGCCGCTGCATGGAGCTTGGGTGGGTTTGCAGATTGTGTGGGGCGGGGTCTCAGGGAGTCACTAGGCTAGGGCGTGGCAAACAGCGATGGCTGCCAGTCAGCCATCTCTGCATCTCTGCATTTCCAAGTCCCCGCGTCCCGCGCCACAGTGCAGTAAACAATGATTGCTGGGTGCACCTCTGCAAGAAAGTCACCCTCACTTTCCAACCCGATGGCAGACAGTCCAGCTTCTCCCCGTCGGAGTTTGGGTCCTCAGCGTCTCCCCAGAAACTGGAGTTCAGAGTAATCGGGAGCTTGTCTCCCTTCGGGTTGAAAAAAAGCAGGGCACCCAGTCACCCGCTGCCAGCCTGATTCGCGCCGATTCGCGTGCCTCAGTACCTCAGCTTTTCAGCGCTTGTGCACATCTCAATGCTCTTTTCTCTTTCCTTCTAGTTGTAGAACTTCCACTCAGCCAGCTTTTCTGTGGTTCTGGGTGATAGACGTTTTGTCTTTTAGTAGTAGTTTTGAAATTGTTGTGCAAGGCAACAGTTTAGGTGTTTACCTATGCCACCATCTTGGTTTTCTCTTGGAAAGAGGAATCTTTCTAAAACCAGTTCGTTCTGAAGCCACGGGAATGGTATTTCTCAAGGCAATACGTACCATAAACTTAGAACCCACAACTAGAAACAGAAAGCCACTCAATGTCATATAGAAAGCCACTCAAAAAGTTGAAACTTTTTCTATCTGTTCCTCCTAGGCATCCCTATACATAAAATATTCCCTAACCTATTCTCCCTTCTGCTTCTTCTCACCCACCACAAGCACACAGTTTGCACTGGTAAGGTAGTAAATATTCTGATAGACTTTAACTGAAATGCAATGAAAGTTAATATTTTATGATAGCTATGAGGATACCAGTTACTGTGTCATCTTTTCTTATAAATTTGAAAGTGATTGTTCCTAGTTTGTAGGATGCAAATAATATTTACTACAGAAGGATTTTATATTCCCTTGAACATTGGGGTCCTCCAAGATTCTATCTTTTGTCTTTCTCTCTTTCTTTCTGCACCTTCATCATGGGAGGCCTCATGTACTAATTGCCCATACCAATACTTCTAAATCCTGGGCTTTCTTAAAAGTACATATCTCCAATTAGTAAAAAACTAGAGGCCCGGTGCGCAAAATTCATGCATGGGGGTGTTCCCCTCAGCCCAGTCTGCACCCTCTCCAATCCAGGACCCCTCAGGGAATGTCTGACTGCCGGTTCAGTTGGACATCCCTCTCACAATCTGAGACTGCTGGCTCCTAACTGCTCACCTGCCTGTCTGCCTGATTGCCCCTAAATGCCCTCCCCTGCCAGCCTAATCACCCCTTACTGCCTCTGCCTGCTGGCCTGGTCACCCCCAACTGCCCCCCCACTGGCCTGGTTGCCCCCAACTGTCCCCCTCACTGGCTTGGTTGCCCTTTACTGCCTCCCCTGCCAGCCTAGTTGCCCCCAACTACCCTCCTCTGCTGACCTGGTCACCCTCAACTGCCCCCCCCCGCTGACCTGGTCACCCCCAACTGCCTCCCCACTGGCCTGGTCACCCCCAACTGCCCCCCCCACTGGCCTGGTTGCCCCCAACTGCCCCCCCACCAGCCTGGTTGCCATTTACTGCCTCCCCTGCCAGCCTGGTTGCCCCCAACTTCCCCCTCTGCTGGCCTGGTCACCCCCAACTGCCCCCCCCCGCCAACCTGGTCACCCTTAACTGCCACCCCTGCTGGCCTGGTTGCCCCCAACTTCCCCCCTGCCAGCCTGGTCACCCCCAACTGCCCCCCTCCCTGCCTGGTCACCCCACACAGCCTGCTGTTCAGTCGTTTGGTTGTCCCTCACTAACCCCCCTGATGGCCTCGTCACCCCACACAGCCTGCTGTTCGGTTGTTACTGTTACTGTGATGGCATCCCAGACAATTTGCATATCCCTCTATTATTAGTATACATAGCATTTGGTAATTGGACACCCACAAATGCTTCCAATTTATATGTCTTATATCTTCTTCCTAAATCTGTTCCCCTTCAGTATTCTTGCTGACACAATGATTTTGCTACCCCCACCATCTCCAAAGCTATGAACAAAACTCAGTTCCTCCTTATCTGTCCATTCCTACACCCAGTTAGTAACAAATTTTGTAGCTTATTCATTAGAAATATGCCACATTTTGCCTTTCTTCTCTTTACTAACTACTTCTGTTTTAGTCCAGATCTTTGTTGCCTCTTGCTTCTCTTATTGCAAAGTCTCCTAACTTTAAATATATATATTTTATTGATTTTTTACAGAGAGGAAGAGAGAGGGATAGAGAGTTAGAAACATCGATGAGAGAAACATCGATCAGCTGCCTCTTGCACACACCCCACTGGGGATGTGCCCGCAGCCAAGGTACATGCCCTTGACCGGAATCGAATCTCGGACCCTTGAGTCCGCAGGCCGACGCTCTATCCACTGAGCCAAACCGGTTTCGGCAAAGTCTCCTAACTTTATTGTAGTCCTTTCATACCCGCAATATTACTTCTTTCTAGCAAGTCTTCCACATATCTTCACCAGATTTATCTTAAAAAATAAACAAAAACTGATTATCTGACTTGCCTGATAAAAAATATCTTCTGTGAGCTCCTACTTACTTCCGACCCCATGGAAAAGGAATAAGAAGCAAACTCTCCACTTGGACACACAAGATGCTTCTCAATATAGGTATAATCTACCTTGCCAGTTTCATCTCATGCAATTTCCTCCCTATCCTTTAAAATGCCTTGTGTAAATACACTTACTTTCTTGAAAAATATATTTTTTTTTGCTTCTTTACAGAGCAGTCAATACCTTTGACCATGTTTCCACCTCTACTTGGCTCCTTTTCCATACCACCACCACTTTTATCTGGCAAAGTCCTGTAAATTTAAAGGGCTTTCACTCAATCTATCAGGAACAACCTTGCATGAAAGTAACTTATTATTTCAAACATTTGAATTAGATCCAAGTTTGCCTGATTCATACTATCTATCATCTATCTATCTATATCTATCTATCTATCTATCTATCTATCTATCTATCTATCATCTATCTATCTATCATCTATCTATCTATCTATCTATCTATCTATCTATCTATCTATCTTTCTATTTATCTATATTTCAGAGAGTAAGGGAGAGGGAGAGAGGTATAGAAACATCAATTATGAGATAGAATTATTGATTAGCTTCCTCTTGCACACCCCCTACTGGGGATTGAGCCCACAACCCAGGTATGTGCCCTTGACTAGAATTAAACCCAGGACCTTCAGTCCACAGGCTGATGCTCTATCACTGAGTCATATCGGCTAGGGCCTGCTTTATCTTTAATATTCTGTATCAACTACTTGCTTTACCACAATGGTGATGACTCCTTGGGCCCTCTAAATGGGATTAACCCATAAATGCTGCCCATAAAATCAAGTTCTTAGCCTTAAGGAAATCACCTTTAGCCATTCCCCATATACCACCTGACTTGATTTGAAGTCCTTTCACCTTTTTCATGTATGCCTTAGATCTTCCTAGGCTCAGTGCTCACCTTGGCATTTGAACTCTAGCTTTTCTGCATTCATTTAAAAATGATTCATTGAACACATTACAGGCCAAGCAGTATTCCATGTACTAAAGAAACAAAAAGTGAACAAAACACACATGCCCTCATGAAATGTACATTCTAGTGAGGAGGCAAATACACAAAATAAAGGGCTAGTATAATATCAGACTGTGAGAGATCCAAGATGATGGCAGAGTAGGTGGATGTTACACTCAACTCCTCCCAAGATCAAACTGGAATTACAACTAAAATATAGAGCAATCAACCTGAGTAAACAACAGAAGAGCTGAACAGAAGTCTTATAACCAAGGATTTACAAAAGAAGACACATTGCAACTGGTAACAAGGGTAGAAATGCAAAAAGGACTGGCCCCACTTTTTACCAGTGGAGGCTGAGCTTCTGAAGAAATATTTCAGCTGTGGAGGTTTCTCCTGAGAAGTGTAGGGTCTCAACCCCAAGCCGAGCTCCCCAGCCCAGAGCACTAAAGCCAGGAAGTCACCCACATAACATCTGGTGGTGAAAATCAGCAGGAATTCTGTCCACCAGGGTGAGACAGGAGTCTGTTAGAGACACAGGCAACCCGTTAAAGGGCCAACACACAAAATCTCATTCATAGTCACTGACCCTGAGCTCTGGAGGAGGGGGAGGGAGCAGAGTGGACTAGAGTGCAACTGGGGTTTGTGGCTTTGGAGAGAGAGCTGAAGGAACAGCTGCTAAGAAACCTGTGCTGAGTCAGTCTCCCATACCACATACACCATCTTTCTTGGGTGGAACACATCCCTACATATGGCATCAGCCTGGGGGAATGCAATGGCCCCACACTCTGAACTCCATATAGCCCTACCCTGCAGAGCTTGCACCCTGTTGAGAACTCAGGTTGCACCCTGTCTGGACCAGGGTGTAGAGGTCTGAGAAGACTCAAGGGTTGTCAGTGACTGAGTTGTGTGGCTCTGGATTGGGGTCATTACACCCACTTTCCAGTGAGCTTGACTGATGTCTCCCCTCATGGGAGATCTGCTAGCTCTAATCTCCAGGCTCTTGAAAGCTTCATTCCACTGACTCCTGGTGGCTCTGCCGTACTGAGATCTGGTCAGAATCCAGGACAGACTGGGTTATGTGGCTCTAGGACAAGGGCCATTTTTCCCTCACATGCCTATGTGGTGCAGAGTCCTCCCTTCACAGGGCCAAATCTTGATCTGTTTGGGCCTGATAAACTCTGCTGGTCTCATCCTAATGACTCCTTGAGACCCTTGCCCACCATACAGGTGCACAAGCAGTTAGTTACCCTGGACATTTGCTGAGTGGCCTCAGACCTAGTACTGGCACATATTGAACCTGTATCAATCTGCTGAACATCACTCACCCCTACCTGGTGACTCACTAAGAACCTACCTCATGCAGCTTGTTCAGTGAATGAGCCTAACAGGCAACCAGCAGGCAGAGGCAGGCAAGGTGGATCTCAGAGTGCCTTGGGACTTTTGCTGATCTGCCCTCAGGCCCAGTACTGGTAAAAGTCAGCCTTGGTGTGTAGCTTAGTCCTTCGCCTGCACACACAGGCTCAATAGAGACAGCCACAAACTATAGGTAGCTTTGTAGAACCAAAAAGGTAGCCCAGGGCCAGTCACAGACAGTGTCTGATATTGGCCAGCACCAGAGTCTTCCCCAAGAAGCCCTAGATGCAACACACATAATGGCCAGATCCAGACAATATCAGAGTAGAATCCAATTACCTTTACTAGTGGCATATCCAAAGGGAGACAGGAAATAGACAAAACTGAGGTGAATTCTGCTTCATGTGGTCAACATCTGTACAACAGCTTGTGCACTGTGATTGGAGTTGATTCTCACAGTCAGCCAGCCTGAAGGTCAACCTCATGCATGAATGAGCCAAGAGCAATCAAAACTCAAGTACAACAGGAGGGTTCACATAACCCACAGAAGGGACATGCTGGAGTATTTAGTTCAGGTGATCAAGGAGATTGCACCACTGGTTCCCATAGAACAACTACTACATAAGGCCACCCTACCAAGACTGGGAGTCATAGCAGATCTACCTAATACATGGAAACAAACAAAAAGAGGCAGCCAAAATGGGGAGACAAAGAAATATGTTCCAAATGAAAGAACAGAAGAAATCTTAAAAAAATAAAAAGCTAAATGAAATGGAGACAAGCAATTTATCAGATATAGAGTAAAAAAAAATGATTATAAGGATACCAAAAAAACTTAGTGAGGCCCGGCCAGTGTGGCTCAATGGTTGACTGTCAACCTATGAGCCAGGAGGTCACGGTTCAATTTCTGGTTGGGGCACATGCCTGGGTTGTGGGCTCAGTCCCTGGTGCAGGAGGCAGCTGATCAGTGATTCTCTCTCATCATCAATGTTTCTATTTCACCCTCTCCTTCCCTCTCTGAAATTAATAAAAATATACATTAAAAAAAACACCTTAGTGAGAATTACAACAGCATGAAAAAGGACACAGAAACCATAAAAAAAGAACCAGTCAAAAATGGATAATACAATATCTGAAGTGAAGAATAAACTAGAAGGAATAAACAGTATGTTGGATGAGCAGAGGATTGAATAAGCAATTTGGAAGACAAGGTAGCAGGGAATACTCAATCAGAGCAGCAAAAAAAAATTCTTTTTAAAAAAAAATATATTTTATTGATTTTTTTTTGCAGAGAGGAAAGGAGAGGGACAGAGAGCTAGAAACATTGATGAGAGAGAAACATCTATCAGCTGCCTCCTGCACACCCCCCACTGGGGATGTGCCCGCAACCAAGGTACATGCCCTTGACCGGAATCAAACCCGGGACCCTTCAGTCCGCAGGCCGACGCTTTATCCACTGAGCCAAACCAGCTAGGGCAAAAAAAATTCTTAAAATGAGGATAGCTTAAGAGACATTTGGGAAAACATGAAGCATAACAGCATCTGCTTCATAGGGGTACCAGAAGGAAAAGAGAGACAGCAAGGGATCAAGAACCTATTTTTAGGGAGAGGAGAAAGATGGCAGTGTAGGTAAGCACAGTTCTCACCTCTGCTCACAACCATATCAAAATTACAAAGCTTTGGTTCTACAAAGCTATCTACAGTTTGTGGCTGCCTCTACTGGGCCTGCGTGTGCATGGGAAGGACCAAGCTACACAACAAACTACGGGACAATCATCATTCAGAAAAGCCAGAATGGAAGTCCTACATCTAGAGAATTAAAGAAAAAACTATATTGAGATTGGTAGGAGGGGCAGAGGCACAGAATGGGCTGGTCCAACACCCATATGTGGCATTTTATTAATCCAGAGGGATATCTTGGCTGTGAGGCCTACGTTAGGAGCAAGGGGTCTCAGCCCCACACCAGACCTCTCAGCCAGGGTTCCAGTGCCAGAAAGAGAAGTCCCCATAACTTCTAGCTGTAAAATCCAGTGGGGATGGTGCCTGAGTGAGTGGCACAGAGGCTGCTGGAGTCCTCTTAAAGGGCCATTGCATAGACTTACTCAGACTCATGCTCTCTGAACTCTAGTGCTAAGGCAGTAGCTTGAAAAGATCCAGGGAAGTATGGGAAGAGATAAATTGTCAGGCATCAGGGTAAGAACTGGCAGGCAGCTTTCTCCCAGACAAGAGTGCTGGCAGAGGTCAAGAGTGCTGGCATAGGTTCCTATGTTGAGACTTCCCCTGCCAAAGAATATTCTGACAGGTGCCATATATGAGTTTCCATCAACCTGGATCACACTGTTCAACCTGCCCTGGTGATTCCCTGAGATGCCACCCAATTTGCAGCCCCACCCAAGCTGTTTGAGGTGGTCTTTCCATATAAACAGCCTGTCCTGGCTCAGGCTTCAGACTTTTCTAAAATCCCTCAAACAAGCAATAGCTGCCTCAGCATGCCCATACCTCTCAATAAGAAGCCCCAGGCCCAACACTAGCAGCACCTTGCCAAGGTTCACAGCTTGGCCTTTCCTGGGCACCTCCATGCCCAAAACAAGTAGCAGACATCTGCAGATCACTCTGTAGTTTGTGCCAGGTGGCCCCAGAACACAGGCAGTAGCTGACTTTCTACCTCTTTGGAGGCCCCAGAACCAGTACACCTGGTGGTCAGTTTTAGACCATACAAGATCATAACCTTACTACATCTATGAGTGACACACTTATGGGGAAGACTCAGTGAACACCACCAAGGCCCCACTTAAGCACGTCCTGCTCCATAGGGGCATCTCCTGCAATAGCAGCTCTTCCACTCTAGTTGCAGCTAGTCCGTGAAACCAATCATTAGCCTGGGGTTAATCCAGTGATGCCAACAGCAAGCGAGGCTCAACTACAACAGGACAGTGCACACAGCCCACACAAGGGCACACTTAGAGTGCCCAGGTCAGGTGACTGGCAAGGCTGAGCCACTGAGCCCTACATGACACCTAATACACAAGGCCACTCTACCAATTCTAGAAAACATAGAAGCTCTAACTAATACATAAAAACAAACACAAGGAAACAGCCAAAATGCAGAGACAATTAAACATGTCACAAATGAAAGAACAGAAGAATTCTGCAGATAAAGAACTAAATGAAATAGAAGCAAGCAAACTATGAGATACAGAGTTCAAAACAATGGTTAGAAGGAGTCTCAATAAATTTAATGAGATCTTCAAGGAACTTAGAGAGAACATCAATGACATAAAAAAAGACCAGTCAGAATTGAAGCATACACTAACTGAAATGAAAAATAATTTATAGCCCTATCTGGTTTAGCTCAGTGAATAGAGCGATGGCCTGAAAACTGAAGGGTCCTGGGTTTGATTCTAGTCAAGGGCACATTCTCAGGTTGCAGTCTCGATCCCCAGTAGGGGGCGTGCAGGAGGCAGCCAATCAATGATTCTCTCTCATCATTGATGTTGATGAGAACTCTCTCCCTCTCCCTTCCTCTCTGAAATCAATAAAAATATATTTTAAAAGAAGAATAACTTACAGGGATTCAATAGTAGAGTAGAGGACACTGAAAATCAAATCAGTGATTTGAAATATGAGAAAGCAAAAAACACCCAATCAGAAGAGCAAAAAGATCAAAGAATCCCAAAATATGAAGAGAGTATAAGGAGTCTCTGGGACATCTTTAAGTATACCAACATTCACATCATAGGAGTGCCAGAAGGAGAATAGAGGGAGCAAAAAAAATTGAAAACCTATTTGAAGAAATAATGACAGAAAACTTCCCTAACCTGGTGAAAGAAATAGACTTATGAGTGCAGGAAGAGTAGAGAGTATGAAACAACAGGAACCCAAAGAGGCCCACACCAAGACATAATATAATTAAAATGCCAAAGGTTAAAGACAAATAGAGAATCTGAAAAGCAAGAGAAAAGCAGTTAGTTATCTACAAGGGAGCACCCATACAATGGTCAGCTGATTTCTCAACAGAAACCTTGCAGGCCAGAAGGGAGTGGCAAGAAATATTTAAAGTGATGAAAAGCAAGGAACTATAACCAAGATTACTCATCAAAGCTATTATTGATAATTGAAGGTTAGATAAAGAGCTTCACAGGTAAGAAAAAGCTAAAGGAGTTCATCACGACCAAACCAGTATTACATGAAATACTAAAGAGTCTTCTTTAAGAAGAATAAGAAGTAAAAGAAAAAAGATAAAATATGAACAGTAAGTCCAGCTAGCATGGCTCAGTCATTGAGTGTCGACCTATGAACCAGGAGGTCACAGTTTGATTCTGGGTCAGGACTATCATTCAAAATTGAAGGGGAAATAAGGGGCATCACACACACAAAAAGGCTAAGGGAGTTTATCACTACCAATCCAGCAATGCAAGAAATGCTAAAGGGACTGGTGTAAAAAGAAGAAACAAAAAGGTAAGAAAGAACACAGGCACAAAAAATAAAAATGACTACCAAAAAGTACCTTTCAATAATAACTTTAAACATAAATGGACTAAATGCTCCAATCAAAAGACATCGAGAGGCTGAATGGGTAAAAAAAATGACCCATATATATGCTGTCTACAAGAGTCCCACCTCACAACAAGGGACTCACACAGACTGAAAGTGAAGGGATGGAAAAGTATCTTTCAGGCAAATGGAAATGAAAAAAAAGCTGGGGTAGCAATACTTATATCTGACAAAATAGACCTCAAAGTGAAGGCCATTATAAGAGATAAGGAAGGCCCCATCATAATACTAAAGAGATCAATACAACAAGAGGATATAACTCTGATAAACATATATGCACCCAATGCAGGAGCACCCAAATACATAAAAAACTCCTGGAAGATATCAAGGGAGAGATCAACAACAATGCAATCATAGTAGGGGACTTTAATACACCACTGACATCACTGGATAAATCCTCTAGACAAAATATCAGCAAAGAAACAGCAATCTTAAATGACTCACTAGATCAGATGGACTTAATTGACATCTTCAGAACCTTTCACCCCAAAGCCACAGAATATATGTTCTTTTCAAGTGCACATGGGACATTTTCAGAAATAGACCACATAGTAGGTCACAATCAAAGTTTCCCCAAATTCAAGAAGATTGAAATGATATCAAGCATTTTCTCAGACTACAATGGCATACTATTAGAAGTAAACTACCAAAAAAAAAATCCAAATAATTCAAACATTGGAAGCTGAATAGCATGCTATTAAACAATGACTGGGTTACTAAAGAGATCAAAGAAGAAATTAAAAACATCCTGGAAACTAATGACAATAAAAACACAACAATCCAAAATCTATAGGACACAATGAAAGCAGTCTTGAGAGGGAACTTTATATCTCTACAGGCCTACCTCAAAAAAAACAAGAAAAAATGGTAATAAATCATCTAACTCTACAACTCAAAGAATTAGAAAGATAGCAACAAGAAAAGCCCAGAGTGAGCAGAAGGAAGGAGATAATAAAGATCAGAGGAAAAATAAATGACATAGAGAAAAAAAATTTGCAAAAGATCCATGAAACCAAGAGCTGGTTCTTTGAAAGGATAAACAAGATTGATGAACCTCTACCCAGGCTCACCAAGAAGCAAAGAGAGAATACCCAAATAAACAAAATCAGAAATGAAAGAGGAGAAATAACAACAGACTCCACAGAAATATAAAGCATTGTTAAAAAAAAATACTATGGACAACTCTATTCTAACAAACTAGACAACCTGGAGAAAATGAACATATTCCTAGAAAAATACAACCTTCCAAAACTCAATCAGGAAGATTCTAAAAATCTCAATAGGCCAATAACTATGGAAGAAATTGAAGCAGTCATCAAAAAGCTTCCAGCAAACAAATGCCCAGGGCCAGGCGGCTTCACAGGGGAGTTTTACCAAACATTCAAGGAAGAACTAAAACCTATCCTCCTCAGACTACTCCAAAAAATTCAAGAGGAAGGAACACTTCCAAGCTCCTTCTATGAAGCCAGCATCACCCTAATACCAAAACCAGATAAAGACAATACAATGAAAGAGAATTACAGGCCAATATCCCTCATGAACATAGATGCCAAAATCCTCAACAAAATTCTAGCAAATGGGATCCAGCAGTACATCAGAAAGATCATACACCATGACCAAGTGGGATTTATTCCGGGGATGGAAGGATGATACAATATCCGCAAATCAATAAACGTGATACATCACATAAACAAACTGAGAGATAAAAACCATATAATCATACCCATTGATGCAGAAAAATCATTTTAAAAAATCCAACACCCATTTTTGATAAAAACTCTCAGCAAGTTGGGAATAGAGGATCATACCTCAACATAATAAAAGCCATATATGACAAACCCACAGCCAACATCATACCAAAGGGCAAAAACTAAAACCATTTCCCCTAAGAACAGGATCAAGACAGGGATGCCCACACTCAACACTCCTGTTCGACATAGTACTGGAAGTACTAGCCATTACGATCAGACAAGAAAAAGAAATAAAAAGCATCTAAATTGGAAAAGAAGAAGTAAAACTGTCATTTGCAGATGACATGATACTGTACATAGAAAACCCTAAAGACTCCATAAAAAATTATTAGACTTAATAAATGAATTTGGCAATGTAGCAGGATACAAAATTAATGCCAAGAAATATATAGAATTTTTATACACCAATAATGAACTTACAGAAAGAGAGACTAAAAAAGCAATCCCATTTACCATCGCACCAAAAAAATTAAGATACCTAGGAATAAACTTAACTAAGGAGGTAAAAGACCTCTGCTCAGAAAACTACAGTATACTGAAAAAAGAGATAGAGGAAGACATAAACAGATGGAAGAACATACCGTGTTCATGGATTGGTAGAATCAACATCATCAAAATGTCAAGACTACCCAAAGCAATCTGTAGATTCAATGCACTCCCCATTAAAATACCAATGGCATATTTCACAGACCTAGAAGGAACTTTCCAAAAATTCATCTTGAATAAAAAAAGACCCTGAATATCTGCAGCAATTCTGAGAAAGAAGAACAAAGTGGGTGGGATCTCACTACCAGATATCAAGCTGTATTACAAAGCCACAGTTCTCAAAACTGCCTGGTACTGGCACAAGAACAGACATATAAATCAATGGACTAGAATAGAGAACCCAGAAATTGACCAAACCATTATGCTCAATTAATATTCCACAAAGAAGGCAAGAACATACAAAGGAGTCAAGACAGTCTCTTTAAGAGATGCAAATCAAAACGACAATGAGATACCATCTCACACCTGTCAGAATGGCTATCATCAACAAATCAACAAATGACAAGTGCTGGCAAGGATGCGGAGAAAAAGGAACCCTCGTGCACTGCTGGTGGGGAATGCAGACTGGTGCAGCCACTGTGGAGAACAATATGGAGTTTCCTCAAAAAACTAAAAATGGAACTCCCATTTGACCCAGTGATCCCACTTCTAGGAATATATCCCAAGAAACTAGAAACACCAATCAGAAAGGATATATGCACCCCTATGTTCATAGCAGCACAATTTACAATAGTGAAGATTTGGAAACAGCCTAGGTGCCCATCAGCAGATGAGTGGATTAGAAACTGTGGTACATCTACACAATGGAATACTACGCTGACGTAAAAAAGAAGGTGTTCTTACCATTTGCAACAGCATGGATGGACCTGGAGAGCATTAGGCTAAGTGAAATAAGCCAGTCAGAGAAAGATAAATATCACATGATCTCACTCATTTATGGGATATAATGAATAACAAACTGTTGAACAAAAACAGATCCAGAGACAGAGAAACATCGATCAGACCATCAAACCTCAGAGGGAAGGTAGGGGAGGGTGGTGGTGGAGGGGGGAGAGATCAACCAAAGGACTTGTATGCATGCATATAAACCTAACCAATGGACACAGACAACAGAGGGTTGAGGGCATGAGTGGGAGTAATGGGGGGGGATGGGGGAATAATGACACATATGTAACACCTTAATAATAAAGAAATTAAAAAAAAAAGACAATCTCTTTAATAAATGGTGTTGGGAAAATTGGACAGATACATGCCAAAAAAAAAAAAAAAAGAAAAAAAGAAAAAGAAAGAAACTAGATCACAAACTTACACCAAACACAAAAATAAACTCAAAATGGATAAAGGACTTAAACATAAGACGGGAAACCATAAAAATACTAGAGGAATCCACAGGCAGCAAAATCTCAGACATATGTTGAAGCAATTTCTTCACTGATACTGCTCCTAGGACAATGGAAACTAAAGAGAAAATAAACAAATGGGACTACATCCAAATAAAAAGCTTTTGCACAGCAAAAGAAACCATCAACAAAACAACAAGAAAGCCCACTGCATGGGAGAACATATTTGCCAATGTTATCACCGATAAGGGTTTAATCTCCAACATTTACAGGGAACTTATACAACTTAACAAAAGGAAGATAAACAACCCAATCATAAAATGGGCAAAGGACCTAAATAGATACTTTACGAAAGAAGACAGAAGGAAGGCCAAGAGACATATGAAAACATGCTCAAAGTCACTAATCACCCCATTAAAATACCAACAGCATATTTCACAGACCTAGAAAGAACTCTCCAAAAATTCATCTGGAATAAAAAAAGACCCCAAATAGCCACAGCAATCCTGATAAAGAAGAACAAAGTAGGAGGGATCTCAATACTAGATTTCAAGCTGTATTACAAAGCCACTGTTCTCAAAACAGCCTGGTACTGGCACAAGAACATGCATATAGACCAATGGAATAGAACATAAAACCCAGATATTGACCCAAATCACTATGCTCAATTAATATTTGACAAAGGAGGCATGAACATACAATGGAGTCAACACAGTCTCTTCAATAAATGGTGTTGGGAAAATTGGACAGATACATGCAAAAAAATGAAACTAGACCACCAACTTACACCATACACAAAAATAAACTCAAAATGGATACAGGATTTAAACATAAGACGGGAAACCATAAAAATTCTAGAGGAAACCTCAGGCAGCAAAATCTCAGACATATGCCGAAGCAATTTCTTCACAGATACCGCTCCTAGGGCAATGGAAACTAGGGAGAAAATAAACAAACGGGACTACACCAAAATAAAAAGCTTTTGCACAGCAAAAGAAACCATCAACAAAACAATAAGGAAGCCCACTGTATGGGAGAACATATTTGCCAATGTTATCACCGATAAAGGTTTAATCTCCAACATTTACAGGGAACTCATACAACTTAATAAAAGGAAGATAAATGACCCAATTAAAAAAAGGGCAATGGACCTAAATAGAAACTTTTCAAAAGAAGACAGAAGGACAGCCAAGAGACATATGAATACATGCTCAAAGTCACTAATTATCTGAGAGATGCAAATCAAAACAACAATGAGATACCATCTGTCAGAATGGCTATCATCAACAAATCAACAAATGACAAGTGCTGGCAAGGATGCGGAGAAAAAGGAACCCTCGTGCACTGCTGGTGGGGAATGCGGACTGGTGCAGCCACTGTGGAGAACAGTATGGAGTTTCCTCAAAAAACTAAAAATGGAACTCCCATTTGACCCAGTGATCCCACTTCTAGGAATATATCCCAAGAAACTAGAAACACCAATCAGAAAGGACATATGCACCCCTATGTTCATAGCAGCACAATTTACAATAGCTAAGATTTGGAAACAGCCTAGGTGCCCATCAGCAGATGAGTGGATTAGAAAACTGTGGTACATCTACACAATGGAATACTATGCTGACGTAAAAAAGAAGGAGTTCTTACCATTTGCAACAGCATGGATGGACCTGGAGAGCATTAGGCTAAGTGAAATAAGCCAGTCAGAGAAAGATAAATATCACATGATCTCACTCATTTATGGGATATAATGAATAACAAACTGATATACAAAAACAGATCCCGAGACAGAGAAACATCGACCTGACTGTCAAACCTTAGAGAGAAGGTAGGGGAGGGTGGGGTAAGGGGGAGAGGTCAACCAAAGGACTTGTATGCATGCATATAAGCCTAACCAATGGACACGACAACAGGGGGGTGAGGGCATGAGTGGGGGGTGGGGGGTAATGGGGGGATAAGGACACATATGTAATACCTTAATCAATAAAGAAATTTAATAAAAAAAATAAGTGGACCAACAAGTGGATAAGTGGATCTCTCTCTCTCTCTCTCTCTCTCTCTCTCTCTCTCTCTCTCTCTCTCTCTCCCTTCTCTCTTTCTCTCTATTTCTCCCCCTCTCTCTATAAATAATAAAATAAAATGGAATTGAAGGTGAAATAAAGAGCTTCCCAGGCAAGAAAAAGCTAAAGGAATTTGTTAGCACTAAACCAGTATTATCACAAATGTTAACAGTTCTTCTTAAAGAGAAGAAGAAAAAACAAAACAGAGGAACATAGTTAAAAGAATAAAATGGCAATAAACATACTTATCAAGAATCACTTTAAATGTAAATGACTTAAATGCTCCAATCAAAAGACATAAGGTAGCAAAATGAATAAGAAAACAAGATCCATATATATGTTCTCTAAAAGAGACCCACCTCATATCAAAAGGTACACACAGACTAAAAGGGATGGAAAATATATTTCATGCAAATGGAAATGAATAATAAGCTGAGGTAGCAATACTTATATATTTCAAAATAGACTTTAAATCTAAGGCTATAGTAAGAGACAAAGAAGGACACTACATAATGATAAGGGTGTAATCCAACAAGAGAATATAACCCTTGTAAACATTTATGCATCCATTATAGGAGCACCTAAATATATAAAGCAAATCTTGATGGACATAAAGGGAGAGATGGACAGTAATATGTTCATAGTTGGGGATTTTAACACCATTGACATCAATGGAAAGATCTTCCAGACAGAAAAATCAACAAGGAAACAGTGGCCTTAAATGACACACTAGATCAGATGGATTTAATTGACATCTTCAGAGCATCAGAATATACATTCTTTTCAATTGACATGGAACATTTTCTAGGATAGACCACATGTGAGGACACAAATAAGACTCAATAAATTTTAAAAGATTGAGCAAAATAGAGACAGACTCATAGAGAGCAGGCAGGCAGCTTTTGGGGGCGCGGTATTAGAGGACTGGAGGGATTGAGCAAAAAAAGAAAAAACTCACAGACATGGAAAACAGTGTAGTAATTGCAGGGGTGAAAGGGGATGTGTGGAGGTGGTAGAGGGAATAGAATGAATAAAAGGTGATACAAAATAAAAATTGAAAAAGTAATAAAATAAATTTGATAAGATTGAAATCATATCAGGCATTTTCTCTGACCCTAACAGTATGAAACTAGAAATTAATCATAAGAACAAAATAGAAAAACACACACAAAAAAGAAGGCTAAATAACACATTACTAAATAATGAATGGGTAACAATGAGATCAAGGTAGAAATCAAAAGATACCTTAAAACAAATGAAAATGAGAACTCAGTGATCCAAAATCTATGCGACCCAGTGAAAGCAATCCTAAGAGGGGCATTCATAACATAGCAGGCCTAACTCAAGAAACAAATAAACAAAACATTTCAAATAAGCTAACTTTACACTGAAAAGAACTAGAACTAGAACAACAGACAAAGCGCAAAGTGAATAGAAAGAAAAAGTAATAATGATCAGAGTGGAAATAAATAAAATAAAGTCTAAAAGAAAACTACAAAAGATTAATGAAACCAAGATCTGGTTCTTTAAAAAGATAAGATTGGCAAACATTTAACCAGACTCATCAAGAAAAAATTGAGAGGACCCAAATAAATAAAATCAGAAATGAAAAAGAAATAAGAAATGGCACCAAAGAAATACAAAAGATTCTAAGAAAACATGAGGAACAACTATATGCCAACAAATTGGACAATCTGAACTAAAAGGATAAATTCCTAGAAGCATATAATCTTCTAAAACTGAATCAGGAAGAATCAGAAAATATGAATAGACTGATTGCAACTAATGAAAATGAAGCAGTAGTCACAACACTCCCAAGAAACAAAAGTCCTGTACCAGAAGTCTTCAAAGGTATTTTTTTTCAAATATTTAAAGAAGAACTAACACCTTATAAAACTATTCAAAATAATTCAAGAGGAGGAAGACTCCAAAGCTCATTTTACGAGGTGAGCATTATCCTAATTCCAATACCAGATAAAGACAATACAAAGAAAGAAAATTATAGCCCCATATTCCTGATGAACATAGATGCTAAAATCATCAACCAAATATTAGCAAATCAGATTGAGGAATATACTAAAAATATCATATACCATGATCCAATGGGATTTATTTTGGGGATGCAAGGTTGCTATAATATCTGTAAATCAATAAATGTGATACACCACAGAAACAAAATGAAGGATAAAAATCATATGATAATATCAATAGATGCAAAAAAGCATTTGATAAAATTGAGCACCCATCCTATCTAATAAAGATGAAATATGCTAATTGACCATCATGCCCTCACAAAGATGGTGGTGCCCACAGCCAATAAGGAGGAAATATGCTAATTGACTGCCACGCCCTCCAAGATGGCAGTGCCCACAGCCACAAGATGGTGGCACCCAGTCCCCTCAGCCCTGCCGGTGCAGCAGGCACACAGTATGGCCGGGCCCGCCTAACCCCTAACCCCATTTATTAATACTAAATATATATATATATATATATATATATATATATATATATATATATATATATATCTTTCTAGAGGCGGGAGCAGAGCATTGTGGGCCATGCTGTTGAAGCAGTGTCTGGGTGTGTCTGTGTACCCAGACCTCACTTTTGCTTTGATTAGCTCAAAAGACAAGAGTAATCCATCTACCCTGGCCTTCATTTATTATCGTATGCAATCTACCACCAAGTCCTATCAATTTCTTTCTTACATCTGTCTTAAATGCATCTACTTCTTTCCATTACTCACGTCACTCATGTAGTGCACTCACTGTCTCTCCCCTGGACCCCTGTATTGCCTCCTATCTGGACTTCAGAATCCTTTCTAGTTCTCCTGCATGGTAGCCAAGTGGTCTTTAAAAAGTGTGAAGCTGATCAGGTCAAACTTTTCCCTCATTGTTTTAAGGCTAAAACTGCCCAGTCTTTCATAGGGGCCCCAGCCTGCCTCTCCATGTTTGTCTCTTTAGCTAGAGTTTAGTACATCTTTCTATTTCACAAATGCTCCATGAGCTCCAGCCACAAGGCTTTTGAACAAGCCATTTCTTCTACCTGGATCACTCTCTCTCCACTCCTTCTTCACCTGGTTAACCCCCACTCATCCTTCAGAATTCAGCTCAGACATTTTCTTAGGGAGATCAAGGTCCATGTCAGGCTTCTATAGAACCTCTCGCTTCAAGCACTTTATAGTCCTTTATAGCACTTTCCTCAGCTTGTGTGATAATGCCCATCACACCAGACTAAGCAGTTTGCTTCACCCGTACGGGACCATATCTGTGTTTGCTCTTGATTGTATAGGATGAACAACTGCCCTGGTGTGCCAAGAACTGAGGGACTTCCCAGAAAGCAGGACTTTCAGTGCTAAAACTAGGAAAATCATCCTATTACTATATCACCAGCTCAATAAATGTTTGTTAAGTGAATAATCTATAATAATAAAAGCATAATATGCTAATTAGACCAGACATCCTTCTGGATGACCTTCCAGACAAAGCTGGGGCTGCAAGGTTCGAAGCAAGCCACTGTGGCTGCAAGGGCTGAGCCCCTTGCATGAATTTCATGCATCGGGCCTCTAGTAGTTAATAATCACTAATTGGGCCATCAGCCCAACAACCTCACTGAATCTGTTTCTTTTCAGCATAGGAGTCCAAGTTCAAGGAGGAAAGGGTAGCATAACTATGTCCACCTCTCTCTGATTGACTGGCAGTTTCAGGTAGACATAGGTGCTTTCATGACTCTTATGAGGGGCATAAACCAGAAAAAAAGAGCTGTGCAGGTGTGTGGGAACCATGCCAGGTCCCCCGATAGTCAAGGCTGGTGGGAGCACAGAGGCCTTGTTATCAATACACCAGAATGGCCAAAGGCTGCTCTGGGTATGTACCTAAATGATGTGTTCAAGGACTCTGAACCTGGGAATCCTAATCAGGCCAAGATAGCATGAGCGGGTGCAAGGACACACGGTACACTGTGCCCTTCAGTAGCCAATATGATTGGTGTAACTATTGGCACAAATCCTTCTTTGTATAAATGGTATAAAGTAGGTTACTGACTAGTCTAGTCGGCTGAGGTGGGAGTGAGAAGAAGTCTGCTAGAGTATGGAGAGAGAGCAGCTAGGATGGAGTGTGTGAAGAAATCTGCTAGAGAGAGCAGCTGGGCAGGAGAGACAGGAGAAGCTTCTGAACCTGAGAGCTCAGATACCACTATGATGTGAGGCGGTGAGTCTAGGAGGCAGCGTGTGGCTGCTCAGATAATAGCTGTGGGTACAGAGACTGATGCTGCTTTATGGGAAAGATCTATGTTCACCAGCCAGTGTCCGGCTGCCTGCCTGTATGGACTTTGCTGTGAGGACTGTTCTTGTCTGATGGCTATATGGCCACTGGCTTCAGTTCTTTCTTGTATACCCACAACCTCTCATGGCTTCTCCATCTAAGACCTGGCATCCTAGGAGGTCCATCCCCAGGCAGAGGGGCTCAGACCCAACACCTGTTACTAGTGAGCAGAGGATAAAAGAGGAACTTGGACTAAGGAGAATTTAGAAGAATACATGGACTCACAGACACTCAGAGATACTCAGAGCACCAGAGCTCATGCAGGGCTCTGGCCCTACCCTGACAAGGGGCATGAAAACTACAGGTTCTCCCCCAGGGAAAGATGCAATGGAAAGAGAAAACAGATGGAAAGGAAGTAGAGAGTGCAAAGAGAGGGAAGTGCAAATACTGGGAAAAGAGAAACAGTAAAGTTGGAAAGATTTGCTGGAAGCACTGTACAAAATCAAACTAACCATCCCTCCTTCCATGCCTCCCTTATTCACTAAAGAATAATAGTGAATGCAATGTTTTCCCCAGAAATTCCTGTCTCAACCTTGAAGTTGTTTTCCCTAATAACTACAATTTTATAAGATACGAGAGGCCCGATGCACAAATTTCATGCAAGAGTAGGCCTTCTCCCTGGCTGCCGGCACTGGCTTCCCTCTGGCACTTGGGACCTGGGCTTCCCTCACAGCCCTGGCTTCATGTGGAAGGACGTCCAGAATGAGGTCCGGAATGACGTCCGATCTAATTAGCATGTTACCCTTTTATTATTATAGACTAGTGGCCTGGTGCATAAAATTCGTGCATGGGGAGGTTCCCTCAGCCCACCCTGCACCCTCTCCAATTGGGGACACCTTGGGAGATGTCCTACTGCCTAAATTGACAGTCAGACATCCTTTTCACAATCTGGGACCACTGGCTTCTAACTGCTCACCTGCCTGCCTGCCTGATCACTCCTATCTGCCTCTTCCTGCCTGCCTGATTGCCCCTAACCCCTCTGCCTGCCTGCCTGATCACCCCTAACCTCTCTGCCTGCCTGATTGCCTCTAACTGCCTCTGCTTGCCTGCCTGATTGCCCCTAACTGCCCTCCCTGCCAGTCTGATCTCGCCCCAAACTACCCTCCCCTGCAAGCCTGGTTGCCCCCAACTGCCCTCCCTTGCTGGCTTGAGCTCACCTCCAACTGCCCACCCCTGCTGGCCTGATCTCACCCCAAACTGCTGTCACCTGACAGCCTGATCACCACTAACTGCCTCTGCCTACCTGATCTCGCCCCCAACTGCCCTCCCCTGCAGGCCTGATCTCGCCCCCAACTGCCCTCCATACCTGCTTGATCTCGCTCCCAACTGCCCTCCTCTGCTGGCCAATTTGGTTCTGATTGGTCGGTTTCTATGCCAGTCAGTGTCAAACGCTCTGCCTCCTAGGCAGCCATTGGCTCCTCACAGTTCACCCAGATCTGGTTCTGATTGGTTGGTTTCTATGCCAGTCAGCATCTCCTGGCCTGATCAGAGAGGCGGGGCTGATCAGCAGCCCCCACGGAGGCCCAGGGAGAAACAGAGGCACAGCTGCTGGTGAAGCCAGGAGAGAAAGAGAGAGGCAACGGCTGACCAATAGCTGGCACGGAGGCTGCGGATCAGACCCTGCCCCTCTCTCCGGGCCTCTTTCTGGGCCTGATCTGCAGCCCCCTCGGCAGTCAGTGCTGGGTCGCTCTGCCCTCACCGGCAGCAGTCAGTGCTGGGTCACCACGGCAACCCAGCACTGCCTGCAGGACTGACTTCCAGTGTTCGGTCAAGCCTTCAGTCAGTTGTTATGGACCCTGGATTTTTATATATTAGGATACCTACAAAAACAGCATGCTAGTACAACCTCTTTTGAAAACTGTTTGGAAGTGTTTACTAAAAATAAATTTAAATATATAAAAATAAATTTATATACCTAAATTCCATTTCTAGGTATATAGTCAAGTGAAATGAATGCAAATGTCCACCAAATATCATATACACAAGTAACTATAGAGTTTTATTCAAAATAGCACCAAATTAGAAACAACCCAAATGCCCATCAATATGAGAACAGATAACTAAAGGTATGGAATACTACACAGAAAAGGAATACCATATAGAAGTAAAAAAAATATCAATATGTGAAAAAACATGGATGAATCTCAGAGGCAATATGTTGAGCAAAACAAGCCACACATAGAAGGCAGATACCACATGATGCCCTTTATATGAAATTCAAGAACAGGCAAAAGTAATCTTATCACTAGAGATCAGGATAATGGTCATATCTGGGAGGAGTTATTGACTGGCAAGGGGCATGAGGGAACTTTTTGGGGTGCTGGAAATATTTTGCAACTGATATGAGTGACAATTACATGTGTGGATGCAAAATGATCCATATGTGTGGGATTAACACTTCTTATGCATTTTGCTATATATTTCACAACCCATTTCCTCCCCAAGAAAGCACTACACACAACAGAGTAGCCTTTCTTCCCCCCAAAGCACACACATGCCTACCTTAAACACAGATGTGGTTGCACATTTCCATCCTGCATAGCATTGCACTGGGCCATAGTAATCACTTATTGGATACTTGAACAATTAACTCATTTTTAGCATGCATCTGTTGATAAAACTAACCAGTATTTCCTTTCTTATGTTTACAGCCTGATTTTAAGATGGGCTATATAATTTTTTAATTAATAATTTGCTAGTCTTTTTCTAGACTTTTAGATGATCTCTTTTTCTACATTCTAGTCAGAGACAACTCACAAATTACAAGGATTGAAGATATTAAGCAGTTTCTTCTTTTACTGTACTATCAACTTCATTGTCCTGAGTTGTGCCCGTGTTATAACCCAGATCACTCTCACCACTAGGTGGCAATAACCTCACTAAAATAAAATAGACCTGAAATAAAGACCAATATACAGAAGGGCAACTAAAACAATTTAGCCTTGTTTTTTCTTTCCTTATCATAAATTCAGTAAGGAAAAAAGCCAGTCACAAATCTGTATTTCTGCTATAGTACTGGCACCCAATAACACCTCATCTATATATATATAAAACCCTAATATGCAAATAGACCAAACAGCAGAACAACCGAACAACCGGTAACTATGACGTGTGCTGACCACCAGGGGGCGTGCATGGAACATGGCGGGTGTCAGTAGCAGGCGGCAGAGTGTGGAAAATGGCAGCATCAGCTGTGGTGGGATGGTGGAGCAGGTGAGCAGAGGCACCAGACCAAGGCGGGGCACTGGTTGCTGTCATCGGGGCAAGGCTCTGATGGTTCCTGAAAATTCTTTACTCCCGTGTGCCGCAGTCCCACACAGCGCTTGCACCCGCTGCTGGCGCTGAAGCCGCTGCTTGCACCCACTGCCAGTGCCCAGCGCCAGCCCTGATCACTCGGTGCCATCAGTGGATGCCAGCGGTGGCTGCCAGTGCCGATCGCCCCTGGGGGCTTCTCCACCTCCCCCTGCTCCTGAGGGGCAATTGGGGCAGCAGCCGCTGCTCGCACCCGCTGCTGGCACTGGTCCCAAATCACTCCACACCATCAGAAGGTGCGAGTGGGGCCGGTGCCGTCAGTGCATGGGATCAGCGGCCACGGGACTGCCGGCAGACAGGGGACCAGGAGCTATGGCAGGAGGGGCTGGGCGGGGGTGTGGAGGATGGGCCAAGACCCACCCCTGTGCCCACCACAGCCTCACGCCCCACTGTTCCTTCCAAGGTGCACAAATTTTTGCTCTGGGCCCCTAGTAACAAATAAATGGGACTGGAGACTTGGTCAGAGTTGTGTTTTCAGTGAAATCTGATAACAATACATAAAAATTTTATCTTATGAAATGAATGTGCCTGAAAAATCCATTCAGCTACACTTAGTTATGTCTTTAAATATGATCCTGCATAACTTTTAAAAACTTACCTTAAACATTAATGCCAATTCTATCACCCTATCCAATATAGATCTCCCCCCACCTTCAGTTGCCCAGTAAGTCAACTGAAGTCTTTGTGGTTTGGTTGGTCATTAAATTGTTTCTTTTTTTCCTTTCACTTTCATCATTACCAACCAATCTTCCAATACACTTTTGATGTCTCCCTCCCACATTTTAGTTTCCTCTTCTCCATTTAATTATAATGAACATTTCTTATTAGTTTTTAAAATTGATTTTAGAGAGAGGACTGGGGAGAGTGAGAGAGAAACATTGATCAGTTGCTTCCCACTCATACCCTGACTGGGGATGCAGCCCGTGACCCCGGCATGTGCTCCGACCGGGAAATGAACCAGCGACTTCTTGGTTCATAGGTCAATGCTCAACTACTGAACCACACTGACCAGGCTGAAACAGCTCTTTTAACTGTGTCTCTTTTCTTCCTGAAAGCTTATGGAGTAAAGCACTACGCAGATTGGACTGGCCAATAAAATCAGTTGGTTTTGTCCTAGACATGAGGCTAAGGTGAGGTCCCTGAAGCCAGGTGCATTGGAACATCCTGCATAAACTCTATGGCATGATAAGACTTCATAGACCAATCCCTGCCCCTAGCCCTGCCCTATTAAAAGTTTACCCTTGTATTTTTAAAGAGGAAACATTACCTGGCCACAGCTAAGCAGTAGATGGCGTTTTCCCTTGGAGTTCTCCCACTGTGCTCAGAGAAAGATTTGAAGGAGGATCTGAGTATAAAGTCAGTACGGGATGTTGCATAATAAAAAGACGGGTGTGAATAGCCCACGCTTGAAACCGGAGGGAGGGAAATTGGGGGTAGATATGCATTTTTTATGAGCTTTTCTTTTTTCCTAACTGTAGCAATCATATTTTTCCGATTTTGTTGTCGATGTCTTTGCAATTCAGAAAATGTATTTGTATCTACCAGCTGAGGACATTTGAGGGTTTGTTCTCTTGTGTCCTGCTGTGAAATTGCCAAAGGATTGATGGGTTTCCTGAGAGGTGGTAGCTGGCACACAGTGTTCTGTGAGTCTTCGTTCCCAGCTTTGTGCCAGCTCTTTGAGGTCATTTTTGGTTTGGTGAAACCATCCACCATCACAGGGTCTCCAGTTTTCGCCCCAAAGACCCTCGCTCCACAAAGCTGGTTTTTGTAAAGATTGTGACTCTGAGCTCTGAGGACCCACTGTTTTATTTTAATATAGATCCTCATGGGGACTGAAATCTTCAGAAAAGAAACTGTGGACCACATTTTACTAAGTAAATATAATACACAGTCTTTATGCTTGTGTTTGGATGCGATGGTCAGGGGAGTTTGACCCGCTGCATTTTTGCATTCCAGGCACAGCACACTGTAGTTGACAAAGGCCTTCAGAATCAACAGCTGGCCCGCTTCTGCAGCTGCATGAATGGGACATTTAGAGACATCTGCATGCAGAGCTTCGTGGCACCATGCTCGGTAGGGGTGGACGCCAACTGCCTCGTTGGGCCGCACACCCTGCTTCAGGGCCCATTCAGTGAGCTCAATGTAGCCATAAAAGGCGGCAATGTACAGGGCCACCCTTTTCTGATACCTGAATGAGTGAAACAAGTAGGAGTGGGGGTGTTTAGTAAGTCAGCAAACAGACAGATGTAATTACACTAAACACCCATGAAACATTCTAGTTAAATGTTTGTTTCTTCCTAACTTATACCCAAACAATTTTCAGAAAAGGTATACAGTAACATACAAGTTAAACTGTAGAATTTCTGCTTATACACATTATCCTACTACGCACATGTACATAGTTCAAACCACTTTCCTTGAAGAAGCTTTCTTTTTTATGAAAATTAAATGCTCAGGAAGAATACAAAGCTTTATATCAACTGGGACAGTACGGGAAGAAATTCAACACATTTTAGAAATTTTAAAGTTGTGTATGCTTGTTCTCTCTTTTCTATCATTCCTTATTTTTTGGCTTCTGAGACACTATTGCTATCTGATCACCACTAGGTGGCCCCTACCTACACCATCCCCAGTACCATCATCTCCTCTCCCACCTCCATTTATCCCTCTCCAGGCTTTGCCTCACCCTGTACTCAATGAACTTTTTATTCCTTAAATAGAGGCCTGATGCATGAAATTCGTGCAAGATAGGCCTTCCTTCCCCAGCTGCCAGCACTGGCTTCCCTCTGGCACCCAGGACCCAGGCTTCCCTCGCAGCCCTGGCTTTGTCTGGAAGGATGTCCAGTCTAATTAGCATATTATGCTTTCATTATTATAGATTGGTGGCTGTCCTCTGTTCCAACAATTGAAGTTCTAACTCCTCACCTAAGGCCCTTCATCATGTGGCCCCTGCTCCTTTCTCCTGCCCCACTTTGTACCAGTCCCCTTCTATTTCACTGAACTGGAGCTACACTGGCCTTTTTACTGTCCTTCCAACACTCCATAAGGCATAAGCTAAAAGATGGGGGAAGGCTGTTCAGAGAAAGAAGAATTAGGGAGGGAAACCGAGACAGGGTCCCCCGAGGTATTGTCCAGGATACATTTGGGCAAGGCTATCTGACCCCTCTGTAGATGGAGACAAGCTAGCCTGATACCATCCAAAATACATGATGTGTAACTAACTCTGCAATGTCTGATTGCATGCTCCTCACATCACCTTTGGATGTGGTATGTGACTTCCCATATAATTTTCTTGTATGAGGTAAGTGGCTTGCCCAGAACATATGAGTCTCTAGAAGCCTCTGGCAGTTAGATCATAACTAATTAGAGTTATAGGTTAATGTAGGGAGCGGCTATAGGGTTAAGTCTCAGATTGACCTGTGGCAGAGCCACAAACAAGTCCCAGCTTAGAGGGCACAGCCCTCTTAGCATAATTAAGCTTGACCTTATGATGCCCCCTAGATCCTATCTGGGTAGCTAATGGTCTGTGGGAGGTGCAGCAAGTGCTGCCAAAACAAGTGAAACTCACAAGAACATTGTAATTATGTTGACCACAAACTTGTTTGTCTCTGACTATAAAATAAAGCCTCAGCTTGCCATCTGAATCTGTTCTGTGGCCTCAGCCAGGCACAGGAGATCCACCTAGACCCAGCTTATTCTCTTTGTCTGTCTTTTCTTCAATCCTTCACCACCACCCTCCTCAGGCTCACCAAACCCTTGGCTGTGCTGGCACGGCACAGATTAATGCGCTGGCACTTTGGTTCACACATCAGTTTCTTTTGAAATTCATTAATGCACATCAGCATCTCTGAACTTGATCAGTGTTCTTGATTTGGGAGCAAAGCCTCTCCTGGATGGACTAACTGGCCTCTGTTTTCATCTTTATTACCCACGTTGTGGGAACTGGAAGCACTCTTGTTACCAAAATTAATTGATCCTGCCTCCTAAATGTATATTTTCAGAGTCTGTCCTCTTAGTCCTAAACAATAATAATCTCTTGACTGTCTCCCTGTCTTCCTGCCTTCCTCTATTCCTCACACTGAAGCCAGCCAGCCTTCTAAAATGCCTTTCTATACCTTCAGAACACTTCCTTTACATTTCTGTGGGTCCTGCGTGAACTGGCCTCTTCATACCTTTTGAGCCTCTGGCCATTAGCTCCCTCTCACTCTGACCTATCATGTGAAACTTCTTTCAGTACCTTGAACATCTATTCTCTTGCCCTAATCTTTGTACATGTGGTTCCATCTGCTTTGGAACATGTGTTTCTTTTCTCCCTACCATTTATCTGAGTACCAACTTTTCAGGCCTCAATTTTAATTCTCTTTCTCAAGATGATCCCCTGAGTCTGTTAATTCATCATATTATACATTCCCATATCATCTTGCATGGTGCCCATGTCATAACACTTTTCACATTGACTAATAACAGTATTTAACATTTGTATCCTGCTTGCCACCTGCCAGAGAGCTCTCTAATTCCTTAATCTCTAAAACAGTTCTATAAGATAGATGTTATTATCATTCCCATGTTATACAAGAGGACACTGAGGTACAGGATGGTGGAATAATTTGCCCAAGTTTACACACCTGAACACTGAGGGAGTGGGGCTTTGAACCTAGCAGATGGGCACTGCATTTGGTAATCTCAAACATTTTGCAGTTCTGCTTCTTCAGGAATTGGTTACTGGTTTTCTCTTTCCCTTACTGGACTGTAAGCTTGCTGAGAGAATGGACCATGTCTTGTGAATTGCTATATTCACAGGATCTAGCATAATACCAATACATAGCAAATGCTCAATAGATATTTGGTAATTGGGTAGAGGAATAAAAGGAGCTTTTCAATGTGATCATTTATAGTCACCAAGCTCTTACATTTTATTTAAATACTAGAGGCCCAGTGCATGAAATTCGTGCATGGGGAGGGAGGGTGTGTGTCCCTCAGCCCAGCCTGCACCCTCTCCAATCTGGGACCCCCTGAGGGATGTCCGACCACCTGTTTAGGCCCGATCCTGGTGGGATCGGCCCTAAATGGGCAGTCAGACATCCCTCTCACAATCCAGGACTGCTGGCTCCCAACTGCTCACCTGCCTCTGCCTGATTTCCTAACCGCTTCTGCCTGCCAGCCTGATCACCCCCTAACCACTCCCCTGCCAGCCTGATCGATGCCTAACTTCTCCCTGGCCGGCCCAATTGCCCCCAACTGCCCTCTTCTGCTGGCCCAGTCACCCCTAACTGCCCTCCCTGCTGGCCTGATTACCCACAACTGCCCTCCCCTGCAGACCTGGTCTTCCCCAACTGCCCTCTGCTGGCCCAGTCACCCCTAATTGCCCTCCCTGCAGGCCTGATCGCCCACAACTGTCCTCCCCTGCAGGCCTGGTTTCCCCCAACTGCCCTCCTCTGCAGGCCTGGTTGTCCCCAACTGCCCTCTCCTGCTGGCCTGGTTTCCCCCAACTGCCCTCCTCTGCAGGCCTGGTTTCCCCCAACTGCCCTCCCATGCAGGCCTGGTCCCCCCCAACTACCCTCCCCTACAGGCCTGGGTCCCCCCCCAACTGCCCTCCCCTGCTGGTCTGGTTACCCCCAACTGCCCTCCCTTGCTGGCCTGGTCTCCCCCAACTGCCCTCCTCTGCTGGCCTGGTCACCCCCAACTGCCCTCCTCTGCTGGCCTGGCCACCCCTAACTGCCCACAACTGCCCTCCCCTGCAGGCCATCTTGAGGCGGCCATCTTGTGTCCACATGGGGGCAGCCATCTTTGACCACATGGGGGCTGCCATCTTGTGTCTTGGAGTGATGGTCAATTTGCATATTACCCTTTTATTAGATAGGATTAAGTCAAATGGAGATGGTTAAGCACATGAGCACTAGCTTTTAATTGTCAGGATCCAACAACCAGTCATGTCCTTGCTAGCTGTGTGAAAATGGGCACATTTTTTATAGATTTCCTCTTCTATAAAACAAGATAAAATAGTATCTACCTCATAAAATTGTTAAGTATAAAGTTAGGTAATAAATATAACACAGTGTCTGCTACAAAGTATTGAGTAAATATGCACTATGTGTAACAATGTAGCACAACTATTTCTTTGGATTTAGAGCATGAAAAAATTAATGTAAAATAGTTGGATATTTTGTAAAATTGCAAATGGTGGCTTTCCAATCTGTCACTTCACAGAGACCTTGGAGCTCCTGGTGGGTATGTGGGCTTCTGTACAGTATAATTAAATCACCCACAAGGGGGCACTGTTCTAAAGTACTACAATACCACTGAATTGAAAACAAAAGGGTAATGTAGCATTTGGGAAGCTGAAGAGATACATTAACTTTTCTGAGCCTACCCACCTCCACGGCCAGGCCACACATGCTCCACTTCATGTACTACAAAAGTATGAGTGTTGTATTAAATACAGCTTGAAAAATTACATGGGAGCTTAGGAAGAGGTAGCCAATGTTTCAGCCAATCAATTAGCAAATGTGTTGTATTTTTTAAAGAATAATTGAATGTGAGAGTGACAAGATACTTATTCTGATGGCTTTAAAAAGAGATGTTAAAAGTCTGATACCCAATCCAAACTGGTCACCCATTTAAATAGTGTTTCTTGAGGAATGTGTACCCAAAGTGCAATCCTTCCCCAAAGGCTGTTAGCCCTGGTGGCATCCCTGCTGCCTCATTCTACAAATCTCTCCATAATGGGGTCTGGTTGAGACATGCTAAGTGGGACTGGCATGGAGCAGCACACCAGCCATGGAGTGAATTGTAGACTCAAGGTCCTATGGAAATTTAGGGTTACTTTAAAAAATTACTTAAATTAATTTAACATTTGCTTTATCTCCGTACTTAAGTACCAGTTTTTCATTTGATAAATAGCGTTGGACTTTAAGTTTTTGTCCGAGGAGACAACCCATCAGAAATTCCTTCCATCCATCCCAGACGTCCAAGCGAAGCGTTGTGCCTGTGGATCAAGAGAGGCAGTTTACAGTCCAGTCCATCATGTGGCTTGGCAATCCATAAAACTTCTAAAGATAGCTTCCCCCACAGAGGCATGGACTAGATGCAAAAGTAACCTTGGAGTAAGTTGACAGAGATGTTATTCTTAGCTGAGGCCTGCACTGTGATTACATATGATGCTGAAGTATTTTTTGTAGCTATCTGAAAACAGTGCTGTGGAAACTGATTCCATGATGATGTACATCTCTGTAGAGGGCGCCTGGGAAGGCACATGGGCAATTTTCCTTAATTATTGTCAGCTGAACTCAGGGCGTAGGCAGAGTCACGCCCTGGGAACATGCTTCCCCAATAAGTCTGGACATGTTAATCAGTTCTGACTTCATAGCAGCCTAGGTGTCAGCAGGGGCGGGACTAGATATGTAAATCTAGGCCTATAAAAATAAACATGCTGCGTGGCTCGGGTCGTCATCGTCTTCCTGCCTCTCCATTCAGAGAGAATGGTGGCGTCCCACCCAGCTCCCAGCTTTAAACCTATCTCTGTGTCTTCTTTCTTTATTTCTATTATTTCTCAATCCCTGGCCGCCTCCATTTAGAACCAGTTCGTTCATCTCTCTTTCTGTGCAGGACGTGGAAAAGGGAGATTCCCGCCATGTCTGGCCCCCGCCGCATCAGGCCCCCGCACATCTCACCATGTAAAACTAAAGCTATTTTGTTGGAAGAGGAAACTAAACAAAACGTGACAGGACAAATGGGCTCCTTCTTGGGCCTTCAGCTTGTGAGTGGGCTGTGGGTGGAGCTGAAGGATCTTTTTGTTCTGTGCTTCACAAAACAGGAGCCATTCTGTGTTATGAAAATTCATTGCTCCTGGAGGATTTATCACTTGCTCCTCAATAGATGACCCTCTCTTGATGCTGTGACACCACATTCCCTTTGCTCCTTGGGCAGGTGTTCTCCAGGAATCTTTCCTCAGCCTTTGGATCTATTCACTCTACACACCCCTCAGAATAAAACCCAACATGGCCTACCCTGACCTCTGCCATCTTCCTCCATCCAGCCTGCCTCACTTACTCTGTCCAGGGCACTCTGACCTTTCACCTGTCCTTGAGACATACCAATTCCACTCCCAAATCAGTAACTAAAAATGTATAACTTATTTTGCTTCACAGGGTCTTTATCCAGATTTTCACAGGGGAGTGTCCTTCTTACTCAGTTTCCAATTCAAGCATCATGTCCTCACAGAGGACCTTCTCAGAACCATAGCTAGCTCGGTCTCTGCCACCACTGCCCCTCCCCTCCAATACTCTTTATCCCATGACCTTATTTTACTTATTCATATCACCTGCCATCAGTACTTGAAATAATTTTACTTGTGTAAAGATTTTTTTTCATGCCCCCATTAGACAGAAAGCTCCTTCAGGACTTGTCGCACTTGGTAAGTGCTCACTAAATACTTGTTGGTTGACTAACAGACAATCTCAGTGATGCTGATGGCTTCATTGACCACCCATGTGTCACTCCCTCTCCAGTCCACATCTCCAGCTCAGCCTCTGCTGCAGCTCCAGATCCCCTTGCTGGTGATGCTGCCATACAAGGGACCACACTACCTTCATGTTGTTCTAGAAGACAACTTGTTAGCTTTCATCCCAACCTGCTTTTCCTCCTGCATTCATCTCAGAGTTGTTCTTCATCCATCCCTTTTTTCTTTTCTTTTTAAAAAATTGATATCAGAGAGGAAGGGAGAGGGAGAGAAAGAAACATCAATGATGAGAGAGAATCATTGACCGGCTGCCTCCTGCATGCCCCGCATTGGGGATGGAGCTCACAACCCAGGCACATGCCCTGACCAGGAACCAAACCGTGACCTCCTGGTTCATAGGTCAACACTCAACCACTGAGCCATGCTAGCTGGGTGCATCTCATGCTCTGCATCTATACAGTCACTGAGGCCTGACTAATTTATCTCAGAAATGTTAAAGAACTGTTTCTTCATCTTCATCTAAACCAGCTCCGCCCTATTTCATGCCAAGATAATCTCTCTCCTGAATCTGCTCTGAGAAGCTCCCAAGAAAGTTCCTCCTCCCTTTATTCAGGTCTCTGCTCAAATGTCATCTCCTTTGGCTGTGTAAAAATAGCCTTCCCCACTTTCCCACATCCTTATATCCTGCTTTCTTTTACTTCATAGTTCTTATTTCTGTTTAAAAGTTGCTATTTTTCTGTTAACTTGATGGTACTTGCTTTCCCCATGGCAATACAGGCCCCCAGAGGGTGGGAGCCTTGCCACTCTCACTCACAGCTCTCGGCCTGCTTTCTCAGTGGTGCCTGCTCATGGGGAATGTTCAGTGAGTATTTGTTGAGTGACGTTCCACTCACTCCTCAAATCCATTCTGGGCATGTGCTGCCCTCCTTACACTTAGCAGCCCAGCAGGCTGGTCTGCCCTTCTGGATACACACCAGGCTATTTCTGGCTCTGGGCCTTATTCTTTTGCTGCACTTTTCTCTGAATTCCTCTGATTCCTTCCCCACACCCTCCTACCAATAGTTTATGATGCAACATTGGCATCATCGTCTCCAGGAAGCCCTCCTTGACTACACCATTCTCTCACTTCTCCAAGGAGGTTAAAGTACTGCTCAACTGGTGGCCATAATATATTTGGACACTATCATTGAGCATACATTCCTACTTTGGAATTGCTAGTTTGCAAACACTAACAGAGACCTCTCTGAGTCCAAGCATCATATATCATCCAGCCTGTGAGCTCTGTTTTAGTTATGCTCTTGGGTTGCAAGGAGGATCTCAAGAAAATGGGTTTATTATACTAAGACAATGACTGGAAATGGTGTGCATTAGGGACCAAGGCCCCAGAATCTCTGCTCTCTCTGTCTCTTTGTATATCTTCTTACTTTCTCCACCAACAGGCTGCCCTGCTCGCAGTTTCTATCTTATTTATCACAACTTTGGCTTTTATTCAACATTGGTTTACCACAACCCAAACTTATTTCATGGTACCTTTCATTTTCTATTCCTACTGATAACCAAGACTAATAATAATGAGAATAGTAATAATATATTGAATATGAGTAGCTAATATTTATTGAGTGCTTATTATATGTTCTGGCTTTGTTCTAAGTACTTTACATGAATAAGATAATTTAAAATTCACAATAGCCTTGAGTGATAGGTTGTATAATTACTTCCATTTGACAGCTGGAGAAACTGAGGTATTATGAGATTAAGTAATTTGCTCAAGTTTTACATACCCAATAAGCAGTGGAACCAGGAATTGGACCTGGATAATCTGGCTCCTATGCCCATGTTCCTGTCCTTTATGTCTAGTTTTCTATTTCTTATGTCATTTATTCATCTACTCCTTTGATGCTATACTGTGGTTCAACTACCAGGTCCCTGCTGGGTCTCACTAAGGATTACCTTCTGCCTTTCTCAGTCTTACCAATTCTCAGTTGCAGACTGACTTGCCTACCCCAGGATCCCTACTAGCAGGACTTATTAGAAGCTAGATATCTACAGGTGGGATCTTCCTAGCCCATCTATCCTTCCCCAAGTGGTTGTCTCACCTCAAGATCTCAGCTCTCCATGTCCACTGCTGATGAGCTCTGATTCTGAAAAGGACTGTGAATGCTGTGCGATTTAAATTCTCACCAACAATAGGGTGCTAGTACTTCCATCAAGCCTTGTTTTTATTATTATTATTCTGCTTTAATTCCCTATCTGGAAGAAAGTGTTATAACTATCAATTTCAGTTCCTTGCAATAAAGCAGTCCTAATTTCTAAAAGAACTAAGATAAGAATGAATGTTTTTTCTGTTAATGCTCAACTTTTATTTATCCAGAGAATTTCTAAGCAAGTTAACCAGCACTATTTATTAGCTAGTCCTTCCATCCCAATCAATTTGCTGCCCATTAAATTTCTTCATAAGTTTAGGAATTCTGTAGGGAAATAAAAATTTACTTGAAAAATGCTATGTTGTTCCAGAAAATACAACTAAAATCTATACAACTAAAATCTATAACTGAAGTGAAAGCAAAACTAATGGGACTTAATCTTCAGGCCCTCTTATTCTATGAGCTTTATAATTCTCTACTAGAGGCCCGATGCAAAAAATTCCTGCAAGGGGCTCAGCCCCTGCCCCTGCCCCTGCGGCTGCTTCTGGCCCCCTGCTGCCCTGGCTTCATCTGGGACATCTGGTCTAATTAGCATATTACACTTTTATTATTATAGGTTCTTAATTTTGGATTATTTTGTAAGGGATCCCCAAAATTGTATATATTTACAAAACCTGGATCCACCCACTTCCTGCTTGCAAACCTATGCATCTACCATGCCCAAACCATGCAGGAAAGCAGGTGCAAGCAGTAGTGCCTATTCTAGGGAATTGGTATCCATGTGGTCCCTGTATCCCAAGTTCCAGATTCCTCATCCATACTTTAAGGTCAATACCTGCCTATCTGACTTAGGCTCTTTCTTCTTGAATGTAGAAAACCTTTCTCTGGTTTGGGTTTCCCCTAACGAGAAATAAAACAAAACATTGATCAGAACTTAAAGAGCACCAATAAAAATAGGTATACATAAAGTCATGCTGGATTGGCAATATAAATTGTTGGAAACAAACCAATCTTGAGTGTGTGATTACCATTTATTAGCAGTATGTCCTTTAGCATGTTAGTTAACTTCCCTGAGCCTCATCTGTAAAAGAAATTAAAATGGCACAGTAGGTCTCCAAGGGGCCTAAGGGAGCCTACTAGAGGGACCAAGGAGAGACAGAGGAACCTGGAGCCAGCCCAGATTTCAGGGTCTGAGCTGACAGGAGCCTGCTCCTGGAACAGTCTCTCAGATGCATTGTGTTCAGCCTGGCCATGAAACCTGCCATGAGGCACTTACAGTGAAAAGTACCAATAGCATCACCCTGTAAAGGAAAGGCATTTGTTTGTTTATTCATTTATTTAGGCACACCTATTCCAGAAAGGATTAATGTCAGTTTATACGAATATATAAAATATAAACAGAAACAAGCAGATAAGCACACAGATAAGCAAGAGAAAAGTTAGGGCCAGGATAATCTTAGGAGCTAGAAATGGGCTTAAATGAACATCTATCCCTTATAGGTCAATACAAGAAAATGTGTGTGTGTGTGTGTGTGTGTGTGTGTGTGTGTGTGTGCCTATATAAGGTATCACTAACCTTAAGTCACAAATATTTTAGGATGTTTAGCTTTGATAAATTCTTGATAAGTTAATCATTAAATATTCTACTACCAAAAAGTCCTTTAATCTCCTTATTATTTATCTTCTTTCTTTTTTTGTTTTTGTTAATCCTCACCTGAGGATTTTTTTTTCATTGATTAGAGAGATAGTAGAAGAGCAGGGGAGAGACAGAGAGAGAAACATCGATGTGAGAGAGACACATTTACTGGTTGCCTCCTGTATGTGCCCCAACTGAAGCCGGAGATTGAACCTGCAACCGAGGTACATGTCCTAGATTGGAATTGAACCTGCAACCCTTCAGTCCAAGGGCCAATGCTCCAACCACTGAGCCAACTGGCTAGGGCTACTTATCTTCTTAACTGCTGTAATCTTATTGTCTCTCTATCCACTTTATTGAAACTATTCTCTCTGTGCTTACCAATGATCGTTAAGTCAAATCAAAAGTTATTACTTAGACATTGTTTTTGGCCTTTTCTGGCATCCTGAAAATTGGCTCTTCTTCATCATCTGTAACAATGCAAAGTCCAGTTCCCCTCTCGACTCTGACAGCTTTCTGTGTCTCATTTCCTGACTGTCTACTTGCCCTGACTTCACAGTTTCCTTAGCACTGGCCCTTGGCCCTTGACACATCCTGCTGTAACTGCTCTATAAGGACAGCACCTCTCCTGGAGCTCAGCCCACAGCTCCGTGGGCAGGACATGACAGCAATATCTGCTAACTCAACAGTCACTCAAGCACTAGCTCCAGGTTTATCATGGAGTTGTGCTTTCAGGTTGGCCACTAACTAGCTGAGTAACTTGCAGGGGGAAAAAACCAACATGAAATTTCTGAGTTTCCTTATATCTCAAGTTTAGTACCCGAAGCATACGTTCCTTTTCCCAAGTTCGCCACTGCTGTCCTAGTGACAGAACCCTGGTGCCTCCTCTTCTTTCATGTGAACCAGCATGCCATTTTGTCTCTTCTTCCAGAATTTCTCAAACTTGTCTCATTCATTGCTAGTGAAATTAGTTCATACCGGAATTATCAAAAGTTCCAGTTAGATAGGAAACCAAGATGGCGGCATAAGGTAAAAACCTAATTGTTGCCTACCACAACAATTTTGAAACTACAACTGGAAAACAGAGCGCACACCGTCCAGAACCACCGGAAAGCTGGCAGAGTGGAAAACCTACAACTAGAGAAAAAAAGAGAGGGGGACGCTGAGCCTCAGGAGCTGTGGAGGTGCGGAGATCCGTGAGCGCGGAAAGGGCAGGCGGCTGAATACACGGCAGGCTTGCTCACAGCGTTGAGAGGGAGGGCAGCAGACGCTGCGTGGCTAGCTTTCTCGTTTGGGAGAAAAACAAAACTTCCCGACTGCACTGAAATCCAGCTGCGGTCGGGGAGAAACTGGTCTGTTTGGCAGCAGACGAGGCTCGAAAGCTGCCTTCTCTCAGAGGCGCGCAGCCATTGATTAGGGCACGGAGAAACCTGCCCTCTTAGGGCGGCGCGGACGGAAACCAAGTTTGTCTGCGCCATTCTGAGACTCCACCCCATCCAAGCTGAGCACAGCCCTCCCAGTGACTGGATTTCTCATTTGGGAGAAAAACAAAACCTCTGGTCTGCACTGAAATCCAGCCCCAGCTAGGGAGAAACTGGTCTGTTAGGCAGCGGGAGAGGCTCGAAAGCTGCCTTCTCTCAGAGGCGCACAGCCATTGATTAGGGCACAGAGAAACCGGCCCTCTTAGGGCGGCATGGACGGAAACCAAGTTTGTCTGCGCCATTCTGAGACTCCGCCCCATCCAAGCTGAGCACAGCCCTCCCAGTGACTGGATTTCTCGTTCGGGAGAAAAACAAAACCTCCGGTCTGCACTGAAATTCAGCCCCAGCTGGGGAGAAATTGGTCTGTTAGGCAGCGGGAGAGGCTCGAAAGCTGCCTTCTCTCAGAGGCATGCAGCCATTAATTCGGGCATGGAGAAACCGCCCCTCTTAGGGCGGAGCAGACAGGAAACCAAAGCTTGTCTGCACCACCCTGAGACTCCGACCCATCCAAGCTGAGCACAGAAGCTCTCCCAGCGGAGACACTGCTGATCCTCACAGCCAACTGGCTTGGAGATCAACTCCCGCCAGTGATACCAACAATCCCAACCACTCTGAACTCCAGTTTCTGGGGACACGCGGGGGACCCAGACGCCTACGGGACTCTCGGCCATCGGTCGGAGAGTGAGAGTGACTTTTCTGTCGGTGTGGACGACACCAGATTTCAACCACTCTCATAAGGGACACATTCAAGAGGCAGACTCAGTGAGCACCAAAGCCCTACTGTGTCTCCAGCACAACAATTCTTCCGTTATAGACACAGCAGGCCCTCACAACCAATTGGACCGGAGGTCTATTCCTCCCAGTGTACCAACAGCAATCAGGGCTTTTAACTACACCAAGACTTTCCACTCAGCCCACAAAGGGGAGTACCAAGAGCGACCACCTAGGGTGATTGGGGAAGCTGAGCTACCGGCCCCTATAGGTCACCGACCACACAAAGCCACTCCATTAACACAGGGAGGCAGCCAAAATGTGGAGACATCGAAGTATGTCACAAGTAGGAGAGATAGATGAAAGCAAACTAATGGACGACACAGTGTTCAGAACCGTATTTATAAGGTTACTCAAGAATCTTCTAAAAACCGCTGAGAAACTTGAAGAGACCTTCAAGGACCTAAATGAGAATACCAAAAAAATGGAAAAGGACCAGTCAGAAATTATGCATACACTGTCTGAAATAAAGAATATACAGAGTAGACCACCGCACCCGAAGAGTCAAACCAAAGATCTGGAATATGAGGAAGAAAAAAACACCCAACCAGAGAGGCGGAAAGAAAGAAGAATCCAAAAGTGTGAGGATAGCATAAGGAGCCTCCGGGATGGCTTTAAGCGTACCAATATCCAAATTTTTGGGGTGCCAGAAGAGAGAGAGCAAGATACTGAAAACCTATTTGAAGAAATAATGACAGAAAACTTCCCCCACCTGGTGAAAGAAATAGACTTACAGGATCAGGAAGCGCACAGAACCCCAAACAAGAGGAGTCCAAAGAGGACCACACCAAGACACATCATAATTAAAATGCCAAGGGCAAAAGACAAAGAGAGAATCTTACAAGCAGCAAGAGAAAAACAGTTAGTTACCTACAAGGGAGCACCCATACGACTGTCAGCTGATTTCTCAACAGAAACTATGCAGGCCAGGCGGGAATGGCAAGAAATATTCAAAGTGATGAATAGCAAGAACCTACAACCAAGACTACTCTACCCAGCAAAGTTATCATTCAGAATTGAAGGGCAGATAAAGAGCTTCACAGATAAGAAAAAGCTAAAGGACATCACCACCAAACCAGTATTATATGAAATGCTGAAAGGTATTCTTTAAGAAGAAGAAAAAAGTAAAGATAAAAATTATGAACAACAAATACATATCTATCAACAAGTGATTCTAAAAATCAAGTGAACTAAAAATCTGAGGAACAGAATAAACTGGTGAACATAATAGAAAAAAAAAAGTTTCAGTTAGCACCCGGCCAGTGTTGCTTAGTGGTTGAGCATCAACTTATGAATCAGGAAGTCACAGGTCGATTTTTAGTTGGGTCACATGCCTGGGTTGTGGGATCTGTCCCAGGTTGGGGCGGAGGGTGGGCAGGACGCAGGAGGCAGCAGATCGATGGTTCTCTCTCATCATTGACACTTCTGTCTCTCTCCCTCTCCCCTTCTCTCTGAAATCAATAAAGATATAGTTTTAAAAAGTTCTAGTTAGCTTCCAGTATTTCCTCATTCCTTTCTATGTTTCATGCTGCTTGTTATCAGATGTTACTTCTGTTAAAGCATGCCTGTGCCGAAACCGGTTTGGCTCAGTGGATAGAGCGTCAGCCTGCGGACTGAAAGGTCCCAGGTTCGATTCCGGTCAAGGGCATGTACCTTGGTTGCGGGCACATCCCCAGTAGGGGGTGTGCAAGAGGCAGCTGATCGATGTTTCTCTCTCATCGATGTTTCTAACTCTCTCTCTCCCTTCCTCTCTGTAAAAACTCAATAAAATATATAAAAATATATATATATAAAAATAAAACATGCCTGTTCCAGAATGTACATGATTTCAGAGGCTGAGCACATTAAGCCTGTACTCTGTTGCCTCACCCCTAAGACCCTCCTTAATCTGACCCATTGGTCTCAGCAAGGATCCACTCTTCCAGTCAGTCTCCTGCTTGCTGTTCCTCCTGGATTAAACTATGTTCATGAACCTGTGGCTCATGTTTTTCTCCTGGCCCAGAAGCCTGGAATGTCTTCCCATCCCCCTTGCTGATGATCCTGCCCCTTTGTGTGCTCAAGCCCCATATTCTTTCAAATGCCTTCCCTTGAGCCCTTGAGCATACATTGAACTGTCTTATTGGGTTATAACTGAGTATATGTGCATTTCTCATTCCCACCAAGTTACTGTAAATGCCCAGATGCAGAGGCAGTTTTGTATACTTCTGTATGAGCTAGTTTGTGCAATGACTAATTAAGCTACTTAAATCTTTTATTTTCATTCTGAATTTGACTGCTTCTCTAAAACCTTCTGATTTTCCACTGTCTTTGGAAGGAAATGAAGGTTCAACTCCAGAAAGGACCAGGAATGACTCACTGACTAGAAAGGAGGGAAGCTGGAAGAGAGGCTGATCAAGGGCACTTTTATCCGTCAGTTTACAAAGGTGGGGTACTTAAGGAATGCTAGGGGTGCTTATGGCGAAGGTGCTTCATGCAGGCCAAAGACGTCCTCCTTTCCCTGCGAGTTTCTTTTTTCCTTGCCGCCCCTCCCGTGCCCTGTGTTCTCATAGTGGCCAAAGTAACCCACCCTGGTCAGACTCGAGTCTCTAACCTTATATCTGAAAACATTTATTTCTACAAGGATGTTTTAATATGTTGATGTGTTGTTCTTGACACACCCTGAGCAAGTCGTTTAACCACTCGGAACCTTTTTGCTTTCTTTAAATCTTTAAAAATTTGGGTTGGGCCAAGCCATTTCTAAATTCTCTTCCAGATCTAAAATGTCACATCATAATCTGAGCAACATAGGCTGGAAGAACAGTCTCCCTATTTTTTCCATTGACCCTTTGGTATGGAATAGCTAGAACATAAGTTGCTTAGGGACAAATGACTCTTGTGTGCCCTTACTCAAATAGCCCCACCATGGTCTGGGCAGGGCTGATCCCCAGCAAACACATAGAGCACATGTGTGCTTTACAGTGAGGTACTCTGGGGACAAATCCTAGAACAATGCTTCCTCTGATCAAAACAGGGATGATAGGTTTATAGTGGGGCTTCCAGACAAGATGGTGGTGTAGGTAAGTGCAGTACTTGCATCCTCCCACAACCACATCAAAACTACAACTAGAATACAGAACAACAATCATTCAGAACTGCCTGAAATATAGCTGAACAGAGGTCCTACAAATAGGAAATTAAAGAGGAAGCCGCATTGTGAATGGTACGAGGGGCAGAGATACTGAGCCAGCTGGTCCCATATCAAAATGTGGCAGATAAAAACTGGGAGGGATATCTCGGTTGTAGAGGTCCCTCCTGAGGAGTGAAGGGTCCCAGACCCACACCAGGCTTCCTAGCCCAGGGTTCAGAGGAAAAGAAGGGCCCATAACTTCCGGCTATAAAAACCAGTGGGGATTGAGGCCTAGGAAGGCAGAGGCTGCTGGAGTCCCAGGCAGTTACATTAAAAGGGCCCACACACAGACATTCTTGAACTCAAAAGCTTTGAGTTCCAGCACGAGGGCAGCAGTTAGAAAGGCACCAGGGACACATGGGGAGGAACTGACGTGTCTGATAACAGGACAAGAGCTGGAGGGGCAGCTTTCTCCCAGACAGAAGAGCTAGCAGAGACCATTGTTCCTTTTCTGCACCCTCACCCCACAGAGCCAGCAGGTGGACACCATATCTGAGTCTCCATCAACCTGGTTAACACTGTTTGCCCCACACTGATGATTCCCTGAGACCCCCCACCCCACCCAAGTTGTAGACCCACCCAAGCTATTTCCATCAGCTTTTCCATACAAACAGCCTGTCTTGACATATGCTTCAAACTTTCCTAAAACCTTTCAGACAAACAGTGTCTGGCCTCTGTGTGCCCCGTATCTCTTGCTAAGTGGCCACAGACCAGGCACTAGCAACAGCCAGCCTCGGTTTGCAGCTCCGCCTCTCCTGGGCACATCCAAACCCAGCATAATTAGCATCCATCTGCTGATCTTTTTTTTTTTTTCGTTATTGATTAAGGTATTACAAATGTGTCCATAACCCCCAATTGCCCCCCCACCCCACTCCCGTTCATACCCTCACCCACTTGATTTCTATGTTCATTGGTTATGATTATATGCATGCATACAAGTCCTTTGGCTGACCTCTACCCCTTACCCCCACCCTTCCCTCTGAGGTTTGAGCATCTGATCGACGCTTCTCTGTCTCTGGATCTGTTTTTGTTCATCAGTTTATGCTGTTCATTATAATCCACAAATGAGTGAGATCATGTGATATTTATCTTTCTCTAACTGGCTTATTTCACTTAGCATAATGTTCTCCAGCTCCATCCATGCTGTTGCAAATGGTAGGAGTTCCTTCCTTTTTACAGCAGCATAGTATTCCATTGTGTAGATGTACCACAGTTTTCTAATCCACTCATCTGCTGATGGGCACTTAGGCTGTTTCCAAATCTTAGCTATTGTAAATTGTGCTATTATGAACATTGGTGTGAATATATCCTTTCTGATTGGTGTTTCTAGTTTCTTGGGATATATTCCTAGAAGTGGGATCACTGGGTCAAATGGGAGCTCCATTTTTAGTTTTTTGAGGAAACTCCATACTGTTCTCCACAGTGGCTGCACCAGTCTGCATTCGCAGAGCAGTGCAAGAGGGTTTCTTTTTATCCATATCATCGCCAGCACTTGTTATCTGTTGATTTGTTGATGATCGCCATTCTGACAGGTGTGAGGTGGTACCTCATTATCGTTTTGATTTGCATCTCTCAGGTGATTAGTGACTTTGAGCATGTTTTCATATGTCTTTTGGCCTTCCTTATGTCCTCTTTCGAAAAGTATCTATTTAGGTCCATTGCCCATTTTTTGATTGGGTTGTTTATCTTCCTTTTGCTAAGTTGTATGAGTTCCCTGTAAATGTTGGAGATTAAACCCTGATCGGAAATATCATTGGCAAATATGTTCTCCCATACAGTGGGCTTTCTTGTTGTTTTGTTGATGGTTTCTTTTGCTGTACAGAAGCTTTTTATTTTGATGTAGTCCCATTTGTTTATTTTCACTTTAGTTTTCATTGCCCTAGGAGCTGTATCGGTGAAGATACTGTTTCGGCATATATCTGAGATTTTGTTGCCTGTGGATTCCTCTAGTATTTTTATGGTTTCCCATCTTACGTTTAAGTCCTGTATCCATTTTGAGTTTATTTTTGTGTATGGTGTAAGTTGGTGGTCTAGTTTAATTTTTTTGCATGTGTCTGACAAAATTTCCCAGCACCCTTTATTGAAGAGACTGTCTTGACTCCATTGTATGTTCTTGCCTCCTTTGTAAAATATTAATTGAGTATAGTGGTTTGGGTTGATTTCTGGGTTCTCTATTCTATTCCATTGGTCTATATGTCTGTTCTTGTGCCAGTACCAGGCTGTTTTGAGAACAGTGGCTTTGTAATACATCTCGATATCTGGTATTGAGATCCCACCTACTTTGTTCTTCTTTCTCAGGATTGCTGCAGCTATTCGAAGTCTTTTTTTATTCCAGATGAACTTTTGGAGAGTTCTTTCTAGATCTGTGAAATATGCTGTTGGTGTTTTAATGCGGAGTGCATTGGATCTATAAATTGCTTTGGGTGGTATGGGCATTTTAATGATGTTGATACTACCAATCCATGAACACGGTATGTTCTTCCATCTGTTTATGTCATCCTCTATCTCTTTTTTCAACATCCTATAGTTTTCTGAGTAGAGGTCTTTTACCTCCTTAGTTAAGTTTATTCCTAGGTATGTTAATTTTTTGTGTGCAATGGTAAATGTGATTGTTTTTTTTAAATCTCTCTTTCTTTAAGTTCACTATTGGTGTATAAAAATGCCGTAGATTTCTTGGTGTTAATTTTGTATTCTGCTACATTGCCAAATTCATTTATTAAGTCTAATAATTTTTTATGGAGACTTTAGTGTTTTCTATGTACAGTATCATGCCATCTGCAAATAATGACAGTTTTACTTCTGCTTTTCCAATTTGGATGCCTTTTATTCCTTCTTCTTGTCAGATCACTTTGGCTAGCACTTCCAGTACTATATTGAACAAGAATGGTGAAAGTGGGCATCCCTGTCTTGTTCCTGTTCTTAAGGGAAATGGTTTTAGTTTTTGCCCATTGAGTATGATGTTGACTTGCAGGTTTGTCATATAAGTCTTTTATTATGTTGGGGTATGATACTTCTATTCCCTCCTTGCTGAGCATTTTTATCAGAAAACGTTGTTGGACTTTGTCAAATGCCTTTTCTGCATCAATTGATATGACTATGTGATTTTTGTCTCTCAATTTGTCTATGTGATGTATCACGTTTATTGATTTGCGGATATTGTACCAGCCTTGATTCCCTGGAATTAATCCCACTTGGTCATAGTGTATGATCTTTCTAATGTATTGCTGGATCTGGTTTGCTAGAATTTTGTTGAGAATTTTAGCATCTGTGTTCGTCAGGGATATTGGCCTGTAATTCTCTTTCTTTGTGGTGTCTTTATCTGGTTTCGCATTAAGGTAATTCTGGCTTCATAAAAGGAGCTTGGAAGTGAGCCTTCCTCTTGAATTTTTTGGAATAGTCTGAGAAGGATTGGTTTTAGTTCTTCTTTGAATGTTTGGTAAAACTCCCCTGTGAAGCTATCTGGCCCATGGCTTTTGTTTGCTGGAAGCTTTTTGATTACTGTTTCAATTTAATCAGTAGTTATCAGCCTATTCAGGTTTTTTGATTCTTCCTGATTGAGTTTTGGAAGCTTGTATTTTTCTAGGAATGTGTCCATTTCGTTGAGGTTGTCCAGTTTGTTGTAGTAGAGTTATTCATAGTATTTTTTTTTACAATCCTTTGTATATCAGTGGGGTCAGTTGTTACTTCGCCTCTTTCATTTCTGATTTTGTTTATTTGGGTCCTCTCTCTTTGCTTCTTGGTGAGCCTGGCTAGAGGTTCATCAATCTTGTTTATTTTTTCAAAGAACCAGCTCTTGGTTTCATTAATCTTTTGTATTGTGTTTGGGATTTTTTTGTTTGTTTTTTTTCCTCTATGTTGTTTATTTCTGCTCTGATCTTTATTATCTTCTTCCTTCTGGATACTGTGGGCTTTTCTTGTTGCTCTCTTTCTAATTCTTTAAGTTGCAAGGTTAGATAATTTATTACCAGTTTTTCTTGTTTTTTGAGGTAGGCCTGTAGAGCTATGAACTTCCCTCTTAAGATTGCTTTCATTGTGTCCCATAGATTTTGGATTGTTGTGTTTTCATTGTCATTTGTTTCCAGTATGCTTTTTATTTCTTCTTTGATCTCTTTATTATTTAATAGCATGCTATTTAGCCTTTATTTAATAGCATGCTATTTAGCGTGCAAATGTTTGATTTTTTTCATTTTATTTGATTTCTAGTTTTATGCCATTGTGATCCGAGAAGATGCTTGTTATGATTTCTATCCTCTTGAATTTGAAGAGACTTTGCCTGTGTCCTAATATGTGGTCTATCTTTGAAAATTTCCCATGTGCACTGGAGAAGAATGTATATTCTATAGCTTTGGGGTGAAATATTCTGAAGATGTCAATTAAATCCATCTGATCTAGTGAGTCATATAGGATTGATGTTTCTTTGCTGATTTCTTGTTTAAAGAATTTATCCAGTGGTGTCAGTGGGGTATTAAAGTCCCTTACTATGACTGTATTGCTGTTGATCTCTCCCTTGATATCTTCCAGAAGTTATTTTATGTATTTGGGCGCTCCTGTATTGGGTGCATATATGTTTACCAGAGTTATATCTTCTTGTTGAATTGCTCCCTTTAGTATTATGTAGTAGCCTTCCTTATCTCTTGTTATGGCCTTCACTTTGAGGTCTATTTTGTCAGATATAAGTATTGCAATCCCAGCTTTTTTCTCATTTCTATTTGCCTGAACATTTTTTTCCATCCTTTCACGATCAGTCTGTGTGAATCCTTTGTTCTGAGGTGGGTCTCTTGCAGACAGCAAATATATGGGTCATGTTTTCTTATCCATTCAGCTATCCTATGTCTTTTGATTGGAGCATTTAATCCATTTACATTTAATGTTATTATTGATAAGTACTTGTTTGTCATCATTTTTATTCTTAGTGTTTGTGTTTCTTCTTGCCTTTCTGTTTCTTTTTTTTTTACAGCAGACCATTTAGCATTTCTTGCATTGCTGGCTTGGTGGTAATAAACTCTCTTAGCCCTTTGTGTGTGTGTGTGTGTGTGTGTGTGTGTGAGTGTGTGTGTGTGAAGCTCCTGGTTCCACCTTCAATTTTGAATGATAGTCTTGCTGGGTATACTATTCTTGGATTCAGTGCCTTGCTTTGCATCATTTTGTATATTTCATTCCATTCCCTTCTGGCCTGGTGTGTTTCTGTTGAGAAATCAGTTGATATTGTAATAGGAGATCCCCTGTAGATAACTTTCTGTCTCTCTCCAATAGCCTTTAAAATTCTTACTTTGTTGTTGGTGTTTGCCAATTTAATTATGATGTGTCCTGGTGTCGGGCTTTTGGGGTTCATTTTGTTTGGGACTCTATGTGCTTCTTGGACTTGTGTAGTTTTTTTCTTGCCAATATCAGGGAAGTTTTCTGTCATTATTTCTTCAAACAGGCTTTCTATTCCTTGCTTCTCTTCCTCTCCTCTGGTACCCCTATTATGCGGATGTTGTTTTGTTTTGTGTTGATCCAAAGCTCTCTAGGCTCTTGTCTTGCTTTTTAAATTTTCTTTACAGTTGCTGCTGAGTTTGTGTGTTTTTTCCTACCTTGTTTTCTAATTTGCTCATGCTGTCCTCAGCCTCTTCTAGTTTACTGTTGATGCTTTCTATTGTGTTCTTTATTGCAGCTATGTCCTTCTTCATTTCCTCTTGGTCCCTTTTCATGTTGGTGACATTCTCATTCAGCTCCTTATAATTCTTGTTGAATTGTGTGTATTTGTCATTGAGTTGTGTGTATTAATCATCCATTTGTTTGAGCATCCTTATAACCATTACTCTGAATTCTTTCTCTGACATGCTACTTGCCTCCATTTCATTTAACTCCCTTTCTGGTGATTCCTCTTTTTCTTTTCTTTGTGGATTGCTCTTTTGTCTTCCCATGTTTTTCTGTAACGTTTTCATTTTTTCTGTGTCCTAGAGCCGATTGCTTTGCTACCCAGGTTCTTTTGGGAATGGTGCTACTGGTGTGATCTCTCAGATCTCCTGGGCTTAGTAATCTAGTGTAGCTGCCTACTTGAGCTATCTGAGTTCTCTAGATGTAGGCCTGTGAGCTGGAAAGGAGCAACTGCATTGTCTAGAAGTCAGCAGCCGTGGAGGGTGGTGTCCCAATTTTTCCTGCCTTGCGCCCTTGTTTAAAATTTCACATGCCCAGTGGGGACTCACAGTGGCACCCAGGAGCTATCTGTTGTGTTGGTTGGTCTCAGGAGTCCTGCACTCTGGAAAGGCACGACTGTGGTGTCCAGAGTTCTGTAGCTGTGGGGTGGGCAGACTCAGCTTTTGCTGCTGCCTTCATGATTGGATACACGTGCCCCCAGTGGCAGTTCACAGGGGCACCTCTGGTGCATTTGCCAGCACAGTGTACTGACACACTCTGAAGGTACCTGGCGCTGAAGCCACATGGTTGAGGTGTCTGTGGGCAGGTATTCAGGTAGAGGAAATTCAGAATTTCTACTGCCCAGCAGTGCACCCCTGTTTGTATAAGTGCGTGCCCAGCAGGGGCTCATAGAAGCACCCAAGAGCTGCCTATGCAGCAGTGGGCTTGGGAGGCCTGCACACTGGAAAAGCGTTACTGTCGTGTCCAGAGTTCTGCAGCTGTGGGGAGGAAAGACTCAGTTTTTGCTGCTGCACCTGTGTTTGGATACCCACTCCTAGTGGCAGTTCATAAGGGCACCCGTGGTCCGTTTGCCAGTGTGGTGCACTGACATACTGAAGAGCCCTGGCACTGAAACTGCGTGATCAAGGTGTCTGTGGGCAGATATCCAGGATGAGGGAATTCAGAATTTCTACTGCTGGGGGAGTGTGTTCCTGTTTGTACAATATTGCAACCAGTGGGGCCTCACAGCAGCTCCCAAAAGCAGCCTGTGCATCGATGGGCTCAGGGGGCCTGCATGCTGGAATTGTGCAACTGTGGCAGTGTGTTTGCCAGTGCAGAGCTCTGACGCACTCTGAGGGGCCCTGGCACTGAAATTACACAGCTGGGGTGGCCATGGGCAGTTATTCAGGAATAGAGAATTCAGAATTTCTACTACGGGGCAGTGCACCCTTGTCTGTGCAAAATCACACCCAATGGGGGCTCACAGCAGCATCCAAGAGCTGCCTGTGGAGTGGTGTTCCCAGGAGGCCTGCACACTGGAATCATGCAATTGTGGTTGTGCATTTGCCGGCACGGAGCTCTGAAGCACTCTGAAGTGTCCTGGCGCTGAAGTTGCACAGCTGGAGTGTCTGTGGGGAGTTATTCAGGAAGAGGGAATTCAGAATTTCTACTGCAGGGCAGCACACCCTCATCTGTACAAAATCACACCTAGTGGGGGCTCACAGTGTCTCCCAAGAGCAGCCTGTGGAGTGGTGTGCCCTGGAGGCCTGCGCGCTGGAAACACATGACTGTGGTGTCCTGAGGTCTGCTCCTGGGGAGGGAGAAAGTTGCACTTGCCGCTGCAGGAGCAGTGCACCTTTTGAGGTGGAGGTCCCAGGGTCCACGGGTCTGTGGGTAGGGCAGCAGGATTTTGGCTGAATTGGCTGCTGGGTCACGGGCAGTGTCCAAGGCCTGTCTGAGTGGTGGTGTTGATGAGTTCCTAGAAGAAGCCACTCTCCCCTTCAAAATGGCGTGGGCTCTGTGCCCGAGTCCCGCAGTCTGGGAAGTGTCCACAGTGGTAGTCTCTCCCTGTCCGAGAGAGCCTTGTCTGCCTTCTGATCACTTTGTAGCTCATGCCGGGTAGCCCTAGGCAGGACACAGGAGGTGGCTAACCATGGCCTGCATCTCCCAGAAGGCCCCAGAGCCAGTGCACCTAGTAGACAGCTTCAGACCACATCAAAGCACCACTCAACCACCTCCACAAGTGACACACTCAAGGGAAGACTCATTGGGCATCAGAGCCCCGCTGAAGTAAGTCTTTCTCCATGGAGTTGGCCTTGGCAGACCTGATCCTCCAAGTGGTTGCAGCCAGTCCTTGTAGCTGATCAGCCAGGGGGCAAATTCCTTCCATTTCTGTGCCAACAGCAATCAAGGTTCAACTACAACAGGAGGGTGTATACAACCCACAGACACATGAGGGCACACCTGGAGTGCCCAGCTTGGGTGATCAGGGAGGCTGTGCCATTGAGACCTACAGGACACCTATTACATTAGGCCACTCTACCAAGCCCAGGAGATGTAGCAGCTCTACCTAATACATTAGAAACAAACAATGGGAGGCTGCCAAAATGAGGAGATAAAGAAACATGGCCCAAATGAAAGAACAGAACAACACTCCAGAAAAGAACTAAACAAAATGGAGACAAGCAATCTCCTAGACACAGATTTCAAAATACTGGTTTAGCCCAGTCAGCATGGCTCAGTGTTTGAGCGTTGACCTATGAACCAGGAGGTCACATTTTTAATACAGGTCAGGGCACATCCTCAGGTTGAAGGCTCAATCCCCAGTGTGGGCATGCAGAAGGCAGCCAATCAATGATTCTCTCTCATCATTGATGTTCCTATCTCTCTCTCCTTCTCCCTTCCTCTATGAAATCAATTAAAGCATATTTTTTAAAAACCCCACTGGTTATAAGGATGCTCAATGAACTTCGTGAGAATTCAACAAAGAGATCAGAAATATAAAAATGGAAATAGAAAACATGAAAAAGAACCAGTCAGAAATTAAGAATACACTAACTGAAATGAAGAATACATTACAGGGAATCAACAATGGAGTAGATGAAGCAGAGGATCAAGTCAGAGATTTGGAAGATAAGAAATAAAAAACCCAATCAGAATAACAAAAAGAAAAAAGAATTTAAAAAACCACTGAGGATAGTAAAAGGAGCCTCTGAGACAGCTTCAAGCATACCAATATTTGCATCATGAGGGTGTCAGAAGAAGATAGAAAACAAGGAATTTAAAACCTATGTGAAAAAATGATGGTGGAAAACTTCCCTCACCTGGTGAAGGATCTAAACATACAAGTCCAGGAAGCACAGAGAGTCCCAAACAAGATGAACACAAAGAGGTCCACACCAAGACACATCATAATGAAAATGACAAAGATTAAAGAGAGAGAATCTTAAAAGCAGAAAGAGAAAAGCAGTTAGTGATGACAAGGGAGCTCCCATAAGACTGTTAGCTTATTTCTCAACAGAAATTTTGCAGGCCAGAAAGTATTGGCAAGAAATATTTAATGGCCTGGCTGGTGTGGCTCAGTGGATTGAGCGTCACCCCATGCACCAAGAGGTTGCTAGTTCAATTCCCAGTCAGGGCACATACCCAGGTTATGGGCTCAATCCCCAGTAGGGGGTGTGCAGGAAGAAGTGATTGATGTTTATCTCGTTGATATTTTTATCTCTATTTCCCTCTTCCTTCCACTCTTTCTGAAATCAATAAAAGCATTTAAAAAGAAAGAAATATTCAAAGTGATGAAAAGCAAGGACCTATAACCAAGGTTAGTCTACCCAGCAAAGCTATTCGTTAGAATCAAAGAACCTATAAAGAGCATCCCAGACAAGAAAAAACTAGGTTTCATCACCACCAAACCAGTACTACATAAAATGTTTTTGAAGAAGAAGGAAAAAGGAGTAAAAATATGAATAATAAAATATTAATAAATGCATATCTATAAACCATTGAATCTAAAAAACAAACAAACAAGCAGAACAGAAACAGATTCATAGATACAGAGAAGATTTTGGTATTTCCATTTGGGAGGGGGATTTGAGGAGATAGGTGAAAAAGGTGAAAGTATTAGGAAGGACAAATTGGTAGTAACAGAATAGTCATGAGGATACAAATTATAGCATGGGGAATATAGTCAATAATATTGTAGTAACTATGTAAGGTGTCAGATGGATACTAGATTTATTGTGATGATCCCTTACTAAGTTATATAATGTCTAATCACTGGAGTGTACACCTGAAACTAATATAATATTGTATGTCAACTGCAATTGAAAAATTAAAAAAAAAAATTTTTTTTTAAAAGAAATAAATTGTTGATATGAAAAAGCATGCTCTGACCCAAGAGTGAATTTGGTTAGAAATGTGAAGAGTTAATTTGGGAAAAACAGGTTTCCATTTTGGATAATAATGGACTTCAGCAAGCAAATTTTATTTACTGATATTCAGAGTATATTGAATTGTAAATTTTGAAAAAGTCAAATAAACACTATACTAAATTAAAGCAATAATAAATAAGAAAAAAAACAGGAATGATTATTGATGTCAAACTTTTGAGAGCCTCAATTAAAAATAACATAAAAGAATAAGTAAATATGATAGGAGAAGTAACAATGAAGGCAAATTTATAAAGAGCAAAACTGCTTAACTCAAGAATGTCTACAAAGAGCTATTATAAGTTGGAAGAACTCAAATTCCATTGCAACAAATGTTACAGCATGGCGCCACTTAAAAATGTGCTAATTGTCAGCAAAGATCCATTTGCTTCAAGCAAGAATCTTTATAAGGTTTGAAACATTTCCAATGTAGTTAAAACAAACCTGGAAGTTTTACTGGTGTATGGCTAGCAGTACAGGATTAAAAGGGAGGTTGTATCTGCTGTGAAGAATGAATGCCAGCTCACCAAGGCAGTTCAGCCTGCATAGTAGTGGCTTCACCCTGTTTAAAAGTTTAATTTAACCAACATTTTAAAATGAGATTGCATAAAGCAAGGCTCAGAACAGTGTGTATCCTATGCTACCACTCTGTTAAAAAGAGGAAAAAGAATATGTACTTGAACTTGCTTTTATATATGCTGCAAACATATTTGAAAGAGAACTAGATAAGATTCTGAGACCTTTCTTATGTCTTAGTCTACAGAACCAGATACCAGAGAGGAGTTTTGATAAATTATAACCACACAGTGCTTACAGAAGTTTTAGTTTAGAAACAACTTCTCCATTTGTTAAGAATCTGGTATCAAAGAACCCTAGTGCTGAGTAGTAGCTGGTATCAAGTGTAGAGGGCAGTACCGATGTCAGTCTGATAGTCCCTGAGGGTGTTGCAGTCGAACATCTCCAGTCCCCTTGGGGTCCGAAGGCAGAAGACACTCACAGGGAAGCCACATCTCAAAGATAACAGCGTTCTCAGCTCAGACACTTTTTTACCAAGAAGGGAAATGCTCTCCATTATCAACATTTTCTCTTGGGTAACAGCATTGAACACATAGAGAGTGGGCTTATCTTCTTCCTATGGGGAGAGAAAAGGAGAGAACTCAGGAATAAGCACCATCTGGAGGTTGGGACAGACAAATATTTTGAAGGTTGGCTCTAAGTACCTCTAGCTAAGGATGAAAGCAAAGGTCAGTTACATCCCCTGACATCTGTTCTGAATCTTGCTCTTTGCTCCTGCTTTGAGTAAAGTAAAGGAGACTAGGCAGGGCTTTACGATCCTTCTTACTTCTTAGTCTACAGGCCCAGCTGCAGTGTTGATCATTTATATCCACACTGAACTTAAGGAGGTTAGTTTCAAAACAACTCCTCCATCGTGCTGCACTTTAATTTGGAAATACTATGGATTCTATACCTTCACTTAAAAAAAAAAAGTGCTTTCTGTGAGGTTATCTCTGGGAAGTGGAATTGAGTTCAGGTTGGAATGGGAGTTTTGCGTATCACTTTATGCTCTTCATTGTCTGTATCACTTGACCTTAAAAAAATAACCATGTGCATTTATGTTTGTTACTTTAAAAAGGAAATAATAAATATGAATGAAAAAAGTTTTCTTTGTCCCTTTTACTTTGTAATCTTAATAGGAAAGCAAGTGGAATGGAAATATCGGAAATAGAGTTAGGAATGAAAATTGGGGGAAAGTATTAATCCTTCTGTTAGCAACAGTTAAGTCAAGCAGAACCAAAACTAAAACCACAGGAAATGAGAAAAATGGAAAAATGGTAGGGAGGGAAAATTTATTAACATTTCCACTTTTATAACAAAACAAAAAAAAAATGAAACTGGCTTTACTTCCTCTTTAGAGGATTTAGGCCAATCACAGGTTTTCTTCAGTGCCCAGTTGCTGGCTTGGCAGATGGGAGTGCACAGAGTTGACATGTAGTGTGCCCTGGTAACCCACCTCCACTCCAAGCAGGGCCTTGAGCAAAACCTAGAAGCTGAAAATAGCCTCCAGTTTCCTCAAGGCGGCTCCAGCCAGTCACTGCCCTCCTGGACCCCTTCCTGTTTCCCTCCCCCTTTCTCCCATCAAAATTCATCTCTAGTTTCTCCACGAGCTCTCCTTGCTTCAGGCTTATAATGCATTAAATGTATTCCCCACCTCCCAGATAACACATTGCCATAACATAATCAATATGAAAATCTCTTTGAAAGAGGCTTTGAGGAGTAATATTGATGGAAGTTTAGGCTGCAATGTTTTAATCTAGGGTCCATTTTCATAGCTCAAATCACTGAGGCTTAGTCATTCAGCAAGCTGAGCTTCTCCCTGAGTTTAAAGTGCTTGGAACAGGATTTAAAATGATGGCAGAGTAAGTGGATGCCACACAGACCACTCCCAGAACAAAACTGGAACTACAACTAAAATACAAAAAAATAAATAAATTTATGAATAATTCAACTGAAGACTAGCTAGAGAAAACCCTTATAACCAAGGATGGAAAGTGGAGACCACATAGAGACTGGTAAGAAGGGTGGAGGCTCAGAGGGCTTGCTGGACTCCCACAGACAGCAGCTGAAGTTCTGGAGAGATATCTCAGCTGTGGGGGGGTTGGGAGTTGAAACTGAGAACTCTGGAGTCTAGTCCCCAAGCTGAGTCCCAAAGTCCACAGCAGCAGAACTGAGAAAGGTGCCCTCATAACATCTGGCTGTGAAAAGCAGCAGGGTTGCTGTCTGCCAGGGAGAGATGGCTGGAAATGCAGGCACCCTCTTCAAGGACAAAAATTTCATGTTCAGCCACTCATTTTGTGGTCTGGCAGAGGTAGGGCAGAGTGGACTGGGACACTGTGAGCAGAAGCCAGGGTTGGGTGCTCTGGGGTTAGAGTTCAGAAGGCAGACACCCCAGTCTCCTGTGCTGAGTCATTCCTTCACATTGTAGAAGACACTTTGTTCAGCAGAACTTTACTATTCAGGCAGATTTACTTTGGGGGAAAACAGTTGACACATCCTATTGGAAAACACATTGCCCCATGGTGTAGAGTTTCTGAGGTCCATTAAGAGACAAAGAATAACAATTAGCCTCCAGAAATAAGCAATTGCCCCACCATGTTGGAAAAACTCTCACCACATGTGTGGATGATTGCCTCAGGGCTATTCAAGACTGAATCCAGCCGAAACCAGTTTGGCTCAGTGGATAGAGCGTTGGTCTGCGGACTGAAAGGTCCCAGGTTCGATTCCGGTCAAGGGTATGTACATTGGTTGTGGGCACATCCCCGGTGGGGGGTGTGCAGGAGGCAGCTGGTCGATGTGTCTCTCTCATCGATGTTTCTAGCTCTCTATCCCTCTACCTTTCTCTCTGTGAAAAATCAATAAAATATATATTTTTTTTAAAAAAAAAAAGACTGAATCCAATCACTCTGCAGGCAGAGGTGGGTCTCTGGAGACTTTGAGTCTTTGCCTGATGTAATTAGTCAGAAACAGCATTTGACACTGTCCATAACTAGAGATTGAGAGGTGTAACAGATCTACCTAATACATAATCACAAACCCAAACTGGCAGTCAAGATGTGGAGACAAAAAAATAACCCCCAAATGAAAGAACAAGAGAATTCTCCCGAAGAAAAGATAAATGAAATGGAGATAAGAAATTTATCTGAGACTAGAAAGATGGTGACCGGAAAGACGGCAGGGAGAGAGAGTGTGTGAGAGAGTGAGGGAGCAAAAGAGGAGTGTGTGGAAGTGTGGTGTGTGTGTGTGTGTGTGTGAGCTAGGGACAGTTAGATCCTGAAGGACATTCGGGGGCTGGTGGACCAGACAATCTTAGACTGTGAGACCATGCTGCCCCTGCAAACACTGCTAGCCAGCTGGAGCTGGCACAGAAACCACGCCATATTGAAGGGCAGAACTGCTGTGACTAGGATCCTAGCCTCATCACCACCCAGACTGGCCTCAAATGCAAACTGGAACGCTAAAGCCACTCTGGACAAAGACCTGCTACCACAGCTGCAGACCCATGGACACTGAGACTCCAGACATCTCGGCCGCAGATTTCTGTGAGTCACAGAATGCATGCCTCTCCCTGCTGGCCTACTGCAGTGGCATAGGGCCTGCCTGATCCATGGTGCACAAGCGGGCCTCCCGCCAACACAGGGTGGCTGTGCAACCTGGCCCCCCTAGCAGGCTGGGAACTCTGATTATTGGTGCACGTGCACAGACTGATTCTCAGCACTAAGCATCAGTGACTTTGATTCTTGGCACACACCCTCAGGGACTCTATTTCTCATTAAACATGCGCACGGGAACCCTGATTCTCGGCGTGCACACACCGAGGGCCAGTGACTCCGATTCTCAGCACACACATGCACAGGGACACTGATCCTTGTCAAGAGCACAAGGCCACATGGAGCACCAGAGACTCAGACTCTTGATTCTCAGTGCGTGCACACAGGGACTCTGATTCCTGGTGCATGCTTGGGGAATCTGATTTTAGGTGCATGCTTGCAGGGACTGTTTCTCAGCGCACACGTGGGGACCATGATTCTCAGCATGCACACAAGGCTGCACTGAGTGTTGGTGACTCTGAGTCTTGGGACACGTGGCTCCTGCTGACCCATGGCAGCCACACGTCTCAGTGTCTGAGTTCTTCAGTGATGCTCAGGTGGTGCAACACTCCCACCTCAGGTGGAACAGGCCCCCGTAACTCAGGACTTGGACCTTCTGATGATAGCTAGAATAGGGAGACAATGAAACAATCCACAAGGGAAATAAAAAGAGGAATCGCCAAGAAAGGAACTAAATGAAATGGAGGCATGCAACATGTCAGAAAAAGAATTCAGCATAATGGTCATACAGTTCATAAACTGGATGGACAAGAAAATCAACAGCCTATGCAAAAATCAGGAAGAAATAAAAAAATAAGATGGAAGGTTTCAACAGTAGACTAGGAGAAGTGGAGGACTGAATTAGAGTTAGAAGATAAGGTACAGAAACAAACCCAATCTGAACAGCAACTGGAGAAAAATAATTAAAAAGCAGGAGGAGAGCCTAAGGGAGCTCTGGGACATCACAAAATGATGTAACATACATATAATAGGGGTGCCAGAAGGACAAGAAAAGCAAGCAAGGATTAGAGAATCTATTTGAAGAAATAATGACAGAAAACTTCCCTGATATGGGGAAGAAAAAAGTCACACAAGTAAAGAGGTCCCCAAACAACATGAACCCCAAAAGACCCACACCAAGATACATCATAATTATAATGGCAAACATTAATGAAAAAGAGAGAATCTTAAAGGCTGCAAGAGAGAGACAGAGAGTTACCTACAAAGGATCCCTCATCAGATTATCAAATGATTTCTCAACAGAAACACATGAGGCCAGAAGGGAATTGAATGAAGTATACAAAGTGATGCAAAGCAAAGGTCTGAATCCAAGAATACTCTATCCAGCAAGGCTATCAATCAAAATGGAAGGGGAAATAATAAGCTTCACAGACAAAAAAAGGCTAAAGGAGTTTATTACTACCAAGCCAGCAACACAAGAAATACTAAAGGGAATGCAGTAAAAAGAAGAAATAGGAAGGGAGGAAGGAGCACAGACATAAAGAATTGAAATCGATACAAACAAGTACCTATCAATAATAACATTAAACGTGAATGGATTAAATGCTCCAATCAAAAGACATAGAGTGACTGATTGGATAAGAAAACATGACCCATATATATGCTGTCTACAGGAGACCCACCTCACAACAAGGGACTCACACAGACTGATTGTAAAGGGATGGAAAAATATCTTTCAGGCAAATGGACATGAAAAAAAAGGCTAAGGTAGAAATACTTATATCTGAAAATTTTTACCTCAAAATGAGGGCCATAACAAGAGACAAGGAAGGCCACTTCATAATTCTAAAGGAATCGATACAACAAGAGGATATAACTCTGGTAAACATATATGCACGCAATGCAGGAGCACCAAAAGACATAAAAAAAAATCTGGAAGATATCAAGGTTGAGATTGACAGCAATACAATCATAGTAGGAAACTTTAATACCCAATTAACATCCCTGGATAAACCCTCTAGACAAATAAATAAATAAATAAATAAGCAAAGAAACAGCAATCCTAAATGATTCAATAGACCAGATGTACTTAATCGACATCTTCAGAACATTCCACCCCAAAGCTACAGAATATACATTCTTCTCAAGTGCACATGGGACATTTTCAAAGATAGACCACATATTGGGACATAGGCAAAGTCTATCCAAATTCAAGAAGATTGAATTCATATCAAGCATCTTCTCAGATCACCATGGCAAAATATTGGAAATAAACTAAAATAAAAACAATCACAAAAATTCAAACACTTGGAGGATGAATAGCATACTATTAAACAATGAGTGGGTTACCAAAGAGATCAAAGAAGAAATAAAAAGCATACTGAAAACAAATTACAATGAAAACACAACAATCCAAAATCTATGGGACACAGTAAAAGCAGTCCTGAGAGGGAAGTTCATAGCATTACAGGCCTACCTCAAAAAACTAGAAAAATTGGTAATAAATCATCTAACAATGCAACGTGAAGAATTAGAAAGACAGCAACAAGAAAAGCCCAGAGTGAGCAGAAGGAAGGAGATAATATATATCAGAATGGAAATAAATGACATAGAGACCAAAAATACAATACAAAAGAACAATGAAACCAAAAGCTGGTTCTTTGAAAGGATAAACAAGATTAATGAACCTCTAGGCAGGCTCACCAAGAAGCAAAGAGAGAGGACCCATATAAACAAAATCAGAAATGAAAGAGGTGAAATAACAACAGACCCCACAGAAATATGAAGAATCATTAAAAAAAATACTATGAGCAACTATTCCAACAAACTGGTCAACCTAGAAGAAATGTTCCTAGGAAAATACAACCTTCCAAAACTCAATCAGGAAGAATAAAAAAATCTGAATAGGCTGATAACTATGGAGGAAACTGAAGCAGTAATCAACAAACTTCCAACAAACAAAAGTCCTCCACCAGATGGCTACAAAGGGGAGTTTTATCAAGCATTCAAAGAAGAAGTAAAACCTATATTCCTCAGACTATTCCAAAAAAATTCAAGAGGAGGGAACACTTCCAAGCTCTTTGTTATCTCCAAAGAAATTACCCTACTCCCAAAACCACATAAAGACAATACAAAGAAAGAAAATTACAGGCCAATATCCCTCATGAAGATAGATGACAAAATTCTCAACAAAATTCTAGCAAATCAAATCCAGAATTACTTTAGAAAGATCAGACACCATGACCAGGTGGGATTTATTCTAGGAATGCAAGGATGGTACAATATCCGCAGATCAATAAACGTGATACACCACATAAACAAACTGAGAGATAAAAATGATATAATCATATCCATTGATGCATAAAAAGCATTTCACAAAATCCAACACATGTTCTTGATAAAAACTCTCAGCAAGGAGGGAATAGAGGGATCATACCTCAACATAATAAAAGACTTATATGACAAACCTACAGCCAACATCATACTCAATAGACAAAAGCTAAAACCATTTCCCCTAAAAAGAGGAATAAGACAGGATGCCCACTTTCACCACTCCTGTTCAATATAGTACTGGAAGTACTAGCCATGGTGATCAGACAAGAAAAATAAATACAAAGCATACAAATTGGAAAAGAAGTAAAGCTGTCATTATTCGCAGATGACATGATATTGTACATAGAAAACCTTGAAGACTCCATAAAAAAACTACTAGACTTAATAAATGAATTCAGCAATGTAACAGGATACAAAATTAACACCCAGAAATCTATGGCTTTTTTATACACCAATAATGAACTCACAGAAAGAGACCCTAAAAAAATAATCCCATTTACCATTGCAAAAAAATAAAAAAATTAAGATACCTAGGAATAAATATAACCAAGGAGGTAAAGGACCTGTACTCAGAAAATTACAGGTCCCTGAAAAAAATTCATAGAGGAAGACATAAACAAATGGAAGTATATACTGTGTTCATGTATTGGTAGAATCAATATCATTAAAATGCCCATACTACCCACAGAAATCTGTAAATTCAATGTAATCCCCATTAAGATACCAATGGCATATTTCACACACCTAGAACAAACTCTCCAAAGATTTATCTGGATTTAAAAAAAAAAAAAAGACCCCAATAGCTGCATCAATTTTGAGAGAAAAAAAAAACAAAGTTGGAGGAATCACAATACCAGATATCAAGCTATAATACAAAACCTCTGTTCTCAAAACTTCCTGGTATTGGCACAAGAACAGACATATAGACCAATGGAATACAACAGAGAACCCAGAAATTGACAGAAGCCATTATGAGCAATTAATATTTGACAAAGGAGGCAAAAGCATACAGTGACGTCAAGACAGTCTCTTCAATAAATGCAGTGGGAAACATTGGTCAGATACATGCAAAAAAATGAAACTAGATCACCAACTTACACCATACACAAAAAATAAACTCAAAATGGATAAAGAACTTAAACGTAAGATTGGAAACCATAAAAATCTTAGAAGAAACCATAGGTAGCAAAATAGCAGGCATATGTTATAGGAATATCTTTACCGATACAGCTCCTAGGGCAATGGAAACTAAGGAGAAAATAAATGGGATTAAATCAAAATAAAAGCTACTGCACAGCAAAAGAAACTATTAACAAAACAACAAGAAAGCCCACTGCATGGGAAAACATATTTGCCAATGTTATCACTGGTAAGGATTTAATCTCCAACATTTACAGGTAACAGATACTACTTTAAAAAAAAGATAAACAATCCAATCAAAAAATCGGCAAAGGACCTAAATCAACACTTTTCACAAGAGGACATACAGAAGGACAAGAGACATATGAAAACATCTCAAAGTCACTAATCATCTGAGAGATGCAAATCAAAACAACAATGAGGTACCATCTTATACCTGTCAGAATGGCTATCATCAACAAATCAACAAATAGCAAGTGCTTGAGAGGATGCGGATAAAAAGGAACCCTCGTGCACTGCTGGTGGGAATGCAGACTGGTGCAGCCACTGTAGAAGACAGTATGGAGTTTCCTCAAAAAGTTAAAAATGGAGCTCCCATTTGACCCAGTAATCCCACTTCTAGGACTATATCCCAAGAAACCAGACACACCAATCAGAAAGGATATATGCACCCCTATGTTCATAGCAGCACAATTCACAATAGCTAAGATTTGGAAACCGCTTAAGTGCCCATAAGCTGATGAGTGGATTAGAAAACTGTGGTACATCTACGCAATGGAATACTATGCTTCTGTAAAAAAGAAGAAATTCTTACCATTTGCAACAGCATGGATGGAACTGGAGAGCATTATGCTAAGTGAAATAAGCCAGTCATAGAAAGATAAATATCACATGATCTCACTCATTTGTGGAATAAAAGAACATCATAAACTGATGAACAAAAATTGATCATCAAATAGTAACAAAGAAGCATAGAACATACTGTCAAACTACAATGGGAAGGCAGGGGAGTGTTGAGGGAGTGGTAAGAGATCAACCGAAGGACTAGTATGCATGTACCAGGTGTACCAGTTAATAATGAGGATTTTGTGATCCAAGAAAACACAATAATTTCAACACAAACATCAAAAGTGCTTTATTCAAAGTAATGTCCATTGCTAGCTACACATTTACCCCATCTTTTGGGTAATTTATGGATACCGTCCCAATAGAACTTTTCTTGTTTTGAGGCAAACCATTCAGAGACCCAATTTTCCACTTTTTCGTACATTTTGAAGTGCTGCTCAGAAAGTGCGTGTGCCATCGATTGGAACAAGTGGTAATCTAAGAAGCAAGGTCTGGTGAATACAGTGGGTGGGTTAATACTTCCCAGGCAACATCTTTTAATGTGTCTTTAACTGGTTTTGAAGTGTGTGCTAGTGGGTTATCATGAAGCAAAATTACTTTGCTGTGTCTTCTGGCACATTCTGGTCATTTCACAATCAAAGCGTGGTTCAAATTGATTATTTTGTTGTCAGTAGCCATTAGTATTAATGGTTTCAACTGGTTTTAGAAGCTCATAATACACAACACCTTCCTAATCCCACCAAACACACAGCATTGTCTTCTTTCCAAAGCGATTTGGCCTTGCCATCGATGTTCATGATTGACCTGGGTCAACCCATGGTTTTGTTGTGTTTGGGATTCTCAGAATAAATCCACTTTTCATTGCCAGTCACAATTCAATGCAAAAAAAGACTTTCGTGCCATTGAAACACATTTTACTGATGACTTTTCGGTTTTCCATTTGTCTTTTGTTCAGTTGATGTGGCACCCATTTTCCTTCCTTTACAATCTTTCCCATTGCTTGTAAAAGATCGGAAATGGTTTGCTGAGCAACGTTTAATCTTTCTGCAAGTTGTTTTTGAGTTTGACATGCATCTTCATCCAATAATGCTTTTAATTGTTGGCCTTTAAACTTTTTTGGTTGACTTGGACGTTCTGTTTTTCACATCGAAATCATCATTTTTAAAGCATTTAAACCAGCGTTCATAAGTATCTTGAGATGGAGCATGTTTACCATAAACTTATTCAGCAGCACTTTTCTTCAAAATAAAGTAATGAATTAAAACTCCCCACAAATGTTCTTTTTTTGCCACGAAATATTTTTTAAAATATCTATTTTGCCAGAAATATTTTTTAAAATATCTATGATGTTAACACTTTCAGAAAAATTGACATATGAAGTTTTGAAGCTTGTTGTCAATACAACAAAATAGCATACATATCAAATCACATATATGTCAACATATGTGTGACTCCATCTATTGAAAAAAATCCACATTATTAACTGATACACCTGGTATATAAGCATAAGCAATGGATACAGACACGGGGGAGGGAGGAGAGGGCATATGCTGGGAGGCCAGGGGGACATCAATGGGGGGGAAAGGAGACATATGTACTACTATTTATAATACTTTAAACAATATAAAAATGAAAAAGAAATTTATCTGATATAGATTTCAGAATAATGATGGTAAAGTAGCTCAACAGCATGAGAAAAGATATAGTAACTATGAAAAAAAAAAGTCAGAAGTAAAGAATGACATAGCACTAATAAAGAGCACCTTGGAAGGAATATACAGCAGATTAGGGTAAGCTGATATTGGACCAGTGAATTAGAAGACAGGGTAGGAAAAAAATCACTCAATCAGAGAACCAAAAAGAATAAAACAATTGAAAAAAAGGGGGACAGCTTAAGGGAGCTGTGGGAAAACCTGAAATGTAATAATATTTGCATAATGGCTGTGCCAGAAGAGGAAGAAAAGGAGAAAGGTATAGAGAATGTGTTTGAAGAAATAATGGCAGAAAACTTCCCTAACCTGGTGAAGGAAAAAGTCGCACAAGTTCAGGAGGCACAGTCTCAAGCAAGAAGAACCCAATGAGACCCATGCCAAGAAAAATCATAATTAAAATGCCAAAAATTAAAGACAAAGAGAGAATCTTAAGGGCAGAAAGAGAAAAGCAAACTATTACCTACAAAGAGCTCTCATAAGGCTGTCAGCTATTTTCTCACCAGAAACTCTACAGGACAGGAGGGAATGGCATGATGTATTGAAGGTAGAGGAATGCCAGGGTCTGAAACGAAGATTACTATATCCAGCAAGGCTATCATTCAAAATATATGGTGAAATAAAGAGCTTCCCAGACCAAAAAAAAAAAGGGGGGGGGGAAGGAGGGCTAAAAGAGTACATCACCAGCAAGCCAGCATTATAAGAAATGCTGAAAGGACTGCTGTAATGAAAAGAAATAGAGAGAGAAAACTAGGCATACAGAAATAAAATGGCAATAAATAAGTACCTATCCTACCTAATAATAGACAAATATGCAAACTGACCGTACCTTCGCTATGCCCACGATTGGCCAGGAGGCGCGGGGGGGCAGGACTCGGGGTGGCCGGGGTGGCCGATTGGGCCGGCGGGATGCTGAGCTCACGTAGCCAGCGGCGGCGCGAGCTCAGCGTCTGTGCCATGGCTGTGCTGTGGCACAGAAGGGGCCTCTGGGGCAGCGAGCTCACGTCCCACCGCGGACCATCAAAAGCGGGGGAGCTGGGTGCCTGTCCACTCAGGCACCAGGCCTTTCAGAAGCCTTCACCGCGCCGGAGGCTTCTGAAAGGCCTGGTGCACCAGCGGACAGGCACCCAGCTCCCCCGTGATTGAAAGCGAAAGCATGTAGGGGACCCTACACGTGCATGATTCAATCATGCACTGGGCCTCTAGTCAATAATAACCTTAAATGTAAATGGATTAAATTCTCTAATCAAAAGTTATAGGATAGCTGAATGGATACAAAAACATGACCCAATTATATGCTGTCTACAAGAGATCCACATTAGAACAAGAGACTCACACCTGGGGTAGCAATACTCATATCTGACAAAATAGACCTCAAAATGAAGGCCATAATAAGAGATAAGGAAGGCCACTTCATAATACTAAAGGGATCTATACAACAAAAGTATATAATCCTAGTAAACATATATGCATCCCATATAGGAGCACCTAAATATATATTTTTAAAAAAAACTTCTAGAGAACTTTATGGGAGAGATCGACAACAATACAGTCATAGTAGGGGACTTTAACATCCTGCTGACTTCACTGGAGAGATCCTGCAGACAAAAAGTTATCAAGGAAACAGTGACTCTAAAGGACACACTGAATCAGATAGATTTAATTGACTTTATAGAACATTTCACCCCAAAGCCGCAGAATATACATTCTTCTCAAGTGCACATGGGTCATTCTCAAACATGGACCACGTGTTAGGACACAAGACAAGTCTCTACAAGTTCAAGAACATTGAAATCATATCAAGCATCTTCTAAAATCACAGTGGAATAAAATTAGAAATCAACTACAGTAAAAACACCCCAAAACATTCAAGCACATGGAAGCCAAGTAGTATGTTATTAAATAACTAGAGACCCGGCGCATAAAATTTGTGGGTGGGTATGGTCCCTAGGCCTGGCCTGTAATCAGGGCCATCTCCCCTGGCTGCCCACAGCCGGCCCCGCCCCCCACTGCCACTCACCCCCAGTTCCCTGTTCGCCATCAGGCAATCGGGCTGACATCTGTGAGGAGAGACCAAGGGGTTGGCCATTCTGCCTGGTCGCTGGACCTGCCCCCCGCCACCACCCACCCCAGTTCCCCATTTGCCATTGGACAATTAGAGCCTGACAGCTGGGGAAGGTAATGCCCCATCACACCTCTGCTGCTCTCACTGCCAGCAGCACAAGTCTCGGCTGGCCCTGGTTACCTGAGCCTCGGGCAGCCCTGGGCATCTGGGCAGCCGCCATCCAAGGCTTGCCTGCACCTCGAGCCGGCACTGGGCTGCTGGGCAGCTGACATCTGAGGCTTGCCTTTGCCTCGGGTTTTGGCTGGGCAGCCGCCATCCAAGGCTTGCCTGCACCTCGAGCTGACTCTGGGTGGCAGGGGGGCTAAGGGGACTGGGGGACTCCGAAGGAAGGCGGTGGGGTTGAGGGGACTGAATGCTGCCATCTTGTGGCTGTTGGCGCTGCCATCTTTGAGGGCGGGGCAGTCAATTAGCATATTCCCTCCTTATTGGCTGTGGATGCCGCCATCTTTGTGACGGCATGATGGTCAATTAGCATATTCCCTCTTTATTAGATAGGATTATTTTAACCTTTTATTTTGGGGGGTTAGTGTTCTACATTCTATTTTTTTAATATATATTTTTTTTATTTCAGAGAGGAAGGGAGAGAGAGATAGAAACATCAATGATGAGAGAGAATCATTGATTGACTGCCTTCTGCATGCCCTACTGGGGATCGAGCTGGCAACCCCGGGCATGTGCCCTTGGCCGGAATCAAACCTGGGACCCTTCAGTCCACAGGCTGACACTCTATCCACTGAGCCAAACCAGCTAGGGCCTATTTTAATTTTTTATTGTTATTTTACTTTATCTCATTTTTTCTTTTTGCCAACATTTTCTTCCTTACTTCTCCCTTTTTCATCCTGTTTCTCTTCTCCTATTCATGCTTTAGTTTTAATCTCTCCTTTCTTTTTACTCCTTGTTAAAAATTGATTTTCTTTATCTGCTTTCTTGACACATTACTATTATAGTAGTCTCTGTTGACTTACTCATATATCTAATTTCTTCTCCCCTGCTGCAAGTCCAGGCACCCATCTCTTTTCTCTTTCTTCTCTAGCCAATTTTTTTGGTTGTTGTTGTTTGTTTGATTGATTGTTTGTTTGTTTATGTTGTTATTTTATTTTTCCTTTCCTCACTTGTTCTCTTCTAGTAATAGCTTAATTAGTTTCACTCACCAAACTCAAGCCTACTTGCTCTCTACTCTATTGTCTTTTTCCAAAAATAGATGAATATATAGATAAAAGAAAGGGGAGGAAAAGAACAAAGATGGCGGCATAGGTAAACATTTTAACTGCTGCCCTCCACAACAATTTCATAACTACAACTAAGAGACAAAATGTTTATCACCCAGAACCACTGGAAAAGCTGGATGATTGGAGGCTCTACAACTAGACAGAAAGAGAAAAGAGCATTCAGGGCACAAATACTGAAAAATTGAGGTATGGGGGTGCGCGCAGGATACAAGCTGGTGGCGGAGCCTGGTTGGTGAGCTGGCGGCAGAGCCTGGTTTGCAGCGGGCGTTGCTTTCTTCGGCCCAAAGAGAGACAAGCTCCAGATCTCTCTGAAATCCAGTTTCTGGGGAGAAACTGGGCTGTCTGCCATCGGATTGGAAAGTGAGGGTGGCTTGCTTGCAGAGCTGCGCACAAGAATAACCGTTTGCTGTGCCGGGCCGTGAGACGCGGGGACGCGGTCGAGACAGCTCACTGCCAGCCATCGCTGTTTGCCATGCCCTAGCCTAGTGACGCCCTGAGACTCTGCCCCGCACAATCTACAAACACACCCAAGCTCCAAGCAGTGGCTTTTGCATATGAATGGATTTCTCTGTTGCAGTTTAACCCTAGCAAACTTGCAACCCGGAACAGACAGCGCCAAAGCCTCCAAGCTCCAAGCAGGGAGGAGAGGACTGTGGTTCTCACTGTAGCACCTGCAGGGCAGCCTCAGACAGTAGCTGACCTGCACCTCATTGGAGATACAGAAGCCAACGCACCTAGTGGTCAGGGTGAGACACCAGATTTCAACTCCGCACATCAATAACTGACACATTCGGGAGGTGGACTCAGTGAGCACCAAAGCCCCACTGAAACAAGTCCTGAACCATAAGCGTGTCTCCAGCACAGCAGTTCTCCCATTATAGACACAGCGGGTCCTCACAGCCAAATGGCCTGGAGGTCAATTCCTCCCAGTGTACCAACAGCAATCAAGACTTAACTACACCAAGACTTTGCACTCAGCCCACAAAGAGGTGTACTAAGAGCGACCACCTTGGGTGATTGGGGAAGCTGAGCTACTGGCCCCTATAGGTCACCTACCACACTAAACCACTCCATCAACACAGGGAGGCAGCCAAAATGTGGAGACACAGAAGCATGTCACGAACGGGAGACATAGAGGAAAGTAAACTACTGGACGACACAGTGTTCAGAACCACATTTATAAGGTTACTCAAAAATCTTCTAAAAACTGTTGAGAAACTTGAAGAGACCTCTGAGGAACTTAGTGAGACCTTCAAGGACCTTAATGAGAATTCCAAAAAAAATGGAAAAGGAACAGTCAGAAATTAAGCATACACTGTCTGAAATAAAGAATATATAGAAACTCAACTGTAGGTCAACGTACCCCAAGAGTCAAACTAAAGATCTGGAATATGAAGAAGCAAAAAACACCCAACCAGAGAGGTGGAAAGAAAGAAGAATCCAAAAGTGTGAGGATAGTGTAAGGAGCCTCTGGGACGGCTTTAAAGCATACCAACATTCAAATTTTGGGGGTGTCAGAAGAAGAGAGACAGCAGAATATTGAAGGCCTATTGGAAGAAATAATGTCAGAAAACTTTCCCTGGTTGGTGAAAGAAATAGACTTACAAGTTCAGGAAGCGCACAGAACCCCAAACAAGAGGAATCCAAAGAGGACCACACCAAGACACATCATAATTAAAATGCCAAGGGCAAAAGACAAAGAGAGAATCTTGAAAGCAGCAAGAGAAAAACAGTTAGTTATCTCAAGGGAGTACCCATACACCTGTCAGCTGATTTCTCAATAGAAACTATGCAGGCCAGATGGGAGTGGCAAGAAATATTCAAAGTGATGAATAGCAAGAACCTACAACCAAGATTACTCTACCCAGCAAAGCTATCATTCAGAATTGAAGGTCAGACGAAGAGCTTCACAGACAAGAAAAAGCTAAAGGAGTTCATCACCACCAAACCAGGATTACATGAAATGCTGAAGGGTATTCTTTGAGAAGAGGAAGAAGAAAAAAAAAGTAAAGGTAAAAATTATGAACAACAAAAAGACATCAAATACATACATACCAACAAGTGAATCTAAAAATCAAGTGAATAAAAATTCTGAAGAACAGAATGGACTGGTGAATATAATAGAACCAGGGACATAGAAAGGGAGTGGACTGACAATTTTCAGGGAGAAGGGGGTCTGAGGGGTGCAGGAAGAGATTGGACAAAAATCTTACACCTATGGATGAAGACAGTGGCGGGGGTAAGGGCATGTGGTGGGGTGGAGAATCAGGAGGAGAGGAGCTATGGGGGGGGGGGGAAGAGGAACACCTATAATAATCTGAACAATAAAGATTTATTATAAAAAAAGAAAGGGGAAATATATATATATATATATATTAATATATATTTTTTAAATTATATTTTTAATTTAGTATTTTGTTTTTTACTCTTCTTCTTTTACACTCATTCTCTTTCTACCTCCTCTATACTGAATTGTGGCCATTCCTCCATTCATCCAATTCCTTTATCTGTCTGGAAATAAGCTCTGTCCCTTCAAATTCAGTTCCCTTCTTTTTTTCTGGGTGTTTATTGTTTGCATTTTTGGTTTATTTGTTGGTTTTCTGGAATTTTCTCCTCATATATGGATATTTTTCCCCTTTTTTTCTTCTTTTACTTTTCTCTCTTAATATATTTCCTTTTCTCAATATCTTTCCTTTTCTCAATATCATTTTTGTGCTCTTTTATCTTCCCTAATTCTATTTTCTCTGGTGGTCACCTTTATTTGGGGTTATCGGTGTCATGAATACATTTGTGTTTTTTCCCTCTGTGCCATTCTTGTTAAGTTGTATTTTATGCCTTTTGGTTATTTAGAGAGTGAGCCACATAACCAGACATACTGAGAGGAGCAAAAATGGGGAGACAAAGAAACACCAGAAAAGGAGGAATCACCAGAAAAGGAGGAATCACCAGAAAAGGAAGTAAATGAAATGGAGGCAAGCAATTTGTCAGAAAAGAATTCAGAGCAATGGTCATAACTATGCTGAAAAGGATAGAAGCCAAATTCAACAATATGTGTAAGAAACAAAAGGAAATGAAGAATAACCAAGAAGAAATGAAGAATGGCATAGCTCTAATAAACAACACAATAGAAAGCATTAATGGTAAACTAAAAGATGCTGAGGACTGCATCAGCAAATTAGAAGACAAGGTAGGAAAAAACACACAAACTCAGCAGCAACTGGAAAGAAAATTTAAAAAGTAAGACAAGAGCCTAAGAGAGCTTTGGATCAACAAAAAACAAAACAACATTCGCATAATAGGGGTACCAGAGGAGAGGAAGAGAAGCAAGGAATAGAAAGCCTATTTGAAGAAATAATGACAGAAAACTTCCCTGATATTGGCAAGAAAAAAACTACACAAGTCCAAGAAGCACATAGAGTCCCAAACTAAATGAACCCCAAAAGTCCGACACCAGGACACATCATAATTAAATTGGCAAACACCAACAACAAAGTAAGAATTTTAAAGGCTGTTGGAGAGAGACAGAAAGTTACCTACAAGGGATCTCCTATTAGAATATCAACTGATTTCTCAACAGGAACACACCAGGCCAGAAGGGAATGGAATGAAATATACAAAATGATGCAAAGCAAGGCACTGAATCTAAGAATACTATACCCAGCAGGGCTATCATTCAAAATTGAAGGTGGAATCAGGAGCTTCACAGACAAAAAAAAAATAAGGCTAAGAGAGTTTATTACCACCAAGCCAGCAATGCAAGAAATGCTAAAGGGTCTGCTGTAAAAAGAAGAAACAGAAAGGAAAGAAGAAACATAAACATTAAGAATAAAAATGATGACAAACAAGTACTTATCAATAATAACATTAAATGTAAATGGATTAAATGCTCCAATCAAAAGACATAGGGTAGAAAAGAGAGAAAAAATGGTGGCGGAATAGACAGATGTGTTCTGAGCCTTGTCCCGGAGCAGAAAGAAAGAACAGCAGAGGGTTGCATGGGGAGTGTTTGTTGGTGAGTTGAGGGACAGCTATACTCCAGGAGAAGGTCGGGGACTGCTGGATGGGGTTCTCCTGACCGGGCAGCCCCCACTGCTGCTGGTTCCCCTCCCGGAGCTACAGGCTCGGATGCGGAGACCGCGCCATCTTGAAAGGGAAACTGGATCTTATTGGAAGCCTGAAAATCCACAACTGCGGCAATCACTGAACAGCTGGGAGCCCCACAACACTGGTCCCCAATTGGCGCAAACACGCGGATTCAAAGGAGCTCTTCACTCCACCATGGAAAGGTCAGATTTTGCCTGGGATAAGGTGAGGTCTCCAGTCCCGGCGTGAGAGAGAAACATGAGCTTCGCGGGAGCTGGAGGACTGGGGAAGTCTTTGCCTAGAAAAATTCATGGCTGTTGGGGCTGGTGTGTTCCATGAATTTGAAAGGGGGACCTCAGAGCTGCTGACAGAAGGGATCTCTAAAAAGCAACCCATTTTGATCTGACGCAGAGGGACAGCCTAAGAATTTCAAAGGTGTGCAGGCTGCTTAGACTTGTGTGCAGACCCATTGTTCGCACACTTGGGCTTTTTCCTCTTCAAATCCTTGCTTCTGATTACTAAGCCCAATACATAGGATCACCCAGTTGGGGAAACCCTGGGAGACTGCAGGGGGAAGTTGTTTTTCTGGAACCTGGGGATCAGAGCAGGGAGTGACCATCAGAGAGCCAGCTCTGAGGCAGCCCACTCCGACAGACTGGTATTGCGTGCCACAGGGAAAGAAGTATCACAACACAGGCTAGAAAGGCCAAATAGATCCGGAAGTCAATCCAGAAACACTGCCACTCAGGGGCAGAATCACAAATTGACTCTTGTGTAATCAAAAAGAAAGGAATACGAGAAATTCAGACACCGCCTGCTTAAAACTCATGACTGGCTTACAACACTGAGGAGCAGTGGAACACAGGGAACTGCAATACTGTCTGGGCTGGGAAACAGGCGTGCCAAACAGAACAATAGAGGAAGTGAATGACCTTCACTAAAGCACATTTATTTTTTATTTTATTTATTTATTTTTCATTTTTTGCATCTTTTACTTAAGAAACTATTTTTTTCTTTTTTTCTCACTTGATTTTACCTTTTTAATTATTACATTTTTATTTTCAATCAGTATTATTACTACTATTTTACCTTTTTTTTTTTTAAAAAAAGTGTCATTTTATTTTCTCTTTATTTTACTTGGGGATTAGTGTTCTACATTCTATTTTCATCTTTCCTTTAGCATTGTTTTACTCTATATCAATTCTACCTTTATGCCATCACTCTCTTCCTAATCTTTCCCCTTTCTGTTTCTCTTATCCTTTTCCTGCTTTAGATTTTCAATATTCTTTCTGTTTACCCCTGTTAAAATTTCACCCTACTTATATATCTAATTTCCAATCCCTGCTCCAAGTCCATACACACCTCTCTCTTCACTGTCTTAACTATACAAAAAAATTGTTTTTCTCTCTGTCATTTTATTGTTGTTTGCTTGAATGTTGATTATATTGAATTTTTATGCTTTTTGGTGAGATTGTTTTGCTTATTCTTTTTTGCTTGTTTTTTTCTTTGCTTTGTTTTTGTTTGTTTTTTGCTTTTGTTTTCCCTCACCTCGCTTGATATTAGTTGGTGTTGTAGTTTGTATTAATCTCCAGGTACTTGTTGCTGGCATTTGCTGGGATTAGTGGTTGTTCCATTGGAGTTTTCTCCCCATACATATAATTTGTTCCCCTTTTCTTTCTTAGTTTCTTTCTTGTCTCCCTTACTTTTTTTTTTCCCGTTTCCCAATTTCATTTTGGCACTCCTTTTTTTTCTCTTTCTTTTTCGTCTTCTTCTTTATCTCCTATGCCCTAATTTCCCTTTCTCTGGTGGTCACCTTTATTGGAGGTTATTAATATCATGAATACATTTCTGTTAAGTGCCTTGTGTGTTGTGCCTTCTTGTGTTGTATTTTGTGCCTTTAAATCAATGCAGGAGAGAGAGAACTACATAACCAGACATCTGAGAAGAGAGACCATGGAGAGACAAAGAAACAGCCCACATATGAAAGAAAAGCAGGCATCACCAGAAAAGGAAGTAAACGAAATAGAGGCAAGCAACCTATCAGAGAAAGAATTCAGAGAAATGGTCATAAGGTGGCTGAAAAGAATGGAAGACAAATTCGACAATATGAGTAAGAACCAAGAGGAAATGAAGAAGAACGAAGAAGAAATGAAAAATGACATCACTGCTGTAAAGAACTCAATAGAAAGCATAAAGAGTAGACTAGAAGAAGCAGACGACCGAATCAGTGAGCTAGAAGACAAAATGGGGAAAAATACCCAATTAGAGCAGCTTCTAGAAAAAAAAATTAAAAAGTAGGAGGAGAGCCTAAGAAAACTTTGGGACAACACGAAACAAAACAACATCTGCATAATACAGGTGCCAGAAGGAGAGGAAACTGAGCAAGAAATAGAAAACCTGTCTGAAGAAATAATAACAGAAAACTTCCCTGATATAGGGAAGAAAAAACCCACACAAATCCAAGAAGCTCACAGAGTCCCAAGTAAAATGAACCCCAAAAGACCGACACCAAGGCACATTATAATTAAATTGGCAAACACCAACGACAAAGTAAGAATCTTTTTTTTAAAATTTCTTTATTGATTAAGGTATCACATATTTGTCCTCCAAAGTAAGAATCTTAAAAGCTCCGGGTGAAGCTGAATCCTGGGTCTGGGCGAGGCCGTGTGCCCCTGGATCCGGGTGAGGCTGGGTCCCGGGTCCGGGTGAGGCCGTGCGCCCCTGGATCCGGGTGAGGCTGGGTCCCGGGCCCGGGTGAGGCCACACGCCCCTGGGTCCGGGTAAGGCCACGTGCCCCTGGGTCCGGGTGAAGCTGGACCCCGGGTCCGGGTGAGGCCGTGTGCCCCTGGATCCGGGTGAGGCCACGCGACCTGGGTCTGGGAGAGGCCACGCGCCCCTCGGTCCGGGTGAGGCCACGCCCCCTGGGTCCGGGGGAAGCTGAATCCTGGGTCTGGGCGAGACCGTGTGCCCCTGGGTCCGGGTGAGGCTGGATCCCGGGTCCGGGTGAGGCCGTGGGCCCCTGGACCCGGGTGAGGCCACGCGACCCTGGGTCTGGGAGAGGCCACGCACCCCTGGGTCCGGGTGAGGCCACGCGCCCCTGGGTCCGGGGGAAGCTAGATCCCGGGTCCGGGTGAGGCCGTGCGCCCCTGGATCCGGGTGAGGCTGGGTCCCGGGCCTGGGTGAGGCCACGCGCCCCCGGGTTTGGTTAAGGCCACGCGCCGCTGGGTCCGGGTAAAGCTGGATCCCGGGTCCGGGTGAGGCCATATACCCCTGGATCCGGGTGAGGCTGGGTCCTGGATCCGGGTGAGGCCACACACACCTAGGTCTGGGTGAGGCTATGCGCCCCTGGGTCCGGGGGAAGCTAGATCCCAGGTCTGGGTGAGGCCATGTGCCCCTGGATCCGGGTGAGGCCACACGCCCCTGGGTCCGGGTGAGGCCATGCGCCCCTGGGTCCGGGTGAAGCTGGATCCCGGGTTCAGGTGAGGCCATGTGCCCCTGGATCTGGGTGACGCTGGGTCCCGGGTCCGGGGGAAGCCGCACGCACCTGGGTCCAGGTGAGGCCACGCACCCCCTGGGTCCGGGTGAGGCCACGTGTCCCTGGGTCCGGATGAAGCCGTGCCCCTGGGTCCAGCCGAGACCCAACCAGAGGGAATTGAACCTGCATTACCACCATTTGTCCACCATCCAGAGCAGAGGGGTCAATGCCGACATGTACACATAAGGAACTGGTGGACATTGATATTGGGTCTCAAAAGAACTGATTCATTTGCCTGTCAGCATAACTATTATTGCTCATCTCACATTCAGTTCATATAAGTATATCTCTAGTGACACATGATCTCGCTCATCTAGGGGAAATGATGAACAACATAGACTGATGAACAAGAACAGAACCAGAAACAAGGAGGCATCGATCGGACTATCGGGCCTCAGAGGGAGGATAGGGGAGGGTGGGGGGAGGGGGGAGAGATCAACCAAAGGACTTGTGTGCATGCATATGAGCCTAACCAATGGTTAAGTTCAACAGGGGGTTGGGGCATCTGTGGGGAGGGGTGTGGGATGGGAATGGGGGGATGAGGACAAATATGTGACACCTTAATCAATAAAGAAATTTAAAAAAAAAAGAATCTTAAAAGCGGCCAGAGAGAGACATAAAGTTACATACCAAGAAACCCCCATCAGACTAGCAACTGATTTCTCAACAGAAACTCATCAGGCCAGAAGGGAATGGAATGAAGTATTCAAAGTCATGCAAAGGAAGGGTCTGAATCCAAGAATACTGTACCCACCAAGGCTATCAATCAAAGTTGAAGGTGAAATCAGGACCTTCACAGACAAAAAAGGACTAAGGGAATTTATTACCACTAAACCAGCAATGCAAGAATTGCTAAAGGGTCTGCTGTAAAAAAAAAAAGAAATAAGCGAAGAAGGAACACAGGGGTAAAGAATAAAAATGGCAACAAATAAGTACCTATCAATAATAACTTTAAATGTAAATGGATTAGATGTCCAAATCAAAAGACATAGGGAAAAAGGATTGGATAAGAAAACAAGACCCATATATCTGCTGCCTACAAGAAACCCACCTCAGAAAAAAAGACACACACAGACTGAGGGTGAAGGGATGGAATAAGGTCTTCTAGGAGAATGGAAATGAAAAAAAAAAAAAAGCTTAGGTAGCAATACTTATATCTGACAAATTAGATCTCAAAGTGAAGGACATAAAAAGAGATAAGGAAGGCCACTTAATAATACCAAAGGGAGCAATCCAACAAGAAGAAATAACTCTGGTAAACATATACACACCCAATACAGGAGCACCCAAATACATAAAAAAACTCCTGGAGGATATCAAGGGAGAGATTGACAGCAATACAACCATAGTAGGAGACTTTAATACCCCACTATCACCATTGGACAAATCCTCTAAACAAAAAGTCAGCAAAGAAACATCAATCCTAAATGACTCACTAGACCAGATGGAATTAATTGACATCTTTAGAACATTTCACCCCAAAGCCACAGAATATACATTCTTCTCAAGTGCACATGGGTCATTTTCAAAGATAGACCATATATTGGGTCACAGGCATAGTCTCTACAAATTCAAGAAGATAGAAATCATATCAAGCATCTTCTCAGACCACAGTGGCATAAAACTGAAAATCAACTACAATAAAAACAATACAAAAAAGTCAAACAAATGGAGACTAAACAGTATGCTATTAAACAATGACTGGGTTACCAGAGAGATCAAGGAAGAAATAAAAAACATCATGGCAACAAATGACAATGAAAACACAACAATCCAAAATCTATGGGACACATTGAAAGCAGTCCTGAGAGGGAAGTTCATAGCTCTACAAGCCTACTGCAAAAAACAAGAAACAATAGTAATAAATTACCTAACCCTACAACTCAAAGAGTTAGAAAAAGAGAAACAAGAAAAGCCCAATGTAAGCAGAAGGAAAGAAATAATAAAGATCAGAGCGGAGATAAACGACATAGAGACCAAAGAAACAATACAAAAGATTAACAAAACCAAGAGCTGTTTCTTTGAAAGGATAAACAAGATTGATGAACCTCTAGCGAGGCTCATCAAGAAGCAAAGAGAGAGGACCCAAATAAACAAAATCAGAAATGAAAGAGGAGAAATAACAACAGACCCCGCCGAAATACAAAGGATTGTTAAAAAAATACTACCAACATCTATTCCAACAAACTGGACAATCTGGAGGAAATGGACATATTCCTAGAAAAATACAACCTTCCAAAACTCAATCAGGATGAATCTAAACAGCTCAATAGGCCAGTAACTATGGAAGAAATTAAAGCAGTCACCAAAAAGCTTCCGGCAAAAAAAAGCCCGGGGCCAGATGGCTTCACAGGAGAATTTTACCAAACATTCAAGGAATAACTAAATCCTATCCTCCTCAGACTATTCCAAAAAATTCAAGAGGAAGGAACACTTCCAAGCTCCTTCTATGAAGCCAGCATCACCTTAACATCAAAACCAGATAAAGACAATACAATGAAAGAGAATTACAGGCCAATATCCCTCATGAACAGAGATGCCAAATCCTCAACAAAATTCTAGCAAATCAGAGCCAGCAGTACATCAGAAAGATCATATACCATGACCAAGTAGGATTTATCCCAGGAATGCAAGGATGGTACAATATCCGCAAATCATAAACGTGATACATCACATAAACAAGTTAAGAGATAAAAATCACATAGTCATATTAATTGATACAGAAAAAGCATTTGACAAAATCCAACACCCTTTCTTGATAAAAACCCTCAACAAGGTGGGAATAGAAGGCTCATACCTCAACATAATAAAAGCTATATATGATAAACCCACAGTTAACATCATACTCAATGGACAAAAACTAAAACCATTTCCCCTAAGAACAGGAAGAAGACAGGGATGCCCACTCTCACCACTCCTGTTTGACATAGTAATGGAATGTTAGCCATTGCAATTAGACAAGAAGAAGAAATAAAAGGCATCCAAATTGGAAAAGAAGAAGTAAAACTGTCCTTATTTGCAGATGACATAATATTGTACATAAAAACCCCGAAAGATTCCATCAAAAAACTAATAGACTTAATAAATGAATTTGGCAATGTAGCAGGATACAAAATTAACACCAAGAAATCTATGGCATTTCTATTCACCAATAGTGAACTTACAGAGAGACTAAAAAGGCAATCCCATTTACCATCGCACCAAAAAAATTAAGATACCTAGGAATAAACTTAACTAAGGAGGTCAAAGACCTATACGCAGAAAACTACACGACATTGAAAAAAGAGATAGAGGAAGACGTAAACTGATGGAAGAACATACTAATTAAAATGTCCATACTACCCAAAGCAATATATAGATTCAATGCACTCACCATTAAAATACCAATGGCATATTTCACAGACCTAGAAAGAACTCTACAAAAATTCATCTGGAATAAAAAAGACCCCGAATAGCCACAGCAATCCTGAGAAAGAAGAACAAAGTAGGAGGGATCTCAATACCATATTTCAAGCTGTATTACAAGGCCACTGTCCTCAAAACAGCCTGGTACTGGCACAAGAACATACATATAGATCAATGGGATAGAATAGAGAATCCAGATATCGACCCAAACCACTATGCTCAATTAATATTTGACAAAGGAGACATGAACATACAATGGAGTCAAGACAGTCTCTTCAATAAATGGTGTTGGGAAAGTTGGACAGATACATGCAAAAAAAATGAAACTAGACCACCAACTTACACCATACACAAAAATAAACTCAAAATGGATACAGGACTTAAACATAAGAGGGGAAACCATAAAAATACTAGAGGAATCCACAGGCAGAGAAATCTCAGACATATGCGGAAGCAATTTCTTCCCCGATACAGCTCCTAGGGCAATGGAAACTAAGGAGAAAATAAACAAATGGGCCTACATCAAAATAAAAAGCTTTTGCAGAGCAAAAAAAAAAAACACAAAAAACCATCAACAAAAGAACAAGAAAGCCCACTGCATGGGAGAACATATTTGCCAATGCTATCTCAGTTAAGGGTTTAATCTCCAACATTTATAGGGAACTCATACAACTTAACAAAAGAAAGATAAACAACCCAATCAAAAAATGGGCAAAGGACCTAAATCAACACTTTTCAAAAGAGGACATACAGAAGGACAAGAGACTTATGAAAACATGCTCAAAGTCACTAATCATCTGAGAGATGCAAATCAAAACAACGAGGTATCATCTTATACCTGTCAGAATGGCTATCATCAACAAATCAACAAACTGCAAGTGCTTGAGAGGATTCAGATAAAAAGGAACCCTCGTGCACTGCTGGTTGGAATTCAGACTGATGCAGCCACTCTAGAAGACAGTATGGAGTTTCCTCAAAAAGTTAAAAATGGAGCTCTAATTTGACCTAATAATCCCACTTCTAGGACTATATCCCAATAAACCAGAAACACCAATCAGAAAGGATATATGCACCCCAATGTTCATAGCAGCACTATTTACAATAGCTATGATTTGGAAACAGCCTAACTGCCCATCAGCGGATTAGTGGATTAGAAAACTGTGGTACATCTACACAATGGAATACTATGCTCCTATAAAAATGAAGAAACTTTTGCCATTTGCAACAGCATGGATGGAACTGGAGAGCATTATGCCTAGAAAAATAAGCCAGTCAGAGAAATATAAATATCACATGTTCTCACTCATATGTGGGATATAATGAACAACATAAAGTGATGAACAAAAATAGGACGGAGACAAGGTAACATTGAACAGACCATCCAACCTCAGAGACAAGGCAGGGGAGGAAGGGGTGTTAGAGATCAACCAAAGGACTTGTATTCATGCATATTAGTATAACCAATGGACACAGACCCTGCGGTGGTGGTGGCTTGTCCTGGGGGATGGGAGTGGTTGGGGTGGTGTCAATCGGGGAAAAAGGAGTCATTTGTAAAGGAGTCATATGTTTGTTTGTAACAAACAAAAAATTAATAATAAACTATTTAACCCTACCACTGAAAGAATTAGAAAGAGAACAACAAGAAATGCCCAGAGTAAGGAGAAGGAAATAATAAAGATCACAGCAGAAATAAATGACATATAGACTAAAAAATCAATGCAACCAAGAGTTGGTTTTTTGAAAAGATAAGTACGATTGATGGTATCGGGACTAAACCAGCAGTCGGACATCCCCCGAGGGGTCCCAGATTGGAGAGGGTGCAGGCCGGGCTGAGGGACACACCCCCAATGCATGAATTTCATGCACGGGGCCACTAGTTACTTAATAATAATATTTTAGAATATTCCTTTTATATAGTCTTCCCACTTAGTCAATCAGTAAAAATGTTAAAACAAAGAGTTAGCTTTATTGATCAGACCGTCAACCCTCAGAGGGAAGGCTGGGTAGGGTGGGGGGAAAAGGGGAGAGATCAATCAAAGGACTTGTGTGCATACATATAAGCATAACCAATGGACACAGACACTAGTGGGGTGAGGGCATGAGCGGGGTTCAGGTAGGGGGCAGTAGGGAGATAAGGACACATAGGTAATCAATAAAGAAAAGAAAAAAAAAGAAGTAATGGTGGACCAATGGACACAGACAGTTGGGGGGTGAGGGCATGTGCTGGGGGGTGGGAGCAGCTGGAGAGAGGTCAATGAGGGGAAAGGAGACTTATATAATATTTTAAACAATGAAGAATTTAAATAAAAAACAAGAGTTAGCTTTGTTTACCATGAAATTTTTTTAATGCTAAATGTGAGAAAATTAATGTCTCATGTAGCAGAGAATATGCATTTTACTAGGTTCCCTGAGGCTCATGTTTTAATAGGGGGAAATAGCTGGTACTGAATAATACTTCTGCCCTAGAGAATAACTCTTAAACTCTGTAGGGCCCAGCCGGTGTGGCTCAGTGGTTGAGCATCAACCTATGAACCAGGAGATCATGGTTCTATTCCCGTTCAGCACTTGCCCAGTTCCTTGCTCAGTCCCCAGTAGGGGGCATGCAGGAGGCAGCCAATCAATGATTCTCTCTCATCATTTCTATCTCTCCCTCTTCCTTCTTCTCTGGAATCAATAAAAATATCCTATCTAATAATAGACAAATATACAAATTGACCATACCTCTGACACACCCACAAGCCACGCCCACCATCCAATCAGAGCGAGTATGCAAATTAACCCAAACCAAGATGGCTACATCCACAGAGAGCAAGGTTTCCTAGGTAACAGAGGAAGCCAAGCTTTCTGCCAGCTGTTGCAGGCCTAAGCCTCCACTCAAGCTACAAAGTTTCAATTATAGAAGGTAAACAAATTCAAACAAATGGCGGCAGAATGGAGCTTGAGAGAGCAGGCCAGGGTTGCCGCCGGCAACAGGGGAAGCAAAGCTTTCCGCACACCCTGGCCAGGCCCACCCGCTTAAGGCAACAAAGTTTCAATTATAACCCCAACACAAATGGCTGCCGGCCTCAGAGGGAGCCCCAGGCTTGGCTCTGCTCCAGGCTACAAAATTTCAATTGTAGAAGGAAAATAAATTCCAGATACCAGGGCCTCCGCTTGCATTGCCAGGGGGCGTGGCCCATCTGCAAACCACCACAGGCCCCTCGCTCAGACCGCCCCACGCCCCAAGGGAACCCCACCCTGATCAGGGACACCCTTCAGGGCAAACCAGCTGGCCCCCACCCCTGTACCAGGCCTCTAGCCTATCTAATAAAAGAGTACTATACAGATTGATCATCACTGCAACACACGTTATAGCTGCCCCCATGTGGTCAAAGATCCTGCCCCCATGTGGACACAAGATGGCCACCACAAGATGGCCAGCAGGAGAGGGCAGTTGGGAGGCACCCGGCCTGCAAAGGAGGGCAGTTGAGAAGGACCAGGCCTGCAAGGGAGGGCAGTTGGAGGTGATCAACCCTGCAGGAGAGGGCAGTTAGGGGTGACCAGGCTGGCAGAGGAGGGAAGTTGGGGGCAAACAGGCTGGCAGCAGAGTGGTTAGGGGGTGATCAGGCTGGCAGGCAGAAGCAGTTAGGGGCAATCAGAAAGGCAGGCAGGCAAGCAGTTGGGAGCTAGCAGTCCTGGATTGTGAGAGGGTTGTCTGGGATCGGGCCTAAACGGGCAGTCAGACATCCCTCAAGGGGTCCCAGATTGGAGAGCGTACAGGCTGGGCTGAGGGACAACCCCCCTCCGTGCACGAATTTCGTGCACCGGGCCTCTAGTATTAAAAATAAAATAAAGTAAACTTTGTAGGCCACCTGTTTCTTTAATAAATTGCCAAAAGTTAAAAGTCCTTCACCTGCCCTAACTGGTTTGGCTCAGTGGATAGAATGTTGGCCTGCGGACTGGGGGGTCCCAGGTTCGATTCCGGTCAAGGGCATGTACCTTGGTTGCGGGCACAACCCCAGTGGGGGGTGTGCAGGAGGCAGCTGATCGATGTTTCTCTCTCATCGATGTTTCTAACTCTCTATCCTCTCCCTTCCTCTCTGTTAAAAATCAATAAAAAAAATATTTTAAAAAAAGTCCTTCACCCCAAAAATATCCAAGTAAATTAATTTTGCATATATTGCAATTTTAGGGTTTTGTCAAGTTCTTAAAGCCCATCCAGGGACCCCAAATTAAGCACCACAGATTAAGGGCGCTATAAATGGAAAACGCTATCTGCATTGCATATGTACCTAATTCATGAATGGCTGCTCTGCTGGATTTGATTATGGAACCTGCCCCTTCATGCTTGTTGTTGCTAAGAAGTGCTTCCCTTTCCTCACCACAGTGCCCCTAATCCGTTGTGGACCCATGGAAGTGCTCGACCTGCATCAATATTTCAGATCCTCCCTTTGGCCTTGTTTCAATATTGGTTTGTAGGTTGCTCTGTGGTGACTGTTTGGGGCAGGCAACAAGTTAGAGAGGGAGGGATGGGAGAGAAGGAGTGAACAAGAAGAGCTCTGTGGTCTCCATACCCTATCGCGCCTTACAGCATAAATTGAAAAAGGAAGAGGGCAAGGAAAGAAAACCTCTTCCTAAGCTGTGAAATTTCTTTCATTGAATTATCCACAATGTTATTCAAAATGAAATAGACATCTTGGACAAATGTTATTTTGATCATCAAACCTTAACAAAGCATTTGAGAGTTGAAAAAAAAGATATTCCAACATCAGCAAGACTCCAGCTGTTCTCCAGGGCTGCTCCAGCATACATCAGCTCCAGATACTGTCTGCCTTGTTCATCTTCAGAGAGAGGAATGTAGAAATAATCCTTAAAAATCAATAGCATTTTTTTCTCCATTAAATGATCTTACTTTATTAACAGAGAATTCTCACAGGTACATCCAAGTTAAGAAAAAAATGCTTACACAAACCGAAATACAAATGCTTCTAATATTACAGTTACCACCATTTCTATTCCATTAACATAGATAATAAAGAGCTATCCTGTATAGAGCAATTAAAATATAATAATTCTAGTGTATTGCTGATGAGTAATTTTCTGCATTAACATGAATGGTCCAAAATTTATTCTGTTCTTTGTTTAAATTAAAATGTTCTTTGCCATTTGATAACTTTGCCACCCATTAGACTCATGAAACAACACATATAGTCCAGGAAAAAACATGTATCAATGCACATAAAAATTGTGAAATGCATACACTACACACACTTTGTCAGAATTCCTTTCAGGTACCATGAAATGTGCCTGGTACATAAAACTTGATATGCTTAAGAAGTACAAATTATGCAGAAAAAATGAAAATTTTAGATGGACAAAACCTAACAAGCTAAGCAAGATAGTTTGGTATTTATAAGCCTTCTGCTCTAGCTTGACAACAGAGTGAGAGAGCTTTTTGAAGTCACAATAATTGAATTATTTCTGAATACAGCAAACAAAATACAGGTATTGAGAAGTTTACAGCTATTCTGGATTGTATAAATTATCACCAATATCATATTCCAACGTATGCAGGTATTTGGCTTTTGGATTAATTTTATTTATTTATTTTTGGTAAATCATTCTTACAGTTATTTGTTTCTTTGGTACCTAAACTTCCTTGAATGGAGTTTAATATGGTTCTAAAATAAAAAAGTATATCACCCAATTTTTATTATCTTAGGTTTATCATTTATTTTACTTTTACATTTATTTTTCCTTAGGTTGATCAGTTAAATGAAACATCTTCAGTTATAGAAATCATATCCCTTATCCTAAGAATTATAAGCACACTTTTAGCTGTAGATATCTAGTCTGGTACTTGAAATTAATTTCACCCAACATTTATTCTGCAATTCTTTGATGTGACACAAAAGTCTTTTTCTCTTTTTAACTGAAAACAAATGAATCTCAGTTAGAAGGTCAACTATTAAATCCAGAAGACAAATAATTATGTGTAGCAATTCAAACTGGTAGGCCAGTCAACAAAATCCAGGTCTGTAAGCCCAGCTTTTACTAAGAAACTTGGGTTCTTGAGCCTAATGACAATTATCTTAAATGAAAGATAATGCTTCATCTCGACTAGGGTATTTTAACCATTAGAAATTCTAGGTTTGTCTACACATTGTACAAGCATTAAGTGCCCAAGGTTTTATCTCCACCAAACACCAAAAAGAATAAGATTTTTATTCTATATACATATCCAGATCTCACTAATTTTACATGTATATATATATTTTTTTTCAGTGTGAGATGGTACAGCAAATGTTTAAAATAGTCGAAAAGCCAGGTTAAAAAAAAAATTTAATGGCTGTGCTGGTGATTCACAAGGACCTAACTCTGAAAGCATTTCTGGTCAATTCCAGTTATTTGCTGGATGCTGCAATAGTTGATTCTCTCGTGACCCAGCTGTTGGCGCCTGGGTTCCCGCCCAGTATGTAGTTGTAGGCGAGATGACTGTATGGATTGTATCCCACAAACCCTGATGTGCTAGGCATTTGTGTTGCATGAATTGGGGTGAGAGGTGGGGCATAAGATGGTCTTTTTGACATTTTGGAAGATTAAGTTCTCAGTTCCTTAAGAATGAATCTGAGACACTGCGGGCAGAAAAAGAGCCTGCAGCTCCAGCCTCACTTCCCTTTGTCCTGCACACGCCCCGCCCCTCCCAATCGCATATTATGAAAGCAGTACACCTTTACATTACTGGACCAACAATGTAATTTCTCTTTGTTTACATTTGCCACTGAGCATTATAAAAGTGTTTAGTACAGAGGAAAGAAGTATTAGACAGGGGTTCTTAACTTGGAGTCTATAGACCTCCCCAAAGTTTATGGATACAATTTATATGGGAAAAACTATAATTTATTTTTATTAATTCTAAATGAAATTGAGATTTTTAAAAAGTTATGCATGTAGGACACATACTATGTGACTGTTACCAATAGGAATCACTGATATTTTCATATCACCTTACAGTTGCTGTAGATATCTCAAAATATGCTGATCACTACTTTGAAATTACAATAGTTATTAGATATACTGCTAGAACTTGTTAATGTGTTTATAATGAAGTCCACATGTCACTATGTCACAAATTTGTTTTTTAATGTTTGCAAGTTGTATTTCAATATAATGGTTACTTTTCCTTTGTACGTATTTTAATTTTTTAATGCATTTAAAGGTATTCTGAGGAGTCCAGAGGCTTGCCAGATGCCAAAGGGATCTACAACCCATAAAGGTTAAGAGCTTCTGTGTTAGAAGATCTAGCTTGCAGTGATCATAGTAATCCACTAAATAACTTGATTCTCTATATGCTCCTTAGCAAATGGAAATGATCATTTCCAAGTTAAATGCCATTGAATGGTCAAGACTTAAATATTTATCTTAATTTCCCATTTTTGAGCGAATATAAGAAGTTTACAAGAAAATATTGCACCCAAATTATTTCCTATTTTAAGATGCCTTCCTTCCTCCAGCTGCCAGCACCAGCTTCCCTCTAGCACCCGGGACCCGGGCTTCCCTCCTCCTGCCGCCAGCAGGCACCCAGGACCCAGGACCCTGGCTGGCTTTCCTCCCGCCCCGGCTTCATCAGGAAGGATGTCAGAATGATATCTAGAAGACTATTAGGATTTTACCCTTTTATTATTATAGACTAGAGGCCCGGTGCACGAAATTCGTGCATGGGGGGGTCCCACAGCTAGGCCTGCACCCTCTCCAATTCAGGACCCCTCAGGGGATGTCCTACTGCAGGATGTCACCTGCCTGATTGCCCCTAACACTCTGCCTGCCGGCCTGATCTCCCGTAACTGCTCTCCTCTGCCAGCCTGATCACCCCTAACCGCCTCTGCCTCAGCCCCCACCACTGTGTCATTGTCCAGAAGGATGTCCAGGAGGACGTCCAGAAGATGTCCAGTCTATCCGGTCTAAATAGCATATTATCCTTTTATTAGTATAGATTGTGTAAGCAAACAAAGATATTTTGAAATAGTTTTAGTTCCCTGTTTGCTGCAAATGTATTCAGTAGCAAAATCTCTGCCCTGTGTGCAGTTTAAACTTCACTGCATAGTTAAAATTAATATACATCTTAGTGGCTCAGTTACAAAGTACATACATACCTTTATCATCTGCTTGACAGCTTCCACAGTTTCATCTGCTGAAACTTCAAATGGTTCAAAAGATTCCTCAAAGGCTATGAAAATCCTCATTTCCTCAAAAACAGAACACACACACATAAAACAAACCCCACAACTTAAAAAAATATCCTGTTGAATAGCTGAAAAAAATCCAATTTTCAATTAAGGACAAAAATGGTGGGCAGAGGCTACTATTGCAGTTTAGACTCAAAGATGAGCTGAGAGAATGTGAAGAGACAAGTCCCACAGTATCACAGTATTGGCAACACAGCAGCTATGTTTGGGGAAACGTTTCTCAGCCGATGGCAGCAGTCAATAGCCACCTTGTTCCTATATGGTGGAAACTAGCAAACTTGACAATAGTTTAGGCAAATGTGAACAACAGTCAAGCATGTAATATAAAACGCCAAATATAAATCACTCTTTTGTAATGTGACCACCATCCACTGACAGCTTATTGAAAGTCCCTTCAAAACAGGTATTTAATTTGGATGCACTGGCACAGAGTAAAGCAAAGCAGCGTTGCTTTTATTGACTGTAATAATCCTTAAAGTTCTCCGTAAATAACTCTCAGCTGAAGCATTCTGGTTTCCATAACAACTTTGTATACTTGTTCCCCAGCAGTATTTCTAATTCTGCCACGGGGATAGAACAATACCCACTAGCACCAGGGAGATGAATGTGTAGGCAGATGACTCTGTGGCTTTCCCTTTCCATCTCCGCCCAACAGCAGCGCAATATAGTTGGTATTTCTTTTAGCCCCCGCCTTTATGTTATTTAGAACAATTTTCCATTATCTTTTTCAACTTCCAGAAACTTGTTGGTGGAAAATATTTCAAACCCAACTCAATAAATGAGCAAACATATTCAGCACCAATACTCAAATTCATAGAGTAAACATTTTACTTAGAACTTAATTTTAAGACTCACCTCTGAAATCCCCAGTATGATACATCTGGTTTAATGTGATTATGTCTGATCATTTTTTCTTATACATATATAAATATTGTCTTCTTCCTGAAATTCCTCCTGATCTAGGACAGAATCCTCATCTTGCATTAGTTTTCATTCTTAATGGCACTTAGCCCAATGTGACTCATATGACAGGTGCTCAGTAAATGTTAACCTGTTGATTGATTCTGTTTTGATTCCCAACTTGAGTTCTAACTTTAAGAAATCTAAGAAAATGGAAAACATAAAGGCAAAGAATTTCATTGCAAAGTTAACTCTTTTTGCCTCATATTTTTCAAGTATTACAACATAATGTAATCTTATTATGCTGTCAACATTTTAATAGAAAGTATATTAATATGGGATGGTAGTTGATGTTGTTTAGCTGTCTTGACCACCCTCCACACTCTCCAGGTGCTATGACTGTTGACTGCTAAAGGCTCATAGTTCTCCAAAGAATTGCCCGCAGTTGATGGGAGCTACCTTGCCAGGAAAGCTAGGCACTCCCTCAATAACTGACTATGAAGAGGCTACAAGAGGCCCACCTTCTCATCCTAAGGGGTGTAAACTCTACAAAAGATCTCTAGATCAGGCCACAGCTGGACTTTCCCTGAGGCTGTATCCTTCCTCAGCATTCTCTTCTTCTCAATGCTCGTGAACTCTCTCCCTTACAGTTTTTCTTGAAGAACACTCCCTCAGTAATTGACATGCATCTCAATCCCTCCCAGGCTCTGCTTCCAGAGAAACCAACCAACCCAAGGCAGAGGATGTTAAAGAAGCTCATATGCTTTAAGAAATCGCAACCAAGTGCTTTGTAGCCTCCTGAAATGTATGTTTATTTATACACTAGAGGCCAAGTGCATGAATTTGTGCACGGGTGGGGTCTGGCTGGCCCGGCCCCAATTGGGGCAGATCGGGGCTTGGGAGGAGGAGATGGCGGGAGGTTGGCTGGCCAGCCTGCCCAGATCAGGCAGATCAGGGCCAGCCTGCTGGGGGGAGGAACCATGGGTGATTGGATGGTGGGCCCCACCCTTGATTGGGGTTGGGGGGCCGATTGGGGCAGGGCTGGCCATGGGGAGGGCCTGTGGGTGGTGGGCCAGCCAGCCCTGCCCCTGGATGGGGTGAGGGGTGCTGATTGGGGGCCAGCAACCTGGGGGAGGGGCCATGGGTGGTTGGCCGGCCAGCCCGGCCCCTGATCGGAGTGGGGGAACCGATGTGGGGTGGGGCCAAGCTGGGGGAAGGGCTGCAGGAGGTTGGCTGGCCAGCCCCACCCCCTATTGGGGTGGGGGGGAGATCAGGGGCAGGGCCGGCCGGGGAGAGGGGCTGTGGGCCGATCAGGGTGGTGGGGGCCCATAGAGTGTGGGTCCAGTCGGGGGGAGGGGCTGTGGGAGGTTGGCTGGCTGGCCCTGCCCCCTATTGAGGTGGAGGGTGCGATCAGGGGCGGGGCTGGCTGGGGTGAGGGGCTGCGGGCCTATCATGGTGGGGCGGGCCGATCGGGGACTGGGCTGGCCGGAGGGAAGGGTGGGGGGGGGCACGTTTGGCCCGCCGGCCCCTCCCTTGTTTGGGGTGGGAGAGTCCGATCAGGGGCCGGTTGGCCAAGGGTAGGGGCCGAGAGAGGTTGGCTGGCGGCCGCACCCCCTGATCAGGCTGGTTCGCTAGCTACAGTGGGCATCATAGCGACTGGTCATTCCGGTCAATCCTGTCATTCTGGCGTTACAGTCACTGGCTTTTTATATATATAGATGTGTGTTTTTGTGCACTGTGATAGATTTGCCTTTCAGAGTAAATGCACAGCTTAAAATTGTATCATTAAGTACTTATTCCCCATTCCTGCCCCCCCCCCAAGCCATATTTGTAATGTGACCTTGTTATCATCATCACAGTTAGATGAACCAGAATAAAACTGTCAGAATACTTTCTCTTTGGACTGAAGGAAAATATGACTTTGTGGTTGGATGTTAACATGTAACTTAATAACTGTGGGTGAACCATATTATTCCTCCAATGTGACTGAGTCAGCAGAGAAAGCTGACTAAGAAGAAAGAATGAATCAGACAGATAAAAAGGAACAGAAGGCACAGAAAGATGGAGAGCATTCCCATGATTTCTGTTGCCCTTGAATTTTATGAGACATCTTGTCTATATATACTAAATTCTCCTCATTTTACTTAAGCATTCTGTAGTTGGTGTCTATTCCTTAAAATCAAGAGTTCTAACTCAACTAATCATCAGAAAGATGCAAATTAAAACGACAAGGAGGTATCCCCTCACACCTGTCAGAATGGCTATCATCAACAAATGAACAAACAAGTGCTGGTGAGGATGTGAAGAAAAAGAAACCCTAGTGCACTGCTGATGGGAATTCAGACTGGTACAGCCACTTTGGAAAACAGTATGGAGTTTCCTCAAAAAATAAAAAATGGAACTGCTGCCCTAGTTGGTTTGGCTCAGTAGTAAGAGTGGTGGTCCATGGACTAAAGGGTCCCTGGTTTGATTCTGGTCAAGGGCATGTACCTCAGTTGTAGGCTAAGTCCCCATCCCAGCCAGGGGCGTTGGGGAGCCAACCAGTCGATGTATGTTTTTTTATTTCTCTCCCTCCCTTCCACTCTAAATATCAATGGAAAGCCAGGTGGGCATGGCTCACTGGTTGAGTGTCAACCTATGAACCAGGAGGTCATGGTTTGATTCCCGGTCAGGGCACATGCCCAGGTTGTGGGCTTGATCCCCAGTAGGGGTCATGCAGGAGGCAGCCAATCAATGATTCTCATCATTGATGTTTCTATCTCTCCCTCTTCCTTCCTCTCTGAAATCAATAAAAAAAATTTGAAAATCAATGGAAAAATATCCTCAAGTGAGGATTAATAAAAAACTAACAAAACAAAAACAAACAAAATAAATTCAAAGAGGATTTTCAATTTTATGAAAAAAACCCTTACCAGACTAATGTCTTTGGTTTACACCATATTGGTTCTAAAAAGTTTCATAGGAACATTCTACTTTCTGATAGTAGGGGAAACCTGTATTAACTTAGGAAAAAAATATACTTTAATGGTTTGAAAACTTCCCTACAAGATAATGGCATGCTGAGCCAAAACCGGTTTGGCTCAGTGGATAGAGCGTCGGCCTGCGGACTGAAAGGTCCCAGGTTCGATTCCGGTCAAGGGCATGTACCTTGGTTTCGGGCACATACCTAGTGGGGGGCGTGCAAGAGGCAGCTGGTCGATGTTTCTCTCTCATCGATGTTTCTAACTCTTTATCCCTCTCTCTTCCTCACTGTAATAAATCAATAAAATATATATAAAAAAACCATAAAAAAAGAGATAATGGCATGCTGATGTACCTGTTCAAGTCTTTTATGTTTTTTGGTTGTATTTTTACATTTATTTTACCCATATGTGTTTCTTGCTAAGTTTATTCTCCAAAATTATCTTTCTTTTATTTTATAAATGGAGCATTTTCTATTATTAGGTCTTCTATATTGTCATTCATTTCTAGAAAGCTATTAATTTCTGTTTTAATTTCAAACACAACCACCTAATTGAATTATTATATCATTTGTAGTACCTTTAAATTTTAATTGTCATGATTTTCTTGGTTTACAATTATGTGTTCTATGACAGGGGTAATTTTACTTGCTATTTTCTAATTTTTATTTTTCTCATTGAATCATTTTAGCTAGTATTTTGAGAACAACACAAAACAACAATTGTGGTGATAATGAATATCTTTATCTTGTCTCAAAGGAAGCTGAATCGTTTATAATCTTTACTAGAGGCCCGGTGCACAAAATTTGTGCACTCGGGAGGGGGGCGTCCCCCAGCCTGGCCTGTGCCCTCTCACAGTGCGGAGCCCCGCAATCAATCGCCCCAAAGAGGTAGACCCTACCACCTATCCAGGGCTCCTCGATGGATTGTCCCAAAGAGGTAGGCCGGAGCCGGGGGTCCTGCCTCCGCACCACACAGAGCCGTGGGACCCCTGGCCTGGCCATGTGGAGCTGCAAGACTCCCAGGCCTTGCCGAGCGGAGCCTCGGGCCCCGCCTCCATGCTGCACATGCAGCGTCAAGCCCCCACCTACCCGAGCACGCCCACTGCTCATGCAGCCTCCTGGTGATTGTTTGTTGCAGCGTGAAGGAGTCACAGCATGAGGGCGTGACAACCACATAGGCTTTTATTAATAGGATTGTTGAGAGGATTATAGATGTCCCCTTTTTTAAGAATCTTTTTGTTTTTTTTTGTTAGTAGAAACAAGTACTAATGTAGGTCTTTTGTAAGAGTGAAATGGTGTAACCGAACTTTCAGCAAGCAGAGAATACCTATATATAAATAAATATTATCCCAATAAAAAGACAAACATGATTTTTCCAGTTGTGTTGAGATATAATTTATATATACCACTGTGTAAGTTCAAGGTATACAACATGATGGTTTAATATACATATATATTGTAAAATGATTACAACAATAAGATTAATTAATACATACAGAATCATCATCTTCTTTTTTTTTTTTTCAGTGAGAACATTTAAGGTCTGCTCTTAGCAACTTTTAAATATACAATACTGTATTAACCAACAGGATTTTCCAATCAAGGCAAAACAGTTCTAAAATTAATGTAGAAAATAAACAAGTAGAGTTTGGAAAACTTTGAAAAAGAAGAGTAATGAAAGACAATCACTTACCAGATGTTAAAATGCATTATAAGGCTACAATAATTAAAGCAGTGTTGTGGGGACCCTAACCAGAGCACACCAGATGTTAAATGGTTAAAGGCCCATTTGCCATATGCATGTGCAAAGGCAATGACACAGCAGTTTTCCTGTACACACTGAGAAGGTGCACCTTTATCTTATGTAACACTGATGTCACTATTTGGCAAGAAGCCTCTGTTGTCTGAGCTAGTATAAGAGTGTTATTGCTGAACAGTGAGTGGCTGGCTCCTTTGTTTGCCGCTGCTGTTTTGTGGGACCACCTTGTGGGGCTGCTCTGTCAGCAATGGCTGCTTGGTCTGCAATGAAGTCTCTCCCACCTGGATACGGATGCTCATGTCTTCTTCCAATTCCCAGCATCCAACTAAGTCCAGCCCCTAGCAGAGGAGTTCCGACCCAACAATTGGCATAGTCGGCAGGATCTTGGGGGTAAGTGCTCTGTCTGCCTGGCCGGAGGTCATGTGGCCTCCAACTGGGCTGTGATATCCAGTAGTGATGGCCTGATGTCTTGGAACCCCCACCCCTGGGAGGATTGGGAACAGGTTGAGGTGACACCAGTGATGTTAGAGAAGACATTATTGTCCTTGATGGACCAGATCCCCAAAGACCAGGGAAAGGCAGCTGGAAAGAACTGAGAGACTTAGGAAAACAAAGCCGGCAGAAGCAAGGGGAGCCAATTCCAATGTGGCTCCTAAGATTGTGGGATGATGTGTCAGATAACTTAGAGCTGTCTCCCACCTGAAATGGAAAACTGAGCCTCCAGGAGCCAGGCTCCACAACAGCTGCCACCAGGCAATGGAGCACAGCAGTGAAGTCACCACCGTGGGAGCTCAAGGGCTGCCATCCCCCAAAGCCTCGCAGCCTCGGGTGATGAGTGTTTTACAATGAACATGAAAAGACTTGTTTCTTATCATAGCCCCTCGGGCAACCTTTGGCTTACTGGTGACCATTCTGATCCCCTTTGTAGAAGTTGCAGTGGCTGTGGCCAGCTTGAGGGATGTGAACATTGTATCATGAAAGAATGGGGCATAAAAATAAAAACAAAGAATGGGGCAGCAAGACCTGTGACTGTACCTAAGACTATGCCTAAGGCAGCAGCGGGGATCCATGAAAGCAGTGGGGACTGAGCTGGTGAAAGTTCTCCATATGCAAATGTGGCTGGACCTACTAGCAGCAGAGGTGAATTTTGCCTGTGGGTGCATGTGGTGAAGCTAGGGGACACGCGCATCACGAGGCTGTACTGTTGCCCAGCTTGCCGAAAAGCCCAGGTGCAGCAGTGTTGCCTGCCAGGGGGCCATGGGGAGATTGGACAGACAGTATTTTGCCTGGAGAAGGTGAGGTTTGTGTGTGGCGCCCACACATAGCCCCTACAGTTCTCTGGTGTGGCTGGTGAAGAAGCCTGACAGCACCTGACAGATGACCGTAGTTTGCAGAGAACTAAGTGGAGTGACTCCCGCACTACCCTCTGCAGTGCCCGCTGTAGCAGATCGCATGGATCACCGTGCACTGGTGTTCGGTTGATGCCACTATGTGGTAGACTTGGCTGGTGCCTTCTTCTCCATGGACATGGCCCCAGAGAATCAAGAACAGTTTGCTTTTGCGTGGGAGGGTTGACAATGGACTTTTGTCATCCTCCCTCAGGGATGTTTGCATGGCCCTACCATTTGTCATAGTTTGGTGGCACTGGATTTAGCTGCCTGGGACAAGCCTCCTACGGTGTTCCATTGTGTTGATGGTGTTGTGCTAACCTCTGATTCTCTTGCAGATTTGAACGCAGCTGCCAGTAGTCAATAGCAGGCCTTGGACTCATGGGGATGGGCAGTCAACGACTGCAAGGTCTAGGGACCTGTCTTATCTGTCAAGTTCTTGGGAGTCCAACCAAGGTGATACCCGAAGCAGTCATTGACAAAATACAGGCTTATCCCCAACCCACCTGGCACAGTTGCAGACCTATGTTGGTCTTTTGAAGTATTGACAAGTGTTCATTCCCCACCTGGCACAGTTGTTACAGCCATTGTATAAGTTGTCCTGGAAGGGGGCGACATGGAGCTGGACCCCCAAAATAGAGGAAGCCTTTCTAGCTGCCAAGAGGGCAGCCACCCAAGTGGGTGAATAAGGGTACCCAGCTGCCAAGAGGGTAGTTGCCCAAGTGGATGGAGAAGCATACCTATAGGGTTTTGGTCCCAGTTATGGAAGGAAACTGAGAGCTGATACTCTCTTGTTGAGAGACATTTGACAGCCATGTGTGCTGCCTTGCAGGCTTGGGAAGCTATTACAGCACAAAGTAAAGCACTTGTAAAGACAGCATATTCTATAGCCGATTGGCTTAGGTCCTGGTGACCACATGCAGGTCGGGAGTGGTGCAAACCCCAACTGTAGCAAAGTGGGGGACCCCTATGTTAGGACCTGTGATTTATGACACCCTGTCAAGGGATGAAACTCCTCTGGAGAGTTACTTCCCAGTCCATTCCAAGAGGGAACACCACCCCTCCCAGAGGCCATGTGGTATACGGACAGGGCTAGCAGGGGGGAACCCTGCTACATAGACAGCTGTGACTATCTGTTTGAATACTGACGAACTATGTGGTTCAATTCAGATACTGGGCAAAGTAGACCTTTGGCTATGGAAACATACAGCTGGGCTGTCTACAGGCCTACCTTTATGATTGCCACAATGGCACAAACAACAGTGGATGATAGGACATCACCCCATGTGGGGACAGGAAGTGTGGCCTGTTAAAAGGCAAATGTTGCCTAGGGGTAGACCCACCTAAACTAGAAGATTGGGCTAGATGAGTATGCAGAAGTATCCTCAGATACTGCCTGTGCAAATAAAAACAACAGATGAACTGTTGTGACCCAAAGTACATTCATCTAGAACTTTGTTGCTGCTGACACCTGCCCCCTTAGCAGAGAAGCAAAGGGCAGTATGGACCTGGCCATGGTCTGTTACTGGGCCCTAGGTAGCCCTCCTATTCCTGGGGCCAGCCCTTTGAGAGGCTGTCTGCCTACCTGATCACCCCTAACCACTTGCTTGCTTACCTGATCACCCCTAACTGCTGGTCTTCCTACCTGATTGCCCCTAACCACTTGCCTGCCTGCCTGATTGCCCCTAACCACTTGGTTGGGGCAGGGCCAGCCCACAAGGGGCCGTGGTGGTCTGGTCTCTGGTCATTTCGGGCGTGACGCCTCTGGCCTTTTATTATATAGGATTGGGGCTGGAGTACTGGTCCTAACATGCTACAGTTTATATTGTTGTTGTGGGCTCTGTGTTCAAGGAGCTAGCATCTGGGCCAGGATACCCCTAAAAGACCATCTGGTGTAAGGGGTGGAGTGTGGGGACCCTGACCAGAGTACACCGGATGTTAAAGGCCCATTTGTCATAAGCATGTGCAAAGCATTTGTCAAAACAATGACACAGCAGTTTTACTGTACACACTGAGAAGGTGCACCTTTATCTTATGTAACACTGATTTCACTATTTGGCAAGAAGCCTCTTTTGTCTGAGCTAGTATAAGAGTGTGTTGCTAAAAAAAAAAAAAGTGTGTTACTGACCAGCAGGTGGCTTGCTTCTTTGTTTGCTGCTGCTGTTTTGTGGGACCACCTTGTGGGGCTGCTCTGTCAGCAATGGCTGCTGTGTCAGCAATGGCTGCTTGGTCTGCAATAAAGTCTCTCCCACCTGGATACGGATGCTCATGGCTTCTTCCAATTCCTGGCCTCCAAGGAGGTCCAGCCCCTAGCAGAGGAGCTCAGACCCAACAAGTGTGGTACTGGATCATGACGAGTCAGAAAATTTAATGGGGAAATAGAAAGCATGAAATTGGACTCACAAGAATTTAGTATAAAATAAAAGTGATAAAAGTGGCATCTTGCATCAGTGGGGATGGTGTGAGAGAAATAAGCTAAAAAATAAAAGAAAGAAAAAATGCAGAAAGATGGCGGCGTAGATAAACATCTGGGCTGCTGCCGTCCACAACAATTTCCAAAACTACAACTAAAAGACAGAACGTCTATCACCCAGAACCACGGGAAAGCTGGCTGAGCGGAACCTCTACAACTAGACCGAAAGGGACGGGAGCAATCAGGGCGCAAATGCTGAAAAACTGAGGTACAGGGGAGCGCGCGCGATACGAACTGGCAGCGGAGCCCAGCTGGAGGCGGGTGGTGCTTTCTTCAATCCGAAGAGAGACAAGCCCCCAATCTCTCTGAAATCCAGTTTCTGGGGAGAGACTGTGCTGTCTGCCGAACGGGTTGGAGAGTGAGGGTGGCTACTAGCAGAGCTGCGTGGAGGTAGAATTGTTGGCTGCACCGGGGCAGGGACGCGGTTGCGGGGACTTGGTTGGAGGCGGCTCACTGCCAGCCATCGTTGTTTGCCACGTCCTAGCCTAGTGACGCCCTGAGACTCTGCCCGCACAATCTACAAACACACCCAAGCTCCTAGCAGCGGCTTTTGCTAGCGGTTCTCAACCTGTGGGCTGCTGTAGAGCCTAAGACCATCAGAAAACACAGATATTTACATTACGATTCATTAACAGTAGCGAAATTACAGTTATGAAGTAGCAACAAAAATAATTTTATGATTGGGGGGTCACCACAACATGAGGAACTGTATTAAAGGGTCTCGGCATTAGAAAGGTTGAGAACCACTGCTCTAATGGGTAGAGACCTTTTAGCCAAAATGGGGGCAGAAATCACTTTTGCTCCAGATGGCTCAGCACAGCTTAGCCTAGGTGAGCAGACCTCCCTGTCCTTAGCATTGCCAAGGGAGGAAGAATGGAGACTTTATAACCCCCAGACAAAGGCCTCACCATTAGAACCTGAATTAGAGAAGGAATTCCCACTGGTCTGGGCAGAAGGGAATCCTCCAGGCCTGGCTAAGGACCACGCCCCGGTGCTAATCGAGTTAAAGCCTGGGGCACAGCCTGTTAAAATCCGCCAATATCCAATTCCAAGGGAAGCACGCCTAGGAATCCAGGTCCACTTAGACCGGCTGCTTCAGTGGGGACTGTTAAACGATGCAGGTCTCCATGGAACACGCCTCTCTTGCCTGTCAAAAAGTCTGGGACTAACGACTACCGCCTGGTGCAGGATCTACGGGCTGTTATAACCCTGCATTCAGCACTGCCGAACCCCTACACTCTTCTGGGACTCATCCCATCAGAGGCGGGATGGTTTACATGCCTAGATCTGAAAGATGCCTTTTTCTGTCTTCGATTAGTGCCTTCCAGTCAGCCTCTCTTCGCTTTAAAATGGGAAAGCCCAACTACAGGGGCCAAGGAGCAGTTCACCTGGACCAGACTGCCACAAGGGTTCAAGAACTCCCCTACTCTTTTTAGTAGAGCACGAGCATCTGATCTGTCTAAGTTCCCAGGACAGGACTTGGGGTGTGTTCTACTCCAGTATGTAGATGACATCCTACTGGCCAGCTCCACACGAGCTCAGTGCTGGGAGGGAACACAGCCCTTCTGAGACTACTAACTGAAACAGGTTATCAGGTGTCTAAGAAAAAAGCACAGATTTGTCAGAAAGAAGTCAAGTATCTAGGCTTCCGGATCACCCAAGGGAAACGAAGGCTAGGGACTGAAAGGAAGCAGGCAGTATGTGCTATCCCAGTCCCTAGCACCCGGTGGCAGATTTGGGAATTCCTGGGAGCAGCAGGATTCTGTTGAATTTGAATCCCAGGGTTTTCAGACCTGGCCAAGCCTCTCTATGAAGCTTTAAAAGGAGAAGAGAAGGCACCCATCAACTGGGCTCCTGAACAGGAGAAAGCCTTCGTCACCATAAAGGCAAAGCTCACTGAGGCCCCGGCACTAGGGCTACCAGATGTGACATGAGACTTTAATCTTTTTGTTCACGAGAACAGCGGGGTAGCCCTAGGAGTTCTAACCCAGGAGTTTGGACCCTGGCAAAGACCAGTAGCCTATCTCCCCAAGCGGATTGACCCAGTTGCCTCCGGGTGGCCGCCGTGCCTCAGGGCCCTTGCAGACATGGCATTGTTAGTCAAGGAAGCGGATAAGCTTACCTTAGGACAAAACTTAAATGTAAAAGTACCTCATGCTGTTGTCACCCTGATGGAAGCAAGGGGGCAGCACTGGCTGACTCATGCTCCAATGACTCAATATCAAGGGCTGTTATGTGAGAATCTGCAGGTACGATTAGAAGCAGTGAGAACACTTAATCCTGCCACCTTTCTACCCATCGCTGAGGGGGCCCCTGAGCGTGATTGCCTGGAAGTCCTAGAGGAGGTTTATTCCAGCCGGCCAGACCTAAGGGATAGGTCCCTGCAAAACGCAGACTTGGTATTGTTCACAGACGGCAGCAGCTTCTTAGATGAAAGGAAAAGACGAGCCGGATATGCAGTGGTATCAAACTTTGAGACAATTGCGGCACAGGCCCTGCCTGAAGGATGGTCAGCGCAGAGGGCAGAACTTTGGGCCCTAGTAAGAGCCCTAGAACTCAGTAAGGATAAGCGTGCCAACATCTACACTGACTCGCGCTATGCCTTTGCTGCCCTGCATGTCCCTGGGGCCATATATAAGGAAAGGGGGCTCTTGACAGCAGGAGGAAAAGGAATAAAAAATCAGAATGAGATTTTAAAGTTACTAGAAGCAGTCTGGGAGCCTAAGGAAATAGCGGTCATCCATTGCAAAGGTCACCAGAAAGGGAAAGACTCAGAATCAGAAGGAAACCAGCGTGCTGACGCCGCAGCCAGGCTGGCTGCTAAAGAACAAGTGGCACCGTCACGGATCATGTTGGCCCCCCAATTACCTGAACCTCCAAAATACACTCCTCAGGAGGAGGAATGGGCCCAGCAAGAAGGGGGCAAGAGAACGAAGGAAGGCTGGTGGATACTCCCAGATCATAGGGTCTATGTCCCACAACAGGTAGCCCATAAGGTAGTCCTCCAGCAGCATGAACTCACTCATTTAGGGAAGACTGCCCTAGAAGCTTTGTTAGGCAGATACTACCTAATTGCCTGTCTTCCCTCCTTGTGTGCCTCAGTCTCTCAGCGTTGCCTCCTCTGTGCTCAGAACAATGCCAAACAGGGTCCTGTGGGACCGACAGGAGTTCAGCGCTGTGGGCAAGCTCCTTTTGAGGACTTACAAGTAGATTTTACAGAAATAGGACCTAGCAGAGGGAATAAATACCTGCTAGTCTTTGTTTGTACCTTTTCAGGCTGGGTCGAGGCATATCCCACTCACACTGAAAAGGCGAGAGAAGTCACTAAGGCATTACTGTAGGATATAATTCCATGGTATGGAATGCCTCTGACCATAGGGTCCGATAATGGCCTAGCCTTTGTAGCAGAAATAGTACAACAGGTAGGCAAGGCTTTAGGAATTAAATGGAATCCACATACAGCTTACAGGCCTCAGAGTTCAGAGAAAAGTGGAGGGCATGAACCGGACTCTAAAGCAGGCTATGGCTAAGCTATGCCAAGAGACAACCTTACCCTGGACAGATATCTTGCCTCTTGTACTCCTGCGGGTACGCTGTGCCCCAAGGGCCAGGGTAGGTTTCTCTCCCTTTGAAATTCTATATGGTATACCCCCTCCCTTAATTCAGCCAAAGGGAGATTTGGGGGAAATAGGGAACTTAGAAATCCAGAAACAACTACAAGGACTTGGAAAAGCTGTCTTTGAGGTCCACAGGTGGGTTATTGACCGACTACCCATCTCTCTAGGAACAGCTGTACATCCTTATAAACCTGGAGACCAGGTTTGGGTAAAGGATTGGAAAAAGGAGTCCCTCAAGCCTACCTGGAAGGGACCCTTTCCAGTCATATTAACCACCCCCACAGCTCTTAAGGTTGCAGGACTAAACACCTGGATCCACCACTCACGTGTGAAGGCAGCCCACCAGCCGAGTGATGCCCAGCCTGAGTGGAAGGTGACCTCTGACCAGAAACAACCCCTGCGGATCACCCTCAAGAAGACAGCAGACCTGGCCGATCAACCTGCTCCAAGGAATTCTGATAACACCCTGCAGAATTCTCCCTAACACTAATATTTCTTTTTTTAAAAAAATATATTTTTATTGATTTCAGATAGGAAGGGAGAGGGGGAAAAAGATAGAAACATCAGTGATGAGAGATAATCATTGATGGGCTGCCTCCTGCATGCCCCCTACTGGGGATCGAGCCCGAAACTGGGCATGTGCTCCTGACCTGAATCGAACCCGGGACCCTTCAGTCTGCAGGCCGATGCTCTGTCCACTGAACCATACCGGCTAGGGCTAATCTTCCTTTCTTATCTAATCCTAACATAACATGCTCTGGTATTTCTGGATAATCACTGGTTTTATCTAATAATTCTTATTTTGTCTTTTTATGAGTGCCAGCGTTATCCGAGACTAGTACCAGGAGGAGAACTCATCTGCTCTTGCTGGGACACAGAAGCATCATAAAATTACTGCTCCCCACACAGCAAGGAAACAAAGGCCTTATCATAAATTGTTGGATTACACCTTGTCATGCCATCCTTTCTCCTTGCTTAGAAACTTGCTACCCAAATATGCTAGACTGGGTAGTCCACGAGAAAACCCAATCAAGCCAGATTTTTGTTAGCTATACTTATCAGCCTGCGGCATGTTACGAGTCTACTACCAAATGCACATGGGGAGCGGGGATTGTATTGGACGGAAAAAAATAATAGGACCTGTCACGGCCAATGTGCAGCTAACCAATGTTGCTCCTATTTGTTTCAGCAGTAGGCAGGGCCAACATCCAACAGGTCACCTCCCAGATGAACTATGCAACTCCACCCCCAAGGCTGAAAACACCACCTACCCCTGGTGCCCCCTGCAGGAACATTCTACGCGTGTGGGACCACTGCTTACCTCTGCCTGCCTGCAAACTGGACGGGAATGCCTTGAAACTTCAGAAGGTCCTACAAACCAGAACTCCCTACAAACTCCTCTGAGAGGAAGAAGCAGGATGCTAACCCTTTGGTCATCCTCTCTTTCCAGCAGGAAGTAGCTAAGAGCGGTTGTCACCCCTATTCACCATAACATCCCGTGGTCATTGCTCCACAAGGCTAAAAGAAGCTTGTGGGAGGGGGGGTGGAGGGTGGGGGGGGGGAATGAGGAGGAAACTGGAGTGTTTTTATGGCCTGACACTCTTGCAAGGCGTGTCAGGCCATAAAAACTGTGAACAATGCCCTGCCCTGGGGGATGGGAGGGTCGTTATCGCTGGCCCCAGGACAGATCATCAGATATGATGGGGGGCCTGGGGACCCCCAACACCTGGGGGCCTTCCTGTAAGCCCACGAAAGGGGAGGAACCATATCTACAAGACAAAGACCCCAGAAGGTTATAAAAGTGAAGCCCTCTGCGTGTTTCTTCACTCTGACCTGGAAATTATTCCCGGAGTCCACTGGTGTTAATAAACGGGGTCCCTCCCTTTCTCTAGGAAGCGTGCCTGGCGTTTCTTTGGTCTGCTGCAACAACCTTAGGTAAAAATCCCCTTTTCATCCACACAGGTGAAGAATTGGCAACTGATAAATCAGTGTGGATGATCCAATCCGGTTACATTTCAAAGAAGCTTCGTTTGAGACTGGAATGCCCGGGGCCGGTAAGGTTTACCTGAACCGAGGTAGAGGACGAGGATTTTTGATTCATCAAAAGGAGGCAAAGGTTTTAAAAGTCTGACGTAGGGCTTAATCAAATGGCTTGGCTTTTGCCGAGTCCCGGGGTTGGCCCCTGTCGGGCCCAGAGTGCTAGTGTCGGCGCCGCTCCCAGCCGGGCGAGGACGGGCCTGGAGCCCTCCGGGCGCGGCCCCGGGACCCTGCGGCGCCGGCCGAGGTCCCTTCCGTCCCCTCTCAGCCGGTCCGGCCGGTGAGTGCAGGAAGAGACCTCCCGGTACCAGCGCCAGGGCCGCCCCGGCGCAGCCGGCCCGCCGGGCGTCGGGCTGCTTCCGCCCACAGCCACATCCGCCCACAGCTGCCGGCCGGCGGCTCGGTCAGGCCCCTCAGGACCCCACGGCCTCCCCCCTCCCGGGGGCACAATCCTCCCGGCCGGCCCGCCCCCTCCCCGGCCCAAAGCAGAAGTCTGCCCCACCCTGTCCTCGGGGGAAGACCCATCACGCAGCCCAGAACTCCACTCCACCCACCGGGCATTGCTCAGAGCCAGGCGGAGCGGGCGGCGACACCGCGCGGGTGTGGGAAGGGGCCTTGGCCAGCGGCGCCCGGGCCCAATGGCTTACTTCCGCCTTCCGGTGCAGGCCAATGAGGAGCGCGGGGCGGGACTTCCGCCTTGCCGCCGAGCAGTCGTCCCGGCGGCCGCTCCGGGGTCTGGGCTTGGCGAGGATCCTCAGTCATGGAATCGGGTTAGGACTTCTCCCGCACAGACGCGGCCTGCGAGCCTCCGTGTGTCGTGTGGCCAGCTTCCAGGTAAGAGCCCCCGCGGCCTCGGAGCGGCGGGGCGGGGCGGGGCGCCGGGCCTGGGCCGAGAGCGCACCCCCTCGCCGGACTTGGAGCTGCGAGGTCTTGGCTGCTCCCCCCCAGGCTGGGCGCGGAGGAAAATAGGCTTTTCGTAAAAGGTTAAAAAGATAAAAAGCTCTGCCTTGGGAAGGCCGCGACTCCCCCCCACCCCTACCTCCCCCCCGTGAATTTGTTTGTATATGAAGTTGCTGTTTATCCGTCTGGCTCCTCACGATCTCTTGCCGAGGTGGCCGGAGCTTGGGAAGATGCGTGGAAGGCTCCTCCTGCCCGAGTGCCCAGGCGAAGCGCCGGACTTCAGTTGCGGGGACTCTGTAATCTTTGGAAAAAGGCTGCCACCTCCTTTCTTCCCCACCTTTCCCCTCCTCCTTTCTCCCTCCCCCACCCCGCCCAATGGGAGCTCAGAGGCAGGTGGGACGTGACTGTGCTGGAGACCGAGTCCGCGGCCCTGCCTCTCCGTCAGCTGCTCTGCTGAGAGCTTATTGCGAGGCCGGCCGGAGCCCTGCGGGAGCGGGGCGGCCCACCCCGAGGCCACGGAGCCAGGGCACGCAGGCCACCGGGTGTTCTGGCAGCTTGTGGTCGACGCCTCAAGTTTGGTCTAATTTGTCAAGAGCACATGTCCCAGACCATCGTTTTGTCCTCGGTTTCAGCACCGTGGGCAGCCGCTGGAGTCCTCCTGTGTCCCCAGGCCTGACCGACGGTTCTGTGTCAGCAGGAACTGTGAAAACGAAGACATTTCTTGCAACAATGATCTTTTGTTTTCCAAGGAGAACATCTGCAGTTTTGATACAATAATAAGTCAGATTGGGTGTGCCACCAAAAGAGTTTAGTATATCAACGGATTTTGGAATCAATTTAGTGCATTGACATTAACGTTAGAAAGAGAGAGGGAGAAATATCAGAGGACATCCTATGGAGTAAGAGTAGGTATTTATTTCATGAAGCTTTTGTTGGTTTTTAAATATGTGTATATGAAGATGTTAATGTTCTTATTCATTAATTGAAATAATGAATTAATTGAAATAAGTTGTTACATAGGTAAGCCTCAATGTTTTTTTTTTTTTTTTTTTAATAATTGGGTAGAGCCCAGTTATTTTTGTGTCAGAAATGACAATGTTTTATTAATGTATTTTTTACTTCTTTTTTAAAAAATATATATTTTATTGATTTTTTACAGAGAGGAAGAGAGAGAGAGAGAGAGTTAGAAACATCTATGAGAGAGAAACATCGATCAGCTGCCTCTTGCACACCCCCTACTGGGGATGTGCCCGCAACCAATGTACATGCCCTTGACCGGAATCAAACCTGGGACCCTTCAGTCCGCAGGCTGACGATCTATCCACTGAGCCAAACCAGTTTCGGCTATTTTTTACTTCTGCTTTTATTTGAAGCCAACCAGCTTGATGTCTCCATGTGTAATAGTACATCATGTGGACAGAATCTTGGTTTGTGCAGTTTCAGTACTTGAAGGGTTTGGAGTAAATTCTCTTTGATCCTTGTTTAAAGCTCATTTCTCTCAAGCATTTTGTTACTAGCATTCAATACCCTTCTTTTGATAGTTTTCTGCATCAGAGTAACATAGAGGTAGTAGAAGTTTTTCAGGTACTAATTTTAGCAAAGTAAGGGTAGGACTAAGGGTATGATAGATTTATGTCTTCGAGTTACATTGGATAGGAAGGCATTTTATGTTTTATAGTTATTGCCATAGAAAAATGAAATGAAATGGCTTGGTCAAATTTCATGGTATGCTTACTTTATATTGGTATGATCTAAAAACAGTTGGTGTTTAAGTAAAAGGTATGATTTTGGACATTTTAAAATCTGGGAATTAATGTTTAGCAGAAGGCAAGATGAGTTTAAATCAAAATAGTATTTTGCATCATTTGACATATTACTGCCATATGGCATTGCATATGGTAGTTTCACAGACAAAAAGGGAAGAAAGTTGGTAAGCATTGTTAGTTTTCTTAAAAGAGGAAACAGTGAATTTCTTTTAATACAACGTGGAGGTTAATCATTGTTTAAAAATTAATGTATTCTGCAAATATTTATTGACATATATAAAAATACAGTGTTAAGCTTTCACATTATGCAAAAGTTGATTTGGAAACAGAACATATAATTGATTTAGTCAGAGTTTACATATCATAGCATATAAATAGCAAAAACAGTAGTAATAGCTAACATTGATTGTTTACTATGGGCCAAATACAATTCTAAGCACTTTATATTATCTCATGTAATTCTCACTGCTATCAATGAGAATAGATAGTACTATTACCCCCTTTTTATATGGGGAACGAAGGCATCACAAATACATAACTTGCCGAGTTCACACAGGTTGTTACTGGAGTTACTAGAATTTGCATGTAGGCATTCTGACAGTAAAGCCTTCCAACTTGTGTTGTTTTATTAAAAAATACAGAACACTATGGGGTTATTTTGGATTATTTCCTTGCTGGTTTGGATGACTACGTACATAAGTTCTTTTGGCCCTCAGTTTCGTCAACTTTTCCTTAAAAAAATGTAGTAAGCCGTTAAGTTTTTGTGGAGACTAGGATAATTTGTAAAGCACTGGACAGAATATGTGTTCAATGAATGCTATGCCTCAGCCATTTTTCTTTCTTTGAGGATGTGAACATTCAAAATATTGTTAGCAGTTGGAGGAGGATGGGAGACAAAAGCTAGTTCCACATAAGGACACTGAACCATCCAAAGTACCGAGGTAGGAAAGCAGAGAACATTTGCCAAAGTTGTATGTTTAAGGAACAGGCTGGTAAGGATACCTATTTACAGATTATGTAGATCCTTAATGCCAGGGTAAGGATTTTGTACATGATTCTTAGTTGCAAAGAACCCCTCTTGATGGATATTAATCTTTTTTTTCCTGACACCTTTCTAAATGTGATTTAGGTTCTGCTCATCAGACGCTCTCACACTATACACTAATTTGGATCTGGATTAGGTGAGGGGAGAGACGGGGCACAGGATATCCCTTTTGCTGGAACAGACTGCAGCAGAGACTGCATAGATATAGAGCTAGCAGGTGTAGCAAGTGCTTCCTGATTCTGCGCCGTCTACAGTATGGCAGAGACAATAGCTTCCTTGAGAGCTCACTTCTTCAGTGCGATTTGGGAGTAAGTTCCTGGAAGCTCAGCCTGGGTCCATTTCTTCTACTTTCCCAAAGACTCATTCCTTGGTGGGTGGGGTAGGGGGGAAGACACCATCTTAAACAGGCGATAATAATACAAGTACTATACCAGATTGTACTTAATTTTGTAGAGCACTTTGAAGGAACAACGTCATTCTTACTCATGTGTGTCTCCCCATTTCCCTTCCCAATGGAATGATTTAGATGTATTTAATAATTAGCTAATGTAGGTACTAACTAAAGGGGAGAAGGAGGGTGTGTTAAGGTGGGGGCCAGATCTAAAAGATAAAGAAATCAGTTAAATATAGCAAGTGATTAAGGACCTGTACCCTCTCACTAGACTGGAGGTAGGGAAAAAGAAAAAGGTGCTATGAATTGCATTGCCTGGCTTACCTATGAGGTTGAAATGGAAGTAGAGTTATATTGTAGCTGAAAACATAAACATTAAGGATGACTTTGCATAAATAACTTGACCTTTGCTCATTTCCTCATTTATAAAATGAGGTAGTTGAAATTTTCTACTTAAAAAAAAATCTCCTTTTAGACTGGTGCAGCCACTGTGGAGGACAGTATGGAGTTTCCTCAAAAAACTAAAAGTGGAACTCCCATTTGACCCAGTGATCCCACTCCTAGGAATATATCCCAAGAAACTAGAAACACCAATCAGAAAGGATATATGCACCCCTATGTTCATAGCAGCACAATTCACCATAGCTAAGATTTGGAAACAGCCTAAGTGCCTGCCCATCAGCAGAAGAGTGGATTAGAAAACTGTGGTACATCTACACAATGGAATACTATGCTGCTGTAAAAAGGAAGGAACAC